>NW_027269304.1:2637500-3260000 GCF_023055355.1 Agelaius tricolor
ACAGAGGCAGACAAACGAGCCTTCAGTAGATGGGATGTAGATTTCCTGAGTGTTCAAGCTCTTCCGTAGGAAACAATAATTTCCCTTTTCTCAATCTCACTTTTCCATGTGCAGCAGGTACAGGGCTTGAGACAGAACATGTACTAGACACAATTATGTAATTTGGTGTTCTCACCGTGTCTGAGCAGCAAAAAAAATTATGTTTTTCATCATTGTTCCTGTAAAACATCTCCTTGAGTGTAAGGAACAGTCAGAGCTTGGTCCCTTTTGGGGAAGGATTATACAAACACGGCAAATACACGTAGGAGCAAATTTCATTCCCCCAGAACTGGCACCCACAGCCCATTAATTCCTATTCTTCTTTTCCCTCAGGTGTTTCTGGACCCCACGTTTTCACTTTTGTCTCCACAGAAACTCCCACCACCTTCATTTCAGGGCACACACACCCACGCGTGTGCCAGCGAGCTCCTGAGCTCTGGAGGTATGAAGGCACTTGCAGGACATCAGCATCTGCCCAGTGTTGAAAATCCCAAATGGCTGAAGAAATCCCAAATGGTTGGAAATCCAATCAGCAAGTGGAATAAGCTGATATCAGCTACAACTTATCACTAATTCTGATTAAAAAAAAGACAGAATTCATAGTTTCCCCAGTACCAACAGCATGGGGATCTTGATCTCATCTAAAGATCTTGATTTAGGACCTCAGAGCATTGGCTGCAGCTCCATGAGAATTTTAAAAATAGTGGTTTTGGGTTTTTTTTTCTGACAGACACAACTTCTTGTAAACAGGTTTTTGAGGGTCAGCAATGTACCCGTTCTTCAAGACAAAATGTGGTTTCGACCTCAGAGCAAAATGTGGGAGCTGAGTCTTTAATCCTGAAACTGACAAATACCTCTGAAAGCACTGACAAAACTGCTGCCTTCCCCTGCCTTTTTGCAGTTCACACATCCCATAGAGAGCATTAGGGCCACTGACATGAGAGATTTTCAGGGTGTGTTGCTGAGTGGCTCTCTCCTCCTGACAGTGAGTGGGACATGTCCCTGTGGCTCCTTGTCACCTTCCTTCCTTCCTTCCTTCCTTCCTTCCTTCCTTCCTTCCTTCCTTCCTTCCTTCCTTCCTTCCTTCCTTCCTTCCTTCCTTCCTTCCGCCACTTCCTTCCTTCCTTCCGCCACTTCCTTCCGCCACTTCCTTCCTTCCGCCACTTCCTTCCTTCCTTCCTTCCTTCCTTCCTTCCTTCCTTCCTTCCTTCCTTCCTTCCTTCCTTCCTTCCTTCCTTCCGCCACTTCCTTCCTTCCGCCACTTCCTTCCTTCCGCCACTTCCTTCCTTCCGCCACTTCCTTCCGCCACTTCCTTCCTTCCTTCCTTCCTTCCTTCCTTCCTTCCTTCCTTCCTTCCTTCCTTCCTTCCTTCCTTCCTTCCTTCCTTCCTTCCTTCCTTCCTTCCTTCCTTCCTTCCTTTCCAGCAGGCATTTCCAAAGCAGGCTCCCCTGCATCTCTGCCTATTTGTTTTCCTGAATCTCAGATCATTATTTGCATTCTCCTGCTTTCCTCGGGCGACAGACAGACCTGAAGTCAGATTTTAAAGAGTGGAGAATAACATCAAGATCAAATTCCACATCTATGTTGCACGTTGTGTTGAAATAACCACGGGCTAATAGGAGCCTTACAAATGAATGAATGAAAATCAGCCAAAAGACAGAAGAGATGGGGGAAAATGAATCTATTAGCATTATCTGGAAACTTAATCTTGGATTTTGGCTGCCCTTTTGTCAGGTTAATAATATAATCAGATAAGGCTGTGAAAATACAGATAGTAATTAGCATCTTTAACTTGGAATAAATGAACAAGTAATTCAATACTGGAAATATGTTCAGTTTTTTCTCTATTTGTACAGAACATGACAAAAGATTAACTATCTCCAAGCTTTCCCACTTGCAACTGAGAGCTATTTGTAATAATGGGAGGACTGTGGTATTTTACTCCTCAGAAAACAGCTATGTGATTTCTCCTGTGCTGAGGTACGGTGGTATTTCATGTATAAGGAGTCCCTGTTTGATAGATCACAGAGCACAGCTGGCTGCAAAATTCCTTTACACCTCACATAAATCTCCATCATGGCAACTGGTGCCACAGTACTCATTTTTACATTCTTTGGGAAAAGAGGGGACCTTTACAGTGAGAACATTACACATTTTATATATATATATCTTTATTTCCTGCATTAAAAATCCTTATTGCAGCTCAGGGAGCCCCGTGCCCCTCTTGAAGATCTGTCATTCCCATTAATTCCGCTGGCACCTCCACGCTGGCTCCTTGCAGATATTCTCTGCTCTGATTTGCCTCCTTTTGCTTAATTTGACGTACCTAAACTATTTCATCTGCTCTCCAGCCACCTCCTTGTGAAATGCCAGCTCCCACCTCCAGGCACTGGAGCAAAGCTGTGTCTCCTCCCTCACCTGGGATCTCCTGCTCACCCCTGACTTTCAGGCTGACGGCTGGGGTCAGGTCAGACACCCTGCTAAATAATCCCTTTTTGCTTTTCATTTCTGGCAAGGCGCTTCTCTGTTAATCTCAACCTGTTTCTTCTCACCCCTGGAGTGGCCGTGTGATGTTTTCCTGGCACGTGAGGTTTCTGTGGCCCTGCTCCCCTGTCAGATGAGCTCATGCTGACCTCAGGAACCATTCCTGATCCTGTGTCTTCCCCATCCTTCACAGGATGATTTTCCCTCTCTCCTGCCACAAGATCCAGTATTTTCAGCTGGTTTGGGGCATTGGCTGTCTTCTCCTTCGTGTACCTATGTGCAGCTGAAGAACCCTTCACTTATTTCCGACGCTGTTACATGACAGTAAAAGCTGTCAATGCCTCAGCTGAGGCTCCAATTAAGACCCACATTTAATTTTTGTGCACACACAAAGTATAGAAAGGGAACTTTTTCAGCTGCCAGTGGCAGAATAAACTGACCTCTTCATTTATGAAGCTGTTGTTTGGGTCTCCTTGTCCTTGGATCCTCTTTTGGAATATAAACGTTAAAATAAAACATTTGTTGAAGCAATTCAAAAGGAGGTTTCCTGGTTTTTCAGCAAACACGCCTTCAAAATCTGAATTTGTCATTGATGAACCCAGTATCAGGTTTGGCTCTCTTCCACTCTGCTTTCCTGACAGAACAGTCAAAGGGCTGGGGAAAGACAGGGGGATTTTATTTTAATTTTTGAAATGTTTGTTTTTAGGCAAACCTCTTGGTTTAGGAGTAGAAAGCTCACATCAAAAAAAAAAAAAAACAAAAAAAAGGAACACACATCTAGAAGAACTGTACATCTTGTTCTGCTTAATTCCTCTCTGACCTTAAAGTTCCCAGCTTCATCTGTACCTGAAACAGCAGCACTGCACGGGTGGAGGTGTGATCCAAGGCAAGGGGATGTTATGAGATGCTGAAATCAAACTGCAGACCTAGAAAGGATTATTATCTGGGTCTGATAAGCAGGGCCTGCACCCTCAGGGCCCTAAATCTGCATCCTGACCTCACTGACCAGCTCCTCTGCCCCTCTGAGCGGCGCTCACAGCAATCACACCTCATTCATCCACCCAGGCCCTGGCAAGTCAGACAGATGTGATAAAAGGGGAGGCTGCACAGCAGCAGATGGTGGGCATGGAGCTGACAGGTCTCAGGTGGGCAAGAAAAGCAGTGTGCACAGCCCAGCAGCTCCAGCAGACACTGCCCTGGCACCTGCAAGAGGCTCTGATGCCTGGCAGGAGTCAGAGACCCTGGCACAGGATGGGGCTGGGGGGTCCTGGTGCCATCCTGGCACAGATGATGCCTTCACATTTCAGCTTTTATATTTTTCAAATCCTGTGCTGCTTTAAGGTATAGCTCTGAACTACACATAGAGTGTGAATTACTGTATTCACATTTTGGTCAGACAACTCAATCCCTCTGGGCCTGACACTCAAGGGCACCCTACAGCCTCAGGCCCTGAAAAGTACAAACAAAAGTGAATTGTTGGGGAGCAAACTGGGAGTAAATGACTTCATTACCTGAAGCTGGAATTGGAGGATTAACCCCTGAAATGCAAATGGACCACACTTATAATTGCCTGAAAAAACTCGTGACCATTTTCCATCTTGGGTGTAGCCTCTGGGAGGCTTCTGACTGTCCAAAATGTACCTTCTGAAGGCCCTTTATTAAATATATCTGGTTTTATTCTCTCAATTCTGTCTGGCTTCTGGTTTTAGGTAAGGTCAAAAAAGGCATCAGAGGCCACCCTGCCCTGGCACGGGAGTGATGCCCCCTGCCCAAGCAGCTCTGGGCAGCCACAACACCCCCAGCACGTGCACATTTTATCCCTGGTGCCACTGTCTGAGCTCTCCAGAGCACAGACACCTCATTGTGCCTCCAAAGTCCATGTTTGGTGCAACCTTGTGCCCTCTGACTCCCTCTGGCTTGGGCTGGTGCTGAGCCAATGAGCTGATCAAGGAGGTTCTGTGGAAATTAGTTTTTCTGCTGCAAGGAAGGATAGTGAAAACTGCAATTGTAGCTCTCTCAGGGTGGGGGGGAAAAATCTATTCAACAACTTCACATTTTCATATTCACACAATAGAATCAGAGAATCATGTTACAAAATACCTTTAAGATCACCAAGTCCAACACTTAGCCTAACCATGTGTCCCTTAAGCAACAAAATTCCTTCTAGGCAGCATAAAAAGGTGATAACACTCAGTGCTAGGGTTTCAATGCACCCACCTGTTGATATCAAAATTTGAGTTAAAAACCTCAAGGGTAATAAGTAAACTGGGGTGTAAGTTGGTGGTAAAAGTAGTTTTAGTGATTCAGTTTAGATTTTTAGTGACCATGTCATCTAAGGACCTGAGTAACAAGCTTGGGATCTAACTGAGCCTCACAAATGAGATTTTGTGTGGATTCAAGAAGAAATTTTGCCAATTTGTCCTCAGCTCCAGTATCCAAAACCCTCTTCCAGAAAACATCAGCCAACTTCAAAGCAAAGATGGCTTTGACATGGCTTTCCCACAGCCCTTGCTGCACAAAATAAAACTCGGGAAGCAATTCCTCTGAAGATTCCAGGGGCTTGCAAAAGGAAAACTCTTGGGGTGTGCTCACAAAGCCTTCTTGTATCACAGGGCAAAGGAAGCCGGTGGATGTGAAACACAGAGAGCATTTTCTCTCGTTTTCTTGTTTCCCTTTAGAACAGATGAAAAGCATAAGTAGATTAACACCTGTGCATCTCCTTCCAGAGGGGAGCAGTTATGTGAGGGTGACATTAAAACCAGTGAAGGGTTCAGCGTTACGTTCGGGTTTCCAGAAGTGGCTGCTGGAAGACAGGAAACAATAATGTTTTAAAGAGGTCTGTGAAAGGGTCATTGTGCTGGTGTTTCTCCACATTAAATCACACATTTGTCAGTGCGTCTGTAGACCACAAACCATCCCAAACCTTCCTGCAGTTGCAACCTGGAGTCCGTATGGTAAAAATTCAGGTTCCCCGGGAGCCCACTTCACAGGATACCTTTCTTTGTTAAAACAAATATACTATTACACATTTTTCCTTGGCAAAACACAAGTGATTGTTGTCTCCACGAGACCTCAGGCTCCAAGAGGTAGACGTCAGCAGCCTGCTTGTAAGAGCCCTTCACCACAGCAAAGGATGCATCCATTCAGCTGCAGAGTTTGGGGAGTTTTCAGCTTGGGCCTTCAATGCTCCACAGTCAGCTTTGCTTCAAAATTCCTGTACACGCCTCGATGTATGAAAGTGTTGGTTTGTTTTTCTCCTAGGAGAGGCTCAGTGCTGAAAACCCAACTTGCTTAAAGAGATGAATTGGAAGTAAAAGTAATCAGTGAAAGGCCAAGCTCTTCAATGAATTGGTTTTCTGTACAGTGGGCCAGTGTATAATGCCTCATTATTTGCTTGCCTGTGTGTTCAGAACCAAGAAAAAGGAAAAGAATCATCTCTCCTTGAGTCCAGTGGCTTGGCACTGAAATTGCAGGAATGAAATAAAGTGCAAGTAGCTGCATTCTTCCCCAAAGGCACCACTGTACCCCCCATGCCTTAAATACAGATGTCAATGAGCCCATGCAGACCTAACCCCTTTCTGTCTACTCCCCTTAAAACACCTTCTGGTTTACTGACCATATTTAGGCCCTTTGGCAGTCTATAAAAAGTGCTACATGATCTTAGCTGCACTAAAACCAGTCAGAGTTATACCCTATTTCACACTTATGGTGAAAAAAACCTCATTTCCTATGGAGGGATTGTCAAAGGTGCCTGAGGGCTGGATCTACAAAGTGATTTTAAGATCCTAAGCCAAATTTCCAAGCACAGCTGGCATCTACAAAGGGGCTGGATTCACAAAGGGGATTTAGGTTCAGCTTTTCAGCAGCTCACTCCTACCAGGACCCATGGAGCTGTATCTAGGGCCCTCACGGAGCAGAGGAGGAGATCCACAATGAGGAAAAACTCCTGGGTGAGATCAGGATGAGAAGAGTCAGAGCATCATCCTTCCCCCAGTGCCTTGAGCATCACACACCAACAAGCCCATGGCTGTTGGCAAACAAGTGACAGAGCCCTCTGGCCATAAACATACAGGCCATTCCCCCACACAGTGAATTCTGTGCTTTCCCCCCAGGGAAGAGCACAAAAAATATTAAAAATTTTAATATCTACAAAAAAATTTTAATCTGTGTTTTTCGCCAGAGGTGCCGGAAGAAGAATTCCATGCTCTTTCAAAAAGTGAAAGGCTCTTCAGAGCTTTTGTCACTGGTGTCAATGGAGCTAAGCACCCAAACTTCCAGCTGATGGACCCCTCCCAGTGCAGGTTATGTTTATCAAAACCTCCAAATTCATCTGTTTCGTGGTCACCTGACAATCTGTCCAAACCTTACGAACCAGGTTTGAAAACTGCCAAGGTGAAACTAAACAGGCCGTGTGGAAAGGAAGTATTTATTTCTGGGCATTAATGAGAAGGGTAAAGGAAAGATAAAATTTACTTAGCTCAATAGCATTCAACATTTAAATGCAAATAACCTGCAACATTTACTCTCTTAACACCTGCCAAGAATTATCTATTTTAAAAAGACTTACCATAGCTCAACAGAGTTAATTGTCCCACAGAGGAACCATTTTGAAAAAAAAAAACCAGTTTCTGTTTGCCAAGGTTCCTCCTAAAAAACTATCAGAATTTTACTGGAGGCTCCTGACTTCAAAGCCCAATCACTCCAGGGTGGGATTTCCCATCAAACTGGGGACCCCAAGTATAGCCAAATGCCACAGTTCACCTCAGATCCATGTCCCGCTGCAATGCCACTGTCCCTTGGGAGCACCAGACAGGGATTTATCTCCCTAACTTCAGTCGTGAGATGAAACAAAACCTTAAAAACAAAAACAAAAACAAACCCAAACACAAAACAAAACAAACAAAAAAAAACCCAAAACCCAAAAAACAAAACAAAAACAAACAACCCCCCCACCAAAAAAAAACAAAAAAAAAAAAAAAACAAAAAAAACCAAAAAGAAAAACAAAAAACCAACCAAACAAGAAAACCCAAGAAAAAAAACCCAAAACAAAACTTTTTTTCCCTTCCTTAGCTATGGAGGATATCTTAAAAGACTAGAGCAGACACATGAGTCCCTAATAAAGCAATGAAAAGTTGAAGTGTCCTGGAGCCCTCCAGGATAATTAACTCTGCATGTGGGTGGTGACAGGTTAAATCACCCTCTCCACAGAATTTCCTCCACACCTTTTGTGGAGGGGAAGTCTGGGCCAAGAGGCAAAGCTCTGAAAGAAGATTTTGGCTGAGGTAAGATTGACTAAATTATGAGCCCTCTGCTGTGTGAGGGTGTGCAAAGAGGAGCTAAAAGGAACAGGAGCAAGGATGCAAGAAAGGAGGCCAGGGGAGAATACTCAGGGTTAGCAAGGCTGCGTTGGGCGGCTTGGGCAGGTGCAAAAGATGATTTTTGGAAACATGAACCACGTTCACAACCCCAGTTAGGGCAGAACAGAGCCAGATGGCATCCGACAACAGGCACCCCAAATGCTCCAGGTCTGATATGAAACAGGGCTGTGGAAAGGCACAGGTTTTTGTCAGAATGGTTACATTTCACACTTTAATCCGCAGACACTGTAAAAACAAGAGATTGGGTTTTATTCAAATCTGCTGAGTAAGTCCTATTCCAAGGCATTTCCAAGATCCACTGAGCAGTATCTTATGGAAAGGTTATTACTTTTATGTGGCTTAAAGCCATGAAGAGTGGGGCAGTTTGGAAGTGTGAGAGCTTCTCAGATAGGCTTCCTGTCCCCCAAGGGATGAGTAATCAGGGTTCACATGACACCAAATTTAAAGGGTCACGAATTCAAGGTGCCAGATTACAATTGCACTGAAAACACACAGCTGTTTTCACCCAAAAGCTAGCTTGTGGTTTTTTTTGCCTATTTTCCCAGAGCTGCCATTGACTAGAAGTGACTCCAAAAGAACAGCGCTGCTCTGAGGCAAACCAACCATGCAGCTGAGAAAGTTCTCCTATCTGATCATCTGAGGGGTTTTTATCAGTCAGCCAGAAAGATGTCAGCCCTGCAGGGGATAAAATGTGTGCATTAATTTCTTCCATGCTTTGTCCTTTGCTGCATCAGGAAATGGGAGCAGCAATCAGGTCTGTGTTTGGTGGAGGGGCAATTCAGCTCACGTCGCTTCTTGCAGCTACCAAAGGTTTAATAGGTTGAACCCTGACCTGTCTTCTGGCCGGGCAGTTCCAGAGCTGTCAGACACACTAAAGCTTTCCTGCACTGGTGCAGAATTTAGAAATGTTTTCTAAGGAGTCACTTCGCAGAGAGAGTGCATCAGCAGTAAACAGAATTAATTCAGAGGAGGAAACTCACATACCAGAACAGCCCTTGTTGTCTCATCTCGTGCATCAGTCAACAATAAATCTGAGATAAAGCCACAAGAAGCATGAAGGATTGTGTGCAATCACTGGAGTGTACCCCAAGCTCCAAAAATGCCCCCTCGTTCACCTTTAATGTATTGAATTCCCGGTTTGATCCTCAGCTGCAGATTTCCTTGACCTCTCAGTCACTTTGTCTCAGGCACTTTGTTTCCATTTGATGATGATGGAATTAATTTGGCCTGTGTTCTGGGATGCTTACTTATTGGCTGGAACTCCAATGGCTTGAGAAAAATCCCACACAGCCTTGAACCTGAGCTCTCTTTTCATGAGGCACACAACAGAAGAGCTGGAATTTTTATTTGCGTAAAAAAATATATGTAAGCAGGAGAAAACCAAAGGGTGGTGACAACTGCAACTCTGCCCAGCAAAGAGAAGCTATAAATGCTCCTGTAACTTGGCCCATCATTTATTTATAGTGTGCATGTCACTATGAAACAATCCCAGTGAAGGGATTTAATAATTTCTGTGAAAGGATGTGGATCTGTTTCATTTTCCACCACAGCTGCTTCAGGACCACTTTTACATCTGGGTCTTCCTTTTTTAATTTTGCCTTCCTTCAACAGGTTGGCCAGTTCAACAGTGCAGAAAACCTGTCATGTTTGCTTCTGAGTTGCAGAGTAGAGATCAGTGGAAGTTTAGGTCTTTGTTCAGAAAATACTCAAACCTGCTGTGCCCAGCTTGAGTTTCTCTCTTTCCTTCCACTGCTCCCTTCAAACGCTGGACCCTGGTGGCCATAGAGCAGCAGAGACAAACTGTGAATTGCCCAGAAAAGCTGTGGCTGTTCCTGGATCCCTGGAAGTGTCCAAGGCCAGGTTGGACAGGGCTTGGAGCAGCCTGGGACAGTGGAAGGTGTCCCCATGAGGATACCCATCACACTAAATGTAGGCTGATGCTGAGATTTGAGAAACAATTTGTCCTGGCTTTTGGTAGGTAAAAAAAAAACCCAATCACTCTGTGGTTGGCAGTGAGGAAATTAAAATTTGTGTTCAAAGTTTGCTGAGTGTATTGTTTGGATTCTGTGTCTTCAGGAAAAGGACACAGAATCCCAGAACCAGGAAGGCTGGAAAAGACCTTGAGACCATCAAGTCCAGCTCTCAACCCAGCACCATCCCTGTGCTCAGCATTAACCACGTCCTCAAATGCCACACGTTTTTGAACACTTCCAGAGAATCCACCTCTGCTATGGGCAGCCTGTTCCATGAAGAAATTTCTCCTGCTGCCCAATCCAAACCCACAGTGCTGAGAGCAAGGGCAATGTTTTAGTAAAATAATTATTTTGCACACTACAAACAACTTGCTGCTTTGCAGCAGGAGTGGCACTGAAGTTAAAGCCAAATCAGGGCGAGATTTGCATCTAAAATCCCATAAATCGTTTCTACCCCATTGAGGATGACACAGAGACATATCCAGCCCTGCTGCTTCCTGCCACAGCGAGGACTTTTTGCAGACATTCTCTGTCTGGCTCGGGTTTTGGATTTGTATAAAGTTAAAAAAACAAACTGCAGCTGAATCAAAACTGCTGCATTTCACAGGGCTTCTAGGAAAGCTCTGGGGATTACAGCTTCCTTACTATTTTGACACAGAACTTTACCTCTGAGCTGCTTCTTTAAAGTTTGCTCAAGAAGTAACAAATGTTTTGATTAAACCAGTCTGAGCTTGAAACCGAAGTATAAACTCAAGAAGTATATGTAGTTTCAGATCTCACATAAACATTTCAAATGGATTTTTAATTGAGCTCTCTTTATTTCCTCTCACTTCCTTGAGAAACAGACTATTTCATATTTTAGAAAGACAACTTACATAAAATAAGCAGTCAAGGTGTCCACAGCCACAGTTTCAAATCTTGATAGGAAAAATCCATGTTTCTGTCATATGTATACACCTGATTCACTTGTGGCAAGGATTTTCACACACAAAAGTGCACATTACTTGAATGCATAGTGACTTTTTAAATCCTGAAAGCACCAGTGTGTTTCACTTCTGGTGTTTTCTTTCTTGTCCCTGGAACAAAGAATAACACAAAAATGATTTCTTCCCCACCATCACCTTCTGTAAAAAAAAAAAAGGGATTCTATTTCAGTGCCTGGTACGTGGGGGCTTTGGAGGGTTCTGCTGTGATGGTGTGTGAGCTGAGTTTATTTGGTCATATATTATTGTCACTTGATATTTACGTGCTGCTGTACTGTGGGAGAAATTAATCACACTGCATTTATCAGAGATAAGCTAATCCAACCAAAACCCATGGTTTAGCAGGCACAGAGCTTCAGAGGACAGCAGTAAATTACAACTGGATTTGATTAAGAGGTAATTAGCTAAACCTGTTTACCTTAACCTTTGCTGCAACTGTTGTTTTTACTAGGAGAAGAGTGTCATTAGATTGTGCCTGGGATACAAGTTATGGAGCAAACACCACTTCTCACTGTCCAATTTTCATCTGTTATTCAAGGAAGAGGTAGAAAGGTCAGGATCAGATTGCTATTGTACAATCCTCCTGAGATGAGAGCAGAAAGTTTCCTTGACAGAGACAAAATAAGCCATGAAGAACAGTAGTTTATTTTTCAGTAGGATGGAGGGGGAGTCAAAAGAACACATGTCTGCAGCCCTAGACAGACTTTTGCAATAATTCAACTGTCTCAGTAGATTTGAGAGCCATTTGAACTCGCTGAGCATTTTGCAGAAACAGGGGGGGAGTAATGCCAATTTGCTGCAGACTGCAAAATAGCGCAGCTGAGAAAAGAACTGGGTGAATATATTTTCCAGTGCACTGCATTTTCATAAATTATTTCTAAATTTATTCACTCAAGAGAGCTCAAAGAGCGATAGGAAACCAGGCCTTAAATTGCTTTATAGTCATTTAATTGACCAGTTTAGATAACTTGGCTAAAACAAGGGTTTAGATCAGCCTGAACTCTTGGCTTATTCACAGCATTCACCTAATTTGTAATCACATTTGAGAGCGGTGTAGATTTCTGTTCCTTGCCTGAGGGAACATCAGCTTCATAACAGCAGTCAGATAAAGGTTGCTGAAGGACAAGAGATAAGCTTGGTTTACAGCTTTTTTGGTTAAGCACGAGCAGATTTATTTCCCCAGTTTTGATCCCTGGAACCTTTCTAAAAGAGCACTCACCTACACACACACATGCACACAAATAATGGCTTTTACCATTGAAATATGATGGTGGCTTCAGATCACATCTTCAGGCACAGCTTTTCCCATGAGCTCCCTCACATCCCAGGAAAAACAAAGGAGGTTTCCAGCAAGCCCACAAGGTCTCACCTCAGCCAAGCTGTTTCTGGGCGAGGAGAGACAGTTTTAAAGATTTAAAGCATTACCAACTCAGCAAACCTTATTTTTTTAATGCTTACCCCAACAGGGCTCGACCTCAAGGATCCAAGGCCCCTATTGCAATAAAAAAGAAAAAGAAAAAAAAAAAAAAAAGCAAAAAACCCCCCCCCAAAAACAAAAAACAAAACTAAACAACAAAGCAAAAAAAAAGCAAAAAAATGAAGCAAAAAAAAAAACAAAATGAAAAAGCAAAAAAGAAACCAAAAAACAAAAAACTCCGCAAACAAACAAAAAAAACCCCAAAACAAAACAACAAAAAAAAAAACACAAAAAAACCAAAAAAACCCAAAACAACAACAAAAAAACAACAAAAACAAAAAACAAAACAAAAAAATACACAATTCCACATACATTCACATACATATATACACAGGTTCATGTAAGTTCTACCATAAAGCTTATCATTTAACTGCATTTTTCTACCTGAGGACAGTGCTGATTGATTAACTTTGTTTTAGCCTGTCCAGCTAAGAGGAAACTGCACAGTGTAGCCTGATTCTTACTCAAAGGAACATCACTTATTCTTTCAGCAGAAAGGTGTTGCGTGTCTCCCATCTGCTTTCCTGGAATCTTACTGGCACCAAAGAGGAGAACTGCTTGAAATATGGTAGATTCTTGCAAAAAAACCCCAAAATCTAAAAAGGGGGGGGATTGACTTGCTGCTCCATGAGTTTCCAGTGTTGCTCAGCCACTCCAGACCTCACATCAGGGGCTTTTGGCTGCTCCTGATTGTCCTGAGGAGCAGAGCTTTACATCCCCTGGCACTGCGGGCAGCCCAGTTCAAACCTCCACTGGGCCACCACTGACCTGGCTAAAGCTGATTTTCCTCATAGGCGTTGGAAATGTCAGCGTTTTGAGCCACAGGGAGGGGTTTACAGGCTAAAAGTGGTCTATTAATGGGATATTATTGCCATTTCTTTTGGAGCAGAGGAATAGGTGCTCTGCTTTTTTCCCATCTGCAGGGGTCTTGTCGTGCCTGGTCAGACTTGATCTTCAGGGGAGCCTCTGGACAGAGAGAATAGAAAACGCTGGAGATCACACACTATTTATTTATTTATTTATTTATTTATTTATTTATTTTATTTATTTATTTGGTAGCTTTCTCCTTTAAGTCAAAATATGAGAGTGAAAGTGAGAGGGAAATTGTCTGTATGTGTGTGGACATGCACAAGTGAGTTGTCTATGCAGGCAGTGATTTGATTTCCTCTCCAGGTAGAACAGAGTAAAATTCACAAAAATAATTTGGAAATCAGGCTTGTTTTAACATTGAAAAGAACGCCAATTCATCTCACAAAGTAATTTTTTTTTTTTTTAACGGATGAAGGAATTTCAGTCAACCCTAGGAATTATTTTAGGCATCAAAATTCAAAATTACTTGTTCTGAGCTTTCTAAAAGAATTAGGAATTTTCTTAAGTCTCATAGGTGTCAGGTAAATTGCTGATTTCTCACAGGCACTCTCTTCTCCTCAGGAATTGGTGTAAAAGTCACTTGATATAAGCTCAGTTCCAGAGATGCTGTGATTACAGTGACTCCTGCCAAATTATACAGGCTTATTTTTTCCTAGATGTGAGATTTTGGAGGGAGGGAATCATCTTTTCATTCTTGGGTTGGAGAGCAGCCAGCTCAGAAGTGTTCTTGCTTCTGGCCACTACCATTGCACAAATGAAAACAATAAAATGGTTTTAAATAGTAACCCAAATAATAAAATAAATATTACAATATAAAGCATTTTAAAATAATTTGTAATTCCATGATAAAAATGCAATGAGATTATCCCTTTGATGTGCATTTTGCTATGACCAGATACAAACAAAAAATAGATATCAGTACAAAATTATTACTAATGTCTTCCAACCCACAAAATTAAACAAGATGCTAGCTCCAAACTTTTTTTTTTTTTTCATGAAGCAAAGCAATTAATTTTGAAATCAGTTGTGTTTGGATAAAACTCTGTGTTCTTAGAAAGGCTTTCCTAAGTCCTGGCATCTTCAGTGGAACAGAAATCCATGCCAGTATGACAATATTAATAAAGTCCATTACATACAGCCAAAACTTGTTATTCATCATAAACATAAATGTCTAGAGGCAGAAGGGTAGATCTCAATTAGAAAAAGGAGATGTTCAAATGTTATTTTACATAAACTTCTATCATTTATGTTAAGAATTTAGAAAATTAGTGTATTCACATTGGATTTGATTGCTGGCTCCTGATTTTTTAGGCTATGTGGCTCCAATAAGGAGCTTTTCACTCATTTATAAAGAAAAAATCCTGCTATTTTCAGTAAGACAAATACTAAAAAAATCTGGTAAAAACTATAGAAGTGAAAAATAGATGTTGTGAGTCCAAATTTGTGTGTGTGTCTCTTCTATTCACCCCCTGTGCAGCTGACTAAAGATTCAGAGCACCAAAGATTACCTTTTGTGTCAAAAAAGTATTGTGAAGGGACATATTTTGGCTGTCCATGAAAGAGGTTTTATGGGAAGCAGTAAGGCATTTCATGCTGGTTCCCCCCTTTTTTTTTTTTTTTATGTGTGCTCAGCTTCCATTTTTCATTTAATATTGTTAATTATTCCTCTCTTTGGATGTGTGAACTGCATTTCCAGTTGCTCAGGTCCTTTGAGTGTGTGACTTTACAGAACCACACTGGAATTATTTCACATTTTCCCTTGCATCAGCAATTTTGTGCTGGGTTTTGAAATCCTTGGATGCTTTTATTAGACTCCTTTTTTTTTTTCTCCTCTGTAAGCCAGATCCTTTAAACAAGATTAGTCAAGGCTGAGCCTGTGCCACTGGCTCCCAGTGCCAGTTCATGGGGATGTCTGGTGGCAGAGTTGGTTCTCATAGACATTTCCACAGCTGCTTTCCCCCCAGGAGTATGAATTCGTGAGCCTTGCATTTTCTCTCATATCTCCACTTTTTATGCACTGTTTTAAAGGATTATTTATGGGACAGCACCAAGAAACTCTTTCTTACATCAACATAATCACTGAGTGCATTATTTCTCTCACTTTTAGATCAGTGACCACAGAACACTTAATCCTCAAAACAAGACAGTTTAATTTTAAACCATCTTTAATTCATCTGGCAAGAGCTGTTGGATATTTTGCACTCAGAAAATCAGGCACATCACAGAAACATGAGAAAGCATCACATTAGCCTGGTGAGGGAAAACCCCTCTCCTTGAGGTGTTCACCAGTTAAGGATTCTCTAACTGAGGAAAATCAGGAAAATCAAAGTTGGTGGTGTTGGGCAAAGAGAAGTGGCTGTGGATTTCCATGCAGACACACACCTGAGGCTTTCACAAGTCATGGCAAGGTGAATTATTGGCTGCAGTCTCCAGTTTGGAGTATTTGGTACCTGTGGTCCATCTGACTGTGCTGGTGGTGACTCCAGGGGGAGGAGGATGGCTTTTGAATTTAGGAAAAAACCCAAGAAAATGCCTGCTGAGTTTGGACAAAGCCTGAAAACACCTTTTGATGCTGAGAACCCAGATGCAGACACTCTTGTGGATGCTGTGGGGGTACAGAATGAGTTGCAAGAGGAATTGCATCCCAAAACAATAGCTGCTTCAGGCATTTTTAAGTGTGAAGAGAAATCTTGTGGCTTCCTGGCTTCCAGGACAGTGGCACTGCTGTCAGTCTATTTGCCATAGCAAATGTCATGCTAAGCTGCGTTTTCTGAGGGCAACCCTCAGCCCACCCAATTCCATTCACTGGAAACACACAGTCCTGCCTAAACCAGCACCCTCCTCTTCCTCTGTGGTCAGAGGGAAGAGAATTCCCCTTCTGGTGACTGATGTGTCCTGTCCTCAGCCAGGATGGGTGTGAAAAATCCCCTCTGGAGGTGTCTGCTTCTCTTCACTTCCAGCTCCCAGCCACTGCAGCTCAGCCCTGTGACCTCCCCTGCCATGCCTGCACTGTTGTATGGGAATCACAGATTTATTAAGGGTGGAAAAGTCCTCTGAGAGCATTGAATCCATCTGCTCCCCCAGTGCTGTCAAGCCCACCACTAACCCACGTCTCCAGGTGTCACATCCACAACAAGCCTTTTGGGCACTTCCAGGGCTGGTGGCTCCACCACTGCATTCCAATGCTTTTCAGCCCTTTTCAGTGACAAAAAACACCCAATCTAAACCTCCTCTGGTGGAACTTGAGGCTGTTTCCTCTGGTACTACCCCTTGATACCTAGGTGAAAAGATTGACTGGAAACTATAAGGAGGGATGAACCAATGCACGTGATAACAGCTCAGGGAGAAAAGTTTTCTCTCACAACCCTTCTCATGCTCAGAAATGTCCCTGAAAATGCCACAGTCATCAAGGAACCTGCCCTGGGTTCCAGCTGCAAGGAAGGCTAGGACAAACTGAATTTTTTCCATGGTATCAAAGCTAGACTCAGTCTCAGCCCGTCCCTTGTGTCCCCTCCACATCCTCCTGCCACTGCCCCTGTGTGGCACATGGGAGCTGCTGCCTGCCCTCACCCCACAACAGAGATCACCACAGATAAATTCTTTGGGCCAGCAAACTGGGTGCAGCACACCCTGGCTGATGCCAATCATCCCAAACCTGAACAATAGCTAATTACATCATGAAAATCACAACATTCTGCAGCAGCGCACTATGAAAACTTCAGAAAATCACTCAGCAAGCTTAAAAGGATGTTTAAAAGCCTCTCATTTTCTAGCAAAGAGAGGGTGCAATTAATTGAAAGGCTTGTCAGACTGCAGGCTAGCTCCAGGCTTGGTCTGAAGACAGCTTGTTCACAGGCAGGGCTTTTTGGACTGCTTTAAACAAATATATTTTGTTTCCCACTGGCTTTCCTAGATGGAGAACTCAGAAATAATAATAATAATAATAATACTAATAGAAGACACATTTTTAAGCAGTCTGCCATGCAGAGATGGGACTCATACTAAAACATTGCTCAGTATTTGTACTGAGGCACATTGCATAAGTGGAGTGAAGTTCCAGGTATTTCAGTCCCTGAGTTTCAGAGGTGTTAGTCAGACTCATTCTCTTAATCTAATTAAACTGCCATGAGAAACTTCAGGGAGGGTATCGTGAGCCACTATTTAAGGAGCTGTTTTAATCTGTGTTTCCAAGGCATTCTCTATCCTAGCCTGGTCTCATGCTGAGATAAAACCACTGAATTGCTAAATACGAATATTTGTGGGCTTTCAAGATTCTGTACTTTTTGCTCCAAACCTAATAGAAGAGGGAGCTGAGCTATGAGTCTGCAAGATTTTATTGTTCCTTTTTTTTTTTTTTTTCATCCCCAAAAATGTAAAGACTCAGCTGTAAGTATCTACCCAATAGATACTGCTTCTGACAACCAGATCTGAATGGGTTGTGGAGGAGAAAAAAATATTCCTGGCAAACTTTGGGGGTTGAGTTCCACTCACCTGTGCACAGAGCTCCCTTGCTGCGTGGAAAGTGCAGCTCAGTGTGATATTTGGTGATATTTTGCTGCTTTTTCGCAGAAGTCAGCTTCCATGCACTGAAATACAGGACATTTAAATTCTTCCTTGTGCTGCTCAGCTCTGCTGCCAGCGTCAGGTGTCCACAGGCTGAACCTTGGTTTTGGGTCACAATCAGTTTTCTTGATGTGAACACACAGTGAAAGGACATGGAGAAAGGGAGTTAAACTAAAAGAGGAGAGATTTGGGCTGGGAGTTAGGATGAAGTTTTTTACTCAGAGGCTGGTGAGACCCTGGCACAGGGTGCCCAGAGCAGCTGTGGCTCCCCCCGGATCCCTGGAAGCGTCCAAGGCCAGTCTGGATGAGGTTTAGAGCACCTGGGATGGTGGAAGGTGTCCCTGCCCATGGCAGGGTTTGGAATGAGACAGACTTTAAGGTCCCTCCCAGTCCACACCAGTCTGGAATTCTCTGATTCTTGTGGTATGCTGGAATCCAAAGCACAAGGAACTCTCAGAACTTTGGGTCTGTAAGCCAAAGCTTAGAACTAAACCCAGGATTTGATCTGAGACCTTGGGAAAGGCTCCCAAACTCAGGTGCTAGAAGTGAGAACGTGGATTTATAATTTAAAGCAGGGACATGTTAAACAAAGTAAAGGAAAGTTTAGAGTTTTAAGGTATGGTAAGTTTGTGTGCCATAACATGATTGGCTAAGAAAACTTACACTGTAGCATGAGCCCATATTTACAAAATGGAACAAATTATTTAAGGATTGGGTCAAAACCATAAATATCCTTGTTGGCAGAGTTTTATTGGTCAGTAAATCCTTCAAAGGTCTTGTAACTAAAGGTCTTGTGACCTTCTGAGCCATGCAGTGAAGATGTGAGCTGCACTCACACTTCCTGCCTATGTCAAAGATTAAAAGAAATAAATTTCACCGTCTAAAACATCTCAGAAATCCCACCTCTAACTCATTCAAAATTCCTTCAAAATTCCCACAGTGGTATTTCTCTGCTAACAATGATTTGGTGAGACCATGGGGCAGCGTGGGAGGCTGAATTTCTGGACACACCCAGTGCATGGGGAAAGTAACAAGTAGTGTACAAATAATTTATATAATAAAAGGAAATCCAGCAGGTTTCCTGAGTGCCACCATTCTGGTTCCCCACACCCCTCTGAGAACAGCTCCATGATGTCTGTTCAGAGGAGGTTCACAAGTCCATCCTTGAGAAGGCTACACCCACTTCATAACACACTCACCACCCTGGCAGGGTGCTGCAGGTCCATCTGCTACCTTAAACTTCTCAGAAACAAGCTCTGATCTTTTCCTCCCCACCTCCTCCTTCATTCCCAGCACCATCATGGGTGATTCCTCCTCATTCCCATCAAAAGTTCATAACCTGAGCACTGCTGTCAGTCCACACTCTGCAGGTCCTGCCCTTCGCCTGCCACCTCCAGATTCAGAATATCTGAATATTTAATCATTCCTGCACACAGCTTATTTAGGACTGTATCACCCCTGGGAATGTCTGCACGCAGGGGTGGTGTCAGGCAAGCACTGACTTTCCAAGGCATGGGGTAGCTGAGCCTCAAAACCCTGCAAAGGCATTTTAGGAATGCTGTGCCCAAGCTAATGCGGCCTTTGCTGCTGCCCAGACACCTATGACAGCTTTTTTTTTGTGGCTGTGGCATCAGCTGTGTCACTGTGACTCACATTTCTCACCTCCACTCAAAACATTGCTGCTGCTGATCATGGCTTGGTACTCCAGCAGCAGCAGCATCCTCTACATCCTCCTCCTCCTCATCAGACATGAATGCCTTCCTGCAGTCATCATGCCTGAAATCTCGTCACACAGAAAGCAAGAAGGAGTTGTTAATGTTATAAATCAGACCCATAATACTCAGGAAAAAAAACAAAACAAAACAAAACAAAAAACAAAAACAAACAGGACAGTCTTGGAAAGCATTAAATTAATCACTAGTTTTACGGCCACCTTCTCAGTGGTTTGGCGCTTGCAGTCATGGAGAGCTCAGGCTAAATCCTTTAAAGTGTGCCTTAGATGGCACTTTGCAGCAGCTGGATGCTTCAAGGTTTTGCCACTTAAAACTCATCCTTTGATTAATTTGGAAAGCTTCTTTTTAATTTTACTTTTCTAATATTATTAACCACAAGAACACGTGTGTAAGGTACAAGCAAGCAGACTGACACATAAAGAACTTCTTAAACTGCAAATTTTGGATCTCCTTAGGTTAAACAGCTTGCTAGAGCATAGAATCACAGATTCAGAGTCATGAAATTATTTGAGCTGGGTGGGACCTTAAAGGCTGTTTCATTCCAACCCAGCCATGGCAGAGACACCTTCTATTGTCCCAGTGTCCAGCCTGGCCTTGGGCAGTGCCAGGGATGCAGGGGCAGCCCCAGCTGCTCTGGGCACCCTGTGCCAGGGTCTGCCCACCCTGCCAGGGAACAATTCCTCATTGCCAAGATCCCATCCAGCCCTGCCCTCTGGCACTGGGAGCCATTCCCGGGGTCCTGTCTCTCCAGCCCCCCTGTAGGGATGTGTCCCCTGTTGACAGAGTGACAAAATCATCCTTTGTCTCCTTAAAAAAGAAAAAAGCCCAGAAGTTTATTTCCTCAATTTGTGAAAAAGACACCCCATAGGACCTGGGGGACTTCACCTCAAACTTAAGGACAGCCAATTGGACAGAAGCCAAAAAGTCCCACCTGGGCAATTTACTAGAAAAAGAAGAGAACAAAGAAACCAATGGCTTTTGTGAGGTGTACCAGGAGCAAGAACCTCTTGCACCTGGCTTGGTTTTTCTCTGTAAAGACTTTTGTTATTTTGCCTTTTAGTAAAACCTTTTTGTTTCTGACACTACCACAGAAGCCATCCTGCTGATTTTATGCCTTCTAAGGTAGCTCAGCTATTTTGGGCATGAAATAGATCTCCAAGAGCTTATGAGACCTGTCTCAAGGAGATCCCTATTTCAAAACCAGTCCCTCTCCAGCTCTCCTGGAGCCCCTTTTAGCCCTTTTTCCTGAGGTTTCCCCACAGCCTTCTCCTCCCCAGGCTGGACAGTTCTCCCAGCCTTTCCTCACCACGGCCTACATGAAAATTAAAACCAATGGGTGCCATCAGCGTTTGCCTCATTTTCTTTTTGAAGGATTAACAGCAGCCACTTTATGTGTTCCTGAGGAGCTCCAGGAGGTTTGAGAGGAGTTTCTTTTCCTTTCTCTGCCTGCCTTTTTTCCTCCGAGCACACAGGATCACGTTGCAGAAGGTTTGCGGCCTTGGCTGGGCGTCCAGGCCTGGAAACAGATGAGTTAATTCCCCACAGCTTCTCATGACATCTCGGTAATTAATGCCCCAGATCTCACTCCATCTCCCCTCTGAGGAGCACAGCTCTCATTTAATTGCCTCATAATGCCATAATGCATGCTCAAAATGAGTGCTTGCTTGATTGTCCCTAGGCAGATCCCTGGATGAAAGTCGGTGAGAAAGTGAGCAGGCCGCAACGCTGAATAAGAACCCAAAAAGCACAATAAAGCACAAGCTTGTAACTCTTTGTAACTCTCTAACACCATCAAAACAATACATTTATTTTTTCAGACATTCAAGAAACAAATTAGGGATAAAATCTTGCTACATCCTCTGTTTCCTCACCCCCTCAGCTATATACAAAATAAGACCTTGAGGCAGATTTTATGGAATCGTAAGATGATTAAGGTTGCAAAATATGTTTCTTTAGTGTAACAGCTTCCACAGGAAGGGATAAAGTTTCAAAGCACAGTGTGATGCTTGAGCTGTGCTACTGCAGTTTGTGAGGTGGAATTGTCATTCAAAGGGTTTTAATAAGACTTTTAAAGGGCAAAAGTCCTGAGTGAGGTGAGTTACCAGAGATTTGATATCTGCAGCAATAGTGGTGTTATATCAATAACCTCCAGCCGTTGTGCCAAGGCTGAAGGTAAAGAATTCACCCATGGATATCACACTGTAAATGAAAACCCTGTGAACACCAAAGATTGCAATCAATTTTTCAATATTCAGTAGGATTCAAAATTATTCAAAATGTACTTGGCATCCCTGGTTCTAAACATCACCTCAGCTCAAAGATTCAAGGCTTTTCTCTCTGTCTCCAACAAATGGGTGCATTAGGGTTATAAAATCATTTCTTTCTAGCTGTCTTACTTTGCTCAGACAAGTAATGTTTCCATAATTTCTGTGCTACAAAGAGTTCCCTCTGGACTGGCACCCGTCTCTGCCTTCAATTCTATGGAAAACAGGGACCCTGGACCATTATTTTTGCAGTTGCAGGCAGAAATCTACATTAAAACTCCTTATCTATAATAAGATCAGACTAAAGACCAGAGTCAACTGCCTACAAAGGCTTTTAACCAAGAAAAAGAAAGAAAAATTGACCTTTTCATTTCAATTTTTTGAATATTTTCTTTTTTCCTGACAGCACACATGAATGTTTCACTTTTAAATACTTTTTTGTTTGCTTGCTTTTTGGGGATGAGAGTGGGTTAAATTAAATATTAATTAAACTGCTGTTTAAGCTAAAACAAATTTTGGGGTTTTTTTGTTTTGGTTTGGTTTGGTTTTGTTTTGTTGGGGTTTTTTTTTTTGTTTTTTTTTTTGTTGTTGTTTGTTTGTTTCACTTGAGAAATCCAAATATATCCAGTCCAAATTTATCCAGCCTTATACTCCCCCTACAAAAAAAAAAAAATTGTGTTTTCAGCTTCTCAGGCCATCTGTAGAGATGAAACACAACCATTGTTACAGTTCTTCACAGCAAAATCCAGTCTTGGTTGCAGTCCCATCTTACGACCCAGATTTATAGTGACACTTTAGTACACTCTCAGAGTTATAGGATTGCCCAGCTGACCCCTTCAAATCCTTACTGGGATGATGTAGCTCATTTCAGCAGATGCTGAATCACAGAAATGCATAGTTTGGTTGTGCTGCTCCAAACCCACAGCTGTGAGCAAGCACAGGCGTCAGGAAAACCCAGATTCAGCCCAAAATTACACCCATGGTGCAGATTCTGGTGTTGACTGACTGCACACCTGGGGACTCCTCTGAAACTGAGATACAACATCCCCAAATTGCCATGGAGCAGCAGCTTTGGGTGCTGCTACAGTGCAGAAATCAAACTTTCTTAAACTGGATTAATTTAAAATGTCTCATAATAGTCCTTATCCTAAGAGGTTTGTTGTAGGTTTGTTGTTTTGGTTTTTGGTTTTGGTTTTTTTTTTTCCTTTTCAAACTGCTTGAAACATCTCATTTCCCCCCATATCATACATTTGAAATAAATCTGCTAAAAGGTAAGCTTCTATTACCATGACCTTGGTAACTTTTCAAGGAACCGTGTGCATAATATTTAACAAGAAAACAAAACCATTTGGCCAAGCACTCTTTTAAAAATGGACTAAAACTCATGAATTAGATTTGTTGGTAATCCAAACAGCAGAAATATTATCCTGTCTGCAGTCTGTTATGAGACATTACATATGCTCTGCTGGGAGTCAGATGAATTTAAAGAACAGGGCTTGTAACTTCATTTACTTCAAAATGCAGTTCATGCAGAGTACACATGTAATGTGCACTTACTGTGATGTTAAGTGCTAGAAATGAGCTGTTGCTGTGACTTGGAGAGGTATGAGGGGAGGTCCTCCCCCATCCAAAATGAGGATTTTGGCAGACTTTTCTTTCTTTCTGCAGTTGTTTCTACATGTGCTGGGAGCTCAGGAGAAAACCCAAGAGAGGAGTTCAAAACAATATGCAAACACCAAAACTTTGCTCCCTAAATATGAACATCTTGATGAGAGGAAAAAGATGCTGAGCGACATGGGCAGAAGAAAACAGTTGTTTTTGTTTCTGGATGTTGTATTTATTTATTTTCGAGGAAAAATTTGACTTTGGCTCCTTAATGGCCTGTCTCCATACTAAATTTATCCCAATATCAGATCACCACCTCATCAAAGAATTGCAGCTGGGAGGGGATTTTTTAAAAGAAAATGGCATGACCATGGAAGAGTTCCCTCCAAATAAAGTGTGGACAGTTTTTCTTTTTTTTTCTTCCAGAACTTTCTCTGATAAGTCAATTCCCTATAAGAATTTCCTATAGATACAAATTATTTGTGTTGTAAAGTACTGGAATAATGTGAATTGATAAAATTTCAGATTCCTATATTGCAGATTTGTTAATGAAGATATACCCAGCAACCATTATAGAATTTTTAAAAACCCACAAAATTTTAAAGTAGTAATAAAATCTTTGTTCTTATGAGACACAAAAACAATTATGATTTTGCTTTTGATTTCATTAAAATTTTGTTTTTTCAAGGGAAAAAATGGAAGTATTTTAATCTCAAGTCAGCTCTCAACTTTTAAGGGAAAAAAAAATTGAATTTTATTCTCCTAGTAAGTAGGAAGCATTGTAAAGTTGTGTACATTGGAAAAATACTGCTGCACAGTATATTGCTACCAGCACACAAACTTGGAAAATTAAGAAAGTTCCCCTTAAGAAAAAGAAGAGAGATTTTATAAAACTACTTCCTTTTTGTCTACATTGGAACTATGGTTTTTTTTGGTTTTGTGCTACTATTCTTATCATAGAGGGAGAGGTTATGGGGGACAGTGTTATCTTTTTTAATTACTTACCTGGAAGCAGGTTGATTATAGTAGATAATTTATATTATTGTGTTATTATTATTTGTATTTGTATAATTATTATGTCATAAATAATTGAGATTATCTAAATTATCTACAATGTGATTTAGGCTTTAATTCAGATTTTTCCATTCTGAAATTGTCAAAAATGAAATTGAAAGCTTTTTATTTAAAAGCTTATTTAGATATGCCACCCATTTTCTGTCTCTCTCCCCTGAGGCACAGCAAGAGCTCCATCTCCCTTTTATCTGACCCTGCCCTGGGCTGGAGCAGGGACTCTCTTGAGGGGTTCTGCACTCAGACCGTCCAATAAATCAGGAGAAATTCCAGTGCTGCCATTTGAGGGGCACATCCAGTCAAAACCCAGCGAGGCACAGCTGGAGCTGGGGGAATTCTGTCACACAGCACAAGGTGAAATAAATGCAGCTGGATCCTGAGGCCGTTGGAGCTCTCTGGAGAGGGTGGAAACAGAGACCTGAAAGTTGAAATTGTTCTGGCAATCTTTAATACTCTAAAAATTCACTGGGAAACTCCTGCAGTCTTCCCTTGCTTCGTTCTCCAGCCAGCTCAGTCATTACCCAACAGAGAATTAAGTCTACCAGAAACAGGAACAGTTGTCAGTCTATGGAAGACAGGTAAAATTATACCTCTCTTGACACTATGCAGAAAGTTAATATTTCATTTAATATATTTAATATTCAATATTTCATCTGGTGAGCAGCCTGTCCTCTTGTCCTCTGGAAAATGTTTGTGGTGTTGCACAAACCACGGCTCTGTGATAGACCCCCAGTATCGCTGGCATAAAACAAAGAGATGAATACCTTGAGAAAAAACAATTACCCTAATTTTTTCCATGTAGTATACATATTTCATGTTTCAATAGATTGCTTTTCACAGGAAATGTCAGACAAGGAGAAGGAATAGTTAGGAGAAAAATAGATGCTATTCTGCAAAGGCACTGTACTTGGCAGTAGAGAGCTTTTCAAGAACATCTCTTAGGAAGGAATTTAAGTATGGTAGAAAGATCCATCAGAAGACAAAAATCCCAATTATAAAATAGATAATTTTATTATTGGGATAATACAATTATCCCAATTTGCTGAGATGAGAGAACACTCAAACAATTTGAAAAAGCTACAGTTATACACCAACGTGGCAGGTGAAAGAGATAAAAAACTAGATACTGTAAGAAATAATGTCTTATACACCAGGAAAACAAATAATTAAAAAAAAAATCTGGTGACACCATGGAGATATCTGTGAAAATATCTTTTGAAATGTGCAGGGACAGATGTGGGGTTTTAAGGATATATAAAGCACATGTGCATGAAATCATACAAAAGTGATTGTGGAGTCAGTAGATTAGTGGAGAACTTGTCTGCAACACTACTGCAAAAAACTTAACAACAGAAGGGTCTCAAAACAATGGCACAAAACCATGGAAAGGGCTCCATAAGAAGAGAAACTGGCAATTTCTGGCACATTTATTTCAGAGAGGGTACTCAGAGAAGATAACTGATAGACACATTTCAGGAGTGCATTTAGTGAAAGAAAATGCCTTGCCTTGTGCTTTCTCAAAATAATTATAAAACTGTAGATTGTTGAATGACCCGGCAGCAATTAATTAAAGACTATAATGCTTTATTTTATACAATCTAATAATAATAAAGCTATGAAATTGATTGTCACTGGGCAGTACTACAGCCCTAAACATACCACAGATTCAAAATGCATACAACTTCCTGCAAATAATGTAATTATCTCAAATGATATAAAAAGCAGCAAAACCACTCTTAGTGAGACTCTCATTCTCCTCAGGATCACAGCCACTCTCAGAACATTTTTAACTGGTCACACAGCTAATTGTACATCCCTACATTTATCATGTAAGCATCTATGGTTAGACAGTTATGAGCCCAGCTGAGCCCATTATAACATTCCTGGCCAAATTGGATATCTTTATTATACAATAGAATTAATAAGATAATGAAAATATCTTGCTTTCTAAATTAAAATTAAAGATAATCAGTAATGTTGTTGTACATTCACCACAGAGAGAGAATAATTTATAATGATGAGGAAAGGAGTTCAAGTAATAAAATTGTTAGATTAATCAATTTATCTTCATTTGGTGTGTATTAATTCTAAACTGCTCAGATCTTAAAATCTACAATTATATGATAAATTATAATTAGCTGTGGGGGATAGTTCTGCTGTTTGGGTTTTGGGTGTTTTTTTTTAATACTGAATATGTTTCACTAGAATTCTCTTTGATTGTTTGGAAAATCAGCAGCAAAATCCAAGGCAAATTTATTTTACTGGACATGCACGTATCTACACCTGCTGACAAGTTAAAAATTATTCTGAAAGTACATTTCTTCAATCTGGCCCTGGAAAACTCTTCTTATGCATTCAAAAGTTACCTGACACAAACCTTCCCATAAACTGATTTCGAATTTGTGGAGATTGCTTGGCACATTTACCTATTCAGCAGAAAGGCTGAGCAAATGGGTGCTGTGCATCCTCAAAGAAAATTCTTTTTCTTTTTTTTTCTTTTTTTTTCCATTTATTTTTTTTCATTTTCATTTTCCTCAAAGAAAATTCATTTTCAGACACCAAGGATATGTTGCAGCATTCACCCACCCACGTGATATTGAGCTGTCACCCAAACTGCATAATTGCACTAATTCGATGTCCCAGGGACCTCCCAGTGGGAAATGCATCTCTCCATACTAATGAGCCCCAGCACAAAGTGCAGCTCGGGGAATTTGCATGTTAATGGGGCTTTGTGCACGGGGCTGTTTATTCAGCACGCCAGGAACACTGAAAAGAAGGTGTTAACAGAAACCTTTAGCCAGAATTAAACAGGGTTAATTAGGACATATGGAATGGGATCTGAGTAACGAGAGACATTGAAATTAACCCTGTTTATCCAGCTGTAGCGGGACAAGGGAAGGGGTGGGGGGAAATCCCTCCTCTGACCCTCACAAAGGACTTTTCTGCCATGGGATTTAGGGGCAGTATTTTCCCACTGGCACAGCTCCACCCGTGGCTGGGGGAGGAGGAGATGATGTGGATCCATCAGCCCCTCTCCATCCCTTGCCTGACTCCACCCAAAAAATCTGCGAGAGAATCGAAACACAGGAATGATCATGGCAAGGTGGAATTATCTATAAAGGTAGCAGCAAGGTATTTTTGGCAAAATAATATGAGTTTCAGGCCAAATCTATAAATATGTGCCCTGACCTGCACATTATACAGGCATTTTTAATGTTAAAGCACTTGAGGAGACCTTGAGGACAATCAGGGGATCAAGTTAAGAGCCTTCATCCATGCCTGTGTCTTCCAGGATGTTTAGGAGAAGATAATTGAAGGGTTGTTATGATTAACCCAATGTCATAGGGAGAAGAAAAGGCAAATACAATTAACAAAATTATGCCTGAGTCTTTTAGCAGCACAGTTTGATAATTTTGTAATGGTATTTTCAGACTCTGTGCTATAGCTTTGTTTCAGGAAAGGATGCAAAAAGAGCTTTTTCTTCCCTTTTAAGTAGACCATACTCGGCGACTCTTTTCTTATTTAACAATTTTGTCCTAAGTATGTTAGATATATTGCTCTTTGCTGAGTTCTTGGGATAATGATTTCACCCAAGGGTGACAGAAGGAATAGTTGACCAGTATTTCCACTAGCTCACTTCTCAGATGTTGCTGCCCTCTTTGCTCACAAATTGGTAATTGATTACTACAATCAAGGCAAGAGCAGAGCATTTGGTTACTCCCTAGTTTGGTACTTCATACTTGCATTTCAGGCCTTGAAAAGGCGCTTTTTATTTTTTTCCATGCCCTAAAGCTTGTTTCTTTTAGTACTCTACCAGTTGATTTAACAAACACTATAGCTCCTCCCTACAAACTTTGTTTCTTTTCCTACATCTTCCTACCCACAACAAAACTCTTACTACCATATTTCAAAGCAGATTTTAAAATTGGATGTTCAGTTCCTGTTTCTTGCAGAAGACTGATGTTTTCTTTATCACATCTGGAAAGGCTTTAGGAAAAAAAACCCACAGGTTTTATTTTCCCTAGTCTTTTTATTCTGGTGTGTGCCAGTAAATGTGTAGCTCATTCAGTGTAAGCAGAACTACATTTGACTGATTGATAGGAAGCCCCTGCTTGCTCAGAGCAATGTATCTGTCATCCTGGAGGAAGCAGAGTGACAGAAATGACAGCCAGCATGTAGGACGAGGATATCAAGAGAGACGCCTGTGTGTTCCTTGATCATAATGCCATTAAAATGGAAAAGAAAAAGGGGAAAAAAAGATTGAACTGAAACATACAACAATCACAAGCATCTCTATTTTCAGCACAGAAGCAATTGCTGCATTGATCACTAAAAAAAAAAAAATTAAAATTATGCAGTGCAACAGCAAAATCCTGTTAGGAATGGACTAAGGCAGGAACACCTTGCTCCCAATTCTGTGCTGTACAAAGGGCTCAGGGCTCTGTGGTGTAATGCAAGGACTGGCCATGGTGCCATCTGTGGGGAATACTGATATTACTCCTGCATGGAATATTCTCTGGGCTCAGGCCTTTTGAAACTTACTGTGTTGGACCAACAGGAATCACATTTACACTGCAGAAATGGACGTAACAGAGAATTATCACTATGTTATTATTGGGGCTATGACATCAGCATGGAGAATCAGTGGCTAAAATGTGGAAAAGAAAGTTTCTGGGTTTTGGGGTTTTTTTAACTGCCTGTGTTTTATGATGAGTGGGATGAAAGAGGCAAAAAAGGGGTGTGATAATTAAAAGTGCTCAGCCAGGCTCCTGATGCCTCGGAGTGGTTACCTAGAACAGAGGCTAGACAAGGTTAAGAAAATAAAAGTGGTATTCATTAAAGGCCTTCAAAAGGTACTTCTTGGGCAGTCAGAAGCCTCTAAGAGGGGCTACACCCAAGATGGACAATGGTCACAAGTTTTTCAGGCAATCATAAGTTTGGTCCATTTGCATTTCAGGGGTTGATCCTCCAATTCCAGCTTCAGGTAATGAAGTCATTTACCCCCAGTTTGCTCCCCAACAATTCACTTTTGTTTATACTTTTCAGGGCCTGAGGCTGTAGGGTGCCCTTGAGTTCCAGGCCCAGAGGAATTTTGTCTGACCAAAGTGTGAAGGCAGCCACTAACACTCCATATGGGGCTTAGAGTTATCCACTAATGCAGTAGAGGATCTGAAAAACACAAAAGCTAAAATCCTAAGGCATCACTGGAGCTGGTGCAGAGCAGGCTGGGATGGGATCTGATAACCTTCCTGCAGCACAGCCCTACCTGCCAGCCACTGCTCACATGGCAACTCCTGCAGAGCCACCAGGAGCCCTGTTTCTTTTAGAAAACCTTCTGTTCTCCCAGGAACCAGAGGTATTTGTCACATGCTCCCCGTGGTGCTGGGTGCCTCAGCAGCAGAACAAAGGAGGCTCTTTGCCCCGAGAATGAAGCCACAAAAAACCTGTTCCCATCCCTCCCTCTGTGAGGAGGGTACATTTGATCCAACCATCACAGCACCAGCAAACCCCGCTCAAGATTTTGCAACCCTGAGGCGTGTGGCTGCTCGAAGAGCAGGAGTTTTGGCAATATTTGTGGGGAGCTCACGAGTGCAGGATGGAGGTGATTTATGGGCAGCACTGACAGTTGTCTGGGTTGCTTGCCATGACACAGGCCAGTTGCATTCGTGATAGATTGAGGTCGTGGAGGGGGAGTGGAAAGGGTCCTGTCATATATCCTTCATCAGGTTTTCATTTGTCTGTGAGTTAGGGTTGTGGTAGCAGTGGGAAAAGGGTCTCATCTTGAGTGTTTATTTTTCTAGCCTGGAGGGCTCTGTTCCTCAAACATGCTTGTGTTTGATACCTGAAAGGGAGACATCAGCATGAGGGATTTGTGACTCGACTTCCTGACCTGTGCTGCCAGTCAAATTTCAAAAGTAAAATCTAGAGCTTGGGAGCTTAAAAAAAAAAAAAAAAAAAAAAAAAAGGTAAAAAAACTAGACAGGGCAGCACAGGTCTTTGAAGAGCCACACAGACCAGCCTTTGAGCATGGTGTGCCCACCACATGTGTGCCCCATGCAAGTGCTGGGTCAGTGTGCTCTGCTCTGTAGTGCAAAAACACCCACAAAACCTCTAAAGAGCAGATCCATGTTACACCTCCACAGAAAATGCCAGCAGTACTACTCAGGGTTTGTAAAATTGGGCCCTTCCCTTGTTTCTGGTGGATGGAGCATTTAATTCACCACCCTGCGTCAAACTCACACATTTGTACAAATAAGTGCAAATAGTCAGTCAAAGATCTTGGTTGCAAAATTATGCCCAACACTCAGCACTCCTGATTTCTAAAGTGCCACTCCCTCCAGTGACAACTAAATACATTTTATTATCTAAAGAGCGTTTTTGTTTTCAAAATGTATAACCTTGAAAGCTTTAAACTCATTCTGCTACTTTATCTTCTGCATCAGGTCTGCCATCCCAGACATGTACAAATCAAGTGGGAGGATGGTGCTTTCAGCTCTATATTCCCAAATAAATTTAGGAAGGATGGAAATGGTGCACAGTCACCAGAGCTCCAGTACCACAGCCCAAGAGCTGGAAACAAGCACTGGGTGCAAAATTGGTGTTTGGTATTTCAGACATCTCCTAGTGAGGGCCTGTACAGCAGCACGTGTGGTGATCTCTGTGCATTACCCAAGTATTGGCACAAATAGCTGGAGAATAACCAAGAAAACATCAGCCTGTGTCTGACATCTATCCATGTGGCTTTGCTCCTTCTTGAGCTTCCCTCAGGATAATGAGGACTAATTAAAACCAGTCCCTTTTCCACACAACTCCAATACACACCCAACGCTCCTCACAGCCCAGGTGTGTTTCGCTCTTATTAATGACTTCATATTAATTAAGACTGAGAGAGAAGGGGGTGATCTCTCATTAGCAGCAGACACGAGGTGGTGGAGCTGCCACTGGTGCTATCCTGAGCTTTCTGCAAGAGGAGGGGGGTGTTTTCCCCTAGGGACCTCACAGACTGTGCCCATCCCTTCAGCATTAGTGACCAACAACCCCAAAACCTTCCCAAAACCCCGCAGCCCCTCAGGAGCAGGAGAGGCTCCCCCAGAGCATCTCTGCTGAGTGCAGCCCAGCCTCAGCTGTGCCCTGTCACCCCAGCTCAGGGATTTCATTTTCCTACCTAATTAGGCAGCCAGGGAAATATGAAAGCCAAAGCAGCCAGGTATAAATAGGAATCCTTCAGTTACTGAAGGAGCTAATAAGGCCTGAACCTTCTCTCATTTGTACTTTATCAGATAAATGAAAAGGGGAGGGGGGAAAAAAGACACACAGTTTAAACATATGCTTCCAATTTTCTCAGAACTAGTAAATGGAAAATACTGCTCTGCCATTAAACATTTTCATATTTATTCTGCAGTATATAAGGTTACAGGTGGGTCATGTTTCTGTGGCAACTATTGTGGAAACAAAAATTCTTTGTGCTGTAGTCTTATGTTAATTAAAACTTAGAGCATAAAAACACCTCAACTACTTCAATAGATGTTTAGTTATTTAGTTCAAATTCAGGACTGAGTTAGTCATTCAAGTCAAATATAATCTGGAAACCCAAGATAAAGACATATTAGGATTTCCTCAAAGAGGGTCACCTTTCTTACCTTCCCTATTACATGAGAAAAGTGAGTTAAAATACTCTTTTTTAAATAAAACATCACTTCTATTAACCCAAATGGATATCCAAGAACCTGCCAAACAAAACCAAGTTTGTTGGCTTTTAGGTAGAGAAATTAATTTGTAACAACGCAATCAAAGGTCTATTCACTTTTCTTTTAGAGAAATATCAGAACAGGTATTAAGAAGTCTTTGGTTTTGGGTTGGTTTGGGTTTTTTGTTTTTTGTTTTTTTGCCTGTTGGCCTGGGGGTTTTATTTCTTTCTTAGAGGAAAAGTAATTCTATCATTCTGCAATGCAAATTCTCTGCTTTATCCAACATCCCTAGAGGTTTATGTGTTTTCAACGGCTTCCCAGGAGATTTCCAAACCTCCCAGTTGGTTCCCCAGCTGTTTCTGTCCTCCACTCACCTGCTCACACAGTCACAAGTTTATCTGTTCATCTCTCCAGAACCAAAACAGTCAGTGCAGGACGGCAGGTTTCACCCAGAGACACTCCCAGGGACACCAGAAATCTTGGTGAGAACAGAGCAGGGAGAAAGTGGTCATTAAGAATACTTTCCAATTTAACAAACACATCCACCAAATCAGAATTTGAGAAATTGTGTTGAAAAGTCTTTATTTGTGTATTTCTGAGAGCTTAGTACTCAGAAACTGATCCGTATGAGCCACGTTGCCCTCTTACACAAACTCCCTACTTTTAATTTGCTGTGCTAAGTTCTGGAGGCCATTGTAGCTGATGGTGACAGGGCTCTGTATGATTTAATGGCTTTAATTCAGGTTATTCTAATCCTCCTGAAGTTATTAGATCAGATTTAATCCTTTTCATACACATGGTTTCAGGAAGCCTCTTCTTGCTTAGACTGCCACAGCAAAGGAAACTTTGGGTTCAGACTTCCCTGAGACAGTAGCTACATCCTACTGAGGGGAAATTTAACTTTCCTTTGGATTTTCACAAAGACCTGTGAGACACATAAGATTTTGTGGGTGAAACACCTTCTTCTGTGGATAAAACACCTTATTTTTTGGACAAAAACAATTATTTTTTAATTCTTAATGCCCCCATGAAGAAAAGGGGAGCAGAGACTGTGTCCTGACACTGTTTTCTTTGGTCTTCCTGAGGTTCTTTTCAGTATTTGTTTTTAAATCTCCTTGAAACAAGGAGATATATGACGTAACATTGACAAAACTGTAAATCCAGTGGTGATGTCATCCAGGAAGAATCCCAACAGCTGGGTACCAGGAGCTGCCCACTTTGCAAATGCTGGACAGCAAGATATTCTCAGTGGTTGATTTGCACTGGATATTTCATGCATTTCTTATTTGCTAAAGTAGGTGATCATCAGTTTCCAATGACTTGTTTTGACCCTATTCAATGGAAAATGAGGTGCTATTTCTGGCACGCTTATGAACCTACTGTTTAGCCCTAAAAGTTTTGCAAGAAAAGGGATAATAAATAGTTATTCACTTCCAGTGAATAGCTTTGTAGATTATGTGCTGAGGGCAGTAACAGCTGCTTCTCGTTACCAAAAAGGCCTCCTACCATGTGTACTGCTAACACACCAGGCTAAGGTCAAGCCGAGTAGCAGGTTTGGTTGTTTTTTTTTTTTCCCCCAACATTGTTTAAAAGCTTTTAAATAAAACCATATTAGAAATACAGTCACCTCTGGTAACTGATTTTCAAAAGCGAAGTCAGAAGAGCTGTGAGGTTTTTTTTTAAAAAAAAATCCTCTTTGTTTCTAATTTGGAAGGCTTTTTCTTTTCTCTGTTAAAGGTTCCCTTTATGCTGCTAAACTCTGGAGATTTTCCCTTGCAGTTCCTGAAGGCTTTTTTTAATCCCCTCCTCTCTTTCTTTTGTTTGTTTGTTTGTTTGTTTATTACTCTACGTTTTCTTCACAAGATTACTATCACAATCCAGATGATTGTTCTGAAAGTTTTACACACTGCTAATTTTGCCTGCCATGCACAGGGCAGGGCTGGGCCATTCCCATCCCTGTGGTCCTGCATGGTCTGGCTGAGTTTGGACAGGAGGAAGAGGAGGAGGAGGAGGAGGAGGAGGAGGAGGAGAGCATCCTCAGAAAGCAAAGCTGGCCCCAAATCAGTACAGAGAAAACAGAGGAGGACTGTGGCTCCCTTCTAGAACCATCTTCCAGGTGCCATCACATCTCCCTGGGTGAATAGTTGTTCCACCTGCCCCAGTGGGATAGGTGGAAAAACTCATTAAGGGCTGCTATAATTCATAAAATTGTGCAGAATTCATAAAATTGGAACCAAGAGCCACACTCCTGACAGAGGGTCCAGCCCAAAAGGTACAGCATAAAACCCCCTCTGTCCTGGGGGCAGTTTCTTTTTTATAAATATTTATATTTTCCCCCCCTTTAATTTGCAAAGAATGTGTGAAAATAAAGCAATCCATTGCCCTAACTGTGACAGAGAAAGGAAAAGCTCTTTGTACTGATAGGGAAGAGAAAAATCTGAAGCCGTGGCTCTGCTGTGGTTTCTAATTATAAAGGGTCTTGTAGGGGCTGCTAAAATCTGTGTAAGCAAGTAGAGATTCTTAATAAAGCTGCCAATTAGTACCACTCCATTATGACCCATGACATTACCTCTTCCTACATCAAAATCCACTTAATGCTGATATTAACACAAAAGTTCATCATTTTTTTACCAGTCATTCCCAGCTGGTTCTCAAAAATGGGAGGAAGGAATAATTTTTTTTTTTTTTTAATAAAGCAGCAAACATTTAGACGTAGTTCCTACCCAGGCCAATATCACTTTTCTATGGGTAAAAAACAACCCAACCAGAAAACTTTTTACCCCTCATTTTTCTGCATTTAAGTTTCCAAACTGCCAGGACTGACATGACAGAAATAGAAAAGCAAAGATATATACTGCCTTATAAAATTCCCAAGTTATTTGCATCTCCAATATCTTTTGTAGGATTTTCAGCAGTTCAGCACTATATTTTTATTTTAATTCAAATTGGTCTAAAGACAGCTCCAAATGGTTTTGTTCACCCAGCCATGAGTAGGCTAGAAAAATTGTCATAAGTTGTTGGATAAAAGAAAAAAAAAAAGGAAATTGGTAATCTGTTCTACTAGAATAAATTAATTTAGGGGGAAAGAGACAAAACAAAATTAACCAAGGGAAACACCAAGGATAAGTGGAAATTCCTCATTAGGGAAGGCTTCCCCCAGTGCAATCCTAGTTAATAAAGGAGATGGAAGTGAAATAAATACTTGTACCAAACAGGGGCACTTGGCAGCAACAAATTAAGAGACAGCCAGGTGATAGAGGTGTAGGGTTTAGCCACAAGAAAATTAGTAAAATCTTACCTTATGACTTTTCCAGCCCCAAATAGGGATGATGTGTTGTCCATCACATTGCAGCAGGAAAAAGATCTATGTCATCTCACTGCAGAAGTAGATATTGATATCTAGATAGATATTCTGGAATCAGCTATGGAAGGTGTTAAGGTAAAAGTATAATTGTTACTCATTAAAACAAAAACATCAATAGCATCAAGGGAATAACTGAACTCCTTACAGGAAGAGAAAATTACCTTTAACAAAGTTCTGGATGACTATGAAATTTCAAATGTCTAGGAGAAAGAAAAAAAAAAGAAGGATATTGTGGTAGAATTTAATAAGCACACACAACATACCACAGCCCAGCTAGCATGATTTGGATCTAAATAAAATGTGTGAAAGGCTGATATGAGAGGTATTCACCTAGAAGGCAGCAGCGTGCTTAATGCCAGTCAGTTTTATGGGAAATGCATCTTGGCAGGAAAAAAAAAAATACATTTGTCATGAGATTATAAATATTAGTGATAAAGGTAAATACATTCACATTACAGAAACAGCTGCACTACAGCAGCTAACATTCTGCCCCATGCCCAGGGCAAGAAAACTTGTTTGTTTTTAGCCACAGCTTTGCAGCAGCCTCTTAGCAGAGGAAATCCATGAGGAGGAAAGCAGCAAAATTATTCCCAAAACCTTTGTGTCCACGTGATGTGCCTGGTGGAGCCCTAATCAGAAACAAGGCCTTTGCATTTACCTTAGGCTGCATCCTACCCAAAAAATTACAGGCCCATGGATATTTTAATTTTCTGGTATCATGAAAAGCCACCAGGAAAGGAAATAACAAAGCATAAAAATGCATGGAAATCCAAGCCACAAACCACAGTACATCTCTCAGTGTGTAGCAACCATGTCAAAATCATTTTATAGAAAAAGTGGGGGGAAAGGCTTGCAGCCTTGTTAAGAATTTTCACGGTCTAAATCTTATTTTCTTTTTCCCCTGTGAAACTTCACCAGTGCGAGGGATTCTTTGAAAATTGCTAAGTACTGGCTGGAAAAATCAGCTGCACCATGATGAATCAAGATACCATAAATATATTGCTAATCTGTGTGGTTTGGAAATTCAATTAGAAGGAGATTACGAATTAATAATTCTTGCATTCCACAAAGCAAAATGTGTTTTTCCCTAAATATCCCCAGAGCACTCCTAATTTCCAGACATACCACAGCCTTCAGCTCATGCAGCATGAGTATGTGGCTTTATTCCTATTGTATGAATTGTGTTACACTCAAGTTTCATGGACTCTCACCAGTCTCTGGGTGTCTTGGAATTCCTCTGAGCTTATTACGTGGGAATGGAACACTGAGCACATAAATATTTATTGAAGGCAGACAAATAATTTATTCTTTTTTTTTCAACTTTACAGAATTATTACGGTTTTGGACAAACACTTTTACCAAGTGTTTACAACTTACACATAGAATGGTTCTGGACTCAAGAATATTGTTGCAATAGCAATTGTTGTGAAAATTACTCAGTTACAGTTTTTATTCATAGTTGAGGTGGATCTGAGTTAAACATTTTCACATTCTGCACAGATCTGCTGATTCCTCGTTTGAGCCTGGAAATTATTTCCTCTGAACATGCTGTGACCTTACTCTGCACCTGCCTTCACCTTCACAAAAATTATTCATCATCAAACATATTTTGCTGCTCACCTGGTAACTTGTTTTTATTTATCCAGTAAATACCTTTAGAGGTTGCAAATAGGATACACATGTCTGAAGATACACACACCGACAACTTTTCTTGACATATTAAAATCTAAAATTCCAAATTCTGCAGCAGGAAAACATAGTCAGGAAGAGTATCAGGATTTCAAATTAAATCCTGGAGAGAGAATGAGGAAAGAGCTTTCCAAATATCTCTTTCCCTCTCTGCACAACTGAGCAGCTCGCTCGAGAGAGGGAAACCGCAGAGTTGCTGAGCAGAGGCAGATTGGGCTGTGGGAGGAAAATTAGAAAGCAGTGTTTCTCCAAAGTGCATTCCATGGCCAAAAATAAACATATTTTCAACTTTAGAAAAATAAAATGTAGAAGTAGTGAGTGGGCCACCAAGCTCAATGTTGGCCAAGCGCTCCCAGATCTTTGTGCGGAGTACGCAACGTATTCCTTGGAAATAAAATCAGGCATTTCCCTGTTTCAGTGACTTTCCAGCAGGCATTTTAAATCTGGCATAGGTGATACCCACCACGATCCACTCCCCCTGTCAGCAAACAGCTCTGGCTGTACTGGACAAATGAGAAAACAAACAGCATCCAAAAGCTGAGGTGCCATCACCCAGGAAAGCACAAGGGCTACTGAAATAGCCACAGCCTATTGCAGAGAAATGCACTTTCCCAAGGAAATTGGTTTACCATGTTGTTAAATTTGGAGGGTATTTCAATGTGGACAAACTGAATTATTTATCATTGAATTTATGAGGAATTTGGGTACCTACTTTCACAGATAACTTGTAATTGTCAGCTGCAGCCAGACATCGCTGCTCAGTTTCTTTCTTTCTGGCACAAAACCAAAATTTACCATGAAAATTTAGGCTGGTGTTGGAGGACTGAATAAAAGCTGAACAAAGGAGAGCTTCCCCCTCCTGCCATCCTGATGGAAGACACATTTTCTTCCGGATGATCATTTAGGGGAAGTGATGTCCCCAGAGGTAAAGAACTGCAGGTAGAAATTCAACAGGAAATCAGACAAAAACCAAAACCACCCAAATTTACCATGGGCCCTTCCTCCAAATGCTTTCAGAGTTATTAAACCCCATTCAAACATTTTCTTGTTTTTCTAGCAGCCATACAGCTAAACCTCCAGTTTGTTGAGCATTTCTGATCATCTCTGTATTCCACAGAGCTTAGGATAATCCTAAATAGCCAGAATAGATGAATGCTGCAAAGTCCATGCCTTACAACCTTCCCAGACAATTGTCTGGGTTCTCAAACTAGCACGAATATATAAATTGTCATTACTTTACTTTACACCATTTTCTTTCCCAAGAAACCACCATGTATCTACTAAACAATTCAGTTCTAAAACAGAGGCTTTTGTGCCAATAGTTATGTGTAAATAATGCAGAGAATCATGTATGCATTCCTTCAAAATGGCTAGGCAAAGTGAATTCTATTTAATTTCAGATGTGGATTTATTTTTTTTCTCTACTTGGTTTTATGGAAAGGGAGAGAATAATTTAAGAGAATAATCTATCTCTTTGTTTTGCTGCCCCATCATCTTTATAATACTCCTTTAAATTTCTTATTGGATTGCTCATATGCCTCTTCTCTCCTGCTTTTCAGTGTAATCACTTGTGAAAAGCATAAGCTCGAGAAAATTTTAGCTTTAACCAAACTTTTAAATTCTGTATGTTTAGGGATGTTACAAATAAATGATTTTTTAAAAATTAAACTATAATCTTCAGAAAGACATCTTTCTGAAGACATCACTTATGTAAGGAAAGGTAAACAGGTGATGTGTTGAAAATGTAGCCAAGGAGGTGAGCTCTGGGAATGGGATCTCTTTAAGCAAATTGAATTCTCTCATTGATCCACCAATGCAGCACCATAGAGGAAGAAGCAAACTTACTAGCTAGATCCCAAAAAGTTAATTTGTTATAGGTACAGGTTTTGTACAACTAGCTGGAAACAGTACAATCTGGGCCATAAGGCATTTTAAAAATAAGCCTGAATTATTGGGACCTTGGCATACAGCAGCACTTCATTCCCTGAACCTTTTCTTCAGCTTAATTCCTAAAAACTCACCTGCCAGTGGCCCTGCGTGACCACTATACCATAGGAATGACCTGGCAACATTAATTTTTCCTATCTGCATTCAAAAAAAACCCTAAATACCTTCACTGCATACAGCTTTTTGCACAAAACTTCATAAACTTGCGCTAAAAGGAAAATTTGCTTCTGGTTAGGGCCATTTAATCCAAACTGTCAATCCTGGATCAGGAGATGGCTACAAAACACCTAAATTCATTTTGAACTTTATCTCACTTCACATGATATTTTTTAGTCATAATCCCCTGCTTCAATATTCTAGATATCTGCTTTTCTGCTTTGGTTTACAATTGTTTATTTATTTTGCTTGGGAATACAATGAAAATTACCCTGAAATGGATATTGAGAGTCTGTGACCCCAGATTCTGCCTCTTCCTCTCCTTGTGCTCTTGGTCATGTCATCAGTGAAATGGGGACAATAACAATAATAGAAAGAAATGGTAACTTTCTCACCTTAAGAAAAATTAAGACATCAGGAAGAAAAAGTTAAGAAAAACCTTAAAAAAAAAAAAAAACTTAAAAACAATTTTTATAGAATCTTTAAATCCTTAGTGTTGTATGAAACCACCATGTATCCACTAAACAAAGACAGCTCACTAAGAAATCTTTAAAAAACAGTTGGTACAACCACTAGCTGCTGGTTTGATTATTTATAGTTCAAGAGTACAAAAGCAATAATATTTTACAACAAATCAAAGTTTCTTGTAGCAGCTCCCAGTTGGTAGCCCAAGAAAACCTGCGTAAAATGAGTTCCTAAAAGTATTTCAGCTAGATAATAAAGCATATTAATCCAAATTATAATCTCAGGCCTTTCACACGGGAAAATTATTTTTGCTGTAGACATCCTACAATCGAACAGGAATGAAGATTTAAAAATATTTTTCATGTTCAGTTCACAGATATTGCAAAGAAACTGGTGAAATCCTGAGCTCTGGCGTGGAAGGGTCCCTCTCATGTAGTGATGCAGTGCAGCCTTATTCCCCCATGGGCAGCTGGGGCAAGAAAAAGGTAATTTTTCCTTCATTCCTAGGAGATGAAGACAGTAAACTGCAGAAAAATGGATTCAATATCAAGCAACATTGTTAGATTCTTTTCCAGTTTAAGAAAATAATGAAGTGACTCTAATAAACTGAGTATTTCCCTTTTTGGGGCTATATCACATAACAGGAAAGGAAATCAAAAACATTTGTCTGCCTAACACGGGCACAAAACATATTTAATGGCTTCTGTTCCTCTGAAATTAATTTGATGCAGGAGATGAGAAAATACTTGTTTGTTTGTTTGTTTGTTTGTTTTTGGTGTGGGTGTGAATCAAATCCTGGTGAAACAAGGCAGAGGGAGTCACAACATTAGGAGGAGGAATGGAGTCACAACATTAAAGTTTGTCTTACTGTTACACACCTGCTGTCAGAAAATATCTGTCACAAAGGTACAGAACTCTCACTCAAGGCTACAGCTGTGATTGATCTTACCACAGCAGTCACCAATGAAACAATATATTTCACAAATTCAAAGCAATGCCTCCGAAAAAGCTTTAACAACTGGTGGAAAACTCCCAGAAATTCAATATATGAAGATATTGAAATATTTTTAAATTAAGTCTTGGCAGATACTACACAAAAAAAAAAGAGTTCCAAATCTGTAAAGCAAAATAACATATTTTTCTCCTGGTAACTACTGTGGCTCAAAAATAAAATCACTGAAAGACCAAGAAGTTTTCAGTGTTGAGGTGGAAGGGGTTGGATCATCATCAAAAACAATCTCAACTCCAAGAGTGATGGGAAAAAATGTTTGTAAAAGACAGGTGGAAAGACACCTAGAAAGTGGCCAAAAAATTATGTGGAATCACAGTTTTAGAGAACACATGTGACATGCTTCGAATAGCATCATTTGTGGGTTTTTTTGCATATAAATAAACAACTTTACATCTATTTCCATATCTGCATATTTGCATAAATCAATGCAAATGTGAAGGGCAGAGGGAAAGAAATTGAAGTCAGCTCCCTAAGAGCTGGAAACAGCATCAGAAAAACAGCCAAAAAGCACTTTTGTGGCACCATACTGGAAATACTTTTTTAGAAAGCCACCATCTCACTATCCACCGCTCTTTCTGCAGCATTTTGTCGGAAGAGTCTCAAGGAGCCTGAGCTTACTGAGAATTTCAAATGCAAGGGAATGTGGATATAAATTTTGCTCTGAGAAAAACTTAAAACCCAAAAAAATACCCCAAACCTAGCTGGATATGAGCAAAGTTGATTAAAAAAAAAAACAAAAACAAAAACAAAAACAAACAAAAATACCCAGAGCAGAAAGAAATATGTATTTGATTGGCAAAGCCACAGTTGAAAATATTGATGAAACTGCAGTAATTACAGACCAAAACCTAAGTCTTTAAACTCTGTTGACTTTCACCTCATTTTAATACGCCTATTTTAATGGGGTTCTTGCAAAATATTAAATATTTCACAAAATCTGTACCATGCAACTCTATTAAGGGAGCCATATTGGCCTCTAGTGGTATTTTTATTACTCTTACTACGTCATTCCTATTATTTTCAGGATCCCTGTTACTTTACGGATCTTTGGGACTTGCTGAAATAATAAAACAGCTGAATGACCTCACTCAGCCAGGACCTGGAGAATAGCTTGGACTCTGCACAAAAATTACTGTACAAATTCCAGTGTAATACTGGTCACTTGAGGAGTGACCAAATCACACAAGAGGTTTTGGGTAAAGAATGGCCTGGAAGGGGTGTGAGACACACCTGAGGGTCCTTTTATAGGAGAAAGGAGTGTAAGGTAATTTTTCTCTTTAAAGCAGGTAATTCCCTAGAGAGTCTGTCACTGTCACATTTTCTGGAAAAATCCCTTTGCCCAGGATTTCTTCTCCTGGGAAGCTGAGAAGCCTCGGAAAGAATGAAAACAATAATTATCTGATTTGCTTCTCCTGTGTTTGGCTGCTTTGGAATGTGGTGTGGACATTGTTTACCAACAGGTGCATGTTTGATTGGTTCCATGTGAATTGTTTTAGCTTAGTGACCAATCACCATCAAGCTGTGTTGGACTCTGAGGAGTCAACCACGAGTTTTTATTATTCATTCTGGTTAAGCTTCCGTCTGTATCTTTTCTCTATTCTTTAGTATAGTTTTAGTATAGCATAATATGATATAATATGATATAATATGATATAATATGATATAATATGACATGATATGATATGATGTAATATGATATGATGTAATATGATATGATGTAATATGATATGATGTAATATCATATCATATCATATCATATCATATCATATCATATCATAATCAGCCTTCAGAGAACATGGAGACAGATTCTCAACTCTCACCTCATCCTGGGGACCTCACAAACCCAAACACCACAGGCAGGGACCCTCCTCAGCTGCCAACCCCATCCTGGGCGGCCCTGGCTGCACAAACCATCACCTCTGGGGCCCTTACCCCTCACTGCCACACAGGCACAGAGAGATAAACTATCCTTAAAAAGAGCATTACAAGCTTTGGAGCTTCCTGTGTTATCCTCCAAAGCTGGACCTGAGCCCTGGCACTTAAATTTAGATTAACTGTCTCACGTTTTATTTATTTGCTGCTTCCTGAGTTATTAATTTAATAAGCCTTTCCCACTTAAAGTCAGCACACACAGGCAGGAAAAGCCCAACAAATACCTCTTAAAATGGCCCATTTCCTGCACCTTCTCTGCTCGATTTCCAGGGCTGGCATAAAGTGATTAATTACGTGTGTACATGTTAGAGAACGTACACACCCATTGCTTTTCCTCCTCACTAAACTCTCGCTGCTACCCGAGATAAAAACTACCACAAAATAAACACATTAACATTGAGGAACATGATCCCCTGGGGCCAGAGCACTCTCAGAGTGACCAAATCCAAAGATTTTTCATCTCTGGCTATTTCTTAGCTGTCTGAGGGCTTGAGAGGGATGTTGACTTTTTTCACGCGTGTGCCAGCTCCTGTCAAAAAATTTTGGAAATGTTTTTGAAGTGCAGAGGGTTAACTCTTGCCAGGTACCTGTGAAGTCATTGTCCCTTGTACAGCTGTGCAGGGGGAAGGCTCAGCTTCCTACTCTCAGTCATTCCAGTTTTAATGTAGGTGTTATTTAACAGTAAATGAGAGAGGGAAAGGAAAGATGGAAGGAGGGAAGGCAGGAAGGAAAGAAGGGTTCAAGGGTTCCCCTGTGGGGAATACTGAGGAGTTCTTTTAAAACTATACGTTCTAGGATAAAATTCAGTCACAAGAGACAACACTGTATCTGTGCAGCATTTATTGGTCATGGGAGTTGCTCCAGAGGGTGCTTCCAATAGAGGGTGAGAAAAGACAGAAGAGGGGGGAAGAAAATGGAAGAGTGGGGAGAGAGAAAGAGAGAGAGAGAAAAAGAAAGAAAGAAAGAAAGAAAGAAAGAAAGAAAGAAAGAAAAGAAAGAAAGAAAGAAAGAAAGAAAGAAAGAAAGAAAGAAAGAAAGAAAAGAAAGAAAGAAAGAAAGAAAGAAAGAAAGAAAGAAAGAAAGAAAGAAAGAGAAGAAAGAAAGAAAGAAAGAAAGAAAGAAGGAAGGAAGGAAGGAAAGAAAGAAAGAAAGAAAGAAAGAAAGAAAGAAAGAAAGAAAGAAAGAAAGAAAGAAAGAAAGAAAGAAAGAAAGAAAGAAAGAAAGAAAGAAAGAAAAAGAGAAAGAGAGAGAGAGAAGGGAAGGGAAGGGAAGGGAAGGGAAGGGAAGGGAAGGGAAGGGAAGGGAAGGGAAGGGAAGGGAAGGGAAGGGAAGGGAAGGGAAGGGAAGGGAAGGGAAGGGAAGAGGGAAGGGAAGGGAAGGGAAGAGGGAAGGGAAGTTCAGGAAGGTTCACAGAAGGGACAAAGGAGGATGAAGCCTTCTCCCCTCTGTGCATGCCAGCATGTCTGGTTGAGGCTCTCCATCAGCTCTCCTTGGTGCTGAGGGTCCCCCAGAACATGGAGCTCAGCACAGGCACAGACCCTGGGGCCAGGGGGAACACCCGGGGTCCCTGCCCTGCCCTGCCTGGGGGAAGTTTGAGGCCGTCTCTTGCAGCAGACTCTGCACCTGTTGCATGGCTCTGCATCCCCTGCAGTGCTGTGCTGCAAGGCCTCAGCAATGGGCCTGGGGAGAGCTCTGGGGCTCTCCGAGGGGTGGTGACTCGTCCTCACTGTTTCTGCATCTTGTTCTTCTTGTTCTTCTTCTTTTCTTGTTGTACTTCATGTTCTTGTTTTTCTTGTCCTTCCTTCTCTTTTTATGCTTTTTGTTCTTCTTCCTCTTCTACGTATTCTTGTTATATTATTTCTTCTTCTTCTTCTTCTTTTCTTGTTGTACTTCATGTTCTTGTTTTTCTTGTCCTTCCTTCTCTTTTTATGCTTTTTATTCTTCTTCCTCTTCTACGTATTCTTGTTATATTTCTTGTTCTTCTTGCTCTTCTTCTTTTTATACTGTTTGTTCTTTTTCTTCTTTCAATTCTTAATCTTATTTCTTTTTCTCACTCATTGCTTTCATTATTTCTACTCTTCGGCTAATTATTTTCTTATTCTTACTCTTGTTTCTATTCTTATTCTTATTCCTGTTCTTATTCTTACTCCTATTCTTATCCTTATTCTTTTTTAGTGCTACTACTCTTTCTTCTACTGTTGCTCAGCAGGGGCTTCCTCCTGGGTGCCAGCATCCCCTGGCTCAGCAGACCCTTCCTTTTGGGGCGTTTCCTCGTTGCTGCTGGGCTCCTTTGGCTTTGGAGAACCCGGTGCCTTTTCCTCCTCAGCAGCTCCCTGCTGGGCCTCCTTGTCCTTCCCTAGGGCGCTGCAATCTTTTTCTTCCGGCTCCACCTTCTTGTACTTTTCAGTTTGGCAGAAGTGCACTTGCACATCTTCATCCACGGGGCACCGATTCACGACCGGCTCTGGCCACGGGGACAGCGGTCGGCACGGGGACAGCACGCAGGACGGGGACACCCCACGGCACGGGGGCAGCACAGAGGACGGGGACACCACACGGCACGGGGGCAGCCCACAGGATGGGGGCACCCCACAGCACGCGGGCAGCACGCAGGGCGGGGGCACCTCCAGGCACGGGGACACCGCACGGCACGGGGGCAGCACACACGGTGGGGGCACCACGCGGCACGGGGGGCAGCACACAAGGTGGGGACACCACACGACATGGGGGCAGCACACAGGGTGGGGTCACTGCCCGACATGGGGGCAGGACACAAGGTGGGGTCACTGCCCGACATGGTGGCAGATCTGGGCATGGGGACAGCACACAGCATGGGGACGGCTCTGGGCACGGGGACAGCACACAGCACCGGACCAGCTCTGGGCATATGTCGTCGTCATCACCGTCCCATTGGCATGGCTCTGGCACACACTTTGCCCACGGGCACAGCCGTGGGCCTGCCACCTCTTCTTCCCACAGGGACACCTCTCGGCAGCCGTCGTCCACGTCATCTTGCATTGTCACACGTTCCCCGCAGCGGGACAGCTCTTGCTGTGTCCCATCTGGCCACTCCACTGTTGCACCAACCTTCCAGTGGTGCACCTTCTGCTCTACCACAGCTCCACAGGGGGAGACTTCCTGGAATGTGTCTTCTTCTTCCCATTGTTGAACATCTTGCACCGTCACTTCTTCCCACAGGCAACGCTCTGGGCAACAGAAATCTTCAAATGGGCAGAGCTCTTTGCACTCCTGGTCCATGGTGACAAAGCTCCCTTTTCTGGCAGAGAGAAAGACTGAGCTGCCTTCTGACAGTCTCTGACAGGGAGAAGGACTGAGCAGCCCACTGCCCCCAGCCACTGCCCACTGAGGGCCTGCTCTTGCAGCCAGATGGGAAAGGGGCTAGGGGGATAGGAGTTGGGCTTTGCCTTGTCCTCCTGTCTGTCTGCCTGATGTCCCCTGGCACAGATGGGTCCTGGACACACAGCCACTCTGCTGGCACCGGCCAGCCCAGGGCCCGCAGTGTCCCTTATATACCCCCAGCCGGGGGGCTCTGCCATGTCACAAAGGGCTTTGGGCACCAGGGTGTCCCACAGTGTCACCAGGGCTGTGACACAAGGTGCCTGTGTCACAAAGGGATTTGGGCACCGCAGTGTCCCACAGTGTCACCAGGGCTGTGACACAAGGTGCCTGTGTCACAAAGGGCTTTGGGCACCGCAGTGTCCCGCAGTGTCACCAGGGCTGTGACACAAGGTGCCTGTGTCACAAAGGGCTTTGGGCACCGCAGTGTCCCGCGGTGTCACCCAGAACTGTGACACAAGGTGCCTGTGTCACAAAGGGCTTTGGGCACCGCAGTGTCCCACAGTGTCACCCAGGGCTGTGACACAAGGTGCCTGTGTCACAAAGGGCTTTGGGCACCAGAGTGTCCCACAGTGTCACCCAGGGCTGTGACACAAGGTGCCTGTGTCACAAAGGGCTTTGGGCACCGCAGTGTCCCGCAGTGTCACCAGGGCTGTGACACAAGGTGCCCGTGTCACAAAGGGCTTTGGGCACCGCAGTGTCACGCAGTGTCACCAGGGCTGTGACACAAGGTGCCTGTGTCACAAAGGCCGCCCCGGCACCCCTGGGGCAGCCCAAGGCTCTGGGAGTGGCAGCTGGAGACCATGTGGCAAAACCAATTGTTTGGGTTTTATTGAACTGTTAATGGGAGAGAGAAGGGGAGAGAAAGAAAGAGAAAGAGAAAGAGAAAGAGAAAGAGAAAGAGAAAGAGAAAGAGAGAGAGAGAGAGAGAGAGAGAGAGAGAGAAGAGAAAGAGAAAGAGAAAGAGAAAGAGAAAGAGAAAGAGAAAGAGAAAGAGAAAGAGAAAGAGAAAGAGAAAGAGAAAGAGAAAGAGAAAGAGAAAGAGAAAGAGAAAGAGAAAGAGAAAGAGAAAGAGAAAGAGTGCGGATCATTAATGGGATCACGCCATGACCAATATGATCCAGTGAAGCCAATTTATTACAAAAAGCAAGCCATATTTATACTATTCTCTATTGTTCACACCTCAAGCTAATACATGATTGGTTAAATCCTTTTTACACACGCATTTTAATATTTCAGTTAATTTTAGCTAGTCTTCCTTCTTCACACATCTCACTGCGGTTTTCTTGTCTGCCTTTGCATCCTGAACTTTTGAGCATGTTCTCCTTTCATGTCCTTCAAGGGCATGGTGACCTTACTCAGTTTCCATGAAGGCTGGATTGTGCATATGTTGCAAATGTCCATTGTCCTGCAAAAAACTCTCAACAAGAAAGAGATAGAGATAGAGAAGGAGAAAGAGAATGAGAAAGAGATAGGAGTTGCAGGCAGGAAATGTAACCCCCCAGCTGGGCTGGATCACTGCAGTTGGGCTGATTCTGGCAAGACCCACATGAGCTGAACACAAACAGCATTTATATGTACATTACAACTGCAAATTATGTTACAGTGCAATTAGATTTACAATGATAATAAAGTCTAGCATCCAGAGAAATGACCAGCAACGACCAGCAATCAGCATTAAGGCCATTATTCAGCTATAAATCCAGAAAATAATGGGTTTTTTTCCAAACCTCCTCTTCAGTTTTATTGCAGGGGTTTTTTTACATCCTAGAGATAAATCTCAGGGCAAGCAGGAGCAATGCATTAAAACAATTCTCTCTTCCAAAGTACGAGGCAAGTTAGTAAAGGTTACTACAATGACTGCAGGAAAACAAAAATCATACCCTCATTGATGTGCTTGCACTCCAAAGATACAAAGTCTATATACCAAGCAAGAAAACTTCACATCAGTTAATAAAAAGCAGATTATAATTTTTTTTAAACCTGCTGATTTTTCATTCCTGGCATTCTCACTGTTGTTTTCAGTGGTTGTGCCATAAGCAAAGTAAGCAGATACATTGGAATGGCTGTCTGAAAGAAAATATTTATTGTCCTACTCCTCTCTTTCTACCAGGGATAATCCTTTCCTAATGAATCAAAAGAAGACATTACTGTAGTCACTCTCCTACAGGAAGGTCCTTGTAGAAAAGGTCAAATATTGATAGCTTTGCTCAAAAAGAGTGCCATGGACTTGTCCACCTGTAGATAAAACATCTGTCTGTGTGTTGTGCATGTACTCACACGCAGGTACTTATGTGACTTGATAAAAATAGTGAAAATGCTATTTCTCACCCAAGTACAGCATTTGACAATGCTCTACTTGCTTACACATTTTAATTAGAAGTTTTAATTACAATCATTCGTAATTAAAGTTCTAATTACAATAATTTACAATTATCTCTTTAAATAAAGGTGTCCAGAGGTATTGTTGCAGGGCAAATAGCTCAAAAATCTTAGATTTGGACAGCAGATCACACTTTGCCCTCTAAAAGGGCATTTATTTGCAGCAAAGAGTGCTAAAGGGTACTGACAACATGCAAATCCTGATTCTTTCCCTCTGTGGGCAGATTCAGGTAACATTAGTGAGACTTCCACATCAGCAAAACTGATGAGAAGAAAACAGAAATGATGCTGATCTCACTGGGCTGAAAAGCAAACCACAGCCCCGATGGTTGTAACAACCATTTTTTGATTGCTTATATGAGATTCACCTGAAAGACAATAGGACAGTGTAGAAGACCTCGTTAGATTATCTTCAAAGATTATTAGCCACATACGCAGGCTACTAGATAGGAAAAGTGTCTTTCCACCCTGTGCCAGGGCCTGCCCATCCTCACGGGGAAGAATTTCTCCCTTAAACTCATTTAGAGCCATGTCTCCCTTGTCCTCTCACGCCATGTCCTTGACAAAAGTCCCTCTCCATCTCGCTTGTGGTCTCTTTAGATGTTTGCAATTGTCTGTGGTGCACACCAGCCTGGAAAAGGGAAAATCAGCTCCATAGGTACTTTGCAATTGTGAGTTCTGCACAGGGAAATCTGTATGTATTCAGCTGAACCTGCTTGAATTATGACCCTTTAAAAACTGTGACCAAAATCTGAGACTAATCTGAGACTTCTCTGGGTAGTTTAGGAAGACAGGGGGGTCTCACTGAGGCTTCTAATTCAGCAGGAGGGACCAAACCTGAATATACTGCAATAGTGGCTAATAGATGATAGAGCTGTCATGTAGAAACTGTATTGGCAATAAATTTAATAATAGTCATCCTCATAATCATAATCACTGCATCCTACTTCATCCCCAGCCTGCATCAACCCCAGGGGTTGCCCTAAGCCAGATGCAGCACCAGTACTTGTTGAACTTCAGCAAGTTCCCACCTCTCCAGCCTGTCCAAATCCCTCTGGTTTCATGCCTTGCCCTCTTTTTTTCCCACGTAAAAAAATTTGCAAATCACTATTAAAAATGAGCTGAAATCACAATCAGGGAAATTGCAATCCCCCCCTTCCAAACTACCTATGAAAAAATCAGCTCTTTTGTCCACCTATGTGGGCAGTGAATTTTTAATGGAATTCTTTATACTGTATGTGCAGCTTAGGTTCATCAGTGCTCAAAGGAGCACTGTTACTGAAATTTATGGATCTCCCAAAGCCATTAGATCTTGCTTTGAGACATGCCTCATTTTTATGAGTGCTCAAGTGCTTTTCAAAGCAGGGATCGCAGATGCTCTACACATTTAATAAATTGATCTCTCCCGAGTTTTAATTTATGCTTTGTTATGTAGTGCTCCTGGCTCATGCATTGCTCAGTCTCAACGTCTCTGCAGATTTGACTGGTTCCAGGTCAGCAGATCTTTCTCACTCCCTGTAGCACACTTCTGCTTTTCATCCTTGTAACAGACACATCATTACAGAACTGGGACTGCAAGATGTCAGGGGGCTTGCGTGGCAAAGCACAGGCATGTCATTCCTCTTGCTGATGTACAAGCTATACAAATATATGGGTTTTGAATTTTAAAACAGGTAAGTCTGCCTGAGGAGAATAAAACACTTATTATTCTGCTTCTGCAAGTTCAGAAAGGGAGAGGAAAAATTGAAGCTGTAGATGAATAAAGTGGTGACAAACTTTATAAACAGCAACTTTTTATATATATATATATGTATATATATGTATATAGTTATTGTTATAGATATATATAGTTATATACATATATATCTATAAAAACACTATTATATATATAAACTATATATATTACTATATATATTAAAAATACTTATATATCGCTTAAACAGATAAAAATAGCTATAATTTTTCATTTACCTTCATGATCAGCATTGATTAGGTAATTATGATCAAGATTTTTCTAATGAAAATCATTTTAATGTAGTCTCAGTACAAAATTAGGGTGGTATATCACAGGCAGATTTTTTTTTTTTTAATTAATTAATTACTTGGAACAATGTAGAAAGCGAAAAGCATTTTCAGGTAAGTGCAGGGCTGATGAGGCTGCAGGTATCTGACAAACAGTCTTTCACTTTTGTACCTCTCATGTTACATATGCTAATCTTTGTTATAAAACCTCTTAATCTGCAGCTTCTTGCGAGTGACTTGGGCAGCAACAGCCTCACCCAGCCCAAAAAAAGGGAATAAACTGAAGTTGGTAGGTTTTATTGAAAAGAAAACAAAACCAAAATATCCACTGGCTGTGGAAGCAGGGCAAAACCCCGACACTCCCACCTTCTAAAAGGTATTTATGTTTATCCGTGTTATTCTCCAGCTGGACACAAGCACGCTCGAGCAGCCAAGGCAGTGAGCTTTCCCCTGGAATACCGGGGTGTCAGCAGGAGTAAAAAGGTGTTGCAAGGGCCCTAGGAAAGAGAGAGCAGCTCTCACATTCACCGTGAGAGGTTCAGTGTGACGCTGTCTCTGCCCCAAGCCTTTCCCAAACCATTCCCAGGCCTTTTCCCAAACCTTCTTGCCAGTGGCTCTGCCAGGTCAGCAAGTTCCAGGTAAGGTCCAGGTCAAGCCTGGCTTTCCCAATGTTGTCTTCTGCACGGCCAAACTCCTCCGTGATAACCTCCAGACCCCTCAGGCTTATCTCTGCAGACAGCTGGCAGTAATTCACATTTCGTGTCTTTCACCAAGATCCCGACTTTGTTATTCTTGCTCAGCCCAGGATAAATCAAGAGCAAAGGTCTTGGAACAGGGCTATATAATAGTGTTAAATCTAAAAAAGCAGAAAAGCAGGGATGTTTATTAAATATTAAATAGATGTTTCCAGATTTTCCTAAGACTGTTACAGTGGCTGGCAGGAAGAAAAACAGCTTAACCAATATTAACATAGCTTGGTTTTTACATAAAAAACATTACCAGTATCCCTTTTCTCTCTTATGTTTTAAGTACATTTTCAGAGCTACTACTGTAGGGACTTTTTTCTATTACTCTATTACTTTCTAGCCTCAGGTAATGTCATTTTTTTTCTCCCCCTCCAAATACAAAACAAAATTATTTCCTGGAGTTTGCATTAAGATGGGATTTCTGCAGTTTTTCACAGAGCTTTAAACAAGCTCCAGCCTGCACAGGGATGTCCTTCATGCTGTCATGTACACTGGCCTTTCAAACATGGAAATGAGGGGAAAAAAAAGCATTTGCAAGTCTCCAACGACATAAGGAGAAAATAATCCTAATAATTCTTAATAACCAGGTACTGAGTCCAGCCTGTCTCGGGGGAAGGGATAAAGAACATAGCACTGCTACTGACTGTAGATCCCTCTTCCAAAAATGGTGACACTGAGTGCCATGAGGAGCTTTTCTATCCAGGCTTTCACTGTCCTCAGGTTTTCAGGAAGGATTTTCAGCTGTCATCATTTTCTGGCCCAGGATGCACTGACAGCCCATCAGGTCCTGCAGCCTCCTCCTCTGTAAGGTCTGTCTCTTCTCATATCAGTCTCAATTTCTTTTTCTCACATTGGAAGGCCAATAAAAACTTTAAAGCATCCTGGCTAAGATTATCTGCTTTAAAGATAACTATCTCAGGCCAAGTTTCCTAAACTGTAATTTATACTTTGATAAATGCTGCGATAGTGGAAACTGAACCTTGGGATATCCTATCCCACCATCTATTCCAGAAACTGACTTGCAAAGTAATTAGAAAAATTGATTAAATGTCAGTAAACACCACTCTATTGAACAAAAAGGATCTTATTTTAAAGACACTTGTGCAGTTCTTTTTCACTTTGGCATAAAACCCAGAGTATTTGGTATATTTCTGTATACCTATCATTCCCTTTCCCAAGAATCTTTGTTGTGCAAGCATGATTTAATTAATCTTCACAAACCTGCCTGAAACATAATTACTATCTTTTGAAGATAAGGACAGATCTATTAAAATATCACGTCCCACTTCAAATCAAAATCTTTTTTTTTTCCCCACCCACAAAAACAAAGGTAAAGAAGAATGCCACTTCCATATTGGAGAGAGAACACGTGCAGGAAAAGGATTATCTCTGTTTATCGGCGTGCTGTTGAATCCTCCACTTCCAGCTGAAATTTTTTCTAAGCACTCTGCCAGAAGCCTTTGGTGTTCCCTGTAACACGGTGCAGATGGACACTGTGACACGGGGAGGGGAGCGTGGGACGCGGCATCCGTCACTGGAAAGGTCATGCTCGGACTCATCTGGTCTCACTGAAATGAAACCAAATGGAAATATGACCAGTTTTGGTTTGGTTTGGGGTTTTTTTTTTGTTGTCCCTTCTTCAGTTTCTGCCTGCCACAGTCACTTCTGTCCATAATCTGGCAAGATGTGCCATTTCCTGCACAAAAATTTCCATAACCAAACATCGTTTGAATAAAAATGATTTTGGTTCCTCTTTCTGGGCAATAAAGGTGCTCAGAAAGAGGAAAAAAATCTCCTGGCTCCTCTGAAAAAGGTAAAAAATATTTTGTAAATATCATACTAAGTTCTTAAACATTTTTTAAAGTTTTTTCCACATTCTTTTGAGTTAAAATTGTCTGCCATTTTTCTTCCACAGCAAATTCTACCTTTTATTTCCTTTCATTATTGCAGAAATAGGATTGTCCCCCTGGAACTTGTTTGAGCAGCATTGCTTCCCTCAGAGCATTAATGAAGGTTGGTTTAAAGGAGGCGCACCTGATCCTACTGTCATTGAACTCAATAGACATGGATTGGCTGAGGAAAAACCCAAGGAAAGTAAATAATTTATTTACTTTATATTTTTTTAACATCCATCTCCAGTTAAACACTCCGGTCCCCACACATTCCTTACCAGAAGATTTTTCCATTATTGCAAGAATAAATCACTTTCAGTGCCACATTTACTTCTCGGTTGACATTGTCATGAATTCAAGTCTGCAATATTAAATAACTCAAAGAAAATATTAATGTTCATATCAAGTAACTTTTAATGACTCTTTAACAAATTCCAAGTACTGTTTATTCTTGTGAGTCACTGCAGCTCCGCAGATTTTAGCAAACTTAAAGCATTGGCCTTCAAGTTACACATGGAAGGGCCAAGTATCTTGTTGATTTTGGACTGCAAGGTGCCAGAGAGTTCTGGGAATTTAATGGGTTTATGTTCTGAAACACAGGTGACAAATATTAGTCATGACTTTATATTTTGGACACTGCATATCCTATTTTGAAAAGACAGCAAGTTTGGGGTATCTGAACTGTAACAATCTGTGTAAAACTTATGAGAAGGAACATGGCAAGGTGTCGTTGAATGTAATAGAAAAAACAAAAGTGGTTTCATATTTATCAGAGGAATCACAGAATCACAGGATGGTTTGGGTTGGAAAGGATCATAAATCCCATCCAGTGTCACCCCTGCCATGTCAGGGACACCTCGCAGTGTCCCAGTGTCCAGCCTGGCCTTGGGCAGTGCCAGGGATGCAGGGGCAGCCCCAGCTGCTCTGGGCACCCTGTGCCAGGGCCTGCCCACCCTGCCAGGGAACAATTCCTCATTGCCAAGATCCCAGCCAGCCCTGCCCTCTGGCACTGGCAGCCATTGCCCGGCTGCTGTCCCCGCAGCCCTTGGCAATTGTCCGTGTCCATCTTTGCTGCGGCCCCTTCAGGCCCTGCCAGGCCACCCTGAGCTCAGGCCAAAGCTTCTCCTGCCCAGGTGAGCAATGGCAGCTGTGCCAGCCTTGGCTGCCGGCAGAGCTGCTCCATCCCTCTGCCCGTGCTGGAGCCTCCTCTGGCCTGGCTGCAGCAGCTCCAGCTCCTTGCTGGGCTGGCCCAGGGCTGGACAGATTAAACCATTATATTGAGAAATTAACCAATACAATATATCCCTGCAATCAAAAGAATTCCAAAAGGAGAGATGGTAAAAATCTCCCTTACTCACTCAGGATGGTACATGTTCTGTTTCATAATAAAATAATATTGCATCCCAGTAACTGGGCATAAGCAGGGCATTTACTGCTTGTGGTCACGAGGGAGTTTGTCTTCTGCACAAATTGTTATGAAATTATTTTTTGTGTGCTCCGTGCATTTCTGAAGATATTTTTGCATTCCGGTCGTTCATTAACAGGGGCACTGCAAAATATAAAAAAGACTGTCCACAAAAATGTATGAAATTATACTGTTTGAAATCATCAAACCCTACAGCAGGGTTAAAATACAAAGTGCAGATAACTTGCAGAATCTTTTGCAAGCGGTGCCAGCGGAGGAGGAAGCTGTTCTCAGTCAGCTGTTTGGGCTGCTGGCTCGTGGCACACAGGGAATTACGTGTAGGAGTAGAAGAGAAGGAAAACCTGTGACCCATCCAGTCTGAAACTTCTAGAGGAAAAGAGGCTTGTGAGGATGGGTTTGGCCCAGGTTCCATCAAATCTGTGGGCTGTCCCCAGCATCACTGAGGAATGACCCCTGGTACCTGTAGCCAAATGTGTCAGCAATGCAGGGAACCAAACTTGCTTTTAGGTGCACTGATCTATCTCAAGTAGCCTCAGCGAGGGTATTTGCTTCCCAATACTAATAGAGATTAATGGATTTATTAAGAATGATCTTGCCTTGATTTTTTTTTCAGCATAGAAATAAAAATTGGCACCAGGAAAATCAGTAAATAAACCCAGCGTGGCGGTATGCGGAAAATGTAATAAACAATAAAATCTTATTTTAAAAGGTTCGTTTATTTCTACAGTGAAGTCACAGAATCTTTTAGATTGAAAAAGACCTCCAAGATTCATAAAGCCCAGTTTTTGACCAATCTCTGATTTGTCAGCCAGACCAGATCACTGAGAGCCAGGTCCAGCCATTCCTCTTCCTCATACCTTCTACACTTGAGAACACAGGGCATCAATCTAATTTTTATTTTTCTGTTTCCCCTTAATCTGCATGCTGGCCCACTGTTCCTGGTCCTCACCAGCTCCTGATCATTCCTAAATTCCTCAGTCACATTATTTTAACAATAAATATTCCAGCTTTGTTAGTATCTCTCTTCACACTTCTTTTCTTTTCAAGAGGTCACTGCTTTTCCCAAGATAATGAAAACTGAACCAGGTCAACACATCTTCCTTCATCTTTGTTCCTGGGGTGCTCGCGACCTTCAGGTTTTTTCCCCACATCATCTGCAATTAAAAATTTTACCTTTTTTTTGTCATCTCCAGGATGTTCTCAGAGGTTTCCACACCCTCTCCAAGGTCATTCCCACAGTTGTCAGGGTGTTCAGCTCTGCCTCTCACAGTGACTCCAACACATTCTGCCTTAATTTTCAGCACCAAAACTGATATTATGGACCAGGCTGCTTCCTTTGTCCCCTGGGAAAAATCATTCCATTTCTTCCAACCTGCTTCAAAAAGTGACAGGGCATTGCTTTTGATGTCTTGTAGTTAATGAAGATTGCTCAGGAGTGAGCAGCTAATTGGGGGCCAGGTCCTCTCTTTGACTGGTAAACGCCTCTGGCTTTCTTCCAAACTCGTTACCACAGATTTACAACACTTGTAGAGCGAGAGGTACAGCTGGCCTAGTAAATCCACTAACACATAGATGCTGAAAAAAATGACAAAATTGTCACCATTTAAGTGAGTTATGCTAACTTCAGGATTTCTGGCTGTGCTGGGAGAAATGTGGAGCTCTATATATAACATCCACCACTTCAGGGGGTTTGCTGCTTTTTTGTTATCAGGGGCTCAGCAATAAAAACACAAAATGTTCTTGTACTACATACAACAGACAAAAGTAAGGCCTTGTGCCCTCCAGCTATGGTCTAGATCAGATCAGATTTCTTCCACAAGGCCAAATCAATGGCCTGTGTGACATCTTTCTGCTGAGGAATGAAATTCTGCCATCAGACGTTTCCCCAGGCTTCAATAGACTTCAACAGGAACAGCGTGTTCCCATCCAAAATCAAATCTGACCCTCACAAATTGTGCTGTTCCTCTCTACATTTTGGAGAGAGCATCAATGCTGTCAATAGAAGGAGAAAAAAGAAAAAAGAACAGTGCCAAGTTTTGCCAGAAAATTTAGCAGATTATAGCATGCAACAGCTTGGACTGGGTACGTGTCAGAACTGCGAACAGGAATCACTACAAAAAATGAAAAGCGGTTATTTAGGGAGGTGGGGGAAGCCAGACTAAGAGACTTGACAAAAATATTTTGTCAAATGCGTGTTGCTCCGAGCTCCAGACCCCCATGGCAGGACTGCTGCTCGTAGCCAAGCTGGGCCTTCCTGGGGGAGTGTTCCTACACCAACATTGCAGTGTGCTCAGGAGTAAAGAGAGAGCCAGGAACCATCCCAGCTGGGAGCATGGGGGGAGTTAATCATGGGTTGGGTTGGGTTGGGTTGGGTTGGGTTGGGTTGGGTTGGGTTGGGTTGGGAGGGAAGGGAAAAGGGAAAGGGAAAGGGAAAAGGAAAAGGAGAGGAAAGGGAAAGGGAAAGGGAAAAGGAAAAGGAGAGGAAAGGGAAAGGGAAAGGGAAAGGGAAAGGGAAAGGGAAAGGGAAAGGGAAAAGGAAGGGGAAAGGGAAAAGGAAAAGGAAAGGGAAAAGGAAAAGGAAAGGGAAAGGGAAAACGAAAACAAAAGGGAAAGAGAAAAGGAAAGGAAAGGGGAAAGGAAAGGGAAAAGGAAAGGGAAAGGGAAAGAGAAAAGGAAAGGGAAAGGGAAAAGGAAAGGGAAAGGGAAAAGGAAAGGGAAAGAGAAAGGGAAAGGGAAAGGGAAAAGGAAAATGAAAGGGAAAGGGAAAAGGAAAGGGAAAGGGAAAGAGAAAGGGAAAAGGAAAGGGAAAGGGAAAAGGAAAACAAAAGGAAAAGGGAAAAGGAAAGGGAAAGAGAAAAGGAAAGGGAAAGGGAAAAGGAAAAGGAAAGGGAAAGGGAAAGGGAAAGGGAAAGGGAAAAGGAAAGAGAAAAGGAAAGGGAAAAGGAAAAGGAAAGGAAAAGGGAAAAGGAAAGGGAAAGAGAAAAGGAAAGGGAAAGGGGAAAGGAAAGGGAAAGGGAAAGGGAAAGGGAAAGGGAAAGGGAAAGGGAATGTGTCGTTGGAACAAGAGGTCCCTTGGATTGAAGGTGCCTTCCAATCCAAGCCTCTCCATGATGCTGTGACGTGATGGGGCCATTGTGCTCCCAAAATGCTGCCCGTAGAGTCTTCTCTGGAAACTTCAGCCTCGGTGGAAATCTGGGCTGGTTGAGGAAATCCATTTCCATCAGAAGGCAAAGCAGGCAGAGGAAAGAAGCGACTGGAAGGAGGTCACCAAAAAAAATTAGGCTGCAGCTGGTTTAAGAGCCTTCCAGATCCAGGGTGGTGAGGTCCCAGCAGTATCACAAGAACGTGGAACCCTAAGATTTAGTGGAAATAGCAGCAGCCACGGGCAAAATTTACCTTTTCATCCACCAAACTTGTCTTTGGTAGCTGCTGCAGCACAGATGTCCACCACAAGGACGCAAATCAACCACAGGACTTGTCACCAGAGCCTTGGCCAACATTATTTGTTGCTAAAGGCACCCTTTTTCCTAAAAGGAACATACAATTCTGTCTCCTCCCACACTAGCTTTGCAACAAATGGAATTTTAAAATAGTCCTTCAACACTGTCAGTTTGTAACCTCATTGATATTCCTTACTTTTTCCTGGTAAATTTTTACAAACAATTTGCTCACAGTACTTCTAGTCAATGTTCTGTCACCCTTGACAGCAGATCAAAAACTCTTTTCCAAATTTCCCAGCATTTCCCTTCCCCTCAGCTCAGAGAAGCCCAGGTGATGTTCTCCAAAACAGAGGGACCATTTGGCAAGGGCAGTAAAAACAAGAATTGGCAACCAACTGCCAGCAGCAGAAGGGACCTTTTCAGTAAACATTTTCAATAAATTCATAAATAGCCAAGCCAAGAAGAGAGGAAAAAAAAGTGCAGTCAGATTTGTAATGCCCTGGAGAATAACAGTTTGATTGTTACTTACAGGATGGAAAGGATGGGGCTGGAGCTTTGTTACAGATACTCTGAAGTTTGTTGTTTTTCTCTCCCTCTGATCTCACTTGCTTTTACATGTTGTCATTACAGACATCCACACACCAACAATCTGATAGCAAGCATGCTCAGCTCTTTCAGGCAGCAACTGCTACAACATTTTGTTGATACTCTCTCACAGTGAGGAATTAAAAAAAAAAAAAACAAAAAAGCAAAAAAATCAACCTGATTTTAAAGCCTGCTGTACTAAACAAACCAGTTTGTGTGCTCAGTAGATTAAATAATGTGCCAGATAAAGAGGGCTGCTCCACACAGACATCAATCCTCAGGCTACATTTTAATCAGAACCAAATACTGCAGCACCAACTGCATGGGAGGAGGGAAAAATGGCAACTTTCAAGTTTAAATAGCTTGTTCTTCTTTTTTGATGCCCTGTGCTTTGGGCTTATGAGCTGACAGTTGTGCCAGTGCAGTCACTCACTTCCCAGGTGAGAGAAAACTTCAGAACCCAGCAGGACGCCCTTAGGAAAGGGAGATAATTGCCAAATTAAAACCTCCACTCCCACTCTCTCAGCCACAAAGAAAGCAGGATGCTTCAGCTCACCAGTCAAAACACTTCCAGCGGAGAAGTGCTCAACAAGAAAAATCAAAATAGGCTCTGATATCTATTTCCATCTCCACTTATGGTCTTATTTCCTTATGAAGGAGTTGGAACAATAATTTTAATTAGTCTGTCCTCCAACCACAGCAGAATAACATTTTTCTAGCATTTAAAATAAAACCACAACCCATCTAAAATTACAGCTTGTCCAGCAAGAAATAATCTGAGACTACTGGGCTGCAGAAAAAGAAGTCCCCAGCAGGTGGTAAAAGATGGGACAGGTAGTGCTGCTTCTAAAATGTGAGACTGTACAACACAGCCTGTCCTTTTGGGGAGGGAAACCATCAATAGTGTTCAGCCATGATCCCATTTCATGTCTTTTCTATTTCATTTTTATCTCATCTTATTTTATGGGTAGCTTCAGCTGTAGCAACGACTGGCTCAAAGGAGCTGCAATTCATGCCAGAGGGTTAACTCTTAAAGAAAAAAAAAAGAAAAGAAAAGAAAAGAAAAGAAATCAAATCCTCTGATAAAAGGAGAAGCCAAATAAATGAAAATCTTGGCAGATGTGTGAGGAACAGGTCAAATTCATCCTTGGTGAAACAATAGTCTGCTTTGCCTACATAACCACAGAAAAGAAATACAAGTCACTGTTTTAAACATAATGAGCAAAATGTGTTCTCGTTTTACTGGATTGCAATTGATCAGCACTTGAGATACTTAAGGGAGAAAAAACCCCAAAGTCCAGCACTCCAGATTTCATGATAATGCTCATCACTTTCGCAATCATGATGTTTATAACATTTATTTGGTTTATAACATTTATTTGGTAATGAACCCAGGCAAGCCCAAGTGAGCATGCCCAGGTTGTCACCATGTCTTTGAAAATCACCACCCTGGGCCCAGGCTGAGGCTTCACAGCAGCTCAGTTCCCTGGGAAGAGCCAATATTCCACATTTCTGCACATTTCTCCACCAGAGAGCCCAGGCACAGAGACACTCCAGAGGCAAACCAAAAACCCCAGGCTGTGAGCACAGGGTTAACTGCAAACACAGCCAGGCATGTTCTCACTCACAGAGAAGCTTGGGTCCTGTGGTTCAACCAGAAACACTGGTGCTCAATAGGAATCAATTTCAGTACGCTGCAATATTGCTATAAAAACGGGTTAAAAAATAAAATAACTAAATAAATAGATAAGCCCAAAGTGTGGAGCATTTTATCTAATCAGCTGCTAATGGTTTTGCTGCTCGGATAGGGTTAATCAGACACACAAAATTATTTCCTGGCACTTTTGGAAAGCTTCTCCAATGATGACTCCAGCACGACGAAAGGTTTCAATTTTGCAGTGTTTATACTGGCCTAAAGCACATTAGGTTTTATTTTATCACACCCTGTGGGACACATTCACTCAAAAGTCTTTTTTAAGACAGCTTAGAGCAAATCTAGCAGCCCAGTCTGCCTCTCATCTATGAACACTGAAGCAAAGATTAATAAAGAATTAAACCATGAAGTAGAAAGAAAAACCTAGAATAAGTACATTTTGTAATAACAGCACAAGTATTTATTTTGTACATGCTTTACAGGGAGTTTTCTGATCAGAATTAGACTCCTAGGAGCACTGCTAATTCCATGGAATATCGTGCTAGAGCAATCAGACTGCCTGGAAAACCCATCTGGAGCAGCATTCCCGAGGCGCAGCGAGCGCGAAAATCCCGAAGGGAAACTGAGGCAGGGCGTGGGAATGGCAGGTGGGGAACTCCTGCCCCTGGGAAGATGCAGGGCTCACCAGACCCAGTCCCAGACGAGCCCTGCACTCTGTTCTGCGTCCCTGGGGTTTAACTGCCCCAGCTTTGCTCTCCCTGCTTTACCTGGAAAGGCAGGGGGGCGTCAGTGGCACCAGAGCCATCCAGGCAAGGGGGCCCTCATCAGTGAAACACAGCTTTAAAATCGTCAAATTTTATGTGCACCTCATGGGGGGATTTACATCTCTGGAGTGAAGTGCAAAAAAACTGATGCTCAAGGTCTCATTCCTCTCTAGAGGCCAAGTTTTTATGTGCCTTTTGCAATAAGCTTATAGACTCCTAGAAACTTTTATTTTTTAAATGAAATCGCTGTTTTTTTTACACATGCTTCCATTTAGACATTAACCCCCATGAAATTAAGCAACTGTACTGTTGGGAAGAAGGTGAACAATTATCACAATTTCAGATTTTCCACACACTGATATAAAGCCAACTGCATAACAGCCCTACAGGGAAATAATGAATATATTTTTGCCCTGTAGGCAAATCCCAAATATAGCTTTTCAGTAATATGTTTAAAGCATTTTCCTGTGCATACAGTCAGGCTCCTTGAGGTTTTAATGAACTGCTTCATTGGGCACTTACCCCAATATCTTAATTAGATTAAGGCATTTGTGGAACAAATGTTATTCGTCCTTACTTAGTAAGTCATAAATAATTAGAGAGCACTGCCCTGGTGTTGCTGTATGGAAGGATTTAGATGATGAACTAAGAAATCCTTCAAAGACACAGGATCCCAGGGGATTTGGGGCTGGGAGGGATGTCTGATCTGGTCCATCGCCCAGGAAGGTGCAGCTGGGGCTGGGATGTCTCCAGCCAGGGACACTCCAGGCCCTCCCTGGGCAGCTGTTCCAGGGCTCTGCTGTCCCTCCATGGACACAAGTTCTCCCTCCTGCTGCCCTGCACCTCGCTGCCCTTTATTTGATGGCCACTGCTGCTCATCCTGGCACTGGCAGCACCGAGCAGAGCCCGGCCCGTGCTCTGGCAGCCCCTGGAGATGTTGGGATGCATTGATGGCATCCCTGGCAGCGTTCCCTTCTCCAGCCTGCCCAGCCCAGAGATGCTGCACAGCCCAAATCCTCTCTTCTAAATTTTGTGAGGCACAGCGGAAGCCTGGGACATCACATTTCTGAAATGTGATACATCTCCTTCTTCCACAAGGAGAAAAAGGGGAGTCTTTCAGGGATGTGCCCCCTCTTCAGCTGTGCCCTGTTTCAGCTGCTGCTAAGACACTGTGAGATTTAATTTCTTTTTTTTCTTTTTTTTTAGCACTCCTCCAAGTCTCTACCCATGGCTCTCCCGTGTCCCTGGAACATGCAGCAGGTATGGAACAGACTCATCTCCCCAGACTCCTCAGAATGGAATTTCTAACAGTGGCCACTAAAAGTCTTGTTTTCTTAAGGTCCTGTTGGAATTCCACGGCCACCCTTTGGGCTCAGCCAATGTTTTCTGCGCTTGGAACTGGGGACTCTGGCTGCTAGACATGGGCTCTGTCAGCAGAACAAATTCAAATGCACAAAACAATGGGTGGAGGCTGTTCCCTCCTGTCCTCAGCAATGCAACAGCCAGAGGAAATAAGCCCCTCTGGGCTCAGGGAATAAGAATGGCTGCTGTACAGGAAGAGAACAAGACGAGTGTAAGTGGTTTAGATAGGAATTGAATGGGATCCTGATACTCAGCATTATGAGGCTGGACTGGATTTCTCTTGATGAACGAAGTTCTGTGTGAACATGTATCAGCTTCTAGACATTTCACATGATTGTGTTCCATAGAATGCAGTAACGTCCTGGCACCATCCATGTGTGAGTTCTTCTCTTCCTTAGTTAGATGGGATGCTGGCTAATTTTTAGGGGAAAAAGAAGGGGGAGAGGGCTGTAGATGCCCATGGGTCTATTCAAAGAGATTACTGTAGCGAGTAGAAGTCATTTTTAAACTCTTTTTTCTAAAATTATGGGCGCAAAATTCACCTGAATTCTTTCATATCTCCAGATTCTCCAAACTGCATTTTGCTTTCCCTCTAATGACCCTCCCCAGCCCTCTGGTGCCAGTCACTCCCTTTGCAGCATGACAGACTCAAACGATGCAGGGTGGGCACAAAAAACCAAATTTCAGTGCCCCCTGAGGATTTCAGGGCTCCCTCGGAGCTGTGCTGGGCTACCTGAGCAAGGAAAGAGGCACCTGCAGCTCCCACCCAGGCAGGAAGGAAAAGAAATCCCTCCCTCCTTTCAAACTGAGTGCCTTTGGTTTCTGGAGCAAAACTACCAAAAATAAGCCCTGTGACTCCTGAACAACAGCAGACTAAGCAAAAGAACAGAAAACAGTTATGGTTGCTAGTAGGTGGGGGGAAAAAATCACTTGCTTCTCTTTGTTTTTACTTGTTATTTTTGTTTATTTAAATTTTTTTTCACTTTTATTTCACTAGCATGTACACAAAAGGAACTCCTGCTTGGAGAAGGAGCATCTCTAAATAGCTTTTTTCGTTCAGGATTTTTGTTAAAGTTGCCCTGCTTCAAAAGCTCTTTTCTCAGAGAGCCATACACCTAAATACATGGCCTCTCCTGCTCCTTTTCCTTGGAAGAGGATATAATTTGCAGCTTATCAGACAAAAGAAACCCCTCCTTTATCTCATCTAATAACATTAGAATTTGGGGAGTTTTCCTCTTCTTTATCCAGGCAGGAAAGTTTGAAATTCACTGTCCCCAAGAAAAAAAAAAATTTGCAAGATACTTTCCAGGTGAGTAGAAGCATATGTATTGTTCACCACCCTTTTAACCTCAACCATGCTTCCCCTGCTGTATTTTCAAACACAAGCAATGACTAAATGCAATGTCTCATCAATTTTAAATTTTTTCTCCCCCTCACTCCACGCAGTGGGATTCATCCAAGCTGAACTACTCCCAAAAGAAATTCTCAGTTTCCACATATCAAATGATCTCTCCTAAATCCAGCACTGCTTTATTGGTGCAGACAACACTCCACACCCTCCTTTGTGAGCCCAGACCAAGGTCAGACTTTATCCCATCCCAACCCTGCTGCAGCATTTCTGAACCCTCTGCACAGAGAGGAAGCAGGAAGAGTGAGCACAGCTGTCATATCAACTGTAAATAATAATGATAAACTATTAAATTAAACATATATAATTAAACTGATATGATATTAATTATTAAACTGCATTAAAAAAATAGTTATGTTGTCCATGTCTACCATGACACTCTTCTTTTGGTGAAAGGTGCTCTGAAAACAGAATCACTGAGGTTGGGAAAGACCTCCAAGATCATCAAGCCCAACCTCCAGGAGATCCCCACCTTATCATCCACCCCAGGGCCATGCCAGCCATTCCTTGAACACCTTTTTGTTGCCACCACCTCCCTGGGCAGCCCTTCCAGTGCCTTTCAGTGAAGAAATCCCTCCTGATGTCCAACCTGAGCCTCCCCTGGTGCATCTGATGAGGGTTTGTGTTCCCCTCTCCTCATCTGTTGGAATCCTGGGTGCTGAGAATTTTAAACTTTCTCTGCTGAAAGGCACAGACCCACAAGGGAACACTGCAATTGACCTGAGGCTGTGGAGAAGGTTTCCAAAATTGATTGATAGCAGTGGGATTACGGGTGTGGAGATGGTTGGAAGTGTGTGATATCACAGGGTGAAAAACTTAAGAGTTTGGGGATTTAGAATATAGAAATAAACATGATGCAAGATGGAGGTTTTAGGCTTGGGACAGGTTGTTCTTCTTCACCTTCTTCTTTCTTCTTCACCTTCTTCTTCCTTCTTCTTCATGGATTTGGGTGGTATTTTGTAATTGGGCAGAAAAGTCCACATTGCAAGCTTCAAGTGATCAGTTATTGGGTTGAAAGGGAAAATAATTGAGGTGTCGGTTCTTAATTGGATAGTTTAGCCTTAAAAGACCTTGTAACAAAAGACAGTTGGCCATTTTGTGCCTTGTTTCAAATTAAAGACTGCAGAGCTCACAGCTGTGAGGCTGTAACATTGATAAGAACCAATAAACGCCTGAGCCTGAGCATGAACCATCATCTCCAGTGCCTTCAATCCTGACCCCGACAGAGGAGGAAAAACAAGCAGAGAACCCACAGTAATCCACATGGTGTTCACCCCAAACCTCAAAATCACCTGTTGGACCCACAGCCCTTGCTGTACCCTCCTCTCTGGAGCAGGGATGCTGAGTGAGACATGGCCTCCAGCTTTAGGATGGCTGTTGAATAACCTAAAACGCTTTAGTGGAGTGAAGAATGACTTGTGCAGTCACAGAGACTCCAATGAAGTGTTAATTTCAGCAAATTCTTCACCTGGATGGATAAGGATTGCTCATCACAGTCTAAAAAGAACAGGGTTGGATAGGTAGAGTGCAACACATTCGCAAAAGCTTTATCTCTCCTTATTTTGACAATCCACTCACTGCCAGAGATGGAGCTCCCACAACTTCCCACAGGAAAAGTCAAAAGCCGTGTTCTGGAGGGGAACACTCCAATTAGAGCAGGAAATTTTCCAACCTGGCTTTTTCCTTTAGGGGAAAAAATGCCGATTCCATGAGATCAGCACGCTCCCTTAGAATGTTTGGATTTCACCAAATGCTTTGAGGGAAAGCAGCTGCCTGGTTCTGGGCCAGCAGCCCACCCTACAGACAGCCAGGACAGAAGCCACAGGGCTCAGGGCTCCTCCACTCTGCAGCCAAAATCCCCTGTTTGCACAGCAAAAACCATCCTGTGGCCAGGGCTGAGGGGCCTTGCGCTGCATCAGGGTGGTTTTGAAAACAGGTGGGAGGAAATGCTCCATCCACGAGAAGGTGTGAAGGTTTGTGCCAGCACAGAGCTGTTTTAATTTTTGTTTTAAATTTCCCACAGATCAGACACTTTAAATGCCATCTGACCCTGTACCACCAGATGCAGCCATCACTGGGTTTGGTTTGGGAGATACAAATACATTAAATTTATCTGGGGTAATTGGCATCGCATTGAGACAAGGCTCCAAGTGAACTGTGGAAATGCAGGAGAGAAACACACATGGACCTGTAAAGCCAAAGTCTAACTGAGCAGGATTCCTCTTTGATACACACCAAGTGAACAAAGATGATACTAAAAAACAAAACAACAACAACAAAAAACCACAAAAAACCCAAGCAAACAAACAAACAAAAAAAAAGGACCAAAAAACCCCCCCCCAAAAAAAATTAACATAAATAATTACTCAGAATAATTAATTTTGTAAACCCCTAGAGAGAGGGAACCATCTTGGTCAATGGAATAGGCATGAATTATTAGCAACACAAAAGTCATCCAGGAAAATGCCTTGGCAGAGCCTGTGGTTTTTTGGGCTGTGCTTCAGGCCCTTCAAAGAGGAATCCCATGAGTGCTGAGCAAAGGCTGTAATGAAATCTGAGCAAGTGGAAACCTTCTATCAGAGAGCCTAGAGCAGCTCAGAAGTGAAAGGACACAGAAATACACACATTACTCCTGTCTTCCAGCTCCTGTACTTACTGGGCAGTAAATGATGGCATAATTAACAAAAAATAAATGGGGTTCAGCACAAGAAAGTAATTGCCACTTCACCTAAGGCAGACTTTAAATTATGCCCATGCTGGTAGATGGGAGCCAGAATCAGGGCACCTCCATGACCTGAGGAGAATCAGGGAAGCCTTTTGCCCCCTCAGCTCACACCCAGGAATATAACATATAAATCACCTTTGCTATTCTTCTGCTTTAAGAGAACAAAAGGATTAAAAGAAAAAAAAAAAAAAAAAAGGAAAAACCTGCAGCTTTCCTCCTTGCAGGTTTTTTAAGAGAGTCATAGAATGATTAAGGTTGGGAAGATCAAATGCTTGCAAGGTGAGGGAAAGGTTTGTAACAGAAAGTGCTCATTGCCATGAAAAGCCATAAATAAGGAAATAAGGAACACTGCTGGGAAATTCAGGATGTTACCCAGGGATCTTCTTTGGCAAGCTGTAAGGACCAGCACTACAGAAAAACGGGGCTCAAAGGCTCAGCTTTTGAAGGGCTGAAGCTGAGTTTATGGAAAGCAACTCTTGTGCTCTAAGTGTTAAAGATCTGATCAGACACGGCTGCACTGTGCCATGGAAATCACACACAGCCACCACCACAGCAGGGCTCAACCCCTGATTTCTGCTGAATTGACTAAAGATACCTGAAAGAGAGATTGAGAGATTCCTCTACAAAGTATTTGAGCTGAGTGCCTCCAGAGAGGGATCCTTGGGCACTCATAACCCTCACAACCCAATTCCTCCACCCCTTCCATCTTGGTTTTGACCAGAGCTGATAATTGAGTCTGGAGCCTCCCCAGCCTTCACTGGGCCCCTCTTCTTGGGTGGTTTATTCTCTTTTATCTCTAAAGTGGCAGCTTCTCTTCAAGAACATGGCTTCCTCATCCTCTGGCTTGGGTGGTTCTGGGGCTTTTTAATTTTCTAGGTAAAAATTCAGCACAACCAAGTGAAAGCTCAGTGCAGCCCAAGGCTTGGGCAAAGTTAGTGCTGCTGGTGAGCAGTTTATGCTGAACAAGTTCCCTGTAAGTGCCAAAAATGCTGCATGTAAGTGCAAACCAAGTCCTACCTAAGCAGTGCACCAAAATCACAAACTGAATAAAGCATTGACAGGCCTGGAAAACAAATAGCCTCAAATCTGAGGCCACAAGAAAGGCAGAGACCAGGAATTGCTGTGTTGAAAAGAAAGCCTATGAATTAATCATGTAAGAGTACTAAAACATTATTAGTTTTGAACACTGAAGGTGAAAGAACATTTGTTCACCGAAGGTCATTCTCCCAGCTCTGAGGGGAGTTTTAAAGAACACATGTTGGAAAATTTGCCTCAGTATTCATGTTACTTCACCCCTGGGCATCGTTTGCAGTGTAAAGAAATTAGTCTGGTGGCCAATGAGCATCCTGGTGTTGAAACCCTCCAGGAAAAGTCAGCATCACTTAAAGTAACAATACCTCACTGCTGGTTCTCACAAGTATTTACTCTTTATTAAAAAAAAAATTAAAAAATGAAATTATCCCAGGCAGGAGATTGAACGAGCCAGACTGATATAAAAACTACAGATCTGCTGCCAGCAGAAGAAAGGGAACTGCAACTGTGAATCTCGAAGCCATCACCTTTGGAAAGGGGAGAAAATTAATGGCAGCATTGTTTTAATGGGTGGAGCAGAGTGTGAGCACATGTCTGGAAAAGAGGATTTTCTGAAACAAACCCGTGAATGGGGCATCCCACACCCAGCTAGGGTTTCACAAGGATTTCTTGTGGAGGAAACACATTTTAGGGAGGCTGTGGCAAAAGGGACGTGGTGAAACAACTGAGGAGAAAGTCTGACTGCAATCCAACCTCCTTTCACTATTTCCCTGTCAGTTTCAAAGGAAAGCTAACATAAAGTAGATTTTTTCCCCATTTAGTCCCATGTAACGGAGGCAATAGTAATCTCCTTGGAATTTGGTGCCTCTCCAACGTTTATCACACCATTTATCATCCAGATTTCCAACTTGCAGAGATGTATCATGTGAAGCACAACTGTTAAATCACGTTACACTTCTGGCAAGAAATACCATTTATCGTACATGAAAGGAGTCCAGGGGCTGATTTATTCAAATGCTTACATTAGTTACTTAATCCCACTGTGAAAAGGCAACCAAAAAAAAAATGCTTTAAACTCTGATAAGGTACCCTGTATGGATGTGTCTAACACTAATACATACCAAAAGTTATTTTTACAACTAATATACTGTACTACTGTGGAGCATGTCTTTTTTTTCAAATGTACACTCCATATACTTTGTGGTTTTGCCACTGTAATTTTATGAAGCATCATTTACCATCCCAAATGGACACTTTCTAATTCCCCCTTGGCAGAACCAGAATTCTCAAGAAAAATATTCCCAAAGATTCACTAAAATAATGGATACTGACAACATTGCTGGACCATACTGGGGTTTTTTGTACACTTCCAGCTCCTGGAAGATGCCTTGGAGGTTTTCCTGAAAAAGTTGGATGCACATATTGTATGGACTCTAATATCTACAAATAATATTACAAATTATTACAAATTTTTAAAATTTACAAGTTATTACAGATTATTGTTATTTTGAATTTTCAAATTATTACAAATTTTTCAAATTATTACAAAATATTACAAATAATGGTAATATATACAATTTATAATTACAAATAATTACATATTTGCAATATGTAACAAATAACAGATATGTACATTAATCTGCGCAGGTTCTTGTGTATTTGAAAAAAATAATGCAATAAAAGGCAAACAATGCAAAAAAAAAAATCATAGCAAAAAATAATGTAGTTACTGTCAAAAATCCTGTATTGGTCTCATCACAGACAGCACTGAGTGTTTAGTGCTGTGCAGCAATTCCTCCATGTGAAAAAAAGGAGCAGCACCTTCCCCTGCTCCCCATGGGTACAAATCAGTGGCTGTAAACACATTTTAGGTATTTTGTGAGACTATTTCACTACTAAATTTAAAAAATTAACCTTTTTTTTCTTTGTCGCACAGCAGCCTGACAGGTGCCCCGCAGTTTTGCCTGATAACTAGGTAAGGACTTTAATAGCTGAACAGCCTCAGAGCAGCATTTACAGCACTAAATCATAAAACTCTCCAAATCTGAGCTGTTTGAACTGCAGGCTCCTGAAACTTGGAGTGCCTGGAAGGAGAACAAGGAACAAAAACAACAAGCATTCATTCACTGGTGGCATAGGGGCAGGGGAGGGGGAAACAAGGACCTGGAGAAGCTGACTGACTCATTTTCCACCAGCTGAGAGGTGCTGGACCACCTGCACAAACCCCTCTGGCCTCGGTGTGGCCCTTGGCCAGGCTGTCCACCTGTGGTCAGTGACAGCAGGGCTGGGAGATACCACAGAGCAGGAGACACCAAACTGAGCTGAAGGGTGTGGTGTGGGGCAGCAGGGCTGGGCAGGGACTCACAGGGGAGTCAGGGGCTCCACATGGACCAAAGGCTTTTTTAGAGTTGTCTTAGGTTACAAGATGTACCTGGGGGTGTACATTCAATTCCCATCTGTCAGAGCTGGGGCAGATCTCTGCTGTTCATGGGCCATTCATTATTAATTACCTTCTGTCCATGGCCACTGAGTGTCCCTGCAGGGCTGATCCAATCCCAGCATCCCATGGGGAGATGCTGCATTGCCCAGGGGAGGAGCCAAGCATTCCTACCTGGATCCAATCTGAGCTTTGGGACAGCCCAGCAGCCTTTGCCCAGTGCATTGCCAGAGGAGCAGCTTCTGCTGCCCTGCATGGCCAGAGGGAGCCCAGGCCCATCTGCAGCAGCCCTGGAGCTGCAGAGGAAAACTCCCCCCTTGTGCAGGATCCCTGCTCCAGCAGAGCCACAGCTGGCACTGCAGGAGGGCTGAGCCCCCATGGGATGGGGCTGTGCCACCCCCCTGACACACAGGGGACAGGGCCTGCTCTCACTCTGGCAGTGGTGCTGTGTATTACTGCACTTTTATTTTTAATTTATTTTTACTTTTTCCTAGTACAGACCTGTTATTCCTACTCCCATTTCTTTGCCTGAGAGCCCCTTAATTTCAAAGTTACAACAATTCAGAGGGAGGGGGTTTGCATTTTCCATTTCAGGGGAGGCTCCTGCCTTCCTTAGCAGGCACGTGTCTTTTCAAACCAAGACAAGAGTACAGACCACATTGCACAGCCTGCATCCTTCAGGAAAAGCTTCCTGCAACCCAGCAGCAGAAAAAACAACAAAAATGAGGGTGTAGCTCAGCTTGTTCTGTATAAACTTCTTATTAGAACAGCCCAAAGGTCAAGGAAAGAGGTGCAGCCATTCAGATAAATGTGGAGCTGGTAAGACCATGACAGGGTCAAGGTTGAGCCTGTGTCAATGACAGGCTGGGATGAGTGATTGACAGCTCTTCAAAGGATGAAATCTGTTTGTGTGCCTGTTTCATCAAGAGAAAATGGCCTCAAATGCACAAGGGGAGGCTCAGGTTGGATATCAGGAGGAATGGCACTGGAAGGGGCTGCCCAGGGAGGAGGGGGCAACAAAAAGGTGCTCAAGGAATGGCTGGGCATGGCCCTGGGGTGGATGATAAGGTGGGGATCTCCTGAAGGTTGGGATCTTTTGTATTTGCTGGGAATGTCCTGACGAAGGAAGGAATGATGAATCTGGCTCCATGTTCTCAGAAGGCTGATTTATTACTTTATGATACTATAATATATTAAAGAATACTATACTAAACTATACTAAAGAATATAGAAAAGATACTTACAGAATGCTAAAAAGATAATAATGAAAACTCCTGACTCTCTCCAGAGTCCCGACACAGCTTGGCACTGATTAGCAAAAGAGTGAAAACAACTCACAGCAGGATGCAATGGAACAATCACCTGTGGGTAAACAATCTCCAAACACATTCCAGACAAGCACAACACAGGAGAAGCAAATAAGATCAGAATTGTTTTCCTTTTCTCTGAGGATTCTCAGCTTCCCAGGAGAAAAATCCTGGGCGAAGGGATTTTTCAGAAAATGTGAATGCCACAGGGCTCGATGATCTTGGAGGTCTTTCCCAACTCAGTGATTCTGTTTTCAGAGCACCTTTCACCAAAAGAAGAGTGTCACAGTAGAGATGGACAACATAACTTTTTTTTGTTTTATGAGTAACAGTTTATTTTTATTATTTTTTAATTATTTTCAGTTCCTATTTATATGGTCTTTTAAAAGCATTGTGTTTTAATCTACTTGGTTAGTAACTTGTTATCTAATTTTTTGGTTAGTTGTTACTAGTGCATGTGTGTTTTAAAAAATCTTTTTCCTAAAGATGTTTGCATTATTTTTTTCATGGGTATAGAATTATTTCTACAAACACAAATTTATTTTCTCACAGGTATTTGTCAGGCCAGTTGTCAATCATACTCAGCTGAAGTAGCAGGCCTGAGCCACGATTTTACAAGGCCTTTTTTTTTGGTAAGGTTTTACCTATTTGCAACTGAAGAACTCAGGAGCTAACAGGCTGCCACGTGTACTTGGGGTCTGGGTGAGTCCTCCCTAAGCTCAGCTCTGTCACTGTCACATTTCCTGAAAAATCCCTTTGGCCAGGATTTCTTCTCCTGGGGAGCTGAGAAGCCTCAGATAAAAATGAAAACAATAATTATCTGATTGCTTCTCCTGTGTTTTGCTCCTTCGGAATGTGGTTGGAGATCGTTCATCCAACATGTGAATTGTTTTTACTTAATGAGCAATCATGGTCAGGCTGTGTCAGGACTCTGGAAGAGTCATGGGTTTTTCATTAGTATCTTGTTAAGCCTTCTGTCTGTAATTATTGTTTTCATTTTTCTCTGAGGCTTCTCAGCTCCCCAGGAGAAGAAATCCTGGCCAAAGGGATTTTTCAGGAAATGTGACAGTGACAGAGCTGAGCTTAGGGAGGACTCACCCAGACCCCAAGTACACGTGGCAGCCTGTTAGCTCCTGAGTTCTTCAGTTGCAAATAGGTGAAACCATACCAAAAAAAGGCCTTGTAAAATCGTGGCTCAGGCCTGCTACTTCAGCTGAGTATGATTGACAACTGGCCTGACAAATACCTGTGAGAAAATAAATTTGTGTTTGTAGAAATAATTCTATACCCATGAAAAAAATAATGTAAACATCTTTAGGAGAAAAAAAAATTAACAAACACATACACTAGTAACTACTGACCAATAAACTAGATAACAAGTTACTAACCAAGTAGAATCAAACACAATGCTTCTAAAAAAAATAGCATTCTGTAATATAATATAAGTACATTAAAAAAATTAATTACCCTTCTAAGAATGTGGAGTCAGATTCATCATTCCTTCCTGCATGGGGGGCCCAGAAAATACCAGGCAGGCCTGCCCAATATTCTGCTTCTCTGCCCTGTGATGTGGCAGAGGAGCTGAAAAGAATGTTTGTGATGTCTTCCAGCACCCACATTCCTACAAGGTGGGTAATGTTGGGTGCCACAGAGACAGAAAGCAAGGGAGAATCCATTGTAAGAATGACAAGGAAAAGTCAGCCCATGGTAACCACTAAGCAATAAAACTGTCAAGATGTTTGAAGATAGACCAATGCTGCAATTTTTCTCACCATACCCAGTAGCTATTCTGCCTCACAACACTTCCCAGCACAACCACAACTCCCATATTATCATAACAAAGGGTATAGCAGGGATTACAAGAATTTGGGAACCACATGTCACCCTTTGCTGAGCAGCAGATGCATTTTTTTTTACTCCAGGTCTGCCATTTCCACTGTTGTAGTTATCAAATAGTCACCTCTGCAATAAAACACTTCATGGTAACTCCCGCAAGCAGCTGAGGGGAAAGAATTACACAGCCAGGAAATGGGCAATAATCACTGAGGCAGCAGAGGAACCAGATGTTAATATGGGATTGTAAACCTGCTAAAAAAAAAAATACCCAGACTCAGCTCTCGGGTGCAAGGTGCCAGAAGGAGGTGAGCAGGAAAACTGCATGGACTGCAGGCAAACAAAACACAACTGGAGAGTAAAATTCATTTTTCTCTGATATGCTGTGGAGAAGTGATCAGGAGTGATGTGACCACCCTTACCACAGACAGTGATGCCTTTTGGGGCTACCTAAAAACAGGGGACAGACCAAATTAAGTGAATAAAAAGTGGTTATATTTATTGAAGGGCCTTCAGGAACATTTTGGGCAAAATTCCCCAGGGGCTACACCCAAAAATGGGCCACGGGTCATGGGTTTGCACACTTTTATAATTTTGGTTCATTTGCGTATTGGGGGTTAATCTTGTCACCCTTAGGTTGGATGTGACACACACACGTGATCAGGGTCCAAGAAGAAAAAAGTTTTTTTATTCTGTGTGTTCTCCAGCTTATAAACTCTTAACAAAGCCTGATCTGTAGTCATTAACTACATCACAATAACTGATTATATTCATTGGTGCAAAGCAATTAGCATCAATATAACTGGCAAAAGTTTCACAGAAATTTAACAAGACACATATACACATGTACTTATGCACGAAGTCTAGCTTACAAAAATGTTCATGTACCTTTTCTAATCTGTTTCCATGCTGATGGCCTTGTCTTCTTCCTTGCTATGGATACACTGGAAAATCATCAATTGTTATTTCTTCTATTCACTCAGCTTTGCTTGCAGGCCCACTGTCCAGCCCCTCTATATAATCTAACAATTACAGCCTCAGCTAATGAAGTCATTTACCCCAAGTTTGCCCACCCAGCTCCCTTTTGTTTGCATTTCTGGCCCTGGGGCAGTGAGGTGTCCTTGGCTGCCAGGCCTGGAGAGGAATTGTTGTGTCTGCCCAAAATGGGGCAGCAGCAGCTGACACTGAATGTGGAGTTTGGAGTTACACACTAAAGAACTGCAGGATCACAAATGTTGGAATGCTGGGGGACACAAGACACATGAGGCACTCTGCACCTGGTTAACATCAGAGATTTGATAACAGGATGCCCTGGCAAAAGCAAAAGAACTTTGAAAATTAGACCTGGGTTGCAAGAAGATTCAATCAAACAGGTTTACTGGAAAAAGAAAATCCCATCAAGCTCTGCAAGCCAGAGATGTTGTTGCATGCATAATTTGTGTCTGTGATTGTAATTTATCACTGTAGTACACATTACTAGTCTCCCTGAAATAGTATTTAAGTGTTTGTATCCCACAATAAAATTGGATTCTGATCACCAGGTCAGTCTCCCCATCTCTCTCCACAACCGACACACAAAATATGAACAATTTAAAAGCTGAAATCCCAAGGCATCCCCCACCACCATCATCTTCCTCCCACCACGTGCCTTCTCCCACCTTCTCTCTCCTTCTCCTGCACACTGAGCCCCCCGAGCTGCTGCCCTGTCCTGCTGGGGCAGCTCTGAGCTCTCCAGGGATGTTCCTTCTCTCTGCGCTACCAATCAAAGGCTGGAAATGAGCTTTTCATGGATTGCAAGAACGGCAGGCAGCCCCGAGTCTGCAGGTTCTGACATTTCCCTGGGCTGGGTTTTCCAAGGGTGGGGGAAGTGCCATGAGGGAAGCTGCTCACTGAAGTAATTCACTGACACAGGCACTCAATCATGGAATAGTTAAGGCTAGAAAAGACCTCCAAGACCAAGAAGTCCAAACGTCATCTGAACATCCCCCATGTCCACTAAACTGTATTATTGGTTTTAGTTTTGGGGGATTTTTGGAGTTTTTGGGTTTTTTTTTTATTTTTGGTGGGGTTTTTGTGGGTTTTTTTTTAGTTTTTTTGTTTTTTTTTTTTTTTTTAATTTTGTTTGTTGTTGTTGTTTGTTATTGTTGTTTGTTGTTATTGTTTGGTTTTTTGTTGTTTTTTTTTAATTTGGGGGTGGGGTTTTTTTGGTTTTTGGGGATTTTTTGTTTGGGATTTTTTGGTTTTCTTTTTTTTTTTTTTGAGGTTGGGGTTAAAAGTTCTTGAGACAGTATTATGTGTTTAGACTCAAATGTTTATTTTTTTAATATATGTTATAATCCTACAAGTAATGACTTTTGCTGTATTCTACTAACAAGTTACACAATTGGTACCTGTTTTTTCCTGCAAGGTCTTTTAAGGTTAAAGTATTTAATTAAGGAATGGCACTTAAATTATTTTCACTTTTAACCTAATAACCAATTACCCGAAGTCCACAATGCGAACTTTTTTGTTTGATTACAAAATATTACTCAAACTCACAGAGCAGAAGGAAGAAGAATGTAAAGAAGAAGGATTAGCTTTTGTTCTGAAGCCTATCTTGCTGTATAAATATTACTGTGTTCTAAAACCTTAGACTAAGTTTTTCTACTCTGTGATGTTACACACTTGTAATTAAGCTACACACCTGAAATCTTAGTGTTATCAATCGATTTTGGAAGGTTTTTCTGCGGCCTCAAGTCAAATGTAATGTTCTCCTGGGGGTCAGAGTCTGTGAGCACAGAAACTCTGGAATTCTCAGCATCCAGAACTCCAGCACCACGTAGTGCAGTGGCACATCTGCTCATTTTGTGAACAATTTCAGGGGCAGAGGCTTCACCACTTCCCTCTCCAGAATGACACGAAGTCGTTCTGAATTGCTTTTGCCATCACTATTTGGGTATTTGATACATAAATGGAGGGAAAAAAAAAGGCCAGAAAAACAATCACACCTCTTTTATATTCTGTACTTATTCTCTTATATTTGCATCCACTTCTTTTCTAAAGCAACTCCAAAAAATAGTCTTTCAGAAGTACACATTATTGAAAGTAAAAATAAGGGTGGTATAGGCAGTGGGGAAAAAAGAAAAGCAGAGTAGCTGGAAAATCTGTAAACAGTGGCTTGGGAGTAGAAAGATGGACAAGAAAAACACACTTTCAAAAGAAAAAGTGCAAATCCCATTCAAAAAGCAGAGTCTGTAAGTCCCACAAATTGCTAACCCTGGCAGTGAGCAACTGCCTCACTGTACATTGGATCCCAACCAAGAAAAATAATAAGCAGGGTTTCAATCAAACCCTACATGTTACTAATGCTGAAACAAATACTGAGAGAGATGTGCAAACATAATCGATCACTGTGCAAGCTCCTTTTCTTCTCTTTCTTTTTTTTTTTTTTTTTAATTTTTTTCCCCTTTGCTTTTTCTTGAGGTGAACTGAGTGCTTGTGAATGCTTCCAGATTTGTGATCCCAGACTACACCTTTCTGGCTTTTCCCCATGCAGGAGCAGGGAAAGCATCCAGCATTTAAGTGATCAGAGTGCAACATCCACTGACGTGGCTGGAAAACACAGCACAAAGAGCTGCCCCGAGGCCCAGAAATCCAGGAATCAGCCCTGTGTGCACTGAAATCACTCCTCTCCTCCCGCATCACCAGCCCACGAACAGCTGGGAGAAACTGAGCTTCATTATTGGGGAATAAATTCTGCAGCTTATGACACTTCCGAGGTGAAAGGGTTGTTGTAGTCGAGCATCTTTTCAAAAAGAAAATTAAAGCCTTGGTTGTTGGCGTGTAGAAAAAGAGGCAGAATAAAGCACTGGGGTTTTTCCTGATGATTAATAACCAGAGGAAAGAACTTAGTTGAAACCACACGTGTTCACAAGATGAGCCTGTCTTCAGAATTAACATTACTCGACCAATAAAAGTTTAATGTGATGTTTTGGCCCAGCCATGGAATGAGAGAGGCTCTTGATCAATGACACCATCATCTGAAATAAAATACATCCTCAATGGCTGTGCAGATCAGAAAGAAACCAGAAGTTGTGAATAAAGAGACCAAAGAGTGGTGAATGAAAGAAAAGCACCATGAAGAATAATAAGTTCCTTGCTGGCAAAAAGAATTCACAATCACTTTATGCACAGGGAGCTCTGTGAGGATCCATGGTCCTTCACCAAAAAAGTCAGGGCAAGGCACACAGGAGTGAAAAGGGAGAACAAAGAAAATGAAACACAAATAAAGCTTTTTACTGTAAGGAAGGAAAAATTATCTCCAAATAACGCATCAGGAAAATACTGACTATAATTTGAGAACAACACCCATGGAGGCACTGCAGATACAATTCTGGACAAAAGTAGACGGGGTTTGGCTAGAACAGGTCTTTATAGATGGGATCACAGAACCACAGAATATCCTGAGTTCAGAGGAATCCACAGGGATCCCTGATGTCCAACCCCTGGCCCTGCACAGGACACCCCAAAAACCACACCACGAGCCTGGTAAGGTCATGATAAACTTACCACAGGCACTGGGGGCTGAAGGGGGTTAGAAAGGTCACCAAAAAGGAGCAGAATATACCTCAGACACTAAAAAACACATGACGGGCATGACACAACTCCTCAAGCTCCTGAAAACAAGTGATGCTTCCTGGCAATGCAGTGCCTCTGCTAAAAAACTCGACAAATCTGTCAGTTTGTCTGTGCAGTGTGGCAGAACAATGTGATGCACTGAGGGATCCCATTTTTAAGGTATGAGGGAGTTTCTGATATCCACACAGCCAGCAGGAAATCCAGCCACATTTTCACACTGCCAGTGGTGTGGGCTGGAAATGTCTCTGGTAATGTGCTCCTTGTGGCACTCTCATATTTCCTGAAAAATCCCTTTGCCAGGATTTCTTCTCCTGGGAAGCTGAGAAGCCTCAGAGAGAAAAGAAAACCAATAATTATCTGATTTGCTTCTGCCCATTTTGCTGCTTTGGAATGTGGTTGGGGATTGTTTATCCAACAGGTGCATGTTTGATTGGTTTCATGTGAATTGTTTTGACTTAATGACCAATCACCAACAGCTGTGTCAGGACTCTGGAAGCAGTCGTGAGTTTTCATGATCGTTATTTGTAGCCTTCTGTCTGTATCCTTTCTCTATTCTTTAGCATAGTTTTAGTATAGCATTCTTTTATATAATGTAAGTACATAAAATAATAAATTAGCCTTCTAATGAAGGCTAATTAGCCTTCTAATGAAGTCAGATTCATCAATTCCTCCTTCGTCCTGTGCCACTCTTAGGTCAGATGTGACACACACACGTGATCAGGGGCCAAGAAGAAAAAAGTTTTTTATTCTGCGTGTTCTCCAGCTTATAAACTCTTAATAAAGCATGATCTGTAGTCATTAACTACACCAAAATAACTGATTATATTCATTGGTGCAAAGCAATTAACGTCAATGTAATTGGCAAAAGTTTCACAGAAATTTAGTAAAGTATATACGTCTACTTAGGCATGTAGTCAGCTTACAAAAATATTCATGGATCTTTTCTAATCTGCTTCCATGCTGACAGCTTTGTTCTTCTTCCTTGCTATGGATACACTCAAAAATCATCAATTGTTATTTCTTCTGTTAACTCAGCTTTGCTTGCAGGCCAGCTGTCAAGCCCCTCCATACTTTTCTTGTATTTGAGGGCAAATACTGGGATGACAGGGATTTTTTGCAGGGTTTGGTGCAAAATACCGCACAGCTCCTCAGCCAGGTCTTGGTTTTTGAGCCACAGGTGATGCTGCCCAAAATCAGTGACCCCCAGAGCCATGGCAGGGACCCCCATGGTAAACCCAACTCCTCTGCTGCATCTCCACTTTCCTTGGATGCTGCTCCAAACACAGTGCACGGGAGCTCATCATTCTTTGAAAATTGCTGGGAGTGGGCCACAATTACAATAATTGTGAGGAGCATGTTGGAAATTATCTTTCCTTTTGATACAGCCCCTCTCCTGCTGTGCTTCCAGAGGATGCACAACTGCTGAGCCCAGAAGGGTAAACCATCCTGAGGGAGGAGTGGCAGCTCCTTCTCTGAAAGGAGAGGCAGCTCGTTTCAGCACAATCTGCTCATCTTTGTGATTTCGTGCTACAGCTTTCCTTTAAGGCAGGCTGTGAAGCAGACATCTGAAGAATTATGAAAGGAGTTGTCCTTTTGGTAGCTTTAGAATTTAAAAAGAATTTTCAGCGATTCTCTAAAACATTTGTTCCGCTGCCTTTCAGAGACGAGAAGCCAAACCAGCCTCATTACGGACAAAATTATTTAAGTGAGGCACTTTAAACCTGTGCTTGGAGCTCCAAATAAAAAGTGCATGATGGTGACCTCCAAATAACCCCTGGCTTAAATGCAAACCCTCAGCCTCAGCTGCTTTAACAGCTCCATAACTCCAGCCCAGCCAAGTTCTCCTCCTGGAGTTCCGTGATGATGTTCATTTATTCTGGGGAAATGAGCAAGGCATCCACAATGACATCATAATTTTCCCAGTGCTGTGCTCTTTGGAGAGCGTCCTGGATGTAAAAAACCCAAGTGAAACCCTGACATCGCTCTCCAGGCTGAAACAGACTCCCTGCTCTTGGTTTTTACAAGTTGTTTGTTGTATTTCCCAAAGAACAATCACCAAATGTAGAGCGAGGACGAAGCAAAACAAAGGTGGGGAAGGTAGGAAGGCTCAGTGCCCCTCAGAGAAATCCCAAAACTGATCTCACAGCAGGCAATTTGTCTTGCAGGATATGCTAATCAGCACTTGACAAATAAATTGGAAAGCAGATAAATTGGCAGGCAAATTGAGGATTACTCTTTCCCCTGAGTAAGTCAGTGGCCCAATGGATATTTTACAAGTTCAAGATGTTCCACTTGATGTCTATATGATTATAACACTGCTCTCCTAAATCCTTTCAATTTATTTCATTAAGTATCCAGCTGAGAAACCTGAAGAGCTTCCTCTTATATTTTCTGTCAGTTTCTGAGGTCACCTGCACATTTTTATAGCTTTGCATCTCCCAACAGGGCATGGGCATGTAGGGTAGGTTTTTAATTGTTTTGTTTTTATTATTGTATGTAGTGTTTGTTTAGGTGTGTTTGGGGTAGTGTGATGTAGTTAATTTCTAAGGGTTTTTTATATTTGTAGTTAGATTATTGTTTATTAATATTATATATTACAATACTCAATATATAATATTATAAATTATTAAACAAATAGTTTTATTTGTTCGGTTTTTTTGATGGTAGTATATCTTTTACAGTTATGGATAATTTGAGAAATATTGTTTATGGTTAAATTTATTTTTCAGTTTTGTGTTTATTTATAGGTGGCATTTTTATTTTGATGATTTGAGGTATTATGGATTTATTGAGTTAGGAATAATTTTTTTTTGTGTTGTCAATTCAAGTTTATTTTTGATACTTTTATTTTTGTAGTTTGGTTTATTTGTGGATTGTTTCACAGTGCAACCTTCTCCAGCTGAGATGTCCAACAAGTGTCCCAACAGAAATGAGGAGAGATCCCTCCTGCCCCCTTGCCTATGTGAAATCAATGATCTCTCATTTCTTCCTTTAAAGAGCCAGCTAAAAACCCTTCAGAAGGCAGTAGTGTTCTGTTAGCACAGCACCTGTGCTGGGCTGCCCCTAGAGATGGAGTCAGGAAGCTCAGAGTATATTATACTTATCTATCTATCTATCTATCTATCTATCTATTAATTTGTATTTGCATTTTGGTTTTGCATTTTGCTTTTTTTTATTTTTATATACACATACATGTATGTTATGTTATGTTATGTTATGTTATAATTAATATAATATAGTATAATATAATTAATATAACATATTATATTATATTATATTATATTATATTATATTATATTATATTATATTATATTAATTATATTATAAATAACATTATATGTTATATATTACATTATATCATTTTTAATATTACATTGTATAATATAATATAATATAATCATTTCATTTGTACCATATCATATATGTTATATATTATATTTAATTTTTTTAGCAATTAGATTATTGTTTTGGGTTTTTTTTAAAGGGGACTACTCCTTGGCTACAGAATTATCATAGCAAAAACAGTTGTCCTCTGCCTACAGTTATAAAAGGGTTTCTGCAGAGACCAACATTGATTATGGATTGTTGGATTATTATTAGTCTACATGGATTATTATTCTACATGGATTATTCCAGCAGTGCAGGGACACTTAGGGAGCCTGAGACAAAGGAAAACTGGAAAACCAATTTAGTGGTTGTGCGTAGCCTTGAGAGGGAGGAAATCCAGAGCTAAAGATCTCAGGTTTGGGTCTCTGAGCCAAGAAATTTCCTGGTCTTGTTTGGTTTGGGTTAGGACTGGGAGGTGAACAGGATTACCTGGCTGCTGGCTCCCTTGGGAACTGCGTTTGGGAAGCTCCCAAATGCCAGCTAACCACAGCTAAACATGCACCTGAGAAAAAAGCAGGACCCAACCATGACCCTTTTTCTGATGGTGCCATTGCTAATTACAAATATACACACATATATATATATATATATATACACACACATGTATATGTATATGTATATGTATATGTATATGTATATGTATATGTGTGTATATGTGTGTATACATGTATATATACATATATATGTATATATGTACGAATGCACATATATATATATACATATATATATATATATGAAGAGCAGGTAGGAAGTCGCTGTCCTTGTCCTTGCCATGCAAAAAACCCATTTCATTATCAAGAGTATAAAACCAACTTCCCCACACCAAAAACCTGAATTTAAAACAACTTCATGGAGTGATTTAGGAAGGCAGAAGATCACGCTGAGAAGAGCAACAGCTCTTCCCACCAAGAGAGATGCTGGGCTCCCTATTCTCTCAGACTTCAGGTTGCTGGATGAAAGCACAGTGGAGACAACAAATATAATGTCGAGCAGATTATATAAATGTTTTTTTATTCTAAAGTGGGCACAAAACCAGCACTGGGAGAGGAAAGAAACAACGGGAAGGATTCCACTGATTGATGAATGGAAAAAGAGATTTGCTTTTACTAATAAACTTTAGGTTTGCTGAGAAATGAAATAAGACATTGAGAGGTGAAAGAAGCAATGGGGGAAAAAAAGAAACCCTGAATTCCATAAGAATTAAAAATGAAAAGGGAGGGTTGTGCATTAGAGGGAAATCTTTGAGATCAGATGTCTGGGAAGTCTGAACCTCTCAAGTGCCTCAGAAATGGGGAAAGAGAGAAGGGAAATGTGGCTGGGAAATTGGGATAAAAAGGAGGCTGGGTGATCCAAAAATGGGAGAGACCCCAGGGGAATGGCCCATGGCCTCTGCCTTTATTGGAACAAAGTCAAAGGACTCCTCTGCCTCCTTTCTGGACATAAACCTCTGGTGGTTTTGGGTTAATTTTCCTAACAATTTCCTCCTGATACAAGAGGATTGATACCTGGCAAGATTTTGGCCAGGTAACCTTCTTTCCTCAGGGGTCTGGTGGTTCCTTTCATTGCTTTCTGTTAATATTTAATCTCAGTTCCATAACAGACTCCTTCCCTCCAGCAATATCATAAAAGGATAGAATGTGTGCCAACATTTCCTCAAGTCCATCAGGGTATTTTAGCACTCACATTTTTATAGTTTATATTTACACTCCATTTTTTTCCCCTCTTTCTTCACCAGGTTTTCCCAACATTACATGAAAGGAATTTCTCCTGATTTTAAACTTTCTCTTACGTTTCAAAGCAGGAAAATTACTAATGGTTCATTGACATCTAAGTTCCCAGCCACATTTTTATTGGATATCGCTTGAGGAACCAGAGAGATCAGCAGACCACAGAGAGATGAGATCAGGAACTCAAACTGCTAGTCCTGACATCCAAATGAACCTGTTACTCAACTCCTCTGACAAAATAAGATTTTATCTCACTGAAGTCAAGGGAGAAGAGCAATAGGTCAGGGTGATTGTGTCGACTATTCTTTCCCAGCAGCATCACAGTGAAGCTGACTGCTGCTGTTCTTCTTGTGACTCATTCCTGGGATGTTTGAACCAAAACAGGGCTGACCTGCATCAAGAGAATCAGCAATTAGAAACAAACATATTGCAACCCTGGCAATTGCTAAGAAAGGCACAGCTTTTTACTTTGAAGTAAAAATTGTGCATGTTTATAATCTGCTGTACAGAAATGAAAAAGCAAACAAACACAGGAAGTCATAGAAAAATAGACAGAGAGCATGTTCAGATGCTCAGCTGAAATTAACCAAGCAGACAAAGGTAATTAGGTACACAAACACTGCAGGACTAATATTTTAGTTTATCAAGCCAGGAAGACAACAACAATAGATGTAAATAATATACAAAAAAAGGAAAGAAAGAAAGAAAGAAAGAAAGAAAGAAAGAAAGAAAGAAAGAAAGAAAGAAAGAAAGAAAGAAAGAAAGAAAGAAAGAAAGAAAGAAAGAAAGAAAGGAAAGAAAAAACAAAACATAACAAACAACCAAACATATGTTAGGAAAATTAACCCACAAGCAGCAGAGGTTTATGTCCAGAAAGGAGGCAGAGGAGTCCTTTGACTTTATTCCAATAAAGGCAGAGGCCATGGGCCATTCCCCTGGGGTCTCTCCCATTTTTGGATCACCCAGCCTCCTTTTTATCCCAATTTCCCAGCCACATTTCCCTTCTCTCTTTCCCCATCTCTGAGGCACTCGAGAGGTTCAGACTTCCCAGAACACCTGGTCCCAAAGATTTCCCTCTAAGATATAACCCTCCCTTTTCATTTTTCATTCTTATGGAATTTAGGGTTTCTTTTTTTCCCCCATTGTTTCTTTCACCTTTCAATGTCTAATTTCATTTCTCAGCAAATCTAAAGTTTATTTGTAAAAGCAAATATCATTTTCCATTCATCAATCAGTGGAATCCTTCCCATTGTTTCTTTTCTCTCCCAGTGCTGGTTTTATCCACCAGCAGACCCACAGCTTGTCTGGAAAGACAAATCCACCATTCCTCTTATGTGAAAACCACAAATAAAACAAAATAAAGACCACCTAAAATTATTCTATCCCTCTATTTCCTGGGCCAGGCACCTTGTGCTTTAACATGGAGTTATGCATTACCCAAAAACACAAATAATGAAAACTTTTGGGAAAAGGTGATAGATTTGAAGGATAAGCCTGAGCTTAGGGAACACTGCATGTACCACAGCACCAGAAGAGGATAAGTATGGGAATGGCTGATAATTGTGCTCCTCACTCCCTGTTCTTGCAGCAACGATTCAGCCACTTCTGATTATTGGTGGAGGCAGAGAGGTGTCACAGATTTTCCTGACCTTGGCTCAGGGGAAAACCCTATCACAGGATCTGCCTGAATGGCTGCCACCACTCAGTAATCATCAAAACACTTTGACGTGTTAAAACATGAAGGTAAAAGCGAGAAAAAACTGGGGAAAGAAAAGCCCTCCTGGCATATGGTGGGCATCAGAAGAGAACCAGCAGGGCCTGCCAGAGTGCCAAATTCTACCTCATCCAGGTTTTGGGAGGATTTTAAAGAGCCCTGTGACAGCTCACAGGTGATTTATCTCATCCAACCCACGTGCACTGAGGTTTGAAGTCTCTGTTTTCAATCACCTGGAGGGTGTCACCCCTGCTCAGCAGTGGTTTGGGAAGGGGAGAGACTTTCCTGATTTGGGTTTTTTTATTTGTCACACACCAAACCAGGGCACTCAGTGCTTGGGAAAGGGGATAAACAGAAGCAAAGTAAGGGTGCAGGATGCCCATGTTTCAGGGAATAAAGCACTCCCAAGTTTGTGCTATAATTCCGTGATATCCTTTTACAAACCCCATCCCAACTCACGCACAGCACAAGCCCATTGCTCCATCAGAGAACACCCTCCATTGTAAATAACCTCCTACTTCAAAGGCTAACAAATTACTTTGATGCACTTTTAAAGTCAATTCTCCAGCGTTTTTTGCCTGATGGGTAATCATTAAATAGCTCACAGCACCTTGTTTGCATTTCCAGCTGGTGCCCCTGTGAGGAGGCTTTGGCCCCTTTGCCCTCAGAGATGCCACTGTCAGTAGCATCCACATCAAACGGCCTCAGAGCAAACCAGAGGTCCAGGCACTGCACGTGCCTGTGTTTTTCCAAGGAAAGCTCAGATTCAGCTGTGGAGATCACCAAATCAATGAGAAATCGTGGCCAGGAGTCCTTGGTAATCAACAAAGCAGAAGTGTCACGAAAGCACAGCCACCAGCCATTAATCACATCCCTTTGATAACCCTGACCCTGCTGAAGCACAGCATCTGTCTTGTGTTTTTTGTGGCTGGGAGCCAAACCTGGGATCAGGAAACAACTATTTCGCTGGTCAGATGTTAACACAGCACAGCATGTTGACTTTATAACCACCCTATGAGCTCAGAGAGAATTTAATGGAACTGTCTTTTATTTGGCTCGGCCCCATTTATTAATATTATCAGAGTGAGTAACTCATATGATCACACATGAACTTGAGAGAGACGTGTCTAGACGGACCCCAGAAGTGCCCACTCCCTTTTCCACAGCCAGGAAAAGGCTGGAGGGGCTGTTTGAGCTCACACTGGAAGCACTCCCACCATTTACTGTCAAGGTAGAGACATGTGAACGGTAGCAGGCAAGGGCCAGATGGTAAAAATTAGTGGCATTTATGCCAAATGAATGATTAGGGAGAGAGGGAAGTGATGATCAAAGGAGTCATATCACTGGAGGGGGGGGGGGGGGCGGAGAGAAAGACCAAAACAAAATTAATTATTACAGTACTTGAAAGTGGAATTAGGCAGCAACCAGTAAATCCATCTAGGTTCACAAAGGCAGCCACCACCCCTTGACAGCACCGTGGCTGCTGTTTGGGCAGCCCTGGTCTGCATCCTTCATAACACAGACCTGGTTGTCAGGGAGATCCCAAGCTCGTGCTCCCCTGGCAGCTCCTCCTTCCCCTGTGTGGATTTTGCCCTTGCACCATTCTCGTTGTTTTTGGCACTTGGTGCTGCAGGGACAAGCTGTGCTTTGAGGGACCAGCACCGCAGGATGGCAGCAGCTGCTGTGGGCTGGAGTGGCAGTGCAGACAAAGGGAGGTGAGGGAGATATGAGAGAGTAGAAGCCCAATTTGGTATCCCAGGTGGTGTCTCTCACACAGGGATGTGGCTGCCCCTGGATCCCTGGCAGTGCCCAAGGCCAGGATGGACACTGGGGATTGGTGGGAGGTGTCCCTGCCATGGCAGGGCTGGCACTGGGATGGGCTTTAACCCAAACCCCTCTGTGACCCCACGGGTCTGTGGTTTTATTCACAAATATTCCTTTGTTAAGAAAATTAACCCAAAGCCACCAGAGGTTTATGTCCAGAAAGGAGACAGAGGAGTCCTTTACTTTATTCCAATAAAGGCAGAGGCCATGGGCCATTCCCCTGGGGTCTCTCCCATTTTTAGAGGATGCAGCCTCCTTTTTATCCCAATTTCCCAGCCACATTTCCCTTCTCTCTGTCCCCATTTCTGAGGCACTTGAGAGGTTCAGACTCCCCAGAACACCTGATCCCAAAGATTTCCCTCTAATGTACAACCCTCCCTTTTCATTTTTAATTCTTATGGAATTCAGGGGTTTTTCTTCCCCACTGTTTCTTTCACCTTTCAATGTCTAATTTCATTTCTCAGCAAACCTTAAGTTTATTAGTAAAAGCAAATCTCTTTTTCCATTCACCAATCAGTGGAATCCTTCCCATGGTTTCTTTTCTCTCCCAGTGCTGGTTTTATCCACCAGCAGACCCACAGCTTGTCTGGAAAGACAAATCCACCGTTCCTCTCAACTTCATGCCATTCCAGCTGAGTTTGCTGAACAGAACTGCTCCCTTAGTCAAGGGAAAAAGCTGAGCTCGTGCTCCAAAAGCAGCTCCTCTTACCTGGGAGTAATTTTCCCCTTGGCTCCACTGGCAAACAAGGAGCCCAGATATGTAGTTGAGGTTCTTACCTTCATTTTGAGATGGGTCAAGACATTACAAAAACTCCAGGTATTACAAATCTGTGCTTAAGCAGAAAATAACTGAGTGAAAATTTGCTTTACTCTGAGCTTACATAGACAGAAGGCAAGGCCTGGACATTTACAGGCTCGCTGCACCATGCATTTTGAGCATTTTCCTTTATGTCACATAATATTTAGTTGTTCATGCTTGAACATAATATGGCTATTAGAGTAAATTGGAGATTTGAGAAAACAAACACATCTTGCAAACCCTTGAACCAGCGCCAGCTCCTTCACCCCTGGTGCCTAAAGGAGGCTGCTAAACTTTCCCTGCACACTCAGTCCTGCCTTTGTCTGCCAGAGGCATTTCTCTGATTTTCTTCTCTCTCTTTCCCATCCAACAAACTCCTCTACATCACCGAAATAACACAGGTGCCACCCCTGAAATTTGCATTTTTGTGAGCGGAGAGAGGAGCAAACACCTGGGAACATTTGTGCTGCCAGCACTGCTCTGTGCAGTCATTCCTGCGCTTCCACATGGTGCCAACTCCCACACCAGAATTACCCTCCCACATCACAGTCATCCTCTTTTAAATATGCAAAAACATTTAAGCATGTGATTAATTCGAAGGGTTTGTGGTGAGTGAGCACTGGGCGTTCTCCTGGACCCCTGCTGGATGGCAGCTTAGGGTACCAGAGTGAGAAAATAATTCTGGTTCTGCAGCCTATTGCTTTGGGGAGCAAAGGAAAAAAATTCTTCCTTCTAATGGCAGATAAATCCACAGGAAAGAGAGAAAAGAGAGAAAGAGGGAAGGGAGGAAGGAAGGGAGGGAGGGAGGGAGGAAGGGAGGAAGGGAGGAAGGGAGGAAGGGAGGAAGGGAGGAAGGAAGGAAGGAAGGAAGGAAGGAAGGAAGGAAGGAAGGAAGGAAGGAAGGAAGGAAGGAAGGAAGGAAGGAAGGAAGGAAGGAAGGAAGGAAGTGGCGGAAGGAAGTGGCGGAAGGAAGTGGCGGAAGGAAGTGGCGGAAGGAAGTGGCGGAAGGAAGTGGCGGAAGGAAGTGGCGGAAGGAAGGAAGGAAGGAAGGAAGGAAGGAAGGAAGGAAGGAAGGAAGGAAGGAAGGAAGGAAGGAAGGAAGGAAGGAAGGAAGGAAGGAAGGAAGGAAGGAAGTGGCGGAAGGAAGTGGCGGAAGGAAGTGGCGGAAGGAAGTGGCGGAAGGAAGTGGCGGAAGGAAGGAAGGAAGGAAGGAAGGAAGGAAGGAAGGAAGGAAGGAAGGAAGGAAGGAAGGAAGGAAGGAAGGGAAAGTTGATATCCCATACACAAAAAAGAAAACCAATTCAGTCCATTACCTCAAGAGGTACTTAGGTCACTTTGCAGCACATTCTTTCTGCAGAATCTCCCAGCTGACTCCTTTTGGTGTTGCTTTCCAAACATTTAAGATCCTGAAGAACCTAACAGAAACTAGAAATCTGAAGGTAACCATTATCTTTATTTAAAACAATATGGTTCAGAGCTTTTTTCCAACGGGTGCCAGAAGGGTGTTTGGATAAAATCTGCAGAGTGTGAGCCCACAGCTCCTGCAGCCTGACAGCTCTCAGGTGTGCACCTCACCTGCCACCCCTCCCATGGCTCACCAGCCTGTCAGCAGAAGCTCTCTGGCAGGAGACTGGCAATCAGAAAGGAGCTGGGCTTCTTTTTTATTATTTTTTTTTATTTTATTTTAATTTTTTTCCTTTCTTTTCAGCTTAGAATTATGCTGAAAAGAAAGGGAAAAAATAATAAATATTATATATAATATATTAGATATAATATTTATAATATAATATATAATATATATTACATATTATATCTATTATATATATATATTTATATAATTATATCATTATATGTAATAATATAATTATATATATATAATAATTATCCAGATGTTCATTGCTGGGATTTGTTGTGGGCTTTTGTCCTCCCTCAGCAGAACCAGGGTCTGAATTCCTCATGAACCCTCAAGTGGAAAAGGGGATCTGGAGTGGGAGAAAACACACACAAATACATTAAAAAAACCCCCAAAAAAACCCCAAAAACAAACAAACAAAAAAAAAAGAAACAAAAACAAAAAAAAACCAAACCAAAACAAAACAAAAAAAATCAAAAAAAAACCAAAAAAAACCCCCACCCCGAAACAAAAACAACAGCAAAAACCCAAAACCAAACAAACAAAAAAAAGTCAAAAAACCCCCCAAACCCCCCCCCAAAAACCCCAAAATCCCTCCAAAAAATCCCTCAAAACAAATAGACAAACAAAAAACAAACAAATAAAAACAAAGGAAAAAACCCAAAAGTCTAAACAACAACAACAAAAAAAAACCCCAAAGCAAACAAAAAAAACCCCAAAACTGAAACAAAACAAAAAACCAAACAAAAACCAAAAAAAAAGACCAAAAACAAACAAACAAACAAACAAACAAACAAAAAAAACCAAAAAAAACACAAACAGAAAACCCAAAAAAACCCAAATAAAATCCCCAAGCAAACAAAAAAAAATCCCTGTGGCCACACTGAAGCATCCCACTTCAAAATAAGAAGTGGGAGGTGCAAGTTAGCAGGGTGCAAGCAGCTGAAAGACAATTAGGAATTAGGTAGGTAAAATGGACTATTTTAAATATTCCAGGATATTTTTTAATTTTTTTTTTCCTAGCATTTATTGGTACAGGAAACCTTCCTACTGTTTCTCTGACAGAAAATAGAAGGAAGAGCTGAAACACTGAAGAGAGTTCTGAGATGGAGCAAGCCTCTCCTGGGCACATGCAGCAGGGACAGAGACCTCAGGACAGAGAGGAAAGCTCCAGAGCTGGGGAGAACAGAAATCCCTGCCTGCAAAATCACGGAACCACTGAGGTTGGAAAAGTTCATTGGGACCAAGGAAGAGCAGAAAAGGGGCAGGAGGCCCCTTGAGGAACCGCAATGCGTGCCCTGTGCAATTAGCCTTTGCACAGGGAGTGATTTAACGAGCACAGGTCTTTAATTGAAACTCTTTTTACCAACCTGAGAAATTCCCCTTTCTCCTCTCCCTATGCCCTCCCTTTGTTTGAGCACAGGGAAGTGCAGAGGATCAGGAGCTGCTCTGTTCTGAGCTGCACTTTGGGCCAACACCTCCTAATTAACTGAGGATGGGGGATAGAGGAGGAGGACAGAGCAAGGAAAATCAGCTCAGAATTAATCTGCTGTAAAGTATATGGTTCCTCATGTTTTTGTAAAGACAGGAAATCAAATTGTAATTTCATACTAACACAAAATGCTAAAATTTTAGGTTTAAAATGAACTTTCCGCAGCACGAGGCTTTGTATGTCCAGTGCATCCTCTCAGCACACGTATTCAAATGCTGATGGAAAAGCAAAATGACCTTAAGGGCTTCAAGCTCTACAATTCCCAACTCACATCCCTTTCCCCAAAGCCAACCCTCTTGACCGCTGCCTCAGCTGGTAACAGAACATGTATATAAATACAGGCACTGTTGATTTTGGGGTATCTCTGTTGAAATTGACATTGTTTGCCACTGGGTGTTTGGGCAGCACAGCTGCTGCCAGCTGATAACTCTGCCTGCAATCACCTTTATTTCATGGGGGAATGTTCACAATCATGACCCTGGTGTGAGTGTCCTGCCTGCTTTGTTACTCTGGGTATCTCCAGGGATCTCTTGGACATTCCAGGCAAGCCTGTCGACCCTTTGGGTTTGGTCACAATGCATTATAGACTTTTCTTTTGGTCACAATGCATTCTAGACTTTTCTTTGCTGAGCATCTTCATACAGCAGAACCAATCTATCCCTTAACTATTATCTACAGCCCATCATAGCTACTGTAATTACCATATTCATGTTACTGATCTCCAGTCACTAACAGTCAGTACATCACAGTTTAAGCCAGAAGTTGTTTTTCAGTTTTCTTGCAGTGGAAAATTCTGAGACCTTTTTTCTACTTGCAGCTTTGCTGCCTTGTTTGCCTGTGCTCTCTTTGTGCTTGGTAAAAACATCTTCTTGTTTGGGGTGGGTTTATCCTTTGCTCTAAGCCATAAATCCCCTTCTAACTCACACACCCTTTGCCTCCTTGGTTATCCAGTGAGACTGGCTCAGCAATTCTTTTCTTCTGTATCAAAACTTGCTTCCATCTCTGTTCCTTCATCAGACTCTAGATTTAAAAATCTTTCTGCCAGGCACACACATACCTGTGAGACTTTCCTGTCAAACTTTCACCCTTCCCAACGCAGACACTCTGTGTTCTCCAGGGAGCCTGCAGGGGCTTCAGGGAGCACTGGGTTTCAGAGATGTCCTGGGATGTTTCCTGGTAAAATTGCCATTCCCCCTCATTGCAGGGACGGAGCAGCAATAAAGACCCATCCACGAGGCAGGCAGGAGTGCCTGCCAGTCCCAAATCACACACAGGGATGCAGGGGGACAGGTAAATCAGCAGACAGGCAGGTAGATCCACACACACACATAGAGAGTTGCACGAGGAGCTTTAAGGATAACTTACAAGTGATCAGAAGCATCTGGCAACCCGCAGAAAGATTCATTTTTTCTTCCCCTCCCTCTCACAGGAACCCAAATCTGTTGCACATCCCTTCCCCACCAGTGGAACAGAGGCTGGCTCCTTCTCCTGTCACCTTGGTTCATTGGCAGGGGTCAGGGAATCAAGGCAAGGGTGTGATAGATGGAGATCAATGCACCTCAGAGGTGCCCATTCCATAGTTTTACCTGCCACATCCAGGGCAGGAGAGCTGATGCCTGGAAGGAACTCTGTTTGACTGCTCCTGGAGGGCAGAGAGTCCCAAATCTGATGTGAGGCTGCAGTGCTGACCCACAGCAAACCTGAGCATCGTCCCACCAGCTCCACTGCTGGTGCCAAAATCTGGATAAATTAAAAAAAAAACTTTTCCAAAAACACCCCAGGTTCTTTCTCCCTTCTTCCTATTTCTGAAGAGGGTGGCACCTGCCTGTGTGTGAGCCCCAGTGAATTTTGCTTTGATGTAAAGCTCGGGAGACACATCCTGGTGGTAATTCATGCATGCAGGGGCACACAGTGAGCCCAGTGTGTTGCTTACACAAATTGTCTTCTCAAACAGTGACATTTCATCTTTATTTTTCACAATAAATCATCTTCTGAGTGGAACTGAGGATTTTCCTCTAAATAACAGAGCTGACAATGATCCATTTCAACACAAGTGGATTATAAAGCTGTCAGCCCCAGCTCTGCTCCCCAGTCTCGGTCCCTGTCAGCAGTGGAAATTTCAGCCTGAAAATCACTCTGGTGGTTTTATTGGTGGCTTTCAGGCTGAAACTCGCAGGTTTTTGCAAATCTGGGAAGGAGGGAAAAGAGCATCCCCTTTTCCTCCTTCTCTGTGGTCAGCCTGGAGGCACAGATCAGGGCAACCAGGGAAATTGAAATTACTAATTGCCTTCCACAGCATAAATGGTATTTTTGTGCACCTTGGTGGGCTGAGTGCTGGGTGGATGCTGATACATCATTAATCCTCACCAGACAGATTTAATCACATATCACCATCCTGCCCAGTGGGTTTGCATTATCAGGGCAGTGGCGCTGCTGCTGTATTTGCTTTTATTTAAAGGCAGAGGAAGCCAAAAAATCTGCTTTATAAGAGAGAAGGGTTCCAACCCCTGTGCTACAGTCAAACCACAGCCTGCGGAACCCCAACCCCACTTCCAAAACTCAGCTGAACAACCCAGAAAACTCAGCTGAACAGGCCAAAAAGTGAAGTTTGGGAGGGGTGGACACAAGCCCAGCCCACCCTCTGCAGCCCCTCAGCACAAAGCAGTGACTGGGATTTCACCACAGACAATGAGCACATCTGCCCCGTGAGTGTAACCCATGAAAGGCTTCAAAAGAAAGCAGGAGGAAACGATATTCAGGCTGTTTGAAAGTCATTATTAAATGAGCTAGAATGCAATTAAGCTGTTTTTCCATTGAAGTAAAAATCCCAAAGGGGACAGCGAAGCCAGGAGCACACAGTAACCTTTGAAGGCCCCGGAGTTTTCATGCTATAAGGGATCTGACAAGCACTAAATGCTTAAAATGAAGATTTACAGTCTGTTACACAGAGCCAGGATGGGCGATTTGCTGAGTAAAAGTCTCTTAATAATAGCAATATATTAGAGATTAATTTAAAACCTCAAGAGATTTTATAGACTTGTCAGAAGCATCTGGCTCCAAGTATTCTTTTTACAGGCGTCACCTTTAATTTTCCCAATTTTTTAGACTTAGGAGCATCCCTAGGCAGTGAGCCCACAGGTGGGACATGCAACTTGACAAAGTATTTATTTTTTGTGTGCAAAGTTAAAATCTTGCAGATTCAAAATTTGATGCCTTCCCTCGTCTCTGTTACAGAGAGGAGAGAAAAGTGGTCCTCATCTCTTCTCAACACCCTTCTCCAAACTAACCTTTTACAATTTATTCATTTATTCCTCTCCTTCAGTCACAAACCACCTCAACCTCTTCAGTCTCTCATCACAGTGACAATTTCCCAATCCCCAAGCATTCTTGTCACTTCCTCCTCAACCATTTTTAATGTATAAAATGATGTCACTTGTCCCAGAGCCTCTGAGACACATGAAAAAAAAAATTATTGACAGGCTTTTGTGAATCAGATTTTTATCTGTGTCCAGGTTTGCTTGCACCTCCTCCAGTAAATTTGCTTGTCCTCTTCAGAAGATGTCAATTTTCTTTGTCAGCGTAAGTTTTTCCACTGCAATGAACAGTGGGAATGTAAAGGGTTTTGAGGGTTTTTCCCTTTTTTGGTTTTTTTTTTATTTAAAAGTTTGGCCATCTGATCCCCAGGAAAGGGTTCTGTTCATCTTTTTACATCAATACCATTCCACAGTTATTTCATATTAATCCTTTCTTGGAGGGGAAAAAAAAAACCAAACAAACAAACCAAAAAGGCTGCATTCCTCTCAATTATTCATGTGGGGTCAAAAATATGTCAGCCTGTAAAAAACAATTATTCATTTTAGCAGGCTGCTTAGCAGGTGAAGTCCAGCTGGAAAAACTAAGCAGATGTTACATATCCATGGAAGAAGGGCTTTTCCTGTGTCATGGAATCATGGAATGGTTTGGGCTGGAAGGGAGCTCAAAGATCATCCAGCTCCAGCTCCCCCCTCCCTGAGGGATTTGGGATTAACTCCTGAATTAACTGAATTAGCTCCCCTGAGCTTCCCTCTGCAGACTGACTGATACCCTCTCCCCTAAGCCCAAAATGCCTGACCGAAAGGCAAACCTACCAGACAGAAAGAAAAGAAAAATATTGTGTTCAGTCCTACTGCGTAATACACTTTTTTAAAGCCCCTCTGTGGAATCACAGCACTCTTGGCTGGAAGGGAATTCTGTATCTCCAGCCAAGACCTGCTCCAAAGTGGATTTGACCTCTTCCATCCCCATGGAAGGAGATTCCTCTGGGTAACCCACAACAATTCCAAAAGACCCTCCTGGAGGGGAAAACCTCCCTGAGCCCAGCCCAGGATGCCTGAAAAGAAAGAAGAAAACTTTCCAAACCCCAGGGTGTTTGTTCCCTCTTGTCTTCTCTGCCAGGGCTGCACCTTCAGGATCCCCCTCAGGAAAAACACCTTCAGTTTGGCACCCCAGTTTTCCCAGTGGGACCTGGACATTTCTTATTGATGCTGGCCAGGGTCTCTGCACAGACCCCAAACAGGACAGGGCTGCTGGGAACGTGCCTGGAGCTGTTTGATTTCCCAGCATCAGCCTCATTCCATGGCCATGGCAATGGGAAGATGCCACCAGCTCACATCCCAGGCAGCAGACACAGAACTCAATGTCACAACTCACTCTAGGAGTTTTTTGCCCAATCCCACAAAGCAAAAGCACATTGACAGTGTTTATATCTGTACAGTAAATATTCTATATTGACAGTAGTTCTGTCCAATCACTATAAGCACAGGTACCTGTGGTTAAACAGTGCTTGCTTATTTCAAATACAATACCTGCTTGTGAGCCTTCAAACACAATGCACAGAGCTCCATTATTAAGCTTCAAACTTCCTAATATCTTGCTAGATAAACTTTCTGTAGCTTAGGGAGTTATTCTAGACAAGCATTAATACACAGACCATTGCTCTATTTGTCCTTGCTTTTCTACTTTTTAAACAATTTTTCTGCTTGATAGTGGGGCCCTGGAAAATGTTACAGATGGACTCTGAAAATGTTAGGCTCTGTATTTGCCAGATCATGGCACCTGCATAAGCAGTATATGATAAATGATATAATTGTTAGATGTGATGATTGTTTAGTAATTAAATATAATTATTGTATAATCATAACAAGAATCATGAGAAACTATGTTAGAAATTTAAACGTGGGCCACGAGGAGCCTATGCTTGGCTGAAATTTATGTGTACAATAGAACAATATGAGTTTAATAATTACCATGAAAGTTATATAACGATAGAATATAAAAACATGTTCATCCCGGATGCATGTCAGAGTCAGATTTGGGTTGAATACCCCTGACACCCAGAGCTCCTCAACAAAAAGCACCTACATATAATGGCTCTTGTGATTATGTGTTTCTGAATGCTAACATGCTGACCAATCTCCTGGCTGCTGCTTATCTCTAATCACAGTTCTGCTGTCTCTGGGGCCTGCCTTTTGCAGCTTTCCCAAACCCTCTGATTTTGTGGATTCCCACACTTACCACCTGAGAGATTGCTGCCTTTTTTCCCCAAACTGGAAACAAAGCTCAAGACAATTTTAGTAAGCAGGTATTATAAAAGTGGATCTTTATTTGGAGGCCTTCAGGGGCAGTAATGTCAATATGCCTACAAAAGGCCACCCCCACAAGGGTGAGCACATGTTACAGGTGTCAGGAAATCAGTGTAATTGATAAAAGCACCAATTAGGAGCACAAGTGGTGATGCAATTCCCCACCCCCAGGTCCAGCCCTTCCTCTGGAGCCCTCCCTTGGCACTGGCTGCGCTCTGTCCATGAAATCTCTCTCCAAGAGCTGCTCCCAACCTTGGGAGCCAGGAATGAGCCAAGAAAGCACAGGGGCTCTGTACCCCCCGAGATTGGAGCTCTGGAATTTGTTTTCTTCTTCTTTAGGGAAAGGGCTAAACAGAAGGCCTTTCCTTAAATAAAAAGTAGATTTATTAATGATAAATCTTCGAGATCTACCACTATGGGGTGAAAGTGGGGGAAATTACTGGGAAAACTGGTCACTGATACAATAGGCTAAAGAGCTACAAATATATGTGTGAAGAATGTAGAGAATAGAAAAGAAGGGAAAAGGAAAAGGGAAAGGAAAAAAGAGGGAAGGGAAGGGAAGGGAAGGGAAGGGAAGGGAAGGGAAGGGAAGGGAAGGGAAGGGAAGGGAAGGGAAGGGAAGGGAAGGGAAGGGAAGGGAAGGGAAGGGAAGGGAAGGAAGGGAAGGGAAGGGAAGGGAAGGGAAGGGAAGGGAAGGGAAGGGAAGGGAAGGAAAGGAAAGGAAAGGAAAGGAAAGGAAAGGAAAGGAAAGGAAAGGAAAGGAAAGGAAAGGAAAGGAAAGGAAAGGAAAGGAAAGGAAAGGAAAGGAAAGGAAAGGAAAAGGAAAGGAAAGGAAAGGAAAGGAAAGGAAAGGAAAGGAAAGGAAAGGGAGGTAAAAACTAAATGGTATCAATGGAGTGACCATGTCTGGTCTGGAGCTCACATGAAGCCATCTTTGAGCCACCTGCCTTGACAACAACAGTCTTCCTTCTGGTCATTATTAATGAAGTTGGGCTCTTAATTGCAGCCTCTCCAGGTGTGACATCACTGCAGTTTCCAGTGCCACTTCTTCCTCCATCAGCAAACACCACAACAGCCCCTAAGCTGAAAGATTCACAGCAGCTACAAAAACAAAATACTGACAAGTGAAAACACTAAAATAGATGTACAACCACATGGATGGATTTTCCCATGAAAGATGAGGGAGAAAAATAAATCTGGAAAAGGGTTTGGAAGAAAACTCTTGTGATTTTTTTTTTTTAACTACCCCCTCCTCGTTTCTCTAATGACAATAAATTTTCCTCACAATTCAACCGTGTGAAAAGTCTCTAGGCAAGCTCATCAAATAGAACAGTCCCTGAAGTTCCTAAGGGGAAAAAATAGGAAGAAAACAAAAATTCTTAAAACTCAGTGGGTAGCCATTATTACATTTTGCTTAGCGGCCAGACCAGCTCCAAACAGGGGGACGACAAAATTTGCTTTTCATTCCTGGAGCCTGGGAGGAGCCCTGCTCACGCATCTCCTGCTCCCTGCAGTCAGATCAGTGTGACAGGGCTGTGTGCTCTGCCAGCCCTCCTGGCTCCACAGGGATGCTCAAACCATTCCTGCTCTGCCTTTTGCTGTTTCATCCCCTTGCCTCTCATAAACCCCCCTGTGACCTTCACCTCTCTGGAGGGGAGCAAAGAACAAAGCCAGCAGTTCTCCTGCCTGGGTGATCCACCATTCCTGGCTGGGCTGGCTCTCCAGATGAAGGGATGGGACCATTTTTGGGTTAGGATTGAGAGGATTTGTCTTTCCAGACAAGCTGTGGGTCTGCTGGTGGATAAAACCAGCACTGGGAGAGAAAAGAAACAATGGGAAGGATTCCACTGATTGATGAATGGAAAAAGAGATTTGCCTTTACAAATAAACTTTAGGTTCGCTGATAAATGAAATTAGACATTGAAATATGAAAGAAACAGTGGGGAAGAAAAACCCCTGAATTCCATAAGAATTAAAAATGAAAAGGGAGGGTTGTACATTAGAGGGAAATCTTTGGGATCAGGTGTTCTGGGAAGTCTGAACCTCTCAAGTGCCTCAGAAATGGGGAAAGAGAGAAGGGAAATGTGGCTGGGAAATTGGGATAAAAAGGAGGCTGGGTGATCCAAAAATGTGAGACATCCCAGGGGAATGGCCCATGGCCTCTGCCTTTATTGGAATAAAGTCAAAGGACTCCTCTGCCTCCTTTCTGGACATAAACCTCTGCTGTTTGTGGGTTAATTTTCCTAACAAGATCAATTTATTGTTTAGACCAACATTAGTCTCATAAGCTGTGAGATTTTAAAGGAGTAAATTGTTGGTCATACTTTAAGATTAGTCAAAATTGTCTCTGTTATAAGGTAATATATAACTTTTTAATGTAATGAATAGGTGTTAAAATGTTTATTTTGCTGTTTTGACTTACCACTTTTACCTAATTTTGTTGTACTGCGGATACTTTTATCTAATAAGCTTCTGTTTTACACATAAATATATGCTTCTATTATAACTTCCAAACATTTGGCTTATTCACCACCAGTGGTGACCCAGCTGTGCTGTCTGGGGCTGAGTGAGAGCACTGATGATCCCAAACACAATCCTGTTTTGGGAGTTTCAGAGATGCCAACTGTTTCCCTTGCTCCCTGGCGCCTGTGGTTTATTGTTCTTGTACTAATGTGATGTAACCCCAGTTTTAAATGCAAATATTACATTGCTATATATTATATTATACAAATATTCTGGATTTCAGTATTTCAGTTACAAGTCCATGACACCGCTACAACCACCTCCACCTTCCCTTTTGCACCCTATTTTCCTTAATTTCGTCCCAAATGTGTTCAATATGGAGAACCATGGAAGATGACTTGAGTTTTTTCCCAGTTCCAGCAGTGGCTGGGGGGAGGCAGAGCCAGCCAGCACCAGCATGCAGCTGGCAGATTTAAACCATTCTTGATGTCACTTGGGTTCACCTCATCAGCAAAATAACACCCCACTTAAGGAAAGATTGCTGTCCTCTTCTTTGCTTAATCTCCTTTCTATTATTTTAGCAGGAAAGTCAGCCGCAGAAGAAAGCGTTTAAATGTGCTATTAAGGAAACTGCCTTCAATTTTCACTGCCACCAAAGTGAAACAAAATGCCCAGTCCTGGTTTCATGTATATTTTTCATTTTCGTGACTCAATTGCAGCATTTTTTTACGATTTAACTGTAATGACTCAATTGAAGCTTTTTTTTTTTCCTTTTTCCAATTCAGCTTGGAAGTGAAAAATTACTTCCAAAGGCACAAAAAGTCACAAGGAAAAGCTGAAAAGATTGGATTGGAAGGACAGTGCTTCTGATGGAAGGACTGATCATTACAGTCCAACTCCTATTAAAGGGCAGATGAAAAACACCAAGGTCACTCAGATAGAGGAAATTTAGGTGCAGCCATTCCACCACCTCTCCCACAATCACCTTCATTCCATGTTCCCACTCTGATGTCTCCTGTAATGCATTTAGCTTGTTAAAAGACAGAAATGTTGCTAGCTATTAATCGTAAGGATAGGAATTCATTGACATTTCCAACACATTTTAAATAGAAACAGAATCTGCAGACAGATTTTGCTGTCAGTTACAATCCTGGAGTTCAGAGTCAGTGAAACTACTCTCATCTATTTCAGCTTCAGCCCAAGAAGGAGCAGAAACTCATCCAAAATAATGTGCAAAGTATTATTTTTGACGTTCAGTATCATCTTACTTCGCCACCAGTTCCAATCTAATTAATTCAGACTGGCACAAAACAAAAGAATGGGACAAACACAGAGGTCGTGCCACAAGACAAAAGCCATGACCCTCAACACTTCTTATTTATTGTTACTGTTACCCATAAATGGGTTTTTGTTCACTAAAGCTGTTAGATAATCACAGAAATATACACGATTGTACAAAGTAAAGGAATTAATTAATTCCTCCATATGTTGTCCTTCATTTGGTATCAACATTCTGTTGTTTGGAGCAGAAATCAGTGCCCTGTGATCCAGGATAAATCAATACAGGGGAGCTGTAGAGATATCTACTTCCATCTGCATGGAAACAATTGGCTAAATGCAGTCAAATAAACAACTTTAGGCTATAATTATTACTTAAACAGAGATAAGAGCTCTGTTTTCTTAGGCACTGGAAAAGCACATAACAGTCTTCCTCCTAAAAGCTCTATTATTCCAGTCAAGGGAAGACTATTTATTGACTTAACATTTATTTCTGATTTAACATGTGCCAAAAGACAGCAAATGTAAACCAATTTGAGAGAGTCCACAAAAGGCAATTGAATTAGGATCAGCACCCTCTGGCTGAGTCAGCTGGGCTGGTTCAGAGCTTTTCCCTGAAAGGTGTCACAGCAGCCACTTCCTGAGCACGTTAAAATTAACTGCAGGCCCCTCTGAGGCACCCAAGTTCTGCACTTATTCCCAGGAACATTCAAGAAAGCTCCAAGCACTGAGCTTCTTCTCTTTTTGGATGCATTTTATCACGGAGTCATGGAACAGGACCTCAAAACGTCACTTAATCCAACTTCCATGAGATTATCCAGCACCCTGTCCAGCCACACCTTGGGAAATTCCCAGTCAGGAGGTGCCCTCTGCTTGATCCTCTCCAGAAATGAGAGTTTCTGGGGTTTCCTCCCCAGAAAAAAACCTCAATTCAGACTCCAGCCCACCGTGGGAACATCAGTGAGGGACTCCCAGCCAGACATCCCTTTCCTAGGGATCATGAAGCCAGAGAAAACCTTGTGGGGCTGTTTTTTTGTCCGCCCCAAAAATCAAGTTTGAGATCAATCCAAAGGGATGTGGGAGATGCACCAAGGTGTGTCTTGGGTTCCAACCCCAGGTGAACACCCAGCTGCCCTTGGTTTGGCACCTCTCTTGTTGTTTTCCGTCTTTTGGAGACAAAAACCTGCCTGAAAACACAATGTGCTGGGCTGCAGCCATGAGCTCACGTGCACAGTCATGGGATTTAAATTTTTTTTGTTTTTTTTTTTTTTTTTTTTTTTATGCAGAGCAGGCTCTTTCTGGCAATGAGAGAAACACAGTTGGAATATCCAATAGCCCACCCACCAGAGCATCAGAGCACAGCTCTGGAGGGGCAGGTAAAGCCAGGGATGCAGAGTCCAGGGCTGCATCCAAACACTCCCTGCAAGTGAGGAAGAACAGAAGGTGTAGGAATCCACAGAATCAGAGGGTTTGGGAAAGCTGCAAAATGCAGGCCCCAGAGACAGCAGAACTGTGATTGGAGCTGAGCAGCAGCCATGAGATTGGGCAGCAGAAAAATTATGTAAAAAGTAGAAAAGGACAAATAGAACAATGGTCTGTGTATTAATGCTTGTCTAGAATAACTCCCTAAGCTACAGAAAGTTTATCTAGCAAGATATTAGGAAGTTTGAAGCTTAATAATGGAGCTCTGTGCATTGTGTTTCAAGGCTCACAAGCAGGTATTGTATTTGAAATAAGCAAGCACTGTTTAACCACAGGTACCTGTGCTTATAGTGATTGGACAGAACTACTGTCAATATAGAATATTTACTGTACAGATATAAACACTGTCAATGTGCTTTTGCTTTGTGGGATTGGGCAAAAAACTCCTAGAGTGAGTTGTGACATTGAGTTCTGTGTCTGCTGCCTGGGATGTGAGCTGGTGGCATCTTCCCATTGCCATGGCCATGGAATGAGGCTGATGCTGGAAAATCAAACAGCTCCAGGCACATTCCCAGCAGCCCTGTCCTGTCTGGGGTTTGTGCACAGACCCCCAGCCAGAAGGGACTGGGAATGGCCACTCCCATTGATGTCCAAACACTGGGATTTTCCAGGGGCAGACCCACCTTGGTGGATTGAGAAGGTTTTAAATATTGTTAAAATTACAGGTATTTGTGAAAGAGGGAGAGCTCATTTAAATCACCTTGTTTCAAAGGGATTGCTGCTTGCCCCAGGGTGTGCAGCAGAAAAGGGGATGTTTGTGGGATTGAGTAGCATCCCACTAACATTGTACAGAGTGCCTGTGCTCCTCCTGGTGGATTTGGGTGCCTGGGAAATCAGAAAGGTGGCAGAAAGGAGGAAAATTGTATTTTTAAAGTAAAAATAAAAAAGGAAGGAAGGGAAGGGAAGGGAAGGGAAGGGAAGGGAAGGGAAGGGAAGGGAAGGGAAGGGAAGGGAAGGGAAGGGAAGGGAAGGGAAGGGAAGGGAAGGGAAGGGAAGGGAAGGGAAGGGAAGGGAAGGGAAGGGAAGGGAAGGGAAGGGAAGGGAAGGGAAGGGAAGGGAAGGGAAGGGAAGGGAAGGGAAGGGAAGGGAAGGGAAGGGAAGGGAAGGGAAGGGAAGGTCCACATGGAAGCCTCCTGAACAGACCAGCAGAGCTCTGGAGAGGCAGGTAAATCCAGGGATACAGAGGTATCCTTTTGTTTATAAAGGATGAATCACTCAACCAACACCTCAAGCCATTTCTCTTTTTTTTTTCAGTGATTTACAATCCAATGGTGAGATTCCCAGCAGAGATACAGGTGCCTCCAGGGTGTTTTTTTCAGGGGACTTTGTTGGGAGTCTCCAGGATTCACAAAGTTCCATAATTTAACCCCAAACTCCGCCTTCCCTGGGGATTTCTCCTCCTTGGCACACCCAGGAGCTTCAGCTCTCCCCCAGATTTTTAGACCTGGCTTTGGCAAGCCTGGAAGGGGTTCCCAAGAGAGATCTTTGCCTGCCTTCAGGCTTTGCTCTCAGGGATGCAGTGGGTTTACTCGAGAATTTAAAAGTTCTTGCAACACATTCAATTAGCTTTGAAAAAGTCGTGTGGTGTCTTTTTTTTTTTTATTTTGGTAACAATGACAAACTACTTCCTGAGCAAAACAATGAGATGTCAGCATATTCACAATATTTCAACATTATGTGCTAATCCATTTGTATCCACAATGATGCTTCTAGAAAAAAAAAAAATAGTAGGCCAGCATAATGCCAAGGCTACATTGATTTTGATTTTTTCTCTTTTTCCTTTCTTCTTTTTTTTTTTGTTTCTTTTCTTTTTTCTTTCTTTTTCTTCTTCAAAATATTCCAGGCCTGCCTCAGTCTTGATAACTGAGAAATGAGACCAATTTGCTTCTCAAGATGGGCGGTCAAAATAAACAAAGATAATATCCATCAGTCCTAAAAAGCACTGCCCTTCTCAGAGGAGAATAACCCCATCAGAGCTGAGGATGTAAGCATTGCCTTTTTTCCTCTGTTCCAGACTCTTATCACCTCCCAGTTATTGGAGCCTAAATCCTGGGGACAGATTTATTCTCCCCAAAGTTTAGGAGGTATCTATTATCTTATGATTTGCATAAGTTACATTAAAACATGAAAAAGGCATCATGAAAATATATTAAAACCTGTCTTTTTCTACTTGGTACCTCACACGAAAGGAACAAATCCAACTAACCAACACACCAGGGAATTGGGCCCATGAGCCAAGAAGAATTATTCTCTTTTGAAGTGTTCCATTTGGGAAAACCTTTCCAGAAAAAGAAAAAAATGTGTTTGGGAGAAGGTAATCGTGAAAGGAAGAAAGAAGGCTCAGCTCAACAATAGGAGCAGGATAATTCCCACAAAAGTTATTACTGGTCCTTGCTTCCAGAGGAAAAAAATAATCCCCTCTGGATAAATTCAGCTTTCTGGAAAAGGGTTTAAACTTAACACTTCCATTTTCGTGGTGTTTTGCTTTCCAGAGGAGATAAAAGATAATGACTGACTGAATGGCATGAAATATCCATGCTTATCCACACCTCTGGAAAATATGCTGGGCTCCACTTCCTTCCCTTCCCACATTTTCACCCTGACATAATCTTTCCCATGTGTTAAAAAAAAAAAAAAAAAAAAAAAACAACAAAAAAAAAACCTGAAGGTTTCTTTGTGTCTGGAGGGTAACCAAGTGCTCACATGCCCTGGTGATGTAAAAACCAATTTGTGTCCAAGGGAGTCCTACTGGAATTTAGGAACAAACCCTGTCAGGCCTGACGAAACACCCCAGGAATCATCAGAAACCCTGAAATCATCACAAACGTGGGTTTTACCTGAGCACCTCAGGCCCTCCTCTCGGGTGCGTCACCTGGGGCTCACCAAGCACCCAAGGGGCAGGAGCAGGTCCTGGCAGCCCAGAAGGTGTGAGGGACTCACCTCACCTTGCCATCCTTGTCACCTTGTCACCCTGCAGGCAGAGATGATGCTGGAGGTCAGGGAAAGGCTGGGAAAAAAAAGAATCTTGGTGAGAGCACCAAAGTCAACAGCATTTGGCACATTTTGGGAAAGAGCCTGGACTTGAGGCCTTGTTTGGTGTGATCCTGATGCCTAAAGGTTTTAGCTTTTGTATTTTTCAAGTCCTGTGCTGCATCAGTGCATTACTCCAAGCTCCATATAGAGTGGTAGTTATTGTCTTCACATTTTGGTCAGACAACACAATCCTTCCAGGTTTTAGAGCCAAGGTCATCATCATAGCCTCAGGTCCCAAAAAATATAAACAAAAGGGAGTTGTGGGGGGAGCAAACTGGGGGTAAATTACTTCATTATCTGAAGGTGTAATTGGAGGATTTGATGCCTTGTGAAGGCTGAGCTAGAGCAGAGGCTGGACAGAGTTCCAGAATAAAGCAGGGATTTATTCAAAGCATCTCCTCCATGGATCCACCTTGGGCAGCACAAGAACCCAAAATGAACCAAAATGGCCCCAAAATGCGCGAGCAGGCACAGGGTCTGTCCCTGGGATCAGTCCTGCTTCATTTGCACCTTGCAGTTCATTGTCCCATTCCAGCTTTAGCCCCTGCAGTCCCACCCTGCTTGTTTTTCTCTCTCCAGCCCATGGTGTTTGTGCTCCTGGGCTGAGATTTGGATCATTTGTCCTTGGTGCCCAGCTGGAGCAGGAATTGTTTTGTCTCCCTGCCCTGTGCACAGAGCTCAGCATGCCCTGATGTGAAGCTCAGAATTACATACTAAAGCAGCACAGAATGTGAAAAATATCAAAGCTAAAACCTGAGGCATCAGATTAACCCCTGAAATGCAAGTGGACCAAATTTATAATTGTGTGAAAAACTCGTGACCATTTTCTATTTTGGGTGTAGTCTCTGGGATGCTTCTGACTGCCCAAGATGCACCTTTTGAAGGCCTTTAATAAAGAGCCCCTTTATTCTTTTAACTCTGCCCAGCCTCTGTTCCAGGCAGCCCCTCCAAGGCCTCAGTGTCACACCCCTGGCAGCCCCAGGATGATGCTGGGGCTGAGGCCTGTGCTGGCCAGGAGGAGAAATGAGAGAAGCCAAGCATCAGGAGCACTCCAGGACAGCTGAGGCTCCCACAGCCCCCAGCCCCTGCTCCCCAGGCACCCTCAGCTCCTGAGAAACCAGGCCCCCAGCCTGGCTGGAAATGGAGCTGGTGACAAATGAGATCCTGGGACAGGAAATGTAAGGGCAGTGCTGGTGCCTCTGCGAGCTCCTTTGAACTGTGGAGACATTCAGTTCACATTTCAGGCACCATTTATTTCACTGGCATGTGTGGTTTTGTCTTCATTTGCTTTTCCTCGCTGAGCATCACCCTTGTAGTTAAACTATCAGTTTCTGGGGGATTTAGAATCAGAAGGAATGCAAGCATCTCAAAAAAAAAAAAAAAAAAAAAAACTAAAATTTGTATATTTTTGCACTGGGTTCAGTATTGTAGCAATCCTCCTCTTTCTCTGCTCTCTGACATTCAGGGGAAGGAAAGGCAAAGAGGAAACTGCCTCACATCCCTGGGAGTGGGGTAAATCTATCACAACAAAGGGTCATGGTCACCACTTTCACTGCCTGCAGAAGAATTTCATTGCCTTTCCTGTGCAAGCCAGGGTTCTTCATGTCTGTGTTGATGAAAAAACCTTGCCCTCAGGCTGCAGGAGCACTGCTATTCACCCTGGGGGAACCTGGGATGCTGAAATGGTTTTATCCTAATTTAGAGGATGTGAAATGCAAGGAGAAGTGTTCACAGCACAGGAAAATGATCCAGTGCTCTTTGTTTCTGTTTTCCCCAGACTCCCTGCTCAGAGCTGGACACGCGGGGCAGATTTCTGAACGCGTCTGTCTGCAGCCATTTTAGAAACCTCCATTTGTGACAAAATCCTTTAAAGGAAACAGCCGAGGCCGCAGCGCGGGGGAAGGTTGGCACCACCCAGTGCTGCTCCATCCACTGAACCTTCCCAAAAATCTGAATCCAATTTCCAGGATGCTGGATGGTGACAATGTACCAGCAGCTTCATAGGCTTTTTTTATTTTTGTTTTCCATCAAGAAGCTGGCTTTTGGGATTTTGGATGGGAATTAAAACAACCCAGCTCCCTCTTGCTGCTTGCTCATTGTTCAGGGGCTGCTCCCCGTTTGCCCAGCCCATTGTTCCACTGCAAACCCTGTGAGCACAAACTCAAACCACACTGCAAGCAGCACATGGCTTTGTTTAACCCACAGCAAAGCCCCAGCAGCACAGCACAGAGAGAGTGACCTGCCCTGTTCATGCTGCCTATATACATTGCCCACTCTTTTCCACTACCAGGACGTTGCGTGCCCTGTTTTTAATTTATTCACAAGAAGGATGCGTGTTGTATGTGTTTATACGTGTTATATGTGTTGTTTCAATTAAAAAAAAAAATTACAACAAAATTATTAGAAATGGTGTGTCCTCAAAAACAATGCCAGCATAGTTGAGCATTTATAGAAATAGGTATTACCAATACTGCACCCACAATTACGTGATGCAATCCCTGGTGTATTTTGTAACTGGATTTCACTGAACCCTGCCAACACAGTTGCACTAAGCTTGTGCTTTTACTGTGGTTTCAACAGAGTTTTGTTTTTCTACAGCAGAGACCCAATGGATATACCAAGTAACATGAGAAGGGTAGCCCTAAAATACTAATAATGGAATTATTTAAATTATTTTTCATTAGGAACATTAGGTCAGCCTTACTTATGTATTTTTTTATTTTTATATCTTTTTTATTTTTATACTTTTTATTTTAATATATTTTTCATGCTTCTCAGTGCTGACTCTGTCAGGGTTGTGATGCCTTGTGAAAGCTGCCCTAAAACAGAGATCAGGCAGAGTTCCAGAATAAATCAGGGATTTATTCAAAGCATCTCCTCCATGGATCCACCTTGGGCAGCACCAGAGCCCAGCCAGGGCTGCACCCAAGATGAACCAAAATGGCCCCAAAATGCACGGCCGGGCACAGGGTCTGTCCCTGGGATCAGTTCTGCTCCATTTGCATCTTGCAGTTCATTGTCCCATTCCAGCTTTAGCCCCTGCAGTCCCACCCTGCTTGTTTTTCTCTCTCCAGCCCACGGGGTTTGTACCTGAGATTTGGATCATTTGTTCCCCAGGAGCAGGAATTGTTTTGTCTCCCTTCTCTGTGCACAGAGCTCACCATTCCAGAATGTGAAGCTCACAAACTAAAGCAGCACAGAATGTGAAAAATATCAAAGCTAAGACCTGAGGCATCAGTCACACATCAGTCACAGGGTGCTCTGAGGGTTTCCACACACTGGTTAGGGCAGCATTGTCCTGCTGAGCACTGCCAGTGAGCACTCCCCTCGTTCCAGCCTCCAAACGCAGGCTGTGGATGCCCTCTGCTGCTCCACTAGTGTCACTTTAGGGGTTTTTCTGCTGTTTCTGGAGATATCCTGCTGCTCTTGCAAAGATTAACCAGCTAGGTATCATTTTTATTCCTAATAAATGCGTGTGTGTTGTCAACAGGCTTCTGCAGGTATTGTGCAGCTCAGAAATCTATTAACAGGCAGCAGAAGAAAGTGCTCATTGCAGTTTAAATTGTAGGTTTTCTGCTTTGAAAAGCAAAACTTTTGAAAAGGTGACTTTGAAAAGGTATTTCAGCAGTTCCTACAATATCATGAAAAAGGAGAGGAAGGCATTATAATAAAAATATGACTTCTTAAAAGCTCTAATTCCACCACCTTTTACAGACACACCACCCTGAGATGGGAGCAGTGAAGAGCCAGGCCTGTGCTCTGACAGTGAGAGGGAAACCACAGCAGCCAGGGGAGCAACTTGGTCTGGTCCCTGAGGAGGGACAGCAATGGGGAGAGAGTCTTTAAAAAGTTAATTTCAATCCTTTCTGTGGATGAGCATGAGGAGAGCATCCCTGTGCAGCAGCAGCAGCAGGGGGAGGCTGGCTCTGTGGGGTGACCCCACAGCTCTGTCACCCTTCCAGCAGCCAGCTAAAACTCAGGGCCAGGCATGCTGTTCCCATTAGAGGAAGTAATTGATGAAGAAATCAGATACTTGCCCGATGCACTCCTATTTTTCTCCATTTCCCTTCCCCCATTGTGTTTGAACAGCAGGAGAGACGAGACTTTTCCGTTCAGAGCTCCAGCACTTTTTACAGCTAGGACCCTTCCTGAGGACTGTTTCTTGCCCTTTTCCTTATGGAAACAGGGTTTGAAAACATGGCTTTGGCTGGCTGTGCCCCCTCTGTCCCTGCCTTTTCCACCCTCACTGCTCTGGCTGCTGTGCCCCACACATTTTGGTGGGATAATTCCAATTTTTGCCCTTCTGCATCTGCCTGGCTCCTGACCAGTCCCACACCTGGCCTGCACCTTGTTTCCATCAGGTGGATGGAAAAGAGCTCCCTCAGGGGCCTTTTTTTTTTTTTCCTTTTTTCCCCCAAACAAAGGATGTCTCTCTCCCTCCTCGGTGTGAGATCTCACTCCAGCTGGAGGCCTGAAGAAGCATTTTCTGTCCTGGAAATACAGATTTCCTCCTGTTAGCAGGTACTAAATTAAAAGGCAATAACCAGGTGGAGAAGGCAGCATGGGGAGATGATTCCTCCCTCCAGGTGTAAAGAAATCTTCTGCCGCATGGGAAAAAAAAAGGGAAAAAAAAGGAAAAACAAATCTTAGAGCAAAGCAGGATAAATAAACCTTCCCTCACACTACACACAGCTATAACTTCAGTGCTTTCTGGAGGAGGTCAGGGAGTCCACCTGCTGATGGGTTTCCTGCCTGAGGGTATTTACAGGGAAAGCAGGTTGGATGGACAAGGGTGAAAACAATCAGGATGAGAGCAGAGAGTGACCAAGCAGCTGAGAGCAGCATCCTCCCAGGACACACAAACAGCTCTTGGACACTGCACCCTCCCGAAGAGGCTTTTGGGCAAAGAAAGATGCTCAAGAAATGCTTTTGACAAGTCGTGAGAAGTGCCTCCCTGAGCAGAAAACAGGGAGGGACAGAGGGAGGGAGGAGGGAGCAGCACAAGTGGGGTCATGCCTGTGCCATGGGGAGGAATTCAGCTCAGGAGATGCTTTTCAGGGAAATGAAAAGCAGATATGCAAGGAAACTGGGAAAATATGCTAAGATTGTGGAAAGCAATAAGGAATTGATGGAGCTTTTATTGACAAAGACATGATAAATCTCCCTTTTATAATCACCCTCCATATTGCAAAGTATTTCCTCAGAGCTGGAGGAAGGGGCCACATGGGAAAAGTGCACCAAGATTTTTGTCTTACAAAGCACAGGAGCTGCACATTCTGACCATCACACACTCATGGCTCTTAATACTCATGTTATCAGCTGCCACTCACCTGAAATTACTCTGATCACTCCCCTCTGTCCTGTGCCCCTGCACCTTAGGGAGCTTACCCAGAATAATTCTGTTTTTAAACCCCATTAAGCTGTCAGCTGTCAGGTGTGGAGCTTGCCTGCCTGAGCCTGCCTCCATGCAAACCTCTAGCTGGGCAGTATCCAGCTCTTGGCTTCTCTCCTGCAGCCCCAGCCCAGTGGGAAGCAGTGAAATCCATGTTGTCCAAGGAGATGTCACTGTCACTCTCCACTTGGCACATACTTCCAGTCTTTTTTCTGTCATTGTTTGCAAAATGGTTTGGTTTGCGGTTTTTTTGGGGGTTTTTTTTCCCCTGGCAATAAACTCCTGCAGCTGGCAGTTTATTTGCCTTTCTCATGTTTCCCCCCATAGTACAGGCATTGTTCCTGCCTCCCTCTCAGGACACTCTGTTTCTCATTAGTCTGTGTTTGTCTCCTGCTCCATACGTGACAACCAAGCTCCATTATTATTACACTTTCAGCTTTCATCATCAATTCTTTCCTGCTCTGCTGCTGCACAGATGGACAGTGTAAGGACTGCATCACCAGCTACACACCCTGCTTTTTTTTTATTTTTTGGGGGGGTGCTGCCTTTTGCAGCTTTCCCAAAACCCTCTTGTTGAATTTTCAGCATCCCCAGGATGAAGGAGGAATGATGAATCCGACTCCATGTTGTTAGAATGTTGTTAGAAAGCTGAATTTATTATTATATTATATTATATTATATTATATTATATTATATTATATTATATTATATTATATTATATTATATTATATTATATTATATTATATTAATTATATTATATTGATGCTATACTAAACTATACTGAAGAATACAGAAAGGATACAGACAGAAGGCCAAAAAGATACTAAATGAATCTCATGACTTGACAGCCAAACCAGCACAGCTTGACAGTGATTGGTAATTAAGTAAAAACAATTCACCAGAATCCAATGAAACAATCACCTGTTGGATTAACTATCTCCAAAGCAGCAAAACACAGGAGAAGCAAATCAGATAATTATTGCTTTCATTTTTCTCTGAGGCTTCTCAGCTTCCCAGGAGAAAATCCTGGGCAAAGGGATTTTTTCTGAAAAAAATCAGACAGAGGGTGACACCCTCTGATCTTGAGCATTCCCACAAATCACCTCCCAAATGACAGGGACCAGGAGCAGTGTCTGGGCCAAGGTGTTTTGTGTTTCTTCAGGCCCTGTGTGAGGGCACAGGCTCCTTCCCCACAGAAAGTGCTGAGCTGTGGGAGCCTGCAGCAGTCTGGGCTCTGTGATTTTCTCTCATTTTCTGACCTGCAGAATGAAAGGGCCCCTAAACTTAGAGGTGTCTCAGGGGACAGGTGGCGAGTTGGAGTGCTGGAACCATGGGAAAAAAAATAACTGAGACAACCAGTGTGGAGGGGAAAGGGAGAGGCTGGACTCTGATTAATGACTCAAACACTGGACCCAGGGCTGGGCAAGCCAGGACTAGGCTCAAACAATCTCTGCTCTGCTGGTGATGCACAGAGCAGCTCCCAGGTGCTGGACCTGGGCTCCAGACTGGGTTCCCAGGCAAGGGAAGAGGCTGATGAGACTCAAGGTGGGCTGATTTTATCATGGCAGAGCCCTCCCTTACACTCTGACTGCAGAATCTGCCCTCTGAAGCACGGGTAGGATGAAGGGCCTCAGCTCTGATGGGCCAGGATGGATCCAGGTACACCTGAGCCTGACCTGGGAGACACCTGCAAGCCCTCAGAGGGTGCCAAGGACTCAGGGAACATCCCTGATCCACCATCCATCACCCAGGTGTCCCATGGCCCACGTCACTCCAGTGTCCAGTGTGAAACTCCCCAGCCTGGGGGAGATCCCTGGGTGTTTCTCTCAGACCTGGGTGAACACAAACCCAGGTTTGTGGTGGTGTTGTGGTGTTCTTTTTTTTTTTTTTTTTTTTTTTTTTGTGTGTGTGTTTAGTTTTTTATTTATTTTTTATTTTATTTTTTTAATTTTTAATTTTATTTTTATTATTTTATTTTATTTTACTGTATTTTACTTTATTTTACTTTATTTTGTTTTTTTTATTTTTTATTGGATTTTTTTATTTATTTGAGCAGAGCTTGTGCTCCCTGGATTCACCCCTCCACCTCTCAAGGGATGCAGTCTGCAGCCACCAGGAGGGCTGGAGGAAGAGGATCAACAGGACTTCATCAGAATCCACACAGTGGTGATGTTTTTTCTACCTGGTCTGTTTCTCTGTCATTTTCTTTCTCTTCCACCCCCCCTCCCCCTCCTTTTTTCTTATCTCTCTCTCACCTTCACATTTACTGCTAAATAATAATCCATATTATTGACTTCAACATATGGCCTCATTTGCACCTTAATTGGGGCAGAGGCATCTCTAATAATTTTAATAGTCAGATCTTAACAGTGAGGGGCCAGGTAAAATGCCCAGCAGAAGATTTATTAGCAGGGCAGTGCCCCAGCAGAGGAGACATCTTATTTCTCTTTTATTTTTCAGGCCACCCTGAACCCAGAGGAGCCAAGAGCCCTTTCCCTGTGCTGATTCAGCCTGACAGGAATTTCGCCTGAGCATCTTCTCCTCATCACCAAAATCACCCTGAAAAATGGAGCTCCAGGCAGGTGTTGACACTTGCTCTGCTACACAAACGTCTCAGGTTAAACAATATTGATGGATTTTGAGTGTTTTCCATTAGCACAGGCTGTTACTGGGCAATGCCATCATTTTTTCACAGGAAAAAATAAAGTTTTTTTCAGGAGAATAAAGGTTGTGTGCAATTTATTACCATTGTGTAGTCATTTATGTGCTTTAAAAACAAAACCAGCCTGCTGCAATCTCCCACCAGCTGATCTTGGTATCCCAGGCACAAATCAGAGTCTGCCCCCTGGCATTAAATCTATCCAAAGCACAGTCACTCTGCAGGTATTTTCCATGGAAAATCTCATTTGTGTAGTGAATAATTATATAATATTATATAATATCATTATATAACACATATATAATATATAGAGAAATATATATTTTATAATATATATAATTATATATATATTATATAACATATATAATAATTTTTGAATTTCTTCCCTATCTATTCCTCTTTGCAAAAGAAAGCAACTCCTGCTTCATTAGGGAACTGAAATCATTCAAATTTTAGAAAATTTAAATTCCTCACATTTTCGGATGTTTTTGAGATGGGGCAAAGAGCTGTGAGAGGAATTAACTAGGAAAAAAAAATGAAAACATGTAAAAAATGTCTGGGGTCTGGTTTTTCTTTGTAAACACATGTCCCCATATTTACAGAGTCACAGAATCATCAAGGCTGGAAGAGGCCTTCAGGATCACCCAATCCCCCTGTCAGCCCAGGACCACCATAACCATCCCAAAAACGTGTCCCCAAGTGCCACATCTGGACACCTCTGCAGACAATGACCCCACTCTCAGTTTCTGTGGTTGAGATGACACCCAGCAGTCAGAAAGTCTCTTTTTCCCTGCCCCGAGACCAAAGAAGAAGTCAAGATTCGTCGGTTTTGCTTTTCAAGGTTATTTTCTCTTATTTATAACATCCTTATAAATAAGGGTTGTGGTTGTCCCACAACATTCGGGTTGTGGCACACTGACTGCCCTCAGGGCAGTGTTAGCTTTTTATACTAAAAACTACGTGTACTTTATTTAACATAATTCCGCCATACCTATCACCCATGTTAGACAGTGAGCTTCTACTCTAAACCAATCCAAAAGTGCCAACATCACAGCAGAAGATGGAGGCCAAGAAGAAACAGGAGGAAGGACAGGACAGGCCCAGATTCCTCCATCTTGCCTCCTGAACCCCCATCCTAAAAACCCCAAAATTCTCCATTTTCACCTTGTGATAAGTTCACTATCATTCTATACTCAAAGCCTTGTGGCTGGTAGCAAAGTTGGTAATTGTTGTTTCCATGGGTTACAATCGAAGGCCCAGGTGTCTCTCACTCTGTGCCCAGGTCTCTGAGGCCCCTGCCAGGCCCTGAGGGCAGCCAGAGCAATGTCCTGGCTTCCGACACCACGCCACCTCCCCAGGCCACCTGATTCCAATGCCTGATCACTCTTTCAGTAAAAACCAAATCCCTAATATCTACTCTGAACCTCTCATGCTGAACCTGAGCCTCACCTGACTAAAGAGGGATGTCCTCATGGAATTGTGCAGCTCTGGTCCCGTGGGATGTCAGCTCCTGAGCAAGCTACAAATTTAAAGGGGTGCCATGAACTTCTGCTGCCCAGAGGACAGGAAAACCCTCAGGCTTCTAAATCAAATGCAAAAAGAGATATCCAGTGCTTGGTCCTTGAAATACAGATTTCCTCCTGTTAGCAGGTACTAAATTAAAGGGCAATAACCAAGTGAAGAAAGCAGCATGGGGAGATGATTTCTCCTTCCAGGTGTAAAGAAATCTTTTGCTGCAGGAATAAAATAAAAAAAAAAATCAAAACTCTTACAACAAAGCAGATTAAATAAAGTTTCTCTCAGTTCTGCACACAGCTGTAAGCTCAGTGTTTTCTGGAGAAGGTCCTGGAGTCCATCTGCCAATAGATAATACCACAACAAGCTGAGGAGTGAACCTCCCAAAACACCAGCAGGTGCTGGATGCACTTCAGCTCAGGTTCCTAAGCTCTTTGGTAGAAAAAAAATGGGAATAGTTGTGATTTAGGCTCCATGAGGTTTGTGGAGTTCTGCTGTGGGAATGTGCTTACCTAGTATTTGAAATACAAACGCTTAGAATGGTCATGAGAGGAATAGCAGATTTGTTTTTCCAGACAAGCTGTGGGTCTGCTGGTGGATAAAACCAGCACTGGGAGAGAAAAGAAACAATGGGAAGGATTCCACTGATTGGTGAATGGAAAAAGAGATTTGCCTTTACTAATAAACTTTAGGTTGGCTGAGAAATTAAATTAGACATTGAAAGGTGAAAGAAACAGTGGGGAAGAAAAACCCTTAAATTCCATGAGAATTAAAAATGAAAAGGGAGGGTTGTACATTAGAGGGAAATCTTTGGGATCAGGTGTTCTGGGAAGTCTGAACCTCTCAAGTGCCTCAGAAATGGGGAAAGAGAGAAGGGAAATGTGGCTGGGAAATTGGGATAAAAAGGAGGCTGCATCCTCTAAAAATGGGAGAGACGCCAGGGGAATGGCCCATGGCGTCTGCCTTTATTGGAATAAAGTCAAAGGACTCCTCTGCCTCCTTTCTGGACATAAACCTCTGCTGTTTGTGGGTGGATTTTCCTAACAGTCACCATTTTTCAGCTATACCTTCAGCTGAATTTGCAGTTATCAGCTGGGCCCTCCTCCTCAAGGGTGCCTCCCTTCACCCTTAAACATCCTCTAATATTTGGTGGCTTCTCTTGAACAGTATTGGTCTGCTGATAATTTTTTTTTTACCAGAAGGTTAGAAAGGGCTCCTTGGTGTTCACCCAGGCTCTGCTCTGATCCACAGACATGCCACAGTCCAGTCACTAATTTTTAAAACTCTTTTTTTTTCAGGTCCAACCAGAAGCACCATTTGGGAGCAGAGGAGAGGAGGACGTGGCCGTGCCACTGTCATGAGCATCCTTCAGCCTGGTGGCCTGGGAATCCAAAAATCAGAAAGTTTTGGGAAAGCTGCAAAAGGCAGGCCCCAGAGACAGCAGAACTGTGATTGGAGATAAGCAGTAGCTATGAGATAGGTTAGCAGAAAAATTATGTAAAAAGTAGAAAAGCAAGGACAAATAGAGCAATGGTCTGTGTATTAACACTTGTCTAGAATAACTCCCTAAGCTACAGAAAGTTTATCTAGCAAGATATTAGGAAGGTTAAAGCTTAATAATGGAGCTCTGTGCATTGTGTTTCAAGGCTCACAAGCAGGTATTGTATTTGAAATAAGCAGGCATTGTTTAACCACAGGTACCTGTGCTTATAGTGATTGGACAGAACTACTGTCAATATAGAATATTTACTGTACAGATATAAACACTGTCAATGTGCTTTTGCTTTGTGGGATTGGCCAAAAAACTCCTAGAGTAAGTTGAGACATTGAGTGCTGTGTCTGCTGCCTGGGGTGTGAGCTGGTGGCATCTTCCCATTGCCATGGCCATGGAATGAGGCTGATGCTGGGAAATCAAACAGCTCCAGGCACGTTCCCAGCAGCCCTGTCCTGTTTGGGGTTTGTGCAGAGACCCCCAGCCAGTGGTAGTGGCCCAAGCACATCCCCAGTGGCCACCATGGGCAGTGAGCAGCCCCCCAAACCATGCTGGGCTTCAGTGGCTGGAGAAAAAAGCTTCCTGTGGTGAGTGCTAGGTGGCCACAGTCATTTCTGTCTGGGGGCAGGCTCCCAGTGAAATGCTCAGTGAGGAAACAGCCACGTTGGCCACGCTGTGCCACGTACAGCTTGGTCTTGGAAAGAGTTTACGGCTCAAAACCCAAAAATAGCTCCAGCTGAATGATTCCTTTGTACCTCGTGGAGTTAATAACTGCAAGTTAATAAAGGCTAACTCAATTTTCCTTCAAACGAGAGCGTCAGGTCTGGTTTTAATCAGGGCTGCAGTCTAGACCAGGAATATTGTCTAATTAGAACCCGGATGCAGACAGCGCCGGGGTCGCGCTCGCAGGTGAACTTGGAACCACAATTTCCTCTCCTCCTCTTCCCTCCCCCTCCCCAGCTTTTAACCAGGCTGAGATGAAGGTCTCATTGTAAAATCACAAACCCTTCAGCCATCCCATGCCAAAATTAGGGCAGCAAGAACGGTTTACAGCTTTCTGATCAGGGTCCTTTTCACCCGCCCGTGCAGCCAGAGAGGGGCTGCACCAGGGGCTGAGCTGAAAGTGCCAGGATTTTGGTTCTGAGCCAGTGGCCAGCCTTGTTTTCACTGAGTTTCCCTGAATCGAACACTCAAAGCAATTTTTAAGAAGGACAGAAGTACCCAGAATGGAGAGAAGGGTAGTATTAGCAATATGGGTGTACATAGAAACAAAATAATTGGTTTATAAAAACGTGTTGCCTTCACTTGGATGCAAATCTCTGCCCAGCACAATGCTTGGAACACAAACCTACCTTTAACTTGAGTGGAGTTCAACTAAGTGCAGATTTAAACCCAAAAATCATACTGGTTTTTAGCCCACGACCATTTCTGCTTCATGAAATTACCAGTTAAAGAAAAGGGTCAGCTCCTGTCCACTCCTTCACAGCCACAAATGTGTGAAATCATCAATAATTTCCCCACCTTCTTGCTTCTTTTATTATAAAATAAACAATCAGATTTTATATCTGCAATTACATATGTCAAAAAGGTGAAACTTTTCTAAGTATGAGCAAATGAAGGGGACCTTGTGTTTTGTTGGGTATTTTCTTGCAAAACAAATTACTACTTTTCCAATGCTCATCAGACAATCCTAAAATAAAAAAAAAAAAAAAAAAAAAAAAAAAAAATCAAAAAGTGAGCTTTAAATAGAGCTAGCATTAAATTAAAAGCATGACTCAGAAGAACTCAGAAGAGATAATGTGTCCTGCTTGACCTGGTTCACTTGTCAGATCTTATCCTTCATCAAAAGTGATTTTCATGCAGGCTTTACCTAGAATCCTTTCTGGTTTTTGTGGCTCATTTTTATGACTTGGTTGGGGTTTATTTGTTTTTTGGTGTTGGTTTGGTTTTTTTTGGTGGGGGGGAGGGAATTGTCTTTTTGAGGGTGTTTTGTTTGGTTTTTTTGTTGTGGGGCTGTTTGCTTTGTTTTGTGGTGTTGCTGTGGTTGCTGTTGAATAAATGCAATCTAGAATTCTTAGTCTGAGAAAAATACTAATTCTAACAACACCAAAATTTTTTTTCTTTTTTATTTTTGCTTCCCTGTGTGCATATAACAATAGCTTCTTTCTCTCTAACAGAACATAAAATAAAGCAAATACTTCTGTCAGCATGTAGTACTAGAACACAGAACTGGGAAATATTTATGTTTTTATCAATGCACTGCTGTCATTCATGAACAAAAAGAAAAAGGTGAATCTGCTGATGAATCTGCCCAAAGTTTTCCTTCACCATTTGCGCAAATAACACAGACAAAAACAAGCAAGCAAACCACACCTGTGACTGGAACCAGGTAAAGCATTCAGGGCAATCCAGAGTGAAGTTAAAAATATGATGCTGAGTTTGTGTGTTGAATTATGTCTATTTCAGCCAAATATTCTCTTCTCATGGAGCCCTCAGGCTCTGAATCTGCTGGTGGAACTCACTGGTGCAAAGGGGCAACCAGATTCTGAAATTGGTGCAGCTGGTGGTGCAATATAGTGATTTAAGCTGTGAGTTTATGTTTCTGTGAAATTACATCTGTCCTTTTGAAATTTCTGAAATTTCTTTGGGCATGGATGTACATGAGGAAAAGACAAAGAGGGAAAGGGGAAAAGGGGGAAAGGAGAAAGGGAAAAGGGGGAAAGGAGAAAAGGGAGAAAGGAGAAAAGGAGAAAAGGAGAGAAGGAGAAGGAGAAGGAGAAGGAGAAGGAGAAGGAGAAGGAGAAGGAGAAGGAGAAGGAGAAGGAGAAGGAGAAGGAGAAGGAGAAGGAGAAGGAAGGGAAAAGCGGAAAAGGAAAAGGAAAAGGAAAAGGAAAAGGAAAAGGAAAAGGAAAAGGACTCTTCTAGAGAAAAATTACGCAATCTTTCCAGTATAAAGAAGAATCCCTCTTACTTCAGATTTCAGCACCTGTTTTGTTCAAACATGGTAACATTCATCCTCCTCATCCTCCTCCTCCTGCCTCGGTCACTGGGCTGTGCTTTGTCACCTCCCCTGCACTCTGACACAAAATTCTCCCACCTGTGGTCATATCTAATTAATCCTTAAATTCACCACATAAAATTCTGCCCTTGAACTTGTCCCACTCATTTTTTTTTCTTATGGTTCCTTTGGATTCTATAGTTTAAGCACACAGGCTTTATTTCTGCCAAATCTAACACCGCCTGGGTTTAATCAATACTGACACTGTCCATTCATTTGGACTTAACATTATTGCAGACTCCTCTAAATTCCTCCTTAACCTCTGCTTTCCCTACATTTCTTCACAAAGAGAGGGCTCACCCAGGGAGATCTCAACCCTTCTCTTGCAAGGACTCTCCCTTTGCAGGGATGGGAGCTCTGCACTGGGCAGCAGAGATTTAAACTGGGTTAAAATCTCCAGGATTTTCTTAGTTCAAGTTCTCCACCTCATCCCCTCACCTCCGAGTGCCTCACAGCTCCCAGTGCTCAAAACTTCAAATCCTTCTTCAGCACCCAGTTTCTGTCAGAGACGGACCCAGACACTGGAAAAATTTCTCCACTTCTCACAGGACTTGAACTACACCCCCTGTGAAAAATGAGTGTTTCATGGTTGGCTTTTGACAAATATTCAAATGCATGTTATATGTGTTATGTTAGAAAGTTATGCTGTATTAAGTTTCTTAAGCAGTGTGTTAAATACAGTTTTAGGTTACAACAAAATGTTAAAATAGAAACCATGCTATGTATGATATTTTTTTAAAGAAAGGACTCACAGTGGGATAGCAGCCACAGGACACCTGAATCTTTCAGAAAAAGGGAATTTATTGCTCCATTATCAGAAGAAACGAACTTCTTCCCACCTTGCTCAGGATTGGAGACACTGTCAGGATTCAGAGGAAGCAGCTGACACTGCCCAGACAGAATCCTGTGTTTGAATGGAATTGATGCATCATGGATGAGGTGTATGAATATGCAACAGGCTGTTGTTTTTAAGGGTTAATCCTCTGTTAATGTGGGTCCTTTTTGGGCCTATTTTGCCCAAAAAGAGGTACCTGGATGTCTGTAACTCTTTGTTTCTATTGTCTCATATTGTCCTAATCCAAATCGTCCAAATTGTTATTACTCTAATTATATTACTATTTTTATAAGCATTTTATTACTATTAAACTTTTAAAATTTTAAAAACAAGTGATTGGCCTTTTTCACAGCCCCCAAACAATTACTTGGGCAACCTCATCTCTACACCCTTGGGGTGGTGTTCTCAGGGGTCCCAGGACGATGGAAGAGATGAGAATCTTGGCTCCATGTTTCAGAAGGCTGATTTATTATTTTATGATATATATTATATTAAAAGAAAATGATATATTAAAACTGTACTAAAAGAATAGAAGAAAGGAGGCTAGCAAGGAATAGAAAGGAATGGAATGATAATAAAATCTTGTGACTGACCAGACAGTCTGAGCCAGCTGACTCTGATTGGCCATTAATTAGAAACAACCACATGAGCCCAATCCCAGATGCACCTGTTGCATTCCACAGCAGCAGATAACCATTGGTTACATTTCATTTCTGAGGTCTCTCAGCTTCTCAGGAGAAAAGATCCTAGCAAAAGGATTTTTCATAAAATATGTCTGTGACACATCCTGGCCTGCCAGTTCCTTGTGTGCTCTGCTTATCCTGGTTGGATGCAGGTGTTCCTCCTCCTTTTACCCTCAAAATTCTCTCTAGTCCTTATTTTCCATCCCAGATGGCACCAGCTGTGTGGGCAGTGTGGCTTCCATCACACTGCCACCACCAGCAAGGACCAAGGGCTGTGTGGGGAGCTGTGGTGGTGTTTGAGGGTCCCCAGGACGAGGTGAGAGATGAGAATCTTGACTCCCTGTTTCAGAAGGCTGATTTACTGTTTTATGATATATATGACATTAAAAGAAAATTTTGTACTAAAAATACACTAAAGAAAGAGAGAAAGGAGACATCAGAAGGCTAGACAAGAATGGAATGAATAATAAAATCTTGTGACTGCTCACAGCCTCGACACAGGTGGCTGTCTCTGGTCACCAAGTAAAAACAATTTCACATGCTGGGTAAACAATTCTCCAAATCACATTTCAGAGCAGCAAAACATGGAGAAGCTGAAGCTTCCCAGCTTCTCAGAAGAAAAAATCCTGGCATAAGGATTTTTCATAAAATACATCTGTGGCAAGGAGGCCCCAAGCAGCTCCAGAATGCCACAACTGATTTGCACATTGCACACCAACAAAACACCTCAATAGAGCTGTGCAGCCACAGTGGGGATGCCTGGCTGGAGCAGGGCAAACACCAGCTGGGGGTCACTTGTTCAGGCATTCCAAAATGTGCCTGTTGCCCTGATGAGCACACCAGGCCCTCCCCACCATCAAAGCCAGGGAAATGCATCCCCTGGCTTAGCAGGGGAGGCATCCAGGAGGCAGGTAAGCCATTAATGCTCTTTCATTAAACAGGGATGAACCCTCATCTGGAACAGCCTTTGCTGCTGAGCCAGCTGTGCTCCAAGAGGAGCTGGGAATGGAAGTGGAGCTGGCTGGATTGGACAACTGGGGAGGATATGGGAAAGGCTTGCTTAGCATATCAAAGTGAGGGAGCGGGATTGATCTCTAAAAATACACCGTGGGTAAACCCTGGGCAGGAAGAGCAGATCTCAGGATAAATAACAGCCCTGGCACAGCAACAAAAGGGTGAAAAGCTCATGGGGCTGTACAGCCTCCTCCTGAGGGCAGCAAGGGGACAGCTCCCACCTCTGCTCCCTGTGACAGGGGCAGGAGCAGGGCACAGCTGGGGATGGGGGATTTGGAATGGAGAGCAGGGAAAGGTTCTTCCCCCAGAGGGTGCTGGCACTGCCCAGGCTGCCCAGGGAATGGGCACGGCCCCGAGGCTGCCACAGCTCCAGGAGCCTTTGGACAGCACCCCAGGGATGCCCAGGGTGGGATTGCTGGGGCTCTGGGCAGGGCAGGGGCGGCACTGGGTGATTCTGTGGGTCCCTTCCAGCTCAGAATATTCTATTCTGGTCAATTCTACCTCTATTCTATTCTATTCTATTCTATTCTATTCTATTCTATTCTATTCTATTCTATTCTATTCTATTCTATTCTATTCCATTCCATTCCATTCCATTCCATTCCACTTAAATTCTGATAGCTCACCCACCAGAACTGGCAGAGGCAGTGAGGGGCAGAAATTAGTGACTTTTAAATAAGCATTTCACAAGTTATTCTTAATTAGACCATGATAATAGTCTGACCTTGACAGGGGTAGTCCATCATAGCCTCTATTTTTCTTTTTTTACCTTGTTGACTCCCATTAATCATGTCGTGTTATTTCCAAATCTTTCATTTATTCAGGATTTGTTCAGGCTAAGTCTGTAATGGTGATTTTGCCTGACTGGTAATTTGGGACATTATTTTATCACAATTCTCTAAGTTCCTATGTATCAGTCGTCGGCCTTACATCTCATATAAAACTGGGAAGGCTGAGAAGCAAATTCTGCAAGGCAAGAGTTTATGAAATAGCATTCTCCTTAAAAAGCTAAATAAATAAAAAAAAATATTTTTCATCTCAGCTTATTGAATACAGTACCACAAATATCTTTATGATTTAGAAAATCATAACTAATCATAACACCTTAATTTCTTTTTACTGGCATTTTGCTACCAGAGTATTGCTTGACAAAAACTTTCAATGTTCCAGTCTGAGAAAACTTAATTATTCATTCTGGAATTTTAAAATTTGCCTGAACCTAAGCTCTTCATTGAATTAATCATAAGTTCACAAAATCTTTGGGTCAAGAGAAAATTTGAATTGTCAAATAATTATGCAAAACATTTCAGTCAATCTAATCATGCAATGATATACAAACACTTTTACATGACACAGAGCACTCCAATAAAAAACAAAAAATAAAATAAAATAACCCACACATGGCATGCATTAAATGGCAGATTTCTAAGTATAACTGTAAACAGAGAACCAAAAAACAAGATGGGCTTTTAGTGCAAATTATAGAAATTACTTATTGAGTCTATACCATGCAACATTTTGTGAATGATCCAGGGTAAATATTTAAAACTGTTAGTGGCAGATGACAGAAAGACTGGGACAGGAAGAAACAAGGAGGCAAGAACAGGACATAACTGACTAATCAGGGCATAAAGACCCCTGATGCTGAATGAAGAATAGCAAAATCTTTATGGGCCCTTCTAACCCAAACTTCTGTGATTCTGGGGGGATTTGGGGGGAATTTTGGGGGGATTCTGTGATACCACCAGCCCCAGCTGAGGCCCTGTCCCACGGCTGGAGGGTCCCTGCTCCCCCAAAACCCAATTTCCACTGCAGGGAGCCAAACCCCCTGCCCTGAGCACCCCCAGTCACCCCCTCCCAGCACCCCTGGGCTCTCACTGTGCTCCAGGCACAGGAAAAAGGGATCTTGGAATTGGTTTAGCAAAAAAAAGGCTGTGCCAGCTTTCTGTTTGAGCTGGTCCAAACAGAAGCTGCCTTGACAAGCAAAGTTCTCCCTGAACCCACAGTAAAAATACAAAAGCCTCTGCAGGTTGTGGCATGGAGGAGGTTGAATGAACTGGAAATGGCCTTGACACAAAATTTGACCTCACATCTTTACATCTGCAGCTGAACCTGCTCACCTCCAAAACAAAGAGGGCGGCTCCACAACCCCGGCACATCATTATTTAAACCAGAGTTATTTAGACAAAGGTAAAGTTACCCAGGTAAAAAGCAATGTAACTGAAAATAATCTAACTTTTATATCTTTTTCATAATATATTATGTATATTATATATAAAAATTATATAAATATATAAAAATTATCTATAATATATAATCTAATCTTATATTAAAATATATTATTATTATATATAATATAATGTCATATATTATATATTTATATTCATATTTATATATAGTTTATATATTTATATTTATAAACATTTTATAGAACTATATAAATTACATATAATTTTAATGCTTTTTCATAATTTTAATTACATTTTATTTTATAGATAAATTATTTCTATTATAAATATAAAATTTATATATAATTATATAAATTATACATATAATTTATATATAATTTAATTTTTATATATTTCTATATGATATATATTTATAAATACTTAATGTATTTATATATATTAATATAGATTATTATAACCAAAAATTAAATGCTCTAAAGCAAAACTTCTTTTGTTCAGAGGACTGCAGAAATGCAGTTACTTTGGTTTTACTAAGCCCATGCAAACAACCCTGGCCCTGGAGACCTAACACTGGCTACTTTAGATTCAAGAAAAGTCCATGAATTAACAGGAAAAATCCATTTTCTGATGTCTGCGTTTGCCCTGAGATCAGCAAGCACCAAAATCATCTGGGCAGGGGTGAGGTGTTGATTAGTGACCTCGTGAGAAATTTAGGAAACATTGATTTGTACCTAAGAGGGAGGCAGAAGGAGAAGCAGCAGCAGATGAAGCTGCTGACTCTCAGTGTTACGGCTCTTTTAGCACTGGTGCTGCAATGTTTTAATTCCAAGTAGGTAGCTTCCAGTAGGAGCTCCACTTTGTCAAAAGAACTCACAGGTTTTTTATTTGCTTTGATGTGGAGTTAGCATGAGAATTCTCAGCTGCCTGAAGAGGTCAAAATAAAAATTAATTAAATTAATTAAATTAAAAATTTAATAATTTAGAAATTAAATATTAAAATTAAATAAAATTAATACAATAAATATTAAAATTAAATATTTAAAATTTTAATTCTTTGGTTATTTGATCATCATAAAATTAATGAAATAAATATTAAATTAAATATTTCAAATTTTAATTATTTGATCATTAGATTAGATTTTGTTAATTTTATTAATAAATTAGATTTTATAAATGTTTTGTTCCATTTTGTCTCTGGACCAAAATAAAAAGTGAGGAATTTATCTGGCAGGTGCCTGCAGTTTTCCAGAGTTCTTGGTTTCCTGATGTGGACAAAGCTAGCATGAAATTTCTTCTTCCACCCTCTGGAAGGAGCTTCTGTGCACACAATTTTCCAAAAATCCTGTGTGGAATTGCTGTACTCCGCAGTGTTTCACAACGATAAAGAAATTAAAATTACATTCTGACAAGGCATGCTGCCATCAGCGCACCCTGGGCAGGGGGGATACCTGCTTAATTTTGGGGCTCTCAGAGCTGGTGCTGGGTGCAGGGTCAGCCAGGGAAACCTTAACCAACCTTTCTCTCCTCAATCTTCCCTGGAAAAGTCCTGGAAAAAGTCACAGGGGAACATAAGACACAGAGAGGGAAATTTATGCAAAATATGGCAGATGCAGTGCATTGTGAATTCCAGCTCCTTGTGTCAGCAGGGGCAAGGCTGGTCCACAGCTGCAAAATAAAATTATGTTCATTTTAATTGATATAAAATTATTTATTAAATAATAAATATTATTTATTTATGAATAATAATATATATTAAATATATAAATACAATATATTATACTGTATAAATATATAAATATTTTATATCAATATATTATAAATATATAAAATTATATAAAATAAATATATAAAATTATATAAAATTAATATATAAATATCTAATAGATATCAATATAGGAATAGAAATATATAAATGTAAACATATAAATATTTCAGATATTTTATATATAAATATTTTTATATTTTTATGTAGGGATGATCCATCTCCTGCTGAACACACTGCCTGCCTCCCAGCCACCAGGAGGTGGAATCAGAGCTGCAATTTGCAGAATTCTCCATAAAACATCCCTCAGAGCAAAACAGGGTGGGTGCCAGACACAGACCTCAAGGAGGGAGGCACCTTCACCCTGCTCTGAGATGGAAAATGCAGCCACATCTTCTAGGATCCTTCTGATCACCCTCTGGATAAATGGTCTGGATTTGCCACTCCCAAGGTCTGTTTTCCCATTGTGTCTGTCTTCTCCCTTTTCTTGGGTCAGAAATTCAAGGTTTAGCTGGGTGTGTGTGCTCTATTCCCATCTGTCAGAGCTGGGGCAGTTCTCTGCTGTTCATGGGCCATTAATTATTAATTACCTTCTGTCCATGGCCACTGAGTGTCCCTGCAGGGCTGATCCAATTCCATCATCCCATGGGGAGATGCTGCATTGCCCAGGGGAGGAGCCAAGCATTCCTACCTGGATCCAATCTGAGCTTTGGGACAGCCCAGCAGCCTTTGCCCAGTGCATTGCCAGAGGAGCAGCTTCTGCTGCCCTGCATGGCCAGAGGGAGCCCAGGCCCATCTGCAGCAGCCCTGGAGCTGCAGAGGAAAACTCCCCCCTTGTGCAGGATCCCTGCTCCAGCAGAGCCACAGCTGGCACTGCAGGAGGGCTGAGCCCCCATGGGATGGGGCTGTGCCACCCCCTGACACACAGGGGACAGGGCCTGCTCTCACTCTGGCAGTGGTGTTGTGTATTACTGCATTATTTTTTAATTTATTTTTACTTTTCCCAGTAAACAACTCTTTTTCCTACTCCCATATCTTTGCCTGAGAACCCCTTAATTTCAAAACTACAATAATTCAGAGGGAGGATCTCAGGATCTGTAGCTGCTCACAGTGACCCCAAGATGTGTTAGAGAGTCTCTGTTCCCAGCCCAATGCTCAAAGAAGGAGTCAGGGCTCTTCATTTCTCGGTCTCAAGGTTGTTTATTGTTCCTTATCTATAAAATTCTTTCTCCTGCCCTGCCCAGGCCCGCTCAGCAGGACAGTCAGAGGCACTCTGCCTGCCCTCAGGGCAGGGTTATCTTTTTATACTAAAAACTACCTGTACAATATTTACAGTTACTTTCCAATACCTGTCACCTGTGTTAGACACTGAGCTTCTGCTCTAAACCAATCTAAAAGTGCCACCATCACCCAGAAGATGGAGGCCAAGAAGAAGGAGAAAGGCTGGACACACCCAGATTCTTCCATCTTGCCCCCTGAACCCCCCATTCTAAAATCCCAAAAAATCTATTTTTCACCCCATTATAAATTCACTATCATTCTACTTAAACTTTCGTGGCTTGGAATCCTTCATATAAAGGTTGGTAATTGTTTTTTCCAAGGGTTAAATCAAAGGCACAGGGGTCTGGGGCTCTGTGCCAAGGTCTCTGAGCCCCCCTGACAGGGTCTCACATCCTACAGGGCAGCCAGAGGAATTCCCTGGGTTCCCACAGGAGGGGGTTTGCATTTTCCATTTCAGGGGAGGCTCCTGCCTTCCTCAGCAGACACCTGGCTGTTCACACCAGGACATCCCTCCTGTCCCCATGTTCTGGAGGACGCCTGGCTGTCCCTGTCCCCACGTGCAGGTGACACAGAGTCACCCATCCTGGCCCCACAGCCCAGAGCTGAGCACTCCTGAGCCACTCAGCAGCTCTGGCACTCCAGGAAGGGCGTCAGGAGCCTGGCTTGGCAGGAGCTGCCTTTGAGATGTCATAAACCAGCTGGGAAAGGAATCCTGCAGGGATTCAGAGCTTTTTGTGAATCCAACTCTGTTAACAAATAATGGTTTTCTCCTGTTGTGTCCTGAGGGAATGTGATTTGGCAGATGCTAAAGGTTTCTGGGTCCTTAGCAAAGCCCAGGGAAGGTGTCCCTGCAGTAAGCTGGGCACTGGAGCAGGGTGTGTTTGCAGGATCTGGGAGCAGGGGAAGGTGCAGGAGTGTGGGTTTGCAGGGGTGGTGGATCAGGCTCTGAGACAGCTGCTCACTGCCACTGTCACATTTTCTGAAAAATCCATTGCCAGATTTCTTCTCTTGGGAAGCTAAGAAGCCTCAGAGAAAAAAGGAAACAATAATTATCTGATTTGCTTCTCCTGTGTTTTGCTGCTTTGGAATGTGGTCTGGACATTGTTTACCAACAGGTGCACGTTTGATTGGTTCCATGTGAATTGATTTGACTTAATGACCAATCACAGTTCCCAGCTGTGACTGATGAGGAGTCAGTCACAAGTTTTTATTAATCACCAGTTGTTTTTTTAATTATTATTCAGTTTTTATTAATTCTTGTTAAGCCTTCTGTCTGTATCCCTCTCTTTCTTTAGTGTAGCTTTAGTATAGCATTCTTTTATATAATATAATAACATACAATAATAACTCAGCCTTCTGAGAACATGGAGTCAAATTCTCATCTCTTCACCTCGTCCTGGGGACCTCACAAACTCAACAGCTTGCGGGGCTTTTTTTCCAGGGCTGGAATGCCCATCCTTGGAGGAGTACCAGGAATTCCTGGAGGTGGCACTCAGGGCTCTGGGCTGGGGACAAGGTGGGGATGGGGCACAGCTGGGATTCCATGGGCTGGGAGGCTTTCCCATCCCAGTTCCTGCAGCTGGAGTATCCCAGTTCCAGCAGCTGGAGTGTCCCAGTTCCAACAGCTGGAGGGTCCCAGTTCCTGCAGCTGGAGGGTCCCAGTTCCTGCAGCTGGAGCATCCCAGTTCCAGCAGCTGGAGGGTCCCAGTTCCTGCAGCTGGAGCATCCCAGTTCCAGCAGCTGGAGGGTCCCAGTTCGTGCAGCTGGAGCATCCCAGTTCCTGCAGCTGGAGGGTCCCAGTTCATGCAGCTGGAAGGTCCCAGTTCCTGCAGCTGGAGGGTCCCAGTTCCTGCAGCTGGAGCATCCCAGTTCCAGCAGCTGGAGGATCCCAGTTCATGCAGCTGGAGCATCCCAGTTCCAACAGCTGGAGCATCCCAGTTCGTGCAGCTGGAGCATGCCAGTTCCAACAGCTGGAGCGTCCCAGTTCCTGCAGCTGGAGGGTCCCAGTTCCTGCAGCTGGAGCGTCCCAGTTCCTGCAGCTGGAGGGTCCCAGTTCCAACAGCTGGAGCATCCCAGTTCGTGCAGCTGGAGCATCCCAGTTCCAACAGCTGGAGCGTCCCAGTTCCAGCAGCTGGAGGGTCCCAGTTCGTGCAGCTGGAGCATCCCAGTTCCAGCAGCTGGAGGGTCCCAGTTCCAGCAGCTGGAGGGTCCCAGTTCCTGCAGCTGGAGGATCCCAGTTCCTGCAGCTGGAGCATCCCAGTTCCAGCAGCTGGAGGGTCCCAGTTCGTGCAGCTGGAGGATCCCAGTTCCAGCAGCTGGAGGATCCCAGTTCCAGCAGCTGGAGGGTCCCAGTTCCTGCAGCTGGAGCATCCCAGTTCCAGCAGCTGGAGGGTCCCAGTTCCTGCAGCTGGAGCATCCCAGTTCCTGCAGCTGGAGGGTCCCAGTTCCTGCAGCTGGAGGATCCCAGTTCCAGCAGCTGGAGGATCCCAGTTCCCAGTTAATTGGGACACACAAGACAGATGATGGACCTTGGACCTCATTAGCATAAGAGGTTTGATAAACAGGATGCCTTGGCAAGAGCAAACAGAACTTTGAGGATTACATCAAGACTTAGCTGAAGGTTAAGTCAGGACTTAAATCAGGAATTAAATCATAAAAGAAAATTACATCAAGAGTTCTGCAAGCAAGAGATGTTGTAAAATGTGTAAGTGTTTTTATGTGATGATTAGCCCAGTCATTTTAGTAAAACATTACTAGCCTTCCTAAAATAGTATATAAGCACCAGTAGCCCACAATAAATTTGGATTCTTTTGACCATCTCACAGTCTCCCTGTCCCTCTCATCATCACCAACACCAGCTCCTGCAGGTGAGGCCAGGCAGAGCAGCCCCATCCCTCTGCACCCCTGAACTACACCTGAGCAAGGCACAAATAAATTCAGTTGACTTGTCTGAGAGACTCAACCCTGCAAAGGGACCCCATCTCCTTAGATTAAAGGGGTTATCTGAGAAAATTAAAAATAAAATAAAAAATAAAATAAAATAAAATAAAATAATACAAATAAATAAAAAATAAAAAGCTTGTTTGGCTGTTCTGGCATCCTTGAATAAAATTCTTGGTGCTCTCATGTTTCTTCCTCCTTTTCGGATTTCCGTGGTAAATATTCCTGGTGAATTTAAAGTTCTCCTCATGTGTTTGGCCCTCCCCAGGTGGTGGGCAGTTTCCACTGCCACACTCCAGACCCTTTCTGCCACACAACAGCCTCCTTTAAAGTGAGACACAATCATTTGCCACGAGGTTTTCAGGATGTGAGGAGGAAAAAAAAAACAATTTCCCACGCCTTTAATTGTGATCAGGCTGGGACTGTAGGAGAGCTGCCTTGTCCCCAAGCATCTGCATTCCTTTATTAAATGTATTGCCTTCCCCAGACTGGCAAGGCTCATCACAGCCATGACCTGAGCCTCTCCTGGAAGAGGGAGAAGTGCCTGGGGCTGGTGGCTGCCCCTGTGCCTCGCATCAGCACCAGGGGGAATCACATCTGACAGCCACAGGGAGCCAGCAGGGGAAGCTCAGACCCCAAGGAATAAATAAACCTGCAGGAGGGGAGGCTTGTCAAGGATAAAACCACTCAGAGTTCAGGAGAGGTTGGGAGTGTTAGGAAAATCCACCCACAAACAGCAGAGGTTTATGTCCAGAAAGGAGGCAGAGGAGTCCTTTGACTTTATTCCAATCAAGGCAGAGGCCATGGGCCATTCCCCTGGGGTCTCTCCCATTTTTGGAGGATGCAGCCTCCTTTTTATCCCAATTTCCCAGCCACATTTCCCTTCTCTCTTTCCCCATTTCTGAGGTACTTGAGAGGTTCAGACTTCCCAGAACACCTGATCCCAAAGATTTCCCTCTGATGTACAACCCTCCTTTTTAATTTTTAATTCTTATGGAATTCAGGGGTTTTTCTTCCCCACTGTTTCTTTCACCTTTCAATGTCTAATTTCATTTCTCAGCAAATCTAAAGTTTATTAGTAAAAGCAAATCTCTTTTTCCATTCATCAATCAATGGAATCCTTCCCATTGTTTCTTTCCTCTCCCAGTGCTGGTTTTACCTAACAGCAGACCCAGATCTTGTCTGGAAAGACAAATCCAACATTCCTCTCAGGAGGAAAAGAAGAGGAGGGAAGAGCAGGAGGAAGAGGAGGGAGAATCCCTTGCTGTGCTGTGAGGTGGTGCCCCACAGCTGATGCTGGTGAGTAACTGCTGTGTAACTGGTGTGTAACTGGTGAGCAGCCACAGAGGAGGCCAGGCAGGATGATGCCTCGTGAAGGCTGAGCTGGAACAGAGACCAGACAGAGCTGAAGAATAAAGGAGGGATTTACTGAGAGGCCTCAAAGGATGCACCTTGGGCAGCACAACCCAAAATGGCCACAAAAATGAACAGGCCACAGGGTCTTACACTTCTTTCTTGCTCATGTTTTTTTAATGGAGTTCATTGTCCCATTCCTGCAGTCCCACCCTGCTTGTTTTTCTCTCTCCAGCCCACGGTGTTTGTGCTCTGGGGCTGAGATTTGGACCGTTTGTTCCCCAGCTGGAGCAGGAATTGTTTTGTCTCCCTGCTCTGTGCACAGAGCTCACCATCCCCTCATGTGAAGCTCAGAATTACGCACTGAAGCAGCACAGAATGTGAAAAATATCAAAGCTGAAACCTGAGGCATCAAGGAGTGGTGTGAGAAGGGCAGAAGCAGGAACCAGCAGAGGGAAGGGTGTCACCAGCCCTGTGTGGCAGGAGGGGACAAGGCCACAGGCAGGGATGCTCCAGAGGCTGATCAGGGCAGCTGTCAATCTTGCTGAGTGACAGCCAGGAGGGGACATTACAGGGCTGAGATGGGCAGAGAGAACAGAAATGAAGCTTTCCCAGCAAACACAGGGCCAGAGGCTCCTGTTCCTGCTGGAGGGACCCCTGGAAGGTGGCACAGAGTGCTGGGGCCACCACAGCTCCCACCTGATGTCCCCCACTGTCCCCCACACAGGGCTCTGCTCTGATCCCCCCATGCCAGCCCCAGGGCCCTCTGGAGAGATCCCCACTGGCTTTCCCAGTATTTCAGTCAGATTCCTGTGGTTTTTAAGTGGCCAGAAGTGGTAGGAATAAATAAGGCAAAGCAGCACAAATGGCATCTAAAATGGTTTGCACACCAGCTGAGCATCTTTATCTCAAATTTTAATAAAGACAATGATACAGTGAAATTTTGCTGCTCTAATGAGCTCTGAACTGTGACTTAGGCTTGTCAAGCAACAGCTGGTGCTGTCCTTAGTATATCAGCATTTGACATCTCCTCAAAAAAATTTTTACTGTTACAGAGAATATGAGCCAAACACTTCTGGCACAAAATTTCCTACAGCTCAATGGCATTTGGAGTTGGTTCTACTGGGTTTTGTAAACCTGCAATAAAAAACCATCACCCATTTACACTCAAAGATTAATAGAATAAACTGAATTTTATATCTATATAGAGACAGAATAGCATAAATCTACATATAGAAAGGTATGTGCATATAGATATAGAAATATATCTATATATCTACATATAGAAAGACAGAATGGCATTTCTGGATGGGTTGAACGGCAGCAAAAAATTATAAACATTACTCTTTGTTTCAATCACGTAAATAAATATATAACTCATTCAGCAGAACAGGGAGTTAATCACAACCAAGCAAAGCTCCTCTGTAAGGCTGGGGATGCTCTGTTCGTGGGGGTTTTAATTCTCCATTATTCATCTTTCAATTATTACCTGCATCTCCTTCAAAATTCCCAGCTGCTCTTCCCAGTGTGTCCCGGGAAGCAATGAGATTTTATTAATTCAGAATAATTCAGGTATTATTAGAATAATTCAGGCCTCTTAGAGGACCACCAAAGAAACCCAACAAACCTCTAATAGTCGCAACTCACTTCAGAGTTTGGAAGGACAGAAGAGAAATTTGTGGGGTCCCAGTGTCAAGCCTAGATCCTGCACCTCTTGCACATAAAGTGGAAGTTCCCCCTAAAATTTGTTTTGTAGAGCAAAGGAGAGCAAAAAGGAAATATTGTAAAATATTGTGGCCTAGAAATGTCTTCAGAGGAACAGAACCAAACATGTTCAGGCAGTACTGGAGAATGATGCTCCAGCTAGTTCCACACAAATTGCCACCAGGGATTTATGTAATTCACTAAGCAGATTTTCAGGAGAACTGGAGATTTCCTGATCACTTTAATGACATGGAGAATCTGCCTTAGGAGAGGTTTACACTGCCATTTCCCCTTCTGCTGCTGACCCATTAATCTTCCCCACCCTGCAGCAAGATTATATGCGTAATTCTGCACCTTTTTGATTTCCCCTGCAGAGTTTTGCAAAATTCCAGGGGCTGGAATGGCACACCCTGGGGACAGCAATCCCAAGGGACCTTGGCAGACCATGAGTTTAACCACAAATGCGTTTATGCAAACCATTCCAAACCTTAAAAATCCCCAGGTGGCACCGCAGGCAACAGCCCTGATACAAAAGGGATTTAAGGTTTTTTCCCTTGTGCTGCACCTCGAGCCAATTGGAGCAGATCTGAAAAGGAAGAACATTAATGCTGAGGATGTGCTTACTTGGGAACAGTTTAGGGGTTTCCACCAAGTTCATTTTGCTGATCAGGGGCAGGATTTGTCACAACCCCACATTCCATTTCGCAGGCTGTGTTTGCAGAGCGCTTGAATGTGGGGTTTTTTTTTTTCAAGAAGTGAAGTTAAAAATGTCCCTTTCTCTCAAGGCTTCACATCTGTGCAGTTATGGAACAACTGGAACAGAGCTTTTCAGTCCCTTGAAGAGCCTTGATTGATATTTTGTGACAGAAAGCTGCAGCTGGGAGTGAAAAACCTGCTCATTGTTGGTAAGACAAAATGCTGAAAATTCCTTTCAGCTGGAAAGACCAGCTTGAGCTTGAAAAAAACAATGGGAAACCAGAGCTGAAAAACTCAGATTTGGGGGGGGGGGGGTTGTGTGTGGTTTTGGTTTGGGGTTGTTTTTTGGTTTTGTGGTTTTTTGGTTCTGAGTTGGGGTTTTTTTTAGGTTGGGGTTTTTTGGGGTTTTTTTTGATGTTTATGGTTGTTTTTTTTTTTTATGATAATGAATTCTCTCCACTGGAGACATGTAGAAATGGCAGGAAAGGTGCAGACTGGCTCCAGGACACCTGAGAAGCAGCTCAATGGTGTAAGGGACATCATGGGGCCAAACAAAAAGTGTTGCTTAATTCAGCTGGAAAACCTGCTTTTCCAGCTTCCATCCCAAGTGAAAATTCCTTCGTATTCCCAAGCAGTCGTGTCACACACCTGCAATTATTTACAATAGCCAATTCAGATATTTAGGCAGCCAACACAGAGCACGCTGATGTACCAGAACCAAGAAACTCTCCCAGAAAAAGCCCTCAGACAGAGCTGCAAAATGCTCAGGAAGGCTGTTCCAAAATTTTTAGGAACTGAAACTCTTTATAATAATAAATTATAATTATATATATTTTTAAGAATAAATTATAATAATAATGTGAGTCACGAGCAAATTTACACTACTGACTCAGAAGAAACAAGTTGCAATTTTGAAGGGGAAAAAAATGTGCAAATATATATATATATATATATATATATATATATATATAAAATTGAGCACTTTGTTCTGATTTCGTACAGGTTTTGCCCTATAACATCAAGTTTTGTATTGGTTTACTGTATTGTTACAGTGAACAAATTAAGGTGTGACCAGGGAACCATTAAATCAGATTTCAGGCCTGTCACACACCAGCTAAATGCCATGTCACGAGGCTTTCTGGAGGTGGAGAGCACCTCAGGGGTGTTCAGTAATGGTGAAGAGCAGACCCACCCTGAAAATGCCCTCTGAGCTCCTGGGGAAACTTTCTGAAATGAAGGGTGGCACCCAGCTTTTTGGAAATCCTTGATTTAAAAGGAAAACAGCAGAAATACCAAAGCTGCTGTGGCAAGAATCAGTGTTTCAAGGATGAGAGTGAAATGCCGCCATTTGAAAACCTTGAAGGAAATAAATAAATCTATTTCTCCTGGCTCCCTGGAGCTCACTGTTACTTGCCAGCTGGTGGGCTCATGGTTTGTCTCCCTGCCTTTACAGTGACAATGGCTCTGATTATTCGTTGTGCATTTTTAATTAATGCTAAGCCAAAACTCCACCACTTCAGTTCAAGCAACAGTGCTTAATGTGCTGCTGAAAATCCAGTTTCCTGCTGATGTGAAATTGCCAGATACTGGGGTGAGCGGCAATTACACAATATTTTAACTGCTGCACATGAAATGTATGAAGAAAAAAGGTTTTCATTTGTTCAATTCAGCCTTATCACAGTATGTGAAATTTATCCTGTTTGAGTTAAAGGAAGTGAGACTTTCCCTTTCAGCTCTGAGTGAGAGTGGATGGGACCCTGAATTTGGAACACTGAGTCAGTTTTAAAAAGATGCTGTAAGGTTTTTGTGTGATTGAACGCATACACGTTGGAAAGCCTGAGGTGTTCTCATGCAGAAATGGAATTATGCGTGTGGGAAAAAGCTTGTGTTTCATAAACTAGTCTGTTAGTGCCACTGCCGCTTATTTCTGTAGCACACAAATAATCTTAGCTTGAATTTTCCTGTTCAAGGACCAAGGAAGTGGAAGGCCTCTCTTGTTCCAAAATGTGCATTTGATAAGGATTGTTTGGCTCACATTTACCGGGAATGTAAGAATACACGTTTTTGTGTTTTTCAGCCATGGGTGCTTGCTTTTATACATGGCACCAGGAGACACAAACTACAATTGAGATGATTTTTTGGTGCATTTTCCACCAAAGCATCATTAACTCCTTGAAAATATATGTCTCATCCTTCCAGTCCTGTGACCAGCGGTGTATCTCCTGTCTAATTAAATTAGTGTATTTATCCTTTCTAAATCCTTCTGCCATTTGAGTACAACTGTGATGGCACAGGTGCTACCTGGCAGAGGAGAATTACCTGCCACTGCCAGGCAGAGCTGCAACACAAGAAATCACAGCAGAGATAAATACTATGTGTATTCCATTCCCCAGGGCATCCCAGTCATGCCATGGTTTAGGAAAAGCTGATAAACTGAAAGAATTTTTTTTTCTTGGTTTTTTTTTTTTTGTTTTGTTTTGGTTTTTGGGGTTTGTTTTTTAGTTGTTGTTGTTGTTGTGGGTTTGGTTGTTTTGGGGTTTTTTTTATCTGCATTTTCTTTTACTTCCAAAGTTTTCCTTTTAAGTCACCAGGTACTAATTCTTGTCTCTTGTTCAGGAGGGGCTGGAAGGAACACACACACACACACACACACACACACAAACCTTGAAATTCTGCACCAAGAAATCCGGCCTGGCTCATGCTGGAGATTTGCAGTGCTGAGCATCTCGAGCACTCAGCCAGCAGATATCCACCTGAAAACCAAGGAAAAGCAAAGGGAGCACTGGGTTGGAAAAGGGGATGAGGAGTGAGGGACAGGACCAGAGGGAAATTCCCTCGTTCCCCATCTCGGTCTTGTAGAACCTCTCAAAACAAAGGTGTTGATTTGCCCATTTAAACCAAGGAAATGAATTATCAGGTCAGATTTACCCTGGCAGCACCATCAGACACCAGCCAGGAGGAGAAATGACCCCTGTGGGAGGAAGAGGCTCCCCTGTGCCTCAAGAACCTGGGTTTGGGAAGGGCTGCTCAGCAGGGTGAGGATCTCACACCAGGGACTCACAGTGAATTTGTCAGGCTGCCTCTGAGCAGTGCCAGGTTTTGTTTCCTCAGCTCCAGGCAGGACGAATGCCTTGGTTTGGAAAGACAGGAGTCTGCTAAGGAAGGCAGGAGCCTCCCCTGAAATGGAAAATGCAAACCCCCTCCCTCCAAATTGCTATAAATTTTAAATTAAGGGGCTCGGAGGCAAAAAATACAGGAACAGTTCTTTAATAGGGAAGAAAATAAAAAGATAAAATAAACAATGCAGTACACCAAAACAACACTGACAGAGTCAGAACCCAGCCTGACACCCTGTGGTACAGTCCAGTTGGTACAATCTAGTTGGAATTGTGGCTCAGCCCTCCTGCAGTGCCAGGGCTGGTTCTGCTGGAGCAGGGATCCTGGAGAAAGGTGCAGTCTCTGCCTCTGCAGATCCAGGGGAAGGAGAGGCAGCTGCTGCTCCTCTGGGGAATCCAGTGCAGAAGCCGTGCTGGTGTTCCAGAATCTCCAGATTATATCCAGGTAGGAATGCTTGGCTCCTCCCTCTGGGCTCACATCTCCCAGTGGGATGTTACAGTTCTTATCAGCCATGCAGGGACATTCCATGGCTATTATCAGCAGGTGTCTCCCCACTTGTGGAAGAGATAAGGAAAGCTGCCCAATGAACAGAAGACAGCTGCCACACAGATGGCAAACAGAACACAATTGGCTTGGCAATGCAGGACAACAGCCCAGCTCTCCGGAGCACAAGGAACATCTCCTGTGTGGCCCTGGCACCCTGAGCTGTGCCCAGCATCAGCCAGCTCTGTGTGCAGGACAGGGAATGTGGAAAACGAGTATTTTGTGATTGGCTTTTCACAAATATTAAAATGAATATTATATGTGTTGTGTTACAAAGTAATGCTGTATTAATTCTCTTAAGCAGTGTGTTAAATATAGTTGTAGGTTATAAGATAAGGTTAAAATAGAAACCATGCTATGTAGGATACTTTTTTCCTAAGGAAAGGACTGGCACTGAGATAGCAGCCACAGGACACCTGAATCTTTCAGAGAAAGGGAAATTATTGCTCCATTATCAGAACAAATGAACTTCTTCCTGCCTCACTCAGCCCTGAAGAGCTGTCAGGATTCAGAGGAAGCAGCTGACACTGCCCAGACAGAATCCTGTGTTGGAATGGAATTGATGCATCATGGATGAGGTGTATGAATATGCAACAGGCTGTTGTTTTTAAGGGTTCATCCTCTGTTAACGTGGGTCCTTTCTGGGCTTATTTTGCCCAGAAAAGATACCCGGGCTGTCCATAACTCTTTGTTTCTATTGTCTTGTATTGTCCTAATCCAAATTGTCCAAATCATTATTACTCTAATTGTTTTACTATTTGTATAACCATTCTTTTTCTATTAAACTTTTAAAATTTTAAAAACAAGTAATTGGGGTTTTTCACAGGGAACCAACCTGGACAGGGTTGAATTCTCACCTTCTCCTGCCAGCCCCACTCAGACATTCCTGCTTTTCTTGCTCCCTTCATGGAAAAGATAAAAGTTTGGCAGCAGCTGGCCACAGGCAGCCTTGGCAAGTCCTCAAAAGCTTGTCTATTACACGTGGTTATGAGTCAAAGATATATTTTTTTCCCTCTGAAGTGCCTTCCTAGATGAAGTAATCTCTGAGGACTCCACATCTAGTCTGTGTGTCCCCTGTACTAATAAACAGAATACATGTGGACATCTCTCAAGGCATTTAAAGACCACTGCAGCACCATTTTCAAAGGGTTCAAACAACCAATTATTTCTGTAATCTAAAATTTAATAAGCTATTTGCTTGCAAATCTGTTTTTGATTGATTTTCTATCATGCTGTATTTCCCACTATTTCTAACATAAAAGCATTACAGTGATAAGAACATTGCTGTGTTCTTACTTGCAAGACATCAGGGCCAAATTATGGCTAATTTGGAGTTCCCAAACTTTGCCCCTAACAGAAGAAAGGATGAGTGAGATGGCAGTATACTAAACTCTCAGAAGCAGCAGTGAAAATCATAGCACAGTATCCTTTGCACTGCTGGCTGGCACCTTCCACCTCTCTGTTTATTTATATTTGTTTTATTTATATTTGTTTATTTATATTTGTTTTATATTTGTTTGTTTGTATTTATCTGTTATTTCTATTTTCCATCTGGCATTCTCCATTCAGGTAGAAGTCCCTAGGGAGACTGATGGGATTTGGTAGAAAATAAATTTACCTGGAATTACAGCACATAATGCTCCTAATCCATCTCCTGGCACAGAGCTGAGCCATGGGGTAAGCCTCTGTGAGCAGATGTCTGGTGTTTTCCCATCAGATCTTGGGATAAACCTCCAGATTAGACACAGGAAAGCATCAGGATGCTGCTGCCCCGCAGCCACCATTTAATCTGTGCAGTGGATAAAAACACACCTTAAGTGGCCCTGAAGATTCCAGAGTGGGAAAATGAGTTTATGGGGGCAAAAAGGAGTGGATGTGACTTGGGAAATAAAATGAAAACACATCCTGAGAAAGAAACTGGTGCTGGTTTGTCAGGACACAGTAAAATATAAAATGAGGGAAAATTTTGCCTTCTGAAAGAATAAGCAAAGAGATTGGTTTGTTTTTTGTTTTTTTTTAACCTTTATTTAATTTCAAAGTGTCCATTTCAGATTCTCTCTTCAAGACTTGGTAAGCTGGATAAAGAGCTATGCCTCTATTTTGGCTTTTTGCTACAGGAATAAAGTCCCACAACACGAATATCTCTAACTCACAATGGAATTTTTTTTGTTCTCACCTTCATTCCCAAGGCATCTTAGAGATGATTACCAGTGAATAAGTGGCTAAAACAATCTGTTACCTACTTTTCCTCTCATCGGCTGGTAAAAAAATCTGCACAGACTACACACAACAGTGCCAGCAGAAGAAAACGCCTCTTGTTTCACTGAGACACTGCTAAATATAGATTTTACCAAACTGCTGGTTCCTGAGTTCATAGGACTCATTTCCACCGTTTCTCAGGGGCTCCTTCTCATCTCCCATGTCACTGTCCTTCATCTGTGCAAAATAGGCAGGAGGAGCTTTGCACTCGTAGTGCCTGTCCAGGGATTTCAGGTGGATGAGCATGTGCAGAGCATAGGCCAGGACCAGCAGCAGAATCAGGGACATCACCAAGCCCATCAGGATTGCTGGGGAGAAGAAGGATGCACAGTCCCTGGCATAGGCAAAATGTCCTTCTTGGATGTTAAAACCTTGAATCTACAGGGAGGACAAAAGGGGTCATGTTAAATAAAGTACCGGTGTTTCATTCATTTGTGTTTCATTAATTTGCTCCTGATGGCAGTGAGAATTTTTGACTTGAGACCTGCACAAATTTGTGTATCCCACTGATAGCTGGAGCTAATGCTCAGAGTTTATCCAGGTCAGTCTCCTGAAACTCTTAGCTCTTCTAATCCCCTCCACTCTGCTGCCAAAAGGATTTTCAGCTGTGTTTCAAACAGAACTTTCCACCAAGACTCACTCTTGGTGGCTCAGCAATATTTAATTGCAGGCATGGTACCTTTCATGTTAACTGTGCATCTCCAGCATCACTGGCTGAGAGTCCTCAGAGTTTTTGCTTCAGACTGCACAAACTCCAACGTGACCAACCAGGAAATATTCTCAAGTGCCTGCCCTAGGACAAGATTTTTCTCACCAGTTCCACATGGGTGGCACGTGGCAGCAAAACTACAGAAACTACAGAAAGCTGCACCAGTTATGGAAAACACCAACAGGTTTTATTCCTGGCTTCAGTTCTAATATGGATTTTAGCACTCTGCTCCACTAGATCAGTCCATGGACATTTTTCACACAGTGACAAAAAGTTTTTCCATTCCTTTTTCAGCTCCTCATGCCCCCTGACTCAGGCATCTAAATGCAAGGCACTCTAGTCCTGCCATCTTAGGCTCCCTCCTTGTCACACGCAGAAGAATTGTCACTTTCAGGAGATTATTAATCTCATCCTAAAATAAGGGCTTAAGATGGGTCAGGGGAATTATCCAGTGGCTTTAGAGGCAGGCCGGGGTGACTATAATCAGGGCACAAGGTTAAAATTCCTAGGCACCAAAAGTGAAGTGAGATGAATCCCATGTCTGTTTGTCTGGTGCTGATATTGGTGCTGAGTGTGAGAGCTCAGCTCAAAATGATGTAATGACAAGAAATCAAATTCACTCACCACTAGAGGGAACACAAGCAGAAAGACTACAAAAAACAGCCTTTAATTTCCTTGGACAGGAAAAGTCTTAGTTTCTATTTTGTGCTCCGTGTGATGCCTTGGAATTTTAGCTTTTATAATTTCCATGTATTTGAGGTCCTGCAGTTCTTTAGTGTGTAACTCCAAACTCCACATTCAGTGTCAGCTGCTGCTGCCCCATTTTGGGCAGACACAACAATTCCTCTCCAGGACTGGCAACCAAGGACACCTCACTGCCCCAGGGCCAGAAATGCAAACAAAAGGGAGTTAGGGAAAGCAAACTGGGGGTAAATGACTTCATTAGTTGAAGCTGGAATTGTTAGATTAGCCCCATATGCAAACGGACCAAACATAAAAGTGTGAAAACTGTGACCCGTGGTCCATTTTCGGGTGTAGCCCCTGAGGGAGCTTTGTCTGCCCAAAATGTAACTGAAGGCCCTTCAATAAACATAGCAGCTTTTTATTCTATAAATTCTGTCTGGCCTCTGTTTTTAGGCAGCCCCAAAAAGGCATAAAAGGTCAAAATATTTTGTGGGTCTGACACAGGCCTGTCAGGCCGGGCCTGGAGCTGAGCCGGGCCTGTGTCCAGAGACTGTGGGGACACAAATGGAGGCCACAGGGTCCATTTTCGGGTGTAGCCCCTGAGGGAGGGTTTTGCCTGCCCAAAATGTATCTGAAGCCCTTTCAATAAATATAACCACTTTTTATTTTCTTAATTTTGTTTGGCCTCTGTTTTTGGGTAGCCCAAAAAAACATCGCAAGGAGAGGCACAAATGTGTAAACTGCGCATGGAAGGTGATGGCTTTTCCCGAGAAAGCCAAAACCTCCCCTCAACCTATCCATGGGATCCACCTGTCTGAAATCCACGGCTGTTGAAGATTGCAATGCAAGATGTTTTCCATTCCCATCTGTAGGGCAGATTACCTTTGCCAAGTGGGCAGTTTGCCTTATCTCTCTGTTAGAGTGACCACATTCACACCTCCCTCAGGAGGGGACATTGCTGATAACAGCCATGGAATGTCCCTGCATGACTGATAAGAACTACAGCATCCCATTGGGAGATGTGAGCCCAGAGGGAGGAGCCAAGCATTCCTGCCTGGATATAATCCAGAGGTTTGGAGACACCAGCACGGCTTCTGCACTGGATTCCCCAGAGGAGCAGCAGCTGCCTCTCCTTCCCCTGGATCTGCAGAGGAAGAACACGCCCTTCTCTACAGATCCCCCTGGCTCCAACAGAGCCACCCCTGACACTGCAGGAGGGCTGAGCCACAATTCCAATGGTTCTGCTGCCAACACCCTGACCCACAGGGTGTCAGGCTGGGTTCTGACTCTGGCAGTGTTGGTTTGGTTCACTGCATTGTTTATTTTATCCTTTTTTTTTCTGTATTAAAGAACTGTTATTTCCTGCTCCCATATTTTTGCCTGAGAGCCCCTTAATTTAAAATTTATAGCAACTCGGAGGGGTGGGGAGGGTTCACATTCTCCATGTCAGGGGAGGCTCCTGCCTTCCTTAGCAGACTCCTATCTTTCCAAACGAAGACAATGGCATCACCTGGAAGTCGATGAAGGTGACCTCCCAGAGGTGGGAGAGGTCGTGCTCGGAGCTGGGCACCAGCAGAGCATCGTGTCTCTGCAGGCTGCTGACGCGCTGGCAGCGGAAGGAGTGGGCGGCGGGCGCGCGGATCCCCGAGGCGTTGAACGTCGCCTGCACCGAGTGGTTGTACAGCAGCTGCAGCCTCTGCAGGCTGAACCAGCTCTGCACCGACAGCTGGTAGTAGCTGGTGGTCAGCAGGAGCCTGGGGAGGCCGTGTTGGAGCAGGGAGGAGGGAGAAAATCAGTCAGATTTAACCCCGTTAAATTCGCGCAGTGAGTGACTCCGTCAGAGTCATTGGCGTGACCGGTTTGTATCGGAATGATCAGAATTATGTGAGGTCTTGCCCCTTCCTTGGAGCCTGGAGAGAGAGGGACAGCTTCCCACAGAGGGTGGCAGAGCCCTGGAACAGCTGCCCAGGGAGGGCCTGGAGTGTCTGGAGACATCCCAGCCCCAGCTTCTGTGCCACTGTTCCAGGGGACCCTGTCTGGAGACAGGAATTGCACCAGATCATCTCCAGAGGTCTCTTCAGCCCCAAATACCCCCAAATACCCCAGGTTCCAGCCCCAAATACCCCCAAATACCCCTAAATACCCCCAAATACTCCCAAATACCCTGGGTTCCAGCCCCAAATACCCTGGGTTCCAGCCCTAAATACCCCCAAATACCCAGGGTTCCAGCCCCAAATACCCTGGGATTCTGTGGTTTGAGGTTGTTCCCTGTGGCAGCGGAAGGAGTTTGGTTTCTCCCACAGAGCAAGAAGAATATGAGGGGATTTTGCCTCATTACTTGGAAAAAATATTAATGCAAAAACTGGTATTGTACCCCTCCCACCCGGTGTATATGGAAAGTCACTTCTCAAGAAATGCTGTTCTGTCAACAAGAAGCCAACGTAAAAGTGGGTCACAGTCTGATGCCCAGACCATTTTAGCTAAAATCTCAGACACAGGAAGATTCTACACGATTCTACACAAAAGAGATGACCCAAACTTTTCCATGAGTAGAAAACTCAGTATAGGGAAAAAAAATGCCTTAATAAAACAAGTCAGGTGACAGACATGCTGAATGCAGGTGTTTTAGTTATGCAAGAGTTTCTCTCACATTATTTTTGCTTAAACAAATTCTCTTTAATTCCCCACACAACTGCATAACAATGTATTTGTGTTATGTTATTATCTGGTAAGGATTTTATTATATAAACTTACCTGATAACAAGTCCCTTCAGATTCCCAATGTCACCAAACTTCAGGGAAAGCCTAGGTCAAAAAACAAGTAACATCAGGCTAGGAAAAAAAAATTCAGAGACCTTCAGAGAAAAAAGCACCACAAAAGATTAATCTCAGTTATACATTAAATTTTTTGCTCAGTCTACCCTTAAAGTCAGTGGGAAAAAAACCTGAAAGGATTAAATCTTCCTCTAATGAAATATACTCATTCACCTGCTGATAGGAATGAGGCCCAGACCACGCAGAAAGAATAGAAATCCGTGTTTAAATTCCAACAAAACTCAATCCCACTGCTTCCCACCCTAGCTGACAATTAGGCTCAGTGGATCTCCTCTTCCAGCCACCACATCTCAGTCAAGCATCACCCCTGCCTGTCATTAGAAAGTGCAAACAGACACCTAGTCCTCCTCTTTTTAAATATCAGAGCATGAAAGAAAGCAGAGGTGACAGCTTAGATTTAATAAAACGAAACAAACAAAAACCCAACAAAATATTTAAAAACAAACAAACAAACAAACAAAAAAACATCCAAAGCAAAAAACAGCTAGCCCCACAAGTTCCTAGGTGATCTAGACTTCTTGGGTAACACTGGCTCCCTAAGACAGGACACTGAATCCAGACCATCCCTTGTTTTATTACAAATCTAAGTCAGAGATAGTTGAGGATTACATACAGGTAAATGTGCTATTCAAGTAAAAATAAAAATAAAAAAGAAATGCAGCTTGGATTATTATATCTGATACCATTCCCTGTGTTTTGAAACCCTTAATTTTCCCTTAGTTTATTTTCTGTTAGAAAATAAACTCTGTTTATTTCTGTTAAAATACTTACTAATCAGACTAAGATTATTTTCAAATTGTAGGCCAGAAGAGAGGGAGGAATGTTTGTTATCACTTTTTTCATCTTTAACATGAGTTTATTGCATCCTCTACCTCTGCCTGTCAAAAGAGTGCTGGATAAGTTCACATGCTGACAATGTAATATTCAAACTGCCTTGCTGAATATTGTGACGCTGGGTTCTTTCTCAATTTCTCTTTTAGCTTTCTGGTAACCTCACTAAAATGTCTGTGCACCTTGTGCTGTAAAATCACAAAGAGGCAACACCTACTTTGTGACTGTACAGCACAAGGTGCACAGACATTTTTGGTAACCACAGACGAAGAGGTTACCAGAAAGTTAAAAGTGAAATTGAAAAAGAACCCTGTGCAGCACCGCTGGTGATCCCTTAGAATTTAAATTTATATTTTTCATACATTGTGATCCTGCAGTTCTTTAGTGTGTAACTCCAAACTCCACATTCAGTGTCAGCTGCTGCTGCCCCATTTTGGGCAGACACAACAATTCCTCTCCAGGCCTGGCAGCCAAGGACACCTCACTGCCCCAGGGCCAGAAATGCAAACAAAAGGGAGTTGGGTGGGCAAACCTGGGGTAAATTATTTCATTACCTGAAGTTGTAATTGTTAGATTAACCCCCAATATGCAAATGGACCAAACTTATAAAAGTGTGAAAACTGTGACCTGTTTTCCCTTTTTGGGTGTAGCCCCTGAGGGAGGGTTTTGTCTGCCCAAAATGTACATGAAGCCCCTTCAATAAATAGAACTACTTTTAATAGCCTTCATTCTGTCTGCCCCTGTTTTTAGGTACTCCCAAAAACTCATCACTGGCACACACCCCTTGAAGGGAAAATTAGTCATGCACAGCACCTAAGCCCCACATTCAGCACAGGATCCCCTCTCCATCCCCACAAGCAGCTGTGTAAAACAGCTGGAGATGAAACAGACCAACAACTTCAGCCCTATGGGCACTGAGAGCAGAGCTGGCTGCCCAAGGAGGGGCCACAGCACTGCAAAAAGTGAGTATTGAGTATACACAACAGGCTGGGCTTAAACTACACAACCCACAGTGGCAGGACATCATCAGAAAAACCTGGGCCTCTTGATGCCTTGGAGTGGCTGCCTAGAACAGGAGCTGGATAAGATCAAAAGAATAAAGTGGGTATTTATTAAAGGCCTTCAAAAGGTGCATCTTGGGCAGTCAGAAGCCTCCCAGAGGCCACACCCAAAATGGACAATGGACAATGGACATGAGTTTTTCACACAATTATAAGTTTGGTCCATTTGCATTTCAGGGGTTGATCCTCCAATTCCAGCTTCAGGTAATGAAGTCATTTACCCCCAGTTTGCTCCCCAACATTTCACTTTTGCTTATACTTTCAGGGCCTGAGGCTGTAGGGTGTTGTCCTGGATAGCCAAGCAAATTGTGTTCTATTTACCATCTGCATGGCAGCTGTCTTCTGTTCAGTGGGCAGCTTTCCTTTCCTTATCTCTTCCACAACTGGGGAAGAGGCCATTGAATGTCCCTGCATGACTGATAAGAACTGTAACATCCCACTGGCAGATGTGAGCCCAGAGGGAGGAGCCAAGCATTCCTGCCTGGATATAATCCAGAGGTTTGGAGACACCAGCACGGCTTCTGCACTGGATTCCCCAGAGGAGCAGCAGCTGCCTCTCCTTCCCCTGGATCTGCAGAGGAAGAACACATCCTTCTCTACAGATCCCCCTGGCTCCAACAGAGCCACACCTGACACTGCAGGAGGGCTGAGCCACAATTCCAATGGTTCTGCTGCCAACACCCTGACCCACAGGGTGTCAGGCTGGGTTCTGACTCTGGCAGTGTTGTTTTGGTGTACTGCATTCTTTATTTTATCCTTTTTTTTCCCCTATTAAAGAACTGTTATTTCCTGCTCCCATATCTTTGCCTGAGAGCCCCTTAATTGAAATTTATAGTAATTCAGGGGGAGGGGGTTTATATTTTCCATTTCAGGAGAGGCTCCTGCCTTCCTTAACAGACACCTGTCTGTTCAGACCAAGACAGGTGTCCTTGAGTGTCACAGACATCTTTTATGGAAAAATCCCTTCCTTAGGATTTTTCCTCCTGAGAAGCTGAGAGGCCTCAGGAACGAAATGCAACCAATGGTTATCTGCTGCTGTGGAATGCAACAGGTGCATCTGGGATTGGGCTCATGTGGTTGTTTCTAATTAATGGCCAATCACAGTCAGCTGGCTTGGGCAGAGAGCCGAGCCACAAACCTTTGTTATCATTCTTTCTGATTCTATTCTTAGCCAGCCTTCTGATGAAATCCTTTCTTCTATTCTTTTAGTACAGTTTTAATGTAATATATATAATAAAATAATAAATCAAGCCTTCTGAAACATGGAGTCAGATCCTCCTGTCTTCCCTCATCCCGGGACCCCTGTGAACACGGTCACACTTCAATTTCAGAGGAATTGTGTTGTCTGACCAAAACGTGAAGACAGCAACCAACACTCTGTATGGAGCTTAGAGTTATACCTTGAAGCAGCACAGGATTTGACAAATGAAACAGCTAAAACCTTAAGGCTCCACTCCCATATTCACTCCCCAGAGTGGCTGCCTGCCCCCAGCTCCCCCAGCAGAGCAGAATTCCCCTTACATGGCACTGTCCTCGCTGCAGTTTGAGTCCCCAACATCCACGGTGGCCTGGGCTCCAAAGGTCCTGTCTGTCAAATCCAGCTGGGTGTGGTTCTCCATCCTGATCAGGATCCTCCTGGCCCAGAACAGGATGCAGGGGGTGCCATTGATGGTGACGTTCAGGGGGCTGCAGTGGCTGTGGGGGAGCCCAGGGTGGCTCCAGGGTGCTCCTTGCCACTGTCCCCCCCTGCTCCAGTTGTAGCTGACAGCCTGAGGGGCCACACAAGAGATTTCTGTCAGAAGATGTGCATGGAAAGTGCCTGTTTTGTGATTGGCTTTTGGCAAATACTAAAATGAATATTGTATGTGTTATGTTTGAAAGTAATGCTGTATTCATGCCCTTAAGTAGTGTGTTAAATATAGTTTTAGGTTATAACAAAATGTTAAAATAGAAACTGTGCTATGTAAGATACTTTTTTAAAAGAAAGGACTGGCACTGAGATGGCAGCCACAGGACACCTGACTCTTTCAGAGAAATGGAATTTATTGCTCCATTATCAGAACAAATGAACTTCTTCCTGCCTCACTCAGCCCTTCAGACCTGTCAGGATTAGGAGGAAGCAGCTGACACTGCCCAGACAGAATCCTGTGTTTGAATGGAATTGATGCATCATGGATGAGGTGTATGAATATGCAAGAGGCTGTTGTTTTAATGGTTAATCCTCTGTTAATGTGGGTCCTTTTTGGGGCTTATTTTGCCCAGAAAAAGGTACCCAGACCATCTGTAACTCTTTGTTTTCATTATCTGATATTGTCCTAAATCCTAATTGTCCAAAATATTATTACTCTAATTATATTGCTATTTTTATAACCGTTTTATTACTATTAAACTTTTAAAATTTTAAAAACAAGTGATTGGCGTTTTTCACAGCATGGTTTCAGGAGTCACCAGAACTCGTGAGCCAGCCCTGGTCTGAGCAAGCAGAGGCATTCCTGGCTGTTTCCCCTTCCCACCATGGGGATGGCACCTCACAGAGCACCCAGCCCCAGCACAGAAGGTGCCCCCTCAGCTGCAGATTCTCTACAGCACCTCTAAAAATTGCTTCAGCCCACTGGAAAGGACTCAGGTTGTGCCAAGGACGCAGGCCACCATGCTGGAAGCACACTGGGCAGCTGTACATGTGAGAGAAATTACTGTATTTAACCTACCTGCAGGCAGCTTGGCTCACCATGGCTTCGAATCAGGGAAATACCTGCTGCAGAATGGGATGGATCAGGTAGGGACCCCTGCCTTTACAAAATCAGGACTAAAACCCAGGGACTGCAGCTTCCATGTCCTCTGCACACACCAGGAAACTGCCATCCCTTGTGTGCCTAATTTCATAGCCAAATTTCAATTTTCAAAAAGACAACTTGGCTGTCAGGCAAGACAATTTGACTTAGGGCTCAGGAAGAACTAAAAAAATTAAACGCCATTCTCAAATTTCACCCTCAGATTTCCGGTGACCATCCCTGTCTCTATCCAAATAAGATAACACACATAATGTGTGTTTTTACCATGTCTAATGATTGCAAGTTCACACTAAAACAGGAAAGGTTTCCTGAGTCCCAGTCATAAACAGCATCTCACCAGGCTCCAGAAGGGACACAGTTAAGCCCCAAGGTTTTGTCTTGGCTTAAAGAGAGATATTTTGTGTGTGTGTGTGCTGTTTACATCAGCAAATCATAACTCTCAGCTCGAACCCTGAAAGATCCCTTTTGATACTGGACCTTACATATGGCACAGGGATGTTTTAGGATTAAAACTAACAAGCACTGACAGCAACAAGCTGAAAGCAAAGCAAGAAGATGGTCAGGAAATGTGCTGAGTGGGTTTGAGTGTATTCATATAAATGGCAGGGCTGTCTCCTCAGAAGTCCACATGAGAGAGATTTATTCAATGTGTTCCCAACATTGGACAGCATCATTTTTGGTAAGGAAGCCTTTAATGCTCAGGTTTTGACAAGACCTACAGCCTGGTCTCAGGTAAAAAGCTCCCATTAAAAATCTGAAGTTTTGCTCCTGCTCTTCCTTCAGGACCAGCTGAAATGAGAACAGGGCTGGTGAAATCCCATTGTGCAGAACGTGGATATAAGGATTTTGTCCCAAAACCATGGCCAGCCAGCACCAGCAACAGCACCTGTGCTGTCCCTGCAGTCCTCAGAAAAGCAGAGAATATTGGTACAAGTGGTGAGGCAGAATTGTACCACAATGTTTTACAGGGTTTTCTTGGCTGTTTCTTGTTAACAAAGTAAATCCAATTTAATTCAGCATTGTAGTTAAATTGGAAGACCTAAATGTGCTGTGAAAAGACTTCACAGATCCAGCCCTCCAGGCATTACCTGTGCAATTGTCTCCTGATTGACATTAAACTTTGGTTTCACACGACCATTGTAATGCTGACCTGCAGAAGGAGGAGTGTTATTTCATTATTAGCATATTATGACCACACATTCATAAACACATTTATAAAAACACACATCTATGAAATTTTGCATGTTCCTATGCAAATAATAATTATCTCTGCACAAAATACGTATGTCAGAATTACTGCTTTTGCCTTGGAAAATGCTTGACTGGCAGCAAATTCTGCCTTCACTACATGTATTTTCTAATTTGCCTTTCTTGTTCACCAAAGCTCCTCTTGTTTTCATTGGAGACCTCGTCACCCTCACTGGGAGGAACTCCAGTGCCCCAAAATTACAGGAATCAGTCTAAATCTGTGTTTATTCGTCTCAAACACATTAAAAGCTGCTTTTTTTTTTTTTTCCTCCATGCAGCAAATTCCTCAAAGGGTACGTGCTGAGCAGCCTGGCAAAAGTGTGATAACTGTGCTGGGAACTGTCTCCCTGCACTGCCAGGGACAGGGAGCTGTGACAAATGTCCTGACATCCCAACCCCGAAGTTTCACAAGCACCGATCATTTCATGGGCACTCTCACAGCCCCGTCCTTCAAGCACTTAACTCTGTTTTAAAAACTTGGCTTAAAAAAAAGGGTGAATGATTTTTCCTTCCACATTCTCACTGCATCTCAGAGTTGGACAGTGAATTGTTATTTTAACAGGAAGATCGTTTTTAAGGGTGTTTTTAAAGAGGGTTATGCTTTAACAAAACATGTGACAGAAGAGTCTCCAACGTCTGGGAATGAAATTAAATCTTCTACAGCCACAATAACAGAAGCAGCATCCAGGGATTCAGCCCACCAAAAGCCTTACCAACTCTCTGGAGAGAATCTTGATCTGAAAACTCGTGTGAACTAGGAGAGAAGAGAAAAAATATTTATTGGGCAGCACCTGAATGCAAAGTCTGCAGCAAAGTTTAGTGGGGAAATCTGCGGCTGCTTCACTCCACAGTACATTCCAAAGGCAGCTCAGGTCCTTGGCTGGTGGAGGCCACAGGAACAGGGCAAAATATCCCAAAGCTGCTGTGTCCTGGCTAAAACTGTCTCATTTTCAGGGATCATTCAGCTGGAGCAGCCCATGTCCTTACCACGCTGTCCCATTATGGAGGGGCTGGGCAAAGCTGAGTGAATAGAAGAAATAACAATTGATGATTTTTGAGTCTATCCATAGCAAGGAAGACAAGGCCGTCAGCATGGAAACAGATTAGAAAAGATCCATGAGAATTTTTGTAAGCTAGACTACGTGCATAAGTACATGTATATTAGTTATTAAATTTCTGTATTAAATTTCTGTAATTATTTTTGTATTATTTTGTATTATCTTATTAAATTTCTGTATTTTTTGCCAATTATACTGACGTTAATTGCTCTGCACCAATGAATATAATCAGTTATTGTGATGTAGTTAATGACTTAACATGATGCTTTATTAAGAGTATATAAGCTGGAGAACACGCTGAATAAAAAACTTTTTTCTTCTTAGACCTTGATCACATGTGTGTGTCACGTCTGACCTAACAGTGACATCTCATCCCATGGGATGTCAGTTTTGGGGTGGGTTGGAAAGGATGAAAGTTTGACAAGAAAGTCTCACAGATATGTCTATGCTTGGCAGAAAGATTTTTAAATGTAGAATCTGATGAAGGAATAGAGATGGAAGCAAGTTTTGATATAGAGGAAAAGAATTGCTGAGCCAGTCTCACTGGATAACCAAGGAGGCAAAGGGTGTGTGAGTTAGAAGGGGTTTTTATGGCTCAGAGCAAAGGATAAACCCACCCCAAACAAGAAGATGTTTTTACCAAGCACAAAGAGAGCACAGGCAAACAAGGCAGCAAATGGGGCAAGTAGAAAAAAGGTCTCAGAATTTTGCACTGCAAGAAAACTGAAAAACAACTTCTGGCTTAAACTGTGATGTACTGACTGTTAGTGACTGGAGAACAGTAACATGAATATGGTAATTACAGTAGCTATGATGGACTGTAGATAATAGTTAAGGGATAGATTGGTTCTGCTGTATGAAGATGCTCAGCAAAGAAAAGTCTAGAATGCATTGTGACCAAAAGAAAAGTATAGAATGCACTGTGACCAAAACCAAAGGGTCTCCAGGCCTGCCTGCAGCTGGAGCTGACAGCTGTGGGCACAGCTCTGTCCCCATGACCCTGGGCTGCTGTAATGCCTTGGATGGAACAAACTGCATTTGGAGAGCCCCTGCAGTCCCACATCCCTCATTCAGGCTCTCACAGTTCCAGGCAATTATAAATCCCATGGGAGTCACTGCAAGGCTGGGCTCAGGTGAGGCACATCTCAAGTGACAGCCACCAGGCTCGTGAATTTGACAGCATTTTATTTTCTTCTGAGGCATAAGTCTTCAGCTGGTGTCAGCACAATCAGTGTGGGAATCCACAGAATCAGAGGGTTTTGGGAAAGCTGCAAAAGGCAGGCCCCAGAGGCAGCAGAACTGTGATTGGAGCTGAGCAGCAGCCATGAGATTGGTCAGCAGAAAAATTATGTAAAAAGTAGAAAAGCAAGGACAAATAGAGCAATGATCTGTGTATTAATGCTTGTCTAGAATAACTCCCTAAGCTACAGAAAGTTTATCTAGCAAGACATTAGGAAGTTAAAGCTTAATAATGGAGCTCTGTGCATTGTGTTTCAAGGCTCACAAGCAGGTATTGCATTTTAAATAAGCAAGCATTATTTAACCACAGGTACCTGTGCTTATAGTGATTGGACAGAACTACTGGCAATATAGAATATTTACTGTACAGATATAAACACTGTCAATGTGCTTTTGCTTTGTGGGATTGACCAAAAAACTCCTAGAGTGAGTTGTGACATTGAGTTCTGTGTCTGCTGCCTGGGATGTGAGCTGGTGGCATCTTCCCATTGCCATGGCCATGGAATGAGGCTGATGCTGGGAAATCAAACAGCTCCAGGCACGTTCCCAGCAGCCCTGTCCTGTTTGGGGTTTGTGCACAGACCCCAGCCAGGGATAAATCAGTTTTCCCCAGCCAGAGACTCAGCCCAGTGGATTCACAAACTCCAACAAACACCTAAAGATCAGAGCCCAGGATACCAGGACTCCCTCAGGACCAGAATCCTCCCCATGAGTCCATGGATACTTTCCACATGCCAGCACCTTCCTTGGGACTGCATTCCCCTCAGTGGATGGATTTGCTCCTGTGATGCCTCTGTCCCCTTCCCCAAGGCTTCCATCATCAGAATTCCCACTTTTCCAGCTGTGGTGGTGTTCACAGGGGTCCCAGGGTGAGGGAAGAGACGAGGATCTGACTCCATGTTTCAGAAGGCTTGGTTTATTATTTTATGATATATATTACATTAAAACTATACTAAAAGAATAGAAGAAAGGATTTTATCAGAAGGCTGGCTAAGAATAGAATAGCAAAGAGTGATAACAAAGGTTTGTGGCTCGGCTCTCTGTCTGAGCCAGCTGGACTGTGATTGGCCATTAATTAGAAACAACCACATGAGACCAATCCCAGATGCACCTGTTGCATTCCACAGCAGCAGATAACCATTGGTTACATTTTGTTCCTGAGGCTTCTCAGATTCTCAGGAGGAAAAATCCCAAGGAAAGGATTTTTCATAAAAGATGTCTGCGACACCCAGCTGAGCACCAGCCCACAAACCCTGCACACCCTGCCCTTGGTGCCCTCCAGACCTGCTTCACCTTCCCAATGGAAACACACTTCCATCTTCCTCCCTCACCCCGTTTGTCACCATCCTTCCAAACCTCCACAGCAGAAAAAAAAAAAAGAAAAAAAAAAGTGGAAATATTTACACCGAGATAGTAGGAATTAGAGCAGTTTCAGTGTTTATGTGCAAACTTCACCACGGGTGCATTGCTGGGATGGCAGAGTCAGGGCTTGGCTGTCCTGGGCAGTGCTGGGGCACAGGGTGAGCCCTCCCCTGGTGGGTTCTGGGCAGGGGGATCTGTGTGTGACCCCCCTGGCACACACAGGAGGAGGGATCCCAACCCAATCCCCATCACAGCATCCTCAAGGGCAGATGAATGGCACAGCCTGGAGCCCACCCTGCTTGCCCACCCCGAAAGAACTTTTTATAAAGATCTTACACTCAGAAAAGTTCAGCTCTGTCCAATTATTTGGATAGCTGAACTTTTATCTGGCAGGTTTTTTTACATAATAATTTTTATCTGGTTATGTTATTTACATATGGAGAGGCTGACTTTGTCCTCGGCTGCTGCTCTGAAACCCCAGTGGCTTCAAGAAGCATTTTCTGCTTTTTGCTGCTTCTTCTTCTTCTGCTTTTTGGGTGGCAGGGTTAATGCTGGCCTGGGGTCCTCAGATATTCATGTTTTCATGCCAACAGCAGAGATGGGTAGAAATATTCAGATTTTGACACGCAGGTAACAGAAGATGTGGCTACAATGGACCAAAACTTGTTTTCTTGCTTAAACAGAGCCCTCTCTCAGGCTGCTTTACAGTTAGGAACGTGGGCCCTGCAATTTGATGTAGCTTTTTTTCAACTTTTCCAGTATTCCTTCGTGACAGATCAGGCTGAAAAAGGTAATTTGGGGGAGCGTTCTTTTTTCATGGTGATGCCTACAAAATTAGGGCACGCCAAAACCATATGAATGCACATTATTTAGTTATACTGACTTTAGCTGTACTTAGTTGTAGATATATATATATATCTAGTTCTGCTTAGTTATATTTTAGCTCCTCTCCATAATTAAACACTATTTGCATATATGCATAATTAAGCACTCATAGCCATTTACTTCAGCTTGGAAATCACCACCTGGACTAAAACATTGGTGTTGGAAGAAGAATGGTGTAAAACTGTGCAATTCCTTCTATTCCCTGACAGGTTTCCATGCTGTTAATGGAGGAGGAAAGGTTAATTCTGTTTTTTGTGACTGTCCATTAAGAAAAATGAATCCTGGCTCCTCCACAGCCACCGTGGGAGAGATGTCACATCTCTGCTTTCAGCATGAAGGCACTCAAACAGAGATGAATGTGCACAGCTGGTGAAATATTCATGTTTTCATGGGGAATGCAGAGCAGAGGGTGACCCAGGAGCCACCACAGACCCGTGAACATGCTCAGCACTGAGAGGAATGGAGGATTTGTCTTTCCAGACAAGCTGTGGGTCTGCTGGTGGATAAAACCAGCACTGGGAGAGAAAAGAAACAATGGGAAGGATTCCACTGATTGATGAATGGAAAAAGAGATTTGCCTTTACTAATAAACTTTAGGTTTGCTGAGAAATGAAATTAGACATTGAAAGGTGAAAGAAACAGTGGGGAAGAAAAACCCCTGAATTCCATAAGAATTAAAAATGAAAAGGGAGGGTTGTACATTAGAGGGAAATCTTTGGGACCAGGTGTTCTGGGAAGTCTGAACCTCTCAAGTGCCTCAGAAATGGGGAAAGAGAGAAGGGAAATGTGGCTGGGAAATTGGGATAAAAAGGAGGCTGCATCCTCCAAAAATGGGAGGGACCCCAGGGGAATGGCCCATGGCCTCTGCCTTGATTGGAATAAAGTCAAAGGACTCCTCTGCCTCCTTTCTGGACATAAACCTCTGCTGTTTGTGGGTGGATTTTCCTGACAGCCCCGTTCGTTCCAGGCACAGAGAGGGAGGTGCCTCCAGCCAGGCCCTCCTGCTAATTACCCTGTTAATGAGCAGCGCTGGCTGCCTGCTCTCGTCCTGCAGGAGGCAAGCAGGGCCAGCAGGAAGGAACTCCATCACTGCCCAGGGCACAGCCAGGCTGGCACACTGGGACAATCCCAGCCTGGTTTTGGGGCAGGCACGGCGGGGTGCCAAAACTGCAGCTTTTCCACCCAAAAAGGCCAGCTGGGGAATCCACAGGCAGCAGAGACCCCGTGGAGCATGTCCCCGTGGGAATTAAAGTATTCACAGTGAGAAAAGGGAAAACAACTACATGCTAAAAAAAATATGTATTCCCTTTTGATTATAAAAATGGTAATTACACGTGTAAGAGAAAATAAACTAGCCAGCACTAGAGCGTTCTCCACAGCAGATAATTTGAAGCACTTTGAGTTATAGACCCTTTTATCAGCCTCTCTTAGTATGAAATTTCAGATTCACTTGATCACAAGTGGAGCATGTTTTGATGGGCCACAGTTCCCCTTGCCCATTGGTAAACAGCTCTCCCAGGTGCACCCAGGCACGTGTGTTGTACCTTGAGTTTACCACACCAAGCATGTTAGGAACCCACATGAAATTGGATTAGCCCTAATCCAAAGCACTGGAATGACTAATCACTATGCAAAACCCAATTAAATGGGATTATAAGCACAAAGAAGTGTAAATTTCCTCTTATCAGATGACATTATCCATCTACGTAAGATAACCAAGTCGGGCTTGTTTGTGTGCAGAAGTTGATAAACACGGCAGGTCTTGAGGACTAAACAGCATTTTCTGCACTCAACCACATGGATAATCCTGGCACTCAGGATTGAGTGTGGAGGCCACAGGAAATCTTCATGCCTTGTCCACACTCCTACTCCTCTTATCACTGCTCTGATAAACTGCACCAGATGGGGAAATGCACTCTGCACCTACAGAAACATTCTGTATTTGAAATTACAGAAATTTCAAATTTTCTGTGTTTCCATTAGTTCAGGGTCGTCTCCCTAAGACTGGCAATCTCCAGCTGCAGAATTCCTCACTGGCTGCTGAACTGGTTACAGCCAGTTTAGGAAAATCACATGTGAACCTCTCAAATGCGCTGAAAATAAAATTGTGAGAGGTGAGGAGCACCTGGGGGCAATGCACTGCTTGTGGTCCTAGGGACACTCCACATAAGGAATTGCAGTGAAGTTATTAATGCCATAAATGTGTAAGTTTGGAGAGACCAGATTCAAGGAAAGAGCTGGCTCCTTCTAAGAAACATCCTGACAAAAAAACATCACTGACTTTTAAATGCCTCTGTGTAAGTTCTATCAATGAGAAATATCTAGAAACCCACAACTCCTCTGGTTTTTTAATGTGTGATTTAACACAGAGAAACAGATTTCCATAAATGTTCTACAAAGCACTGATTACTGGGGCTGATTTGCAACTTAAGGGATGTCCAACAAGGTCTGGATCAGAGCAAGGTGATACTCAAGCTTCCATTTTTAACACAAAAAGAGAAACTGAGCTCAGAAAACTTCCAGCAAAATTACACTGTGCAGGCACAATCCCACTCCCAAGGAGGCAGAATTCCCATTTGATTCACTGGCATCAAGATCATGACTTCATCTGTTAATATTTATTGCAATACAGTTCAGGAAATGCCCCACTGCTTGTTATCTGTCAGATTTTGGTCTGACTGAAAGACAAAGAAGCGAAATTATCTAAGAAGAGCAGAAAGAAATCAGAGAGCTGGCAGAGGAGAGCAGCAAGTAGGCTGTTTAATGAAAACATATTGTAGCATTTATCAGTAACTGGCTACCAGATCTCTTAATACAAGCTTAGGCAAATCACCACACGTCCCTCTGGCCTCAAATACACAGATTTTACTGGCAGCTGCGACCCTCACCAGCACGTTGGCTCTGTGGTTTTGTCTCTGTTTCTGGTGACTTTGGGCATCACTCAGCTCACACAGCTCAGGCTGTTTTCACTTTCCCAGTGCTTGGCTCCACAAAGTCCCCTCTTCCCCCTGCTGTGGTCTGGGCTCACTGTTTGTGTTTCACCAGAGGGTGAAACAGCACCACCAATAATAAACCCAAACCTCCAGTAATTTTTTAAGTACTTGCAATATTGTATTCACACTTCAGATATTCCACGCAAGAAGAATATTTCCGTGCCTGTGTTTCTTGGAGTAGTTTTCACACCCTTGCTGTTGTGCTATTTGTAACTCCCTAAAATCAGCGTGGGAGTCAATAAAACACAAATTAAACCCAGGACGGATGCACAGAAAGCACCCGATTTTAAACAACGTTCACAAAATTCTTTCAAAGTTACATCTCCAACGCACCGCCTGCTTCAAAACAAATAATATTTTAATAAAATATATTGTATTAATTTATATATATAAATTTATAATATATATAAAATTATAATATATATAAATTTATAATATATATAAATTTATAACATAGAAAAATTTATAATATAGAAACATTTATTATATATATAAATTTATAATATAGAAAATTTTATATATATCTATAAATTTATAATATATGTTTATTTATAATAAAATATATTTTTTAATAAAAAACAATAACACCCTGCAATAGCCCGCGGTGTTTTCAAACCCTGAAGGGGAAGCACAGCCACGTCCTGGCGTTCTGCACGAAGGACAGAATTGGAAAAAGCCTGCGCTCCGGGTACCGACCTGTTCGCGGCGGGGCTTCGCTCCTCGGAGCGGCCGAGCGCGGCCAGCAGCAGCAGCAGCAGGAGCCGCAGGGCAGCGATCCGGTCCATGGGGCGGCCAGGAGCCGCTGCCCGCCCGGCACAGCAGCGCCGGCTCCGGGGGCGGGACAGCGCCGGGGGCGGCGGCTGCGGGCGGAGCTGATGCTGCATCTCCATCCCCGCTGCATCCGCGTCCTGTCCCTCGATCCATCCCCGCCTCATCCTGCTCTGTCCCTGCTCCATCCTCCCTCCATCCCTGACTCCATCCCCGGCTCCATCCCCGGCTCCATCCCCTGCTCCATTCCCGCTCCACTCCTGGCTCCATCCCCCGCTCCATCCCCCGCTCCATCCCCGGCTCCATCCTCGGCTCCATTCCCGCTCCATCCCCGGCTCCATCCCTCGCTCCATCCCTGGCTCCATCCCCAGCTCCATCCCTGACTCCATCCCCCGCTCCATCCCCAGCTCCATCCCCACTCCAAAACCGCTCCATCCCCACTCCATCCCTGGCTCCATCCCCAGCTCCATCCCCGGCTCCATCCCCGCTCCATCCTTGACCCGTCCCCACTCCATCCCCGTTTCATCTCCTGCCTCATCCCTGCTCCATCTCCGCTTAATCTCCATCCCAGGTCTATCCCCGCTCCATCCCCGGGTTGATCCCCAGCTCCATTCCCGCTCCATCCCCAGCTCCATTCCCGCTCCATCCCTGGCTCCATTCCCTCTCTCCATCCCTTGCTCCATTCCTGGCTCCATCCCCTGCCTCACCCTCCCTCCATCCCCAGCTCCACCCCCGACTCCATCCCCCTTTCATCTCCTGCCTCCATCCCCGCTCCATCCTCGCTCCCATCCCTGCTCCCATCTCCTCTCCATCCCCGCTCCATCCCTGTTCCATCTCCATCCCTGCCTCATCCTCAGGGTTATTCCCAGCTCCATCCCGGTTCCATCCCGGCACCATCCCCGCTCCATTCCCTGTCCTATCCCCACTCCATCCCCGCTCCTTCCTTGACCCATCCCCGCTCCATTCCCTGTCCTATCCCCGCTCCATCCCCGCTCCAGCCGCACTGACACCGCCCTCCATGTGCTCCCCTGTGCACCTCCCAGGTATCTCCTGAAGCCATGATCACAGTCTGGGGAAATTGCCCCTGGGTGAGAGCTGCTTGCTCGGGGTGGGGGAAGAGGGAACAGGATCAGAGGGCTCCAAAATCACACTGAGGGTCACTTCCCATGTGCGCTCAACCCCAGCCTTGAAGGGAGGCGAGAGTGATGTTCAGGAGCAGCTCTGGAATTTCTCCTTCTGTTCACAGAAAGAATTGTGCGCATTCTGAAGTCTTATTGTATCTTATGTCACCTACAGATAAAAGAGATGAGATAGATGTTAATGTTAAATGATAGATGTTGTGTTAAATATCTCCACCTAACTGATGTGAAAGCAAGGCACTGCAAGCTTTGGAACCAAATATTTGGAAGCAGTTTCCTTTCTTCGGTACTAATGCAGTTCATGCGTGTCCAGGTTCTTGTTGAGCAATTGTTTTGGTGCTTTGAATTCTAAAATTACTGAGTGGTTTGGGTTGGGAGGGATCTTAAAAATCACCCAGTGCCACCCCTGCCATGGCAGGGACACCTCCCAGTGTCCCAGTGTCCAGCCTGGCCTTGGGCAGTGCCAGGGATGCAGGGGCAGCCCCAGCTGTTCTGGGCACCCTGTGCCAGGGCCTGCCCACCCTGCCAGGGAACAATTCCTCATTGCCAAGATCCCAGCCAGCCCTGCCCTCTGGCACTGGGAAGCTCTAGGCCAGGCCACAGCTGTGAAATGCCCACAGAATTGCAGTTTGGTGTTTCAGATCAATGCCGGGGTCTCTGCTGCTCACAGTGACCCCAAGATGTGTTAGAGAGTCTCTTTTCCCAGCTCAGTGCTCAAAGAAGCAGTCAGAGCTCTTCATTTCTCAGTCTCAAGGTTGTCTATTGTTCCTTATCTATAAAATTCTTTTTCCTGCCCTGCCCAGGTCCGCTCAGCAGGACAGTCAGAGACACTCTGCCTGCCCCAGGGCAGGGTTATCTTTTTATACTAAAAACTACCTGTACAATATTTACAGTTACTTTCCAATACCTGTCACCTGTGTTAGACACTGAGCTTCTACTCTAAACCAACCCAAAAGTGCCAACATCACCCAGGAGATGAAGGCCAAGAAGAACAAGGAGAAAGGCTGGACATGCCCAGATCCCTCCATCTTGCCCCCTGAACCCCCATACCAAAAACCCCAAAATCGACTTTTCCACCCCATGATAAATTCACTGTCATTCTGCTTAATTTGTCCTGGCTTGCAGATCTTCCTCTAAGGTTGGTAACTTGCCCCATGGGTCACAATCAAACCCACAGGGGCATTTTGGGCTCTGTGCCAGGGTCTCTGAGCCCCCTGGCAGGGTCTGGGCTGCTCAGGACAGACAGAGGGATGTCCTGGGTCCTGACAGATCAAGACACCAAAGCCCCCCCACATCACTGTGACTGCAGGGGTTGCCTCTCTCTGGGTCATCCTCAAGAGATTTGTGGGTCAGACACACTGGGAGCCCTAAGAATCACAGAGTCATAGAATGGCTTGGGCTGGAAGGGACCTTAGAGGTCATTTAGCTCCAAAATCTGTAAGAGCCTGAATGAGGGATGTGGGACTGCAGGGGCTCTCCAAAGTGCAGTTTGTTCCATCCAAGGCATTACAGCAGCCCAGGGTCATGGGGACAGAGCTGTGCCCACAGCTGTCAGCTCCAGCTGCAGGCAGGCCTGGACACCCTTTGGGTTTGGTCACAGTGCATTCTAGACTTTTCTTTTGGTCACAATGCATTCTAGACTTTTCTTTGCTGAGCATCTTCATACAGCAGAACCAATCTATCCCTTAACTATTATCTACAGCCCATCATAACTACTGTAATTACCATATTCATGTTACTGTTCTCCAGTCACTAACAGTCAGTACATCACAGTTTAAGCCAGAAGTTGTTTTTCAGTTTTCTTGCAGTGCAAAATTCTGAGACCTTTTTTCTACTTGCAACTTTGCTGCCTTGTTTGCCTGTGCTGTCTTTGTGCTTGGTACAAACATCTTCTTGTTTGGGGTGGGTTTATCCTTTGCTCTAAGCCATAAATCCCCTTCTAACTCACACACCCTTTGCCTCCTTGGTTATCCAGTGAGACTGGCTCAGCAATTCTTTTCCTCTATATCAAAACTTGCTTCCATCTCTATTCCTGCATCAGACTCTACATTTTAAAAAATTTCTGCCAAGCATACACATACCTGTGAGACTTTCTTGTCAAACTTTCTCCCTTCCCAACAGAAATCCTTAAATATCAGGCAGGACACAGCCATAGACCAACCTGCAGGCATCAGACCCCCAGTCCTGCCCTGCTACCTGCTGATGGCACCACCAGTGAAGCTTCACTTGGCTGATTAGGAGCTCCTGCCTGTGGCACTCCAGATATTGGAGAATGATGGGGGCTTTAGCATTGTAATCATTAAAAAGGATTTGCCATCTTAATTCATTTCTCCTTCTGGGATGCAGAGAGTATCTGCTCATCTGAGAAATCCCCCAACAGCTTGTCCTCAGTTGAGCGGCTTCTATCCAATTTAAGGAGGAGTAAAGATGCTTATGTGACAATCTCAGATTGAAAAATGAGATGAGGGAATGTAGGATTAAGCAAAAACCACTTGAAGACAACCCCTAAATTTTCTGAGAAGCACCAGCAATGCATGATGCTGAAGTTAGAGCAATTACACCAGAACGGATGCAGGGCTCAGTTAAAAAATTTAAGCAGCCCAGGGAATGGACAGAAGTGTCACACACTTTTCTAAACACTGTGAGGTCACTAATGCCACTGCCCAATGCCTCAGCACTGCTGGCTCCTAAACAAATGGAGGGAAAGGCACAGAGAGGCTTCCTGGTGGTGCCTGGAGATCTGATCCACGTGCATCCACTTCCCAAGCATTCCTCATCCACTTGGAAGTAGAAGCTAAGAAATAAAAACTCTGAAACACAAACCAGCAGAGGCCAAAAGAAGAAAAAAAAAAAAGTGTTCTTTCAGGGCAGAGGAAGTGAAAGAAAGTGGCACAAACAATAACCTGGCAGGCCACAGGTAAAGTCAGCACAGGCTGAGCCCCAGATGATGCTCTGTGACAACTGAATGCACCTTTAACTGCATTTCCACCCCCTGTGTTTCTATTTATCAATTTATCAATACCTGCTTTCTTGGACCACCATTTCACACCAGAAAAAATATTGCCAATTTGCCCAGAAAAAATGGGGAGATTGCAGACAACCCAGGAAACACCTAACACCAAACTGCCAGCATATCTTAAACCAGAATAAATCAGTGAAAATATCCTGTCTCGCTTTATATTAATGCTAGGGGTACTGATAATAAATCAGTAATCAGCAATCAACTGGAATATTGGTGAAGCAAAGAGCAAGAGTAAAAGCCTTTTCTCACCCCTTGACTCTTGCTGATAGCAGCAACAAATCAACATTTCTTAAAAAATGCTGCTTTTTCATGAGGTTCAAGCATAAACAAATACACTTGGTACCAGAAAAGAAATTAGGTCCTCATTCTGGTGAAGAATGATGACAAAATCAGCATCTCAGAGTTACTGGGGTGTGTAAGAAATTCAGAATAGAGCCTTGCACGCAGCAGTGCTGACAAGGGCATGGTTAGGGGAGCTCCTGTGATTCCTTTTTTGAATTGCTGTCACACTTTTGCCTGGTTTTTGTTGAAACACTTGTGAGCCTTAAAACACAACGCACAGAGCTCCATTATTAAGCTTTAACCTTGCTAACATCTTGCTAGATAAACTTTCTGTAGCTTAGTTATTCTAGACAAGTGTTATTGTTCTATTTGCCCTTGCTTTTCTACAGTTTAAATAATTTTTTCTGCTGATCAATCTCATGGCTGCTGCTTAGCTCCAATCACAGTTCTGCTGTCTCTGGGGCCTGCATTTTGTAGCTTTCCCAAAACCCTCTGATTCTGTGGATTCCCACAGAAATCAACCAGGAAAAGCTTCATCCTTGAAAATTTTGTGGCCACAAATGAACCACCTGCAGGGCAAAGTCAGTGGGAAGTCAGCAGAATCCCAGGATCACAGGATCACAGAGGTTGGAGAATCCCTCCCAGCCCATGGAGTCCCAGCTGTGCCCCATCCCCACCCTGTCCCCAGCCCAGGGCTCTGAGTGCCACCTCCAGGTGACACCTGCAGGGCTGGGCACTCCAAACCCCCCTGGGCAGTGCCAAGGCCGTTCCTGAGCCCCCTTTCCATGGGGAAATTCCTGCTGTGCCCACCCTGAGCCTGCCCTGGCCCAGCCTGAGGCCGTTCCCTCTTGTCCTGCTGTTTGCAGCCTGCAAGATGGGCAGTGCTGGGCTGAAAATGGTCAATGCTGGGCTGGAAAGTGCCCAGCATTCCAAGAAAACTGCTGTTTGTCGTCTTTCCTCCCCCCAGTTTGGAGGTGAGGTGTTGGTTGTGGCTACTCCTGATGCAGAGCTCCTCCTGTGAGGATCAGGCCGCAAGGTGCCACTTGTCTGCTCCCCATCTCCCACCAAGGCAGCCCAGACATTCCCACCCCCAGGAAGGAGGCACTGCAGCTCTTATTGTACTTTAAACAATGATTCTTTTGTGGGTTTTGGTTTTTTTGTTTTTTTTTTTTCTTTAAATCTACCTTACAGCAAAGGTGATGATATTCAGTTGAAGTCAGTGCAAAGGCTCACAGCTCTTTGTCAGGGGTGTGAAGCAGCCAGAGAGTGACAGGGGGGACGTGGCACCCTGGCCACCCCCCGTGTGTCACCGCTGTCCAGCCACCCCCTGTCACACAGAGTGACCAGATGGACACTCGTGGGGACCCCGGGGTGACAGCTGTGCTGCAGCAGCTGTGCGCAGGCTGGGTTTGCGTGGCACGAGGATGGATAATTTATCCCTGTGGCTGCATCTCCTCGAGCACACACACACACACAGCACAAATCATTTCCAGCTGTTTGCAGTTAACCTCCCAGTGCCACTTCAGGTCACCACAAAGCTTCCCAAATTAGCCAAAGTGTGAGGTGTCAGCCACTTTAAACATCACCTTTTTAATCTAACAGCAGATCGTTGCTGCTCTGACTCACAGCGCACTGGCAATGCAAGGAGGCAAGGACAGAAAATTGGCCTTAAAACACACAAAAATCTTGTCTCAGTTCCAACACCATCCTCCCTCTGGGAAACTAACCAGGCCAAAAAGCATCCTTCCGGGATAGGATGCAAAAATTAACCCTTTTACACCTATTTTCTGCTTCCCTGGGAGGGCGGGCAGCCCAGCTGCCCCTGGATCCCTGGCAGTGCCCAAGGCCAGGCTGGACACTGGGGTTTGGAGCAGACTGGAAAGTGTCCCTGTCTCCATGATATTTTCTGAAAAATCCCTTCGCCAGGATTTTTCTCCTGAGAAGCCTCAGAACAGAAATGTCAACAAAGATTATCTGATTGCTTGGAATGTGGTTTGGGGGTTACTCACCAACAGGTGCATCTTTGGTTGGTCCCATGTGAATTGGTTTTAATTCATGACCAATCCCAGCCCAGCTGTGTCAGGCTCTCTGAATCTGTCACAGGTTTTTATTAACATTCTTTTCTAGCTTTCTGATGTCTCCTTTCTCTTTCTTTAGTATAGTTATAGAATAGAATAGAATAGAATAGAATAGAATAGAATTATTATATTATAATATAATATATTATTATATTATTATATATTATATTATTATAATAATACATAAATATATATTTTATATATTTATATATCTATTTATAATATAATATATAATAATGTATTATATAATATATACTTTATATATAAATATAAATACATACAAATATATATATAAAATCTATATAAATTATATATAATTATATTTAATATAGTATAATATAATAGTATAGTATAGTATAGTATTATATATATTATAGTATACTATTATATACTATATATATAATAGTATACTATTATATATATAATTTATATAGATAATATATATAAATATATAAAAATATATATTATCTATGTAAATATTATATTATATTATATTATATTATATTATATTATATTATATTATATTATATTATATTATATTATATTATATTATATTATATTATATTATATTATATTATATTATATTATATTATATTATCCTTCTGAGAACTTGGAGTCAATTCTCATCTCTCACCTCATCCTGGGAACCCTCACAACAACACCACAGCAATTAATAACCACATGTCCCTGCCATGGCAGGGCGTGGGATTTAAGGTTCCATCCAACCTAAAATAGTCTGGGATTCCGGGATTGCCTTTTTTTGGGTCCCACATCCCTAAAGGATCCCACGCCTGAGAAATCCCCATGCAGACTCCAGGCCTTCCTGCCCCCTCAGGGAAGGGTCGGGGGGGGAATTACCCCCAAAAAAATGTTTGTTTGCTTCAATGTTGGAGTTTCTTACTTCCTGGTTATGTGAACTTGCCTCCAAACTGCAAGAACTGGGGGAAAAAACAACATGGTCTGCTAGCATATCCTCTCTACTTGTGTGTCTGGAAGGTATTTGTTCCCATCTTCAACTGCCCATTCCATTTCTTGGAAAAATAATCAAAAGAGGTATTGTCCCAGTCATTTTACAGGAAAAGAAGAGCTATTGAAATACAGCATGTTCTTACTCTTTGTGAAAGGGAGAATCCATTTTGCCACCGAAACTGCAGGAGGCAGCATTATTTTAGTGTAGGAGTATTATGTGAAGGTTTTTTGCCCCCCCAATCCCAATTTTTTTTTTTTGCCCCACAGAAATCCCAGTGTGTGTCACAACCCAGCTGTGCAGCACCAGGGATCAGATTATAGCGGGAGTTTCAGGATAAGTGGTGGGATTTTGGGTGGATTTGTCCGCTTGGCCAAGCGAGACATTTAATTTTAGAAGCGCTTATCTGGCAGCACTCTCCAAAGCTGCCCTGAGGGCTGTGCCCAGGAGGGGAGATCTGCAAAAAGGAAGGAAACCCAGACTCTCTGTGGGTCCCAGGAAGAACAGAATAAGTCGGGTTGGACACTGATTTCATCTTGTTCCAACCCCCTGTCCCTCCAGGGACGCACCTTGAGGCCACCTGTGCCTGCACACCTCTCACCCATCAGCCTGAATATTGACTCTATTCTTATTTCTTGTCTCAAATCAGACATGTGCTTTTAACTATTATTTATTTCACTTAGTAAAATGTTCTTATCTGAACCCATTTTTGGTACAATTCCCTTCCAGGAAAGAGGGAGAGGCTGTGTGGTGTTTAGCTGCAGTCTGGGGTTAAAAAATGACATATTGGATTAAAACAAACAAACAAACAAACAAACAAAAAAAAGCCAAAAACCCAAAACCAAAAACCAAACAAAAAAAAACACAAAAAAACCCAAAAAACAAAACAAAAAACAAAAACAACAACAACAAAAAAAACCAAACAAAAAAAACCCCCAAAAAACAAAAAAAAAAAAAAAAAACAAAAAAACCACAGTAATTTTGAAGAATGTGGTGGAACAAAGAAAATTTGTCTTAACAGAAGTGTCCCCAAGTTCTGGTGTAGTTTAAAAAGAAAGAGCAAACCCCATCCCCATAGTAGTTCCATGGCAAACCATCTCTTTCCCAGATCTTTACCTTTTAATGAAAATTTGTCCAGTAAATACCAGTTTGTCATGGTATATTTATATGTTTTTTGTGTTCACCAATTGTCTTCCTAGTCAGCTTTTTAGTATTCCTAACTTTGTAAAGCAAAGCTGCAGCATTTTCACAAAGACAAAATGGTTTTGAAATTACCAAACGACAACTGCATTCCAATATTGGAGCTGCATCTTCAAGAGCTGTCTTTTATAACAGTAATGTTTTCTCCTCAAAGTGTTGATGGGGTTTATGGTTTTGTTTGGGACTGCTTGGGGGTTTTCTTTGGGTTTTTTTTGCAGGGGGAGGTTGGATTTTTATAATACTTAGAATTTTTTTTTATTAGTTATTATATAAAGGTTGAATGTAAAACGAGGACTGTGTTAACACAAACACATAAATACAAAATATGTATTTTCCACTTAAGCCACGAGCGCAGGCTGTGTTAAAAATGATGTGTTTATATCTAATTACTGCCTCTTCAGAGTCATTCCCAAAAGGGGAAGGGAACGTTCATGATTTGGATGGATGCAGCTTGGCAGCATGGACTGAAGCAGCTTTCAGAAATCAGAAACATGAGCTCATTTCTGTTACAGGACTTCACTCTGTGCAGATCTCCTCAGGGGCAGGGCAGAAATTAAAATATCACAATGCTTCTGGATCCCTGGAAGTGCCCAAGGCCAGGCAGGAAGGGGCTTGGAGCAGCCTGGGATGGTGTAAAGTGTCCCTGCCATGGCAGGGCTTGTGGAATCCCAAGGAACAGGGAATATTCCTGTGTCTGCTCTGGGGTGCCCTGACCCCCAGGGCAGCACTGACTCTGACCCTCATCCATGGAGAAAGTTTCCCAGACTTCAAGACAGACTGGAACCCACAAAAGTGTGCAATAGATTATACAGAGCAGTGTAGGTGTGTCACTGGGTGAGAAATTTAGGGTTTGGGGTTTTTAGTGTGTTGTGGATGGCAGCAAGATGGAGGGCACAGGGTGCTGTCCTGGGTTTCTTCTTCCTGCTTCTTCTTCCTTCTTCTCCATGGGTTTGGGTGGCATTTTGTAATTGGGCAGAAAAGCCCTCATTGGGGGCTCTTTGGGATCAGTTATTGGGTTAAAAAGGAAAATTATCTAGGTGTCAGGTCTTAATTGGATAGTTTAGCTTTAAAAGACCTTGGCACAAGAGATTGTTGGCCATTTTGTGCCTTCTAATGAAAAGCTGCCCAACTCACAGCAGTGAGACTGTTTTAGTGATAAGAAATAATAAACACCTGAGTCCAAACATGAATTACTGTCTCAAGTGCCTTCAACCCAGACACAGAGAAACCCACAACTGAAACTCCCACAAGGGCTGGCACTGGATGGGATTTAGGGTCCCTCCCAACACACACGACTCCAGGATTCCATGAAAAGCTGCAAGCAAGAGCCACAGAGCCAGTGAGGTTGGAAAAGACCCATGAAACCAGCCAGCCCAACCATCTCCTGTGGGAATCCATAAAATTAGAGGGTTGGGGAAGCTGCAAAAGGCAGGCTCTAGAGACAGTAGAACTGTGATTAGAGCTAAGTAGTACTTATGAGAAAGGTTAGCAGAAAAATTATGTAAAAAGTAGAAAAGACAAATAGAACAATGGTCTGTGTATTCATGCTTTTTTAGAATAAGTCTTTAAGCTGTAGAAAAGTATATATTTAGTGAGACATTAGGGAGTTTTAAGCTTAATAATGGAGCTCTGTGTATTGTGTTTTAAGGCTTACAAGTAGGTTTTGTGTTTGAAATGAGTAAGTAGTGTTTTAACTGAAGGTATGTGTGTGAATCCCCCCTGGGATGGGGACCTGCTGGGGTACCTCTTGCCCATTCCCCAACTTCTGGGACTCAGGCTGGGCCCTCCCAAGGGCTCCTCTATCAGGGGAGACCCTCCTGGAGAGGTTTTGTGTCAGGAAAGAGAGAAACACTGGATTTCTTTGGTCTTTAGGTTCTTGTTTATTTTTATCTTACTTAAAGTTTGGCACACTGTCCACACTCAGCACACTGGAAAAGCCCCACAAAAATGGCCAACCATCTCTTCTTACAAGGTCTTTTAAAGCTAAACTATCCAATTAAGAGCTGACACCTGGATTATTTTCCCTTTTAACCCAATAACTGATCCCAAAGAGCCCACAAAAAAGTCCCATGGGGACTTTTCTGCCCAATTACAAAATGCCACCCTGACCCATGGAGAAGAAGGAAGAAGAAGCAAGAAGGAAGAAACCCAGGACAACACCCTGTGCCCTCCATCTTGCTGCCATCCATGACACGCTAAAAATCCCAAACCCTCAATTTCTCACCCAGTGACACACCTACACTGCTCTCTATAATCTATTGCACACTTTTGTGGGTTCCAGTCTGTCTTGAAGTCAGGGAAACTTTCTCCATGAATGAGGGTCAGACTCAGTGCTCCCCTGGGGAGGGAATATTTCAGGGAAATAATCCCTGTGGTGCCCTGGGTTTCCACAGGGACCCAACCCTGTGGACAGCCCTTTCCAGGAAGGAATTCTCCCACTATCCAACCTGAACCTCTCCTGCTGCAACTTTTCACCATTTTCTCTCACCCTGCTGCTTCCTCCCTGGGGGAAGAGCAGAATCCCAGCTCAGCACAGGCTCATTCCAGGCAGAAATCCTGGCTCAAGCCTCACCTGGCCCTGGGCACAGTCCCTGCCCAACTCAGACCCTCTGTGGGACTCGAATCTGCAATCTCCGGGACCCCAGCCCTCCATTCCAGGGACGCCCAAAGGCCTCTGTAGAAACAAGGCCCACGCAAAGAAAAAAACCACAAAAACCAAAAAAACCCAAAACCTGTGGTTTTACCGGTAAGTGATAACAATCAGGTGATCTTTTATTGGCAGTTCTGCACACCAGTAGCAACCAGGAGCTCCTCTGAGTGGGTTGGGCACTCAGGCTTGGTGGCAAAGGTCACCAGGCAGAGCCAGGCTGGACATCACCTGTGAAAAATGTGCATTTTATTATTGGCTCTTGGCAAATACTAAAATGAATATTATATGTGTTGTGTTAGAAAGTAATGCGGTATCATTTTCTTGAGTAGTGTGTTAAATATAGTTTTAGGTTATAACAAAATGTCAAAATAGAAACTGTGCTATGTAAGATACTTTTTCTAAAGAAAGTACTTGCACTGAGATAGCAGCCACAGGACACCTGAATCTTTCAGAGAAATGAAATTTATTGCTCCATTATCAGAACAAACGAACTTCTTCCTGCCTCACTCAGCCCTGAAGAGCTGTCAGGATTCAGAGGAAGCAGCTGACACTGCCCAGACAGAATCCTGTGTTGGAATGGAATTGATGCATCATGGATGAGGTGTATGAATATGCAACAGGCTGTTGTTTTTAAGGGTTAATCCTCTGTTAATGTGGGTCCTTTTTGGGCTTATTTTGCCCAGAAAGAGGTACCTAGACATCTGTAACTCTTTGTTTGTATTGTCTTGTATTGTCCTAATCCAAATTGTCCAAATTTTTATTACTCTAATTGTATTGCTATTTTTATAACCCTTATATTACTATTAAACTTTTAAAATTTTCAAAACAAGTGATTGGCATTTTTCACATCACCTCAGCCCTGTGGCCAGGTGAGGATGAAAAGAGCTGGAGCACGCATGTGCGTGTGCATTAACAGCTGTTACATTGATTAGCACGTGCAGAAGGATTTTAGAAACAGGTGTAAACCCTTTGGAATGAAAAAACACACTTGTGTAACTGTAAATGATCCACAAAACTGTATGTGATCTACAAAAGCGAGCACCTCGGTGTGGGTGACAGGATGAGACAGACACATCCCCACGCAAGCAATGCGGTAATAAATCAATGCTGATTTTCCGTGTCTAGCTTTGGTTCCACAATTTTCTTTCCCAATTTTCTCTGAGGCCTGAAGGAACCCGAGACCCCCGGCGCACGAACCGCCCTCATCGGGACTCGAACCCGCGACCACCAGAGGGAGGGGGTCCTCACTGCACCGCCCTGGAGAGACTCGAACCCGTGGTCTCTCTGCTCTCTGCGAGGCCGCCCCTCGGCGTGCCGGTCGGTATTTGCATCAGGCGCGGCGCGGGCAGCCCGCGCGGGTCCTGCCGGGCGCGGCTATAGGCGGCGGGCGCGGAACCTCCTCCCTCCTTTTTCGCTCGGCAGCCGCGCGGAGAAGATGGGTGAGAACCGCGCCGCGCCGGGGCCGGGGCGGGGAGCGGGGCCGGGAACGGGGCTGCAGGATCCCCAGCGCTGCCCGCGGCGCTCCGCTGGCGCTGCCCGCCCCTCCGCAGCCGGCTGTGTGCGCTGCGGGCAGCGCTGCGGGCCGTGAGGCCGCGTCCGCCATTACCCGCTGCATGCCCGCCATGGGCCTCAGGCCGCCTTCCCCTCATGGCTCCCTCCCCTCCTCACGCCGGCCCCGTCTCGCCCTGCAGGGAAGTGCCGAGGCCTCCGCACCGCTCGGAAGCTGCGCAGCCACCGCCGGGACCAGAAGTGGCACGACAAGCAGTACAAGAAGGCGCACCTGGGCACGGCGCTGAAGGCCAACCCCTTCGGGGGCGCTTCCCACGCCAAAGGCATCGTGCTGGAGAAAGTGTGGGTGATCCTCCCGGCTGGAATGGGCGTCCCAGAGCCCCTGGGATGCTCCCGTGAAGGATGAAAAACAGGGATTCGGGGTGGTTTTTTTCCAAAAATTAAGGGGGAAGAAATAAAGATCTTGGGCCAGAATCAGTTAAAAAAAAATAAAAATGGGAGGGGTTGGCACAGGATACGGCAAAATGAAAAACGTGTGGGGTTTTGTCAAAAATTAGGAAAAACCAGTATTTGTGGCAAGAGTAAAACAAAATAATTTTCTTTTAAAAGAAAAAAAAATAGTTAAAAAACAGGAATTTTTTTCATAGATGATAATCGGGATTTTTTGGCACCAGTGGAAGGGAAATAGTGCTCGTGTGTCATAGATCCTACCTACTTCTTGGGTTTTTTTCTCCTCCTCAGTAATTTAAAAATTTCATTGGGATGCTGCCACAGCTCTGTTTTTGAGGCAGTGTTTTTGTGATTTCAGCTCCGGGATTTCTCTTTCTGGGTTTTTTTTAGAATTTTACCGAATTGATCTGGAGATCATTTCAGTTTCTGTTTGGCTTAGGAAGTGGTATTTTATGGATTCAGGCCTAAATCTAGTTTAAACTGTATTATTAATTCAGTACTTCTAAACTAGCTTACAGGTGTTGAGGTCCAGATACAACTTCCACTGAACACAAGGTGAAAAGGTTAATTTTGTGTTAATTAATGCCCCTCCTGGTCCCCCAGACTGATCTCTTTGCTGGCTGGTTTCCTTTGCAGGGGGGTCGAGGCCAAGCAGCCCAACTCTGCCATCAGGAAATGTGTCAGGGTCCAGCTCATTAAGAACGGCAAAAAAATCACAGCTTTTGTCCCCAACGATGGCTGCCTGAACTTCATAGAGGTAATTGCACAGCCCCCTAAAAAGGGTGAAAATCAGATTTACTGCCTCAGCACTGATTAAATCTGGTGACGGGGCTGGGTTTGGTGGGCTTTGGTGGGCACCCTGAGCGTTCCCAGGCTGTGCGGGGGCAGGTGCAGCTCCCTCGGGGCGTGTTTGGGGCTGGCTCTGGTGCTCACTGTCCCTGTCCTGTGCCAGGAGAACGACGAGGTGCTGGTGGCCGGCTTCGGGCGCAAGGGCCACGCCGTGGGGGACATCCCTGGCGTGCGCTTCAAGGTGGTCAAGGTGGCCAACGTGTCCCTGCTGGCCCTCTACAAGGGCAAGAAGGAGAGACCCAGGTCGTAAACCCTCACCGGCCTGACAGGAACACCAATAAAATCTTGGGTTTTAAAAGCGTTCTCTGCTTCTTATTCAGGGGTTGGTGCAGGAGATGGGGAGGTCACGAAAATCTAAAAAAAAAAATTGAATTTTTCCCTAGGTCTGGCCAAGGAAAAAGCCCAAATCCTAATGTTCCTTTGGGAGTACTAATCAGGAATCAAAATATCCCCTCATGGCATCACAAACTGTAGGAAATTTAATGCATAATTGTGAAAAAGAGCCTTTCTCACATGAAAGAGCCCCGCTGGAGTGCTGGGAATAGTGGTGTTTGTGGCAGCACTTCCAGCCTCAGGTGTGAGCAGAGGCACAGAACTCGCTGGGTTTGGGCCCTGAAGGAATGATTGGACCCAACCCAGAGAGTTTCACTTCTGTTAAGTTTAAATTAACTGTGCTTATTTTGGGGCGAGTCTGCCCAATTTAAAAACACTGTTGTAGTACAGCAGCACTGTGCACTGACTTGGGTGTCTAAATTTTTACCTGCTTGGCCAGATAAAAATGCATAGTTCAGGGGTTTCTTAATGCAGTAAAACCTCAAAATATTTGGCTGAAGTCGGGGTGAACAATTCCCTTGTTACAACTGCATGGTGAGGGAAAGGCTCTGATTCAAATAATTCACTTATTTATTTAGGAATTCATGTGAGAATTCAGCAATTTATAAAGAAAGAGAGAAGGAATCTTAAGAATACGTTCAGAATGTCTCCCGAGGTTTGGGTAGCCCAGCTTCTGGGGGAGGCAGAAGGGACGGGGACTGTCCTATGGCGGCTCTAGATTTCCAAATTCCACAGGGGGAACATTCAGCGGGGGCTGTCGTGAGGCCGTGTCGCCACCAGGTGTCGCGACAGGAGCGGGGAGGGGACAGCTGAAACGGAAATGCTCGAGACGAGAACTTGTGTGGGCTGTGACAAAGGAAACTGGGAAATTGGAGCGAACCGGGCTGCGGAGAGGCACCAGAGCAGCCCCGTGCTGGATCCGGGCTGGGCTGAGCAGGGGAACCAGCCCTGGGGGTGCTGAGGGGCAGGGCTGGGACCCCAAAGCCCCGTGCTGGGCCCGGAGCCCAGAGCCCCGTGCTGGGCCCAGAGCCCCGTGCTGGGCCCAGAGCCCAGAGCCCCGTGCTGGGCCCAGCCCAGCGTGGGCAGCAGGGCAGGGGCGATTCTGCCCCTCTGCCCCTCAGTCAGAGCCCACCTGCAGAGCTGCCCCAGCCCTGGGCCAGCCCAGCAAGGAGCTGGAGCTGCTGCAGCCAGGCCAGAGGAGGCTCCAGCACGGGCAGAGGGATGGAGCAGCTCTGCCGGCAGCCAAGGCTGGCACAGCTGCCATTGCTCACCTGGGCAGGAGAAGCTTTGGCCTGAGCTCAGGGTGGCCTGGCAGGGCCTGAAGGGGCCGCAGCAAAGATGGACACGGACAATTGCCAAGGGCTGCGGGGACAGCAGCCGGGCAATGGCTGCCAGTGCCAGAGGGCAGGGCTGGCTGGGATCTTGGCAATGAGGAATTGTTCCCTGGCAGGGTGGGCAGGCCCTGGCACAGGGTGCCCAGAGCAGCTGGGGCTGCCCCTGCATCCCTGGCACTGCCCAAGGCCAGGCTGGACACTGGGACACTGCAAGGTGTCCCTGCCATGGCAGGGGTGACACTGGATGGATTTTAAGTCCCTTCCCACTCCAGCCATCCTGTGATTCTGATGTTGTGCCAGTGCCCAGGAATAGTTTGTATTACCTGGACTCTGCAGGAAGAACTCAGAGAAAGATGAGCTCAGCAAAATGTCACCAAATCACTACTAGAGTGTTTTAGAGCCTAAAAAAATACGTGTTACATAACCCAACATCCTCCCAAATAGAGGAGAATCCACAGCTGGCCACATTTTCCACCTCATCACCAAAACTAATTAATATTTTCACTTATTAAAGCAGCTAGCCAGCCCATCTGACACCAGCAACACCTGACTGAACAATAACGCTGCTACAGGAGATGTTGTTTTGTAACACACTTGAGGAAGGTGTTAAGAGGGTGCTCTGTAAATCCATTCTCTGTTCAAACACAGCAGTGAAATCCCCTCTGCCTTAAGGTGAATTTGTCTTCAGGAGGTGACAGCTGCAACAAGCTCTCAAGTGGGGAACTGAAAGCTTCCTCGTGGCGCAGGGTTTTTTAAGATTTTCATGAAATCCAAGAGATAAAAACCTGTGTGACACCTCCCTAATCCTGAGCACTCAATACAGGGTTACTTCTGCAGCTCTCAGCTTCAGGCTTTTTTTTTTTTTTATTCTAGGTGGTAAGAATTTATTGCTAAAAAATCCACCAAATTCCTTGAAACAAATTCCTTTTAAAAGCCCACATGTTGCTAAAAATAGGTATAAATACCCATACACCCGCTGTTCTCTACAAGAGAGTATTTTTGAGGGAATAATTGTAATTTCACCATTCAGAGGGAAGAGCAATCGTCCTTCCTTTGTGCTGGCACTGAATTTATACGTGTGCAATATAAATACAGATGTCCAAACAGACTCATGAAACCATCATCATAGCAAAGAGGGAGGGGGGAAAAAAGTTATTGAGAAAGTTTCGCTGAAATTCATGGAGTTGCAGCAACAATTGATACTGATTACTTGGCTGTATTTAGCTGTAATTAAGTAGCTCCACATTTCCTGCCAGGAAAGGAATGTTCCTGTTAGTGAGCAAAGCCAGGCAACCTCAAATCTCCTGGCAGGGGGTTAAATTCTTACCTGGTCATGCTGACACAAATGAGGGATTATGTATGTGGCTACCAACTGCACTCTCCAGAAAAACACATTTTTTGGCCTAGGTGAACACATAAAATTAATTCCTCTTGATGATTCTGGCAACCCAGGGCAGGTATTAGACTGTTCTCTCTTACAAGAGCTCCCCAGAAGTGAAGAACGTCCCTGGATGTGTCTTCCCAGATTAGCAAAGATGAACAACTGAGCAAATTTACAAATCTAAACTGGAAATTTTCTCCTTGGTAGGATGCAAGAGGTCAGACAATGCATGTAGACAAAACCCAAGCTCAGGTCTAAGGATCTTCAATAGTTTAACTAAATAATGAATCACAACATAAAATAGAATCACAAAACAGTGCCACAATTCACTTGATTAAAAAAATATATATATAATTTTCATGCATAAAAATTCAGTTAAGATATCCTAAGTCATTAGGGCACAAGTGTAAACAGGAAATTGGTTGCTCACCTCTCACCCCAGCCATTAAAAAGGAGATATCCAAATGGACTTATTTATCTCCTTGGTCCCAAATATTTATGTTAGCCTGTATTTGTTTCTCTATCTAACCTCCATGTATTTCTACTAACTGAGCTGAATTTTAGTTTTCCAGGCAAATTTCAGGGAAGCATTGATACTGATGAGACACAGCACTGTCACCTCACTGTTTGGGCCCAGTGTAATGCCCTGGTCCAATAATGCCCTTCTTTCTTTGCAAATGGTGAGTTAGGGTAGAAAGCAATGGGTGTTGAGACATGTTCCATGTAAAATACAAATATTTATTTTCCTTTAGATATAAATTCCACATTTTGAAGGCTGAGTGCTTCTACTGTTCCAGGGTATCACAAGTGAAGACGACAGAGGAGGGGTGAACTTTCAACAGCTCCTAAACCTGCTGTTATCTCTTTTTGTTGGCTCTTCCTCCTGTCTAAGTCTCACTTAAATTTAAAAATGGGCTGTGGATGCAATTATCAAGCATGTGTTACCAAAAGTGTTAAAAAAAATAATCAATGTAGCTGTGGGCCATATTTTGTAAATCTTACATGGGGAAAATGGCTTTTCAGGTTGATATGACACAGAACAAAATAAACTATATGTGCTTTCATTATTAATTCCAAATGTCTGGCAAACAAATTCTGCGCCCATGGAATTTGAAGGACTGCACTCTGTATTCCCTGCCCACCAATGGCAAGTAATGGAAGTCATAATTTGAAAAAAGAGAATCTGGAAATGTGAAATCCCAGCTCTGACGTGGCACACCCTAGACTCTGCATGCAAGTGACAACTGCTGAATGTACAGGGTGAAATGTGTGCTCCAGTGTCAGCTGCTCACACTCCGTTTGACGCTGCAAACAAAATGGGAGTGGGAGAGAAGCCAGGGTGGGTGGCTGGGGAGCTCCTCATCATCTGGCTCCCCGTGGCAGCACCACCAGGCAATCCCCAAACCCCAACAGCTGTCAGGGGAGGCTGCAGCAGCACTGCAGGGCAGGCAGCACACCTGTGAACAAGCACAGCTACAAGGAGAAACACTGACTGGGAACAACAGCAGCTCCCGGGGGCACGGGGAGCTCCCCTGGCAGGCAGCGGAGCAGGGCAGAGCCAGATGCTCCCACAGGGCTGCTCCAGGCTCCTGAGCCCCAGAGCTGGACCTGCTCACTCCGTACAGGCTCCAAGGGCTCTGTGTGTGACAGCCCCGTCCCCTTGGCTCCCTGAGGTGTGATGTGTGGGGGATATTCCCGGGATGAGGATGTTCTGTGTGCTGGGGAACACGGGCTGGAGAAGGTGGCTCCCAGCCTCAGCCCACACCCTGGGTGCCACAAGATCACACCACATCCCACAAGCATTTTTCCATTTTGCTTTCTCTGCCCCACAGATGGTGCAGATTTTCTAGAGGTAAGCTCAGTAGACCCAGCAACTCTGGCTCTGGCTTGTGCATCTGTGTGCAGCCTCAGCAGGAGATGAGTGACTTCAAGGGAGGTCAGGCCTGGGTGGTGCTGGGGAGGTGCTCCCAGAGCTGCAGCCAATTCCCACATCCTCAGTGTGAGCTCTGGCCACAGAAAGAGCCATGAGCAACCATTTGCATTCTGGCATGGCTGAGCAGCCAGGAAGGACCCTTCCACTTCATGCCTAACCACTCCCAGTCCTTCAGCTCAGGGCCCTGGAGAGGGGACAGCAAACACAGAAAAAGGAGTTAAATCAAAATCCTTGCAGCAGTTATGCCAGACCCCCAACCCTGTGCTGGGGGAACCAATATAAAACACTCCTCCACGCCTGAGAGGGACCCCAGGAGCTCAGGGACACTCTGGACTCATGAAGGCTGTCAGCAATGGGCTGAGCACCTCTCTCTCTCTGCACAAATTTTCATTGCAGAGCAAGTGAGGCAACAAGGCAGGCAGCTAAGCAAAACCCTGAAAGGGGAGTCCTAAATTAAGCAAGAGTTTCAAAAGGAGGAGGAAATGGTTCTGCCATTATCCATCTGATCTTTGGAGCTGGAGGGTGGGAGAGGAAAGGATGATTTCCATTTCTCTTACCTTTCAGCCACAGCTGTGCTCTGCTCAGGTGCCAGTTTTGCATAACTCAAAGGCAGATTCAGGCCCACAACTGGGCCTACAGTACTGAGCCACAGTGTGATGTAATTTATGTGTCTAGGGAGAAAAAAAAAACCACAAAAAAGCACCATAACTATATTATCCCAGCTTTTTCTGAATTACAGACTCAACAGTCACAAAACAACTTCAGATGGGGCTGTTCCTTCACTTTTCCTATCACAACTGTATTTTTAATTTTCAGGCCTGATGTGACAACACAGGAATCTTACTCTGCTGGCACTAAGGAAGCAGCTTTGTGCATTTCCACCCTGCAGCTGATTGGCTTTACCTGCACTGCAGAAAGCCCAGCATTGCCCCTCACCTGTGGTGCTCCTGTGAGCCTCTCAGCACAGCAGAGATGAATTCATTGGTTCGACAGGGGTGCAGGACAAAGAACGGCTGCCCGAGGATGGGGTGCTCCTAAGAGGGAACAGAATTTGCTTTGTCATGGAAGGGAAAAACACAAAACTCATCATGTGCATCTGGAAAAGACCAGGCAGGGTGCAACGAGTCCCTGATGCAACTTCTCTCACTTCAGAATCTCAGCTCATATTGCTCTTCCTATCTCAGTCATGACAAATTAAAATATATTGTATGTATTACACATCAATAATATATATTCTCCTCTGCTTAAAGGGAAATAAGATCAGCAACCAGGCTATGCCACTATTTTAGTTAAAACAATAGTTAGTGGAAGTAACTCAAGTTACTGTATCAACATTAACTGGCTGTGGAGAGGCAAAGCTGCTGTGCAAAACACAGTTTGATCAAATGTAACACAGAAAACCCATTCCCCTCAGGAATAAAGGTCTGCAACCACCCTGAGCCCTGGTGTCTTCTCAGGCTGGTGCTGGGAAACACACATGGTTCTGCTTGGAGAGGCAGCAAGAAGGGAGAAGGAAGTGCCCTCAAGGTGGCTTCAACTTCGACTTGGTGCTGAAAATGCTCTCATGAGGATCAATCCCTTTATGTCTAAGAAACTTGAAAAAACTCCCAGAAGCTTCAGAATATACCAAAAAAGGGTGTTCAGAAAGCTTTGTTTCACACTGCAAACAGATAACTTGCATAAGAATGCTACCATCTGCTGTTGTCAAAAGTGAATTGATGCAGTTTTTCTTTGAGAAAGAGTAATATTTTGAATTAAAACCCCCTTTTCATATTCTGCTCAAATTAACTTGGGCCTCCAAATAATTCCAGAAAATACATGGACTGTACCAATGGTATACCTTTAAGACAGCAAAAAAAAGTATATAGTTAATAATACTTACAAAACTATTATGCAAAGTAAAAAAAGAAAATTGTGCAAAAAATTTCAGCAAGCTTCAGAAACTCTCAGAAAGAAGAGAGAAGTAACCTGGGTTTAAGTGACTCAGCTCCCTTAAAAAGGCATGAAGACAATTCCCAAAGCTGAATATTCAGCCTAAAGTTATTCACAACCATCCTGACCCCCAGTTTTTGATTTTGCCCTGCACTCCTTGCTACCACAAACCACTAGTGAGTGACACATGGAGGCCAGACTTGACTTTGTAAAACAGTTTATTATCTTTACATTCTACAACTGTCTTCTTTTAGTCCTTCTTCTTCTTAGATGACAGCAGAGTGACACTGAAAACATTCCCAAACGCAGGAATTTCATGCTACACTGGACGGGAATGTGTCACACCCTCACAGGAAAATCACAGAAGTACAAGAAATCAAAAGAAATCCTGAGCCAAGAGCCATTAAGGAGCAGCCTTTAAAAAGGGAGAAGGCTGAGGTGGGGATGAGAAGCTTGTGGAGCATCAGGGAAAACACTGTGAGAGCATCAGCTCTGATTCAGTCAAATGCTCCCTTCCCAATCCTGTAGACAATGGCATCATCCTGTGAGGCTCTGATGTGCACTCAAGGTTAAATCACTGACACAGCAGCTCTGAGGAGGCAGCGTGGGGAAGCTGCCAATGAAAATGCAGGGGTTATCAAAGCCCTGGATGATTTCAGAATTGGCAATGGGCTGCAGAGCCTCTCACTGGCAGGCCCCCAGCCTGCCCTGGGAGACGGTGAGGTGCCTGTGGTGGGATGAACCCCAAGTCCTTCTGAAACACTGTCAGAAGGGTGAAAATGAATGGAAGTTTGTGCTGCATCAGCTTCGTTAGCATCAGCTCACTGCCTGCTGCACTCACCTGGCACAACGATGACACTCCACATGCACTGAAATATAATCCTGAGCAAAATAGGAGGGCAGCAATTCTACCCTTCATCTAGGCTGGTCCTGTGCCAGCTACACCAAAAATACACAGTCCTACTGGGACTTCATGAAGAAAAAGCCCAAAACAGTACAAGCAATATGTAAGAATCATCCATTTCTTGTTTACAATTAATCTTTTTCCAGTCAGTCAGTGTGAGAGTTTCAAGTCAATTCCCACAAGCACTCGCTGGCGTTGCACTGCAAGAACCCATTTGCAGGCTGCCCACAACTCTTCTGGGCAGTAAGACTCTGACACACAGTTTATTTGAAATCAACAGCATTATTTCCTTGGATCTGTCTATGATTTTGGATCTATCCAGCTATGAGGCTGATTTACAGCAGCGCCTGTTCAGCACCACACGCTGGAATCCATCACACATCATCTGCATATCCCTCTGAGTCTGACCCAGCTGGGAGGGGGAAGGAATGCTTTCACAGCCAGGCACCAGCCCTGCTGAATTGGGAAGCTCAGAATGTTGCTTCATTTATTTGCTGTGGAAAGACCTCTCTCCCAGGTGATGCAGGAAAGATGTGTGAGGATGTTCTGTGCCTGCTGCTGTAGCTGCTGCCTCAACCTCTCCCATTAAAAAAAAACCTGGGAGGGAGAGATGGATGCAAGACACAAAATGTTCCATGGGATAGATTGAAAATTAATCACAGAGTGCAGGAATGGTTTGGGTTGGGAGGTGTCACAGACATATTTTATGAAACATTCTTTTGACAGGATTTTTCTCCTGAGAAGCCTCAGAGGAAAAGAAAAACAATAATTATCTGCTGCTGTGGAATGCAATAGGTGGATCTTTGAGTGGTCCATGTGAGTTGTTTTTAATTAATGGCCAATCACAGTCCAGCTGTGTTGGGACTCTGGTCAGCCACAAGATTTTATTATCATTCCTTTTCTTTCTTTGCTAGCCTTCTGATGAAACCCCTTTCTTCTATTCTTTTAGTATAGTTTTAGTATATCATTTTCTTATAATATAATATATATCATAAAAGAATAAATCAGCCTTCTGAAACATGGAGTCAAGATTCTCATCTCTTCCCTCATCCTGGGACCCCTGCAAACACCACCACAGGTAGGGGCCTTAAATCCCATCCCATCCAATCCCAGCCATGTCAGGGACACTTTCCACTGTCCCAGTGTCCAGCCTGGCCTTGGGCAGTGCCAGGGATGCAGGGGCAGCCCCAGCTGCTCTGGGCACCCTGTGCCAGGGCCTGCCCACCCTGCCAGGGAACAATTCCTCATTGCCAAGATCCCAGCCAGTCCTGCCCTCTGGCACTGGGAAGCTGCTCCCCACATCCTGACCCTGGTTTGCTCAGGAATGCCAGCCCAGGCTCTGGCAGCACAGCTCTGTTTGCTGCCTGTGCAGGTCCAGGGCTGAGCAGGGAAATGTCACAGCACGGATCTGAGCAGTGGCAAGGACCGGGCAGTTCCCAAGCACAAGTATAATTAAGACTAACCCTCTGTCAGATTGGATTAAGTCATTTTATCACGCAGTCTCCATGTTGGATTTAAACCAAAAATAAACATTACTTCAGATAAGGGGTAATTGTCTGTAGGTTTCTGTACCGTGCTCTGCTGCTCTCCTCCCCAGCCAGCAGGAATTTTGTTGTCAGTACATCTCTTGTAACAGCACCATTTATTTTCCCTGTCATAACTGGAGCTCTTCCAGGGGTAATGGCTTCTATTTTCTCCAGTGCTACATTAAACTGCCTTCAAGCATCCATCACAACATTTATGGTCTCTCCATTGATGATAGTTCAGGGGATTTGTGCCTGAAACTGCCTCTTCCCCAACCTGGTTTGCATGATGTTGCTTTGCAAAAACAAATTCACACAGGGTTGTCAAAAAGTTCATGTAGGATCCTACCAGCAAGCACCACAGCCAGTGCCAATCAATTCCACACATTTTCCCAGCAGTCTCCAGGTCAGAAAAAGAAGGCAGAATTAATAAAACATGCCCCCCATAATCTCTTCCATTTAGGAAAAGGAAACAGTGATGCAATTAATAAAGAGGATAAACTTTTCCCCTTTTTTCCAATTTCTGACCACATTTACTGAAACAAACGGCTGAGTTTAAGTAAAAATTCTTCACTCAAGATTATAAAAGTAATTTATGTTCTTGAATTCATAGTCTATCTTCTTTTTTATTCCTTATTTTCATACACATCAATAGTAACTTACTTGTTAATATAACCCAACTCCACACATTCAGAAAGAGGGCAGGAAGATTTCTCTCTTCAGACTGACCCTGAGTCCCACAGCCAGAACAGCAACTGCACACATGGAAATTCAAACCTGTGCAACTTGGGGTCAAAGGGATTTTCCTCTAATAATGGAATTACTACAATGGAAAATCTATTACCATGGAATCACTGTGCTGCAAGCACCACGTTAAGGAACTGTAATGACACAGGGAAGTTTTACAATCCTGACAGAAGGTGTAAATCACAGTCATAAAGCTGTTGGTAGCAGAATAATTGTACAGGGCTTCTCCGTCCTACTGACTCAGGGTTATGCTGGATTTTGGGCAGGAATTGTTCCCTGGCAGGGTGGGCAGGCCCTGGCACAGGGTGCCCAGAGCAGCTGGGGCTGCCCCTGCATCCCTGGAAGTTGGTTGGAGAGGGCTTGGAGCAGCCTGGGACAGCAGGAGGTGTCCCTGACCATGGGGATGAAGTTTCAGGTCCTTCCCAACCCAAACCAGTCTGGGATTCTGTCACCTGGACAGGTAAAATGTATTTACAGTCACTGACTTCAACTCTCGACCAGAAGCTGACTCATCCTGCTGGCATAACTGAGGCAAGTTTCCCCAGCTTTGCAACAAAACAAAACACAGAAACCCCACCAAACTCAAGAGCTGGAGGTGGAACAACCTGCCCTGCCTGTGACAGTGCTGAGGAATGACCTGGCAAGTGCCACTGGCACTGCTCTCCTGCCTTTCTCAGAAAATCAAAGCAGGTCTGCATTGGCATAGAGCAGGGGGAAGCGTGATGGGACCCTGACAACACAGAGAAGCGCAAAGCAGCCCCCAAAAGCAGATTTCTGTGGTCACTGAGCCTTTGTGGGGGAGGCTGGTTTGATTTACACCCCAGCTCTCTGCAGGCAGCAGTTGCAGGTGCCCCCATGATTTAATGTCCCCGTTCCCAGGTGCTCCCAAAGACCCACAACCAAGCTCAGTGATGATTTTTTATTCACACCTTCACCACTTCCAACACCACGCAGCCAATCTAGCTGGATCCTATCCTTCTTTCATCAAATACCAAGTCCCAGCTGAAAAGGCAATTAAATGGCTACGTTTTCCTGAGGAAAGCAGAGATGCTTTGGCAGATCCTGCAACACAGAAATACAAGGACACTTAACACAGCCAGAATTTCTCTGAGATGAACCACGCCTACCACTTTGCATCTGCTGCTTCAAATCCATCATGGATCCCAGCAAAGGTGCCTTCCAAACCAAACCATTCTGTGACTCTGTAATTCATATTTTATGCCCCAATTCTGCCTGATTCTGGAGTACTTACAGTTTTGAAGAGGTGGTGATTATCTTTTAAATTTTATAACTTTATTATTTTATTAAATGTTATTATTTTTTGCTTTAATTAATTTATTAAATAGTTAACAGAAGATGCCTGAAAGGCAGGAGAGGTAATGCAGGACAAGCAAAACACTAATCAAGAATAGCCAACAGTGCTGGTCCATAATTACATATTTTATATATGTATAATAAGGTTTGAATTATTAATTTCAAGAACAGGAGGGATCAAAGCAGTAGGTGACACTCAGCCATGTTTCTAAAGCTTAACAAGCTTCATTTAAGGCTTTAAAGCTTCTCACAAGCACGTAACTTATGCATTTAGGATTTTTCAAGAAAACTTTATACTTAAAAATTGGCAGGTCCATAGTTACATTGTCAAGAAATGGCATCTCAGCCATTTTCCTAAGAAAATAAACAGATGATTCTTCTTCCATGCTTGCCAAAAGTAGATTAATTCAGTTGTCACCATTTTAGTTATGTAGCATATAGTCTTAATTAATTACTATTTAAAATCTGTTCTTAAGTTATGAGATTCATCTAAGGTGCAAAACTGAACGATCCAACAAGCTGTGGAAGTATGGAAAAGACACTGGAGACAGATTTCCTACCCTGATTAAAAAATTATAAGGGGAAAAAAAAAACAAAAAACCCACAAAAAAATTATAAGGGGGAAAAAAACCCAAAAAACCCCAAACCCATGCTGGTATTTGAGAAAAGTGGCCTGAAAGGGTTCATCCCATAATGCCAGAGATTCCAGAGGATGCCCCAGCAGTGTTTCCTGCCTCCCCCAGCAGCACCTGGGACAGCACAAGCCTGGGCTCCCTCTGTGGTTCACTGCCCCTGCACTCCCCCAGCAGATCTGCACCCCGGGCACTGCAGGACTCGCTCCTGCCAGGTAATTTTGCATCCATTTATGGACAAGTGGCCTCATGAATTTGTCTGAATGCTTTTGAACTGCTGACACCATCTGCTGTCACCACTCCAGAGCGCAGGTGCTTAGGTATAAACTGCTTCCTGTTAGCACAGATACCTAACTCCCATTTCAGCGGCACTTAAAATGCTTTTTTTAATTAATAAAGTTAAAAAAATACAGTTTACAATGCCCTGTGGCCACTCCAGTGGCCTTTCAAATGGATCTGAGTGTGCCACATATGATCCATCCTCACTTCTTTCATACTGTGCAGCCAATGCTGTTGTGTAATTTAGTATTTTTCTGTAAGGGGGGAATGTTCAGTAGGCAGATTCATTCCAGAAGTGAACAGCCAGCAGTCAAGTGGAGGGAAGCAGAACAGAACCCACCTCAGCTCAAGGATAAATGCCAGACCAGGCAGGGAAGGTGCTCTTACCACTTAAACCACAAATCTCTGCTTGGGAAGGTCTCTGGAAGCAGAGCCACTGCTAGATAAATTATCTGTAAATGCAATGCACAGCACTGAAACAGGTTTTTCCACAGAAGTAGAAAATAATCAAGAGAATCAATACTATTACACTGTTAATTTGTTCGACTAATTACGAATCTGCATGGAAAATATTACAGAATCTTCATTTCAGAGTAACTCAAGTAACAATAGTACTGAGACTTGAAAGAATGTCCTGAATTATGCCCAAGAAACTGGCAGGGAATTCCACACTGCTTTCATCTCTGCATGTAAATTGTTAGAGAATCCTAGAATGGTTTGGGTTGGAAGGAACTCAGAGCCCATCCAGTGTCACCCCTGCCATGGCAGGGACACCTCGCAGTGTCCCAGTGTCCAGCCTGGCCTTGGGCAGTGCCAGGGATGCAGGGGCAGCCCCAGCTGCTCTGGGCACCCTGTGCCAGGGCCTGCCCACCCTGCCAGGGAACAATTCCTCATTGCCAAGATCCCAGCCAGCCCTGCCCTCTGGCACTGGCAGCCATTGCCCGGCTGCTGTCCCTGCAGCCCTTGGCAATTGTCCGTGTCCATCTTTGCTGCAGCCCCTTCAGGCCCTGCCAGGCCACCCTGAGCTCAGGCCAAAGCTTCTCCTGCCCAGGTGAGCAATGGCAGCTGTGCCAGCCTTGGCTGCCGGCAGAGCTGCTCCATCCCTCTGCCCGTGCTGGAGCCTCCTCTGGCCTGGCTGCAGCAGCTCCAGCTCCTTGCTGGGCTGGCCCAGGGCTGGGGCAGCTCTGCAGGTGGGCTCTGACTGAGGGGCAGAGGGGCAGAATCGCCCCTGCCCTGCTGCCCACGCTGGGCTGGGCCCAGCACGGGGCTCTGGGCTCTGGGCCCAGCACGGGGCTCTGGGCTCTGGGCTCTGGGCTCTGGGCTCCGGGCCCAGCACAGGCTTTGGGGTGCCAGCCCAGCACAGGCTTTGGGGACCCAGGGCTGCTCCCTCTGCTCAGCCCAGCCTGTGCTGGTGCCTGGGACTGCCCTGACCTGGGCCCTGCTGACCCCATGGTGCCACCTCTTGTCCCTGGTCTCCACCTGGACATTGACTCACTGACCCCAAGTGCCCCAGTGTGACTACTCAGCCCCATCCCTCACCCACCCAGGGGTTCATCCACCAAACCCATGTCTCTCCAACTCAAAGACGAGGATGTCACGTCAGACAGTGTCAAACGCCTTACACAAGTCCTGGTAGATGCCACCAGCTGCACATCCATCAGCTGCTTATCCATTAAACTTCTGTATTTACTCTACATTTAGTATTAGTTCATTATTTAGTCTTCTCCCTCTATTAAATTAGTTGAACTAGATTATTGTCCATGAAGTCTTATCGGGAAAAGCATGACCAAACTGTAGGGCAGCTGAACATTAATAATCAGTGGCTAAATTAATAATCAGTTTTACAATAAAACCTCCTTGGTAGCTTGTACAATACTATAGCTTGGTTGAAACCCCAGGAGTTCAACACATCGTAGAAGGTTTTAGTGGGAAATAAATACCAACCCAGCTTTGCCATCCTCATACCTTCCCCCTGTCAAATAGCTTTCCAGTCTGTACTGGTAAGACTCCCTTTTCTCAGGAAGTTGTACTAATAATTTTCCAAAAATATTAGCAGGGGATCCATAGCAACTGTTGATGCAACTCAAATTCGTTAAGAGCGATCCTAGCAACCTTCTGTTAAGAAATACTGTATACAGCCACCCCCACTTAGCAAAATCCCACAATATGGCAAGAAAGATTTGTGTGTCTAAGAATAGATACCTTACCACATTTTTCAAAATGACTGAGCCGTAATGATTTAAATCCTCCCCATCACATTTTCAGCAAGATGTGCCTCTACAACACTCTATCAATGTGTTCTGCTCAGAGTTTTGACTCTTTCTCCTTTTTTAAATCACACTATTAACATCCCTGACATTTTAGAAATAATGTTTATTGATTTTCCTGTTAACACTGCTATAAATTAAATGATGTAATGGACAGGATTATTGAGGTACTATAAAGAATGTGTCCTCCAGATTCCTAACTCCTGGCTGAAAAAGACTCTGGATTAACTCAGAAATAGGTGAAGTTCTGTGTTGTGATTTCTATACTTTAGGTTTGGTTGAATACTTTTGATATGACAGAAAGGACATATTAAAACTACCTGCTAAGGATCAAAGGACAGAAGAAAACCACCTCATTTAGATGAAACTGAGAAATGAATGGTTGAGAAAAAACAGATGCAAAATTCCTGACCACTCACTACTCAGAAATGTAGGATATAGTCAGTATCAGAATGGTCTGAGTTACTTCATCTGCAGCAACAGTAAATGGCTAAACCAGGAAAATGCTGATTTATTGCTGGCAAATCCAGAACCAAGGTGCCACACATGAAATGTGTCCCCTCCCACGCCTGGGAGCACTTTGGTAGCAGAAGTAATTGCATCTGAACAGTGTTGGTTAAAAGGGAAGGGAGTCATGTATGGACACATGTGCTCCCCAGCTTCCAGAGCCCTTTGGAATCCTGACTCACAGATTAATTTTTTCAGACTATTTCTGAAGGATCTTCAAGTCACCAAGTTTTGTTCTTGTTTTATGGGGTAGTTTTTCAGCCCCTGAGCCTCCTGCAATAATGCAATTCGATTTCTACCCTTGGATGTTTGGTTTTACATTCCATCACCACTAAGCATTGATTAAGCCTTAGCACATATTCTTGATTGTGTTTACGACTTTGTTTCCTCAGGGGAAGGTCAGCCTTTATGACAACATCACTCTGTTAAAAACAAAACTGCTGCTGATGCTACTGACTGTGATCAGCTTCATTCATCAGCTTACAAAATTCTCTTGCTAGTTTGCTTCCACGCAGGACAAAAATTAATGGAGGGCATGGATTAGCAGAAGTAACAAAAATCAAAAATGGACTTGGGCACCTGTGTTCTTGAATTAACTACATCAATACTCAGTTTTATCATAGTCTTAGAAACATATTTGTCAGAGTGTTGTCTCTCTCCCTGTTGAAGTCCTTCTGCTTTGTCTACACTTTTATAAATATCCATCAGGGCAAAAAAGTTACAAAGATTCAGTAGTGCCTTCCCCCATTTTTTTTTTCAATCCCTTATTCCACTATTATTACATTTCAGAAGGTGCTCAAGAAATCAGTGGGCCTCAGTTTACCTCCTAGGAGATGACTGTATCCATCACTCCAGCATCATTCCATGCTCTGTGGAAAATACCTGGATGTGAAGGCTACACCAGTGTCCTGGATCTTGATGGAGGCACTTCCAAACAGGTGTGAAGCCCTCAGCCACAGGAGGATGAAAATTCATGCCCTGACAATGCCTACCCCATACCCATCCTAGCAATAAAAGCCTTTCAGTCTTGCATTTCCGACTCCACGGAGAACACCCAACCAGGGCCACACGGCCTGAAGTTCTGGCTATAACCACAGAGTCACCCTCTGCTGCTTCACATCTCCCACCCATCTTCAGAGAGGTTTCCAAAATGATAAAACGTCAAATGCAGCCTCTACAAATTAACTCAGTATTAATTATCTGTTGTTTGGTTGGTTTTTTTAATTCCTGGTTCTTACACTACACACTACCATATAACAATATATGTTCACGTTCATATTTGGGAAGATTCCTCCCCATTTGTCTCATTTCTGTTCTCCACTCTCCATTCTTCTTGTTTTTTTTTTAACTTCTTTCCTGTTCTTGTGAAGTTTTATTCTCTCAATTCGCCTCACCATTTAGCATTTGACCATGGCACTTTTGGGCTGCTGCCTTCTTAAATGGGACATTACACCTGCTATTTATTATTTTTATTACACACAGAGGGCCCAATAAGTTTGAACTGTTTAGGCAGTACCACTATGTACTTGTGTATGCTATCTTATAAATAACTACTATAAATATTATACATCATACATATAATATATGTTTATATGGTATTTAAATTACTAATATAAATAAATAATACTAAAAAGCACCCATCAAGTTACAAGTAAACAATTCAGGAGATGGGGCTGCAGTATCTGTAATTCCAGTTCTGAATCCTCCTAAAAAGAAGCTGAAAATCACAGTTGGCAACATTTCTGGAAGGCAACACTAATCCATAAATACTCCTTAATTTTCCTGTCATTGCAGAATTAAGCCACTTCCAGCTCACACAGATCCTACCAGGTGTGCTAAATTGATGTCATTATAAGTCATCAGGAAATACCCACAGAGACCTGTAGCAACATTTGGAAGTTTTGTTAAACAGCTGTGTGTTCTAATTGATTTGTATTATTTAAAACAGCTAAAGCAAGTTATCGCCGGATGTAGAGAAGGGATGACTGAAGACCCCAGGGAGATTTAACTCACAAGAAAGCCAATCACAGGAACTTCATCTGAGCATTTTAAGATTATTACTAGAGGAAGTGCAATTAAATCATCACCATTTATCAATTATCATTATAAAATACTATGCAACCTTATCATGTTAATTTATTTATGAGACGGTAACTAGTTGTCTTCTGCTTTTTGCAGTAATCTAGTCAGGAAAAATATTTCAGGATGCTTTCTCTGGAAGTGAGCATAGCTTTCCACCATCATCAAAAGTAACTATAAAAATCAAATTTTTAACTAAAATTTGCAAATGTCAAATATCTCCACTCTTTGCAGTTTGTCTCAGTTCCTGAGATGTGTTTCATTATAGATGTATTCTACCACAGGGAGTATACACCAAAATACATTGTATCAGAAATGTGCACAGGTCTGGCACCCTCATTTCATAAAATCTATGGGAAAAAAAGTCCCAAAAAGTCAGTAAGCCTTTCTTTTTTTGGCCAATCACAGTGCAGATCAGCTCTAGTTAAAAGTTAAGTAACATGCACGTTACCCTTGGCAAACTCAATTTTCATTCCCAGTGGTGGAGTGCTTGTAGCATCTAAAATTTGTATCTCTTTTGGATTAAAATCCTAAACCACTTTTTACTCTGCTGCTCATGTGCACTGAGTGCTCAAGCCTGATTTGATGAGTTTGCCCAGTGACTTGCATTATAGGATCTGTGTCCCTGCAGGCAAAGCCTAACCCACATAACAAAATGGGTCAGCAGAAAAGCAGCAAGGCAAGACAAAACTCCGTATTTCAGTTCAGAACCCTGATTCATTTGACAGAGAAAAGCAGTTTTTTTCTTGTAGACCTGACTCTTGCTTTGATCTGAGGCTTGCAGGCTAGTTTTCATTATCTTCCATAATCTCCTTATTTCACAGAAAGTCACATTTTGCAGCTGTTAACTCTGCTAATTTCTCCAAAATGTTCTTCCTGTGTTTGTCAGTGTACTCACAGCTGACTGTACCACCTCTGGAGAGTGTCCCAGAATCACATTCAGCACTCCACACATTCTGCCACCCAAAACTCCTGTTTCTGCAGGAATTTGTGTGTAAGTATCCCACACACACCTCCAGTTATTAGATGCAGGACAGTTTTTACTTTACTGTCCCTTAAGAAGCAAAAATAATCCCTGTGTAGGAGTGACCTGAATTTCCTTTTGGCTTCCACAACTCTGATTTCACACATCCCAAACATCCCATTTATGCTTTATTCTCAGTAGTGTTGCATTATTACATTAAGTTATTAAAACCCAGTTTCCTCATCTTCATTCACAGACAAGCCAGGTAATTAATGCTTCATGTGAAAAGTGTGTATTGTAAGAACCTGCCGGCTCACAACTGGAATTCACACATGCACAGCAATCTCCAGAACACCCATGGCTTGGTAGCTTCTCAGGAAGCTGTTATAAGATAAATAATAATCTGTGGCTGCAAAAAACAAGAATTCTGCTTGGGTTCCCGTGGCTGAGCACCATCTACAAACAGGCATCCTGTAATTAAACTGGGTTATTTGAATTAAGGGAGCACCTGTAGGACCTGGTGGATGTCACATCCTTGTCATGCTGCTGTGGCAGGAGACCTGAGTGCCTGGAAACAACTGGAATAAAAAAGTCAAGGAGGGGAAGGGGAGGGAGAAAAAACACCTTAGTATCTTGGTCTGATGGGGAAAAAACTCACCCCTGGAGAGTCTCAATTCTTTGTCAGATTTGTTCATGAGACCTGGAGCAAAGGGAAGACACCAGAACAAACCAGCTCAGCTCTGAGCTATTAGACAGCACCAGCTTATTTCAGGATAGGAAACCAATTTTCCCTTTTCAATCCTGAAGACTGCAAGTCTATTTAAAACTGAAAATTACACACAGTCTTTTTTGGTAATTTGATTACCAGACAATCCGAGAAATGTTACACTGATATGTTTTATTTACATAAACAAGTCTGCTTTTGTATTTACCCAAATTCACGATTACTCAGAAACTGCCTGAATTTTTGAGGGCTGGCTTTGGAGAAGTATTTTAAATGTGAGATACTGTCAAAGCAAGCCTTAAATGGTGAACACTTATATATCCTTCAAAATCCAGGACTGAAACTATTGCTGGTAAATGGTTCAGCACGACATGATATAGACATATATATTTTTTTATTGTTTTATTTTTTTCCCTTCTGTGCATGAGAGGAATAAGACCACTGAGGATCCAGGCATATATTTCATTCCCCCATTTCATGAAGGACCAGAGGATTCTCACCTGCTGTGTAATAGTGTCCCAGGGCCCCTCCTGCAGACGAGCCTGGTAGGATGCATGAACACTTCCCCATATTTCATCCAGAGTTAAAGGCCTTCCATCTGGGGGAAAAAACAACCACCTTTAGCCAAAGCTCTTAGGCATGCTGTGTCTTTAATACAGAACAGCAGAATTGAAACTGAAACATGTTCCAATCCTGGCTGAAGGTGCACACAGAACCACCCTAAATTCCCTGTTTGGTTTTCTTCTCTGCCACCTGAGAGTAACAACTCACTGTGCTGATTGCAAGGTGTGAAGTGTAACTGGTTTTGTAAAACAAAGCTTTGGTGAGGTGGATTTAAAACCACAAAATAACATCATGAAGAATCACCTACTGTAAATATATGCAACTCATAGTGAGAGAGTGAAGAAAATCTAAGGAACAAAATTGTGCAGATAAAAGTTTACTGCATTTTCGTGCGTCCACAACGTTTTCTTGAGCTGCATTTATGTAGCTTTACTTCATCAGGTTTTTAGCTGTGATGCTAGAATTATGCCAAGATATTAGTGTCAACCACTTAGAAAATAAGCATGTCTATTTTTAATGATTATTTGCTTATGGCAAACAGAGTATTTGATAGACTTTCAATAAGCATCTTCATCTTGGCATTTATCAGATGTCAGAAACCATCATCCTCTGACAATCAGTTTTATTCTACTGACATTTGTATGTCTGTAAAACAAAAAAGATTTATTCACACAATTAATATTTGAATGCCATGTTTAGACACAAGTTCAAACCAGCTGCCTACAGTCTCTGTTTTATTTCCTGCACATATTTATAAAAAAAACCCAGGAAGTTCTGAACTTATATGAGCACCATATAGCAGAATCACATGGCAAATGAAGTTTTTGAGGGGGTAACAGCATATTAATCAGTTTTTCCATGCTATCCTCATGAAGGTAAGACTTGTTAGACCATCACATCCACTGCTTTGAGATGACAGATACCAGAGTTGTGCTGCGGACAGTCTAATATTCATGAAGAAATTTGCTACAACAGCATAAATTTATTTCAGAAGGATGTATTCACACTCAGATCACCTGTGTGGAGGTGATATGAAATGCCATGCATATCTGCAATTTTGTTCTCAGCAGAGAAAGCCCAAGTGTAAAATCTACAGTAACACGTGTTCTAGTGCAACATCTGATTTGCCACTCTAGATGTGCTCTGTACACCTTTCTCTGAGAATTTTTATAGTAACACTGAGCAGATTCACATGCACATGCAATGGATTACTCTGACTCTGTTAGTCCCATTTTTATAAATGATCAGAAGTTACTGAAATATTAACCATGTTATAGTTAAAAACAAGTTTTGTCTTTACCACATGGTGAATTCATTCTATTCACAAGTTTGGACTGGCTCTAAGCACAGATCTGTATTCTTTGGGCTCTCTTACCCCTTTTTCCCCCTTCTCACATGTTTAGCAGCCCTGTTACACATTCTTACACCCACTGAGACCTCAAACATCCAGCTGGTCTGACAGAGCAGGCAGTAATTGTTGCTGCTGGCAACAAGGGCCCACTGTGGCACCTGCTGAGCCAAGCAGCCTCTTGCCTTCGTGCCTCTTTTCTTCCCTGGGATGGAGCTGAGCTGGGAAGTTCAGCCAGAACCTGAAGGACACAGCAGCACCAAGCCAGGAGAAGGGGCAGGAGAGGAAGGTGAAGGCTCCAGATTCACCCACCCATGCATTTATTTAGTCACCATCCAGCCACAAGGACACAGCTTGCTGTGTGTCCCAAGGCTTATCCCAAGTTCAGCTGGGATGGTTTTATTATTTACACTGTTTAGGCTACAGCAAACTTTTTGAGAAAAGCTTCTTGACTGCCCAGCCGGGGTTAACTCAATCACATCCCCACAAATGAGGAATAGTTGAAGGCAGAATACTGAGTGCCCTCTCATAGCAGCAAGGTGAGGCTGTCAGACCACACAGGAGCTGCATTCTCAGCTGGACATTAATTTCTGCCAAGAGCAGAAATTCTTTAGCCAGACAAAATTCCGTATTTACTTTCAGAGAAATTTTTCAGGCTTCCCAAGTCACTGTATTCTATTTTCTTTATGTGTAGTGAGGGCTTTTAGTAATTTCAGAGATTCCCAATTAAAAGCTTTTAACAATTTCTAAGATTTTCATTTAAAGGTTATTTGACGCTTTGGGTGAAAGAGTGCACAAATTGTTTTGAGGCTTCATTCTGATGTATTTTATAGAGAAACAATATTAAAAACCACTACCAAATGAGAAAAAAAAAAGCTCGTGCAGCTTAAGAGAATATATGATCACAGAAATTATTCAATTTCAGTTATGTCCAAAGCCACAATTAAACCAATTCTTACAGGATATGGTCTTTAGAGCAGCCGTGTTTCTGAGAAAGGACACGGTGGTTACATGTTTTTGAGCTCAGGAAGTAAATCTGTATTCTGGAAAGCACTTCAGTCAGGCCCAGTGTGGTTGTGAATACAGAAAGTCATGCCTCCAGGGTTGAAGGAAGTTGCCCTATCTCAGAAGCTCCCTCTCTCTAACCACTGATTAGCATGGTTTTTATTGGCAGGGATTTAGCTGCCACTGAGCTGAGAGAGTGTTTTGAGCAGGTCAGCCTGAAAACCTCATTCCTTTTCTCTTCTCTAGAGGAGTGAGGGTGCAGTCCGTGTTGACTCCCATTAGTCCTGCTCCTTCTTTTCAGTGTTTAGCCAGCTTTCCTGCTGCTCCCTCTGCCTTTGCAGGAAAAAGGAGAAGTGTGAGACAAGCCATTATTTTCCCTACACACGGGGTGATTCCTGAATGGCGCCTGTGCTCACCTGTGCTGCTGATACCTCACTGTGGGCTTTCTAATGTATGGCAAGGGGGTTCTGACTGCCTGGCTTCAGATGGGGATGGTTCAGGAAAAGACTGAAGCTCCTTGACATCTTAAAGAGTAGGAAAAGAGGAAAATACTCTGCTGATTAAAGAAAGCTTACTGGACCTAGCTCAGCCCATCTGGCTGATGCCAGCATTGAAGGGGAAGGATAATTGCCTACACCATCTGTCTCCAAGAGGGCTAATTGCTGACATCAGATATCAGCAGGGGTTCATGCATTTCTTCAACTACCTATTTGGTAGTCTCAGAAGCCAGGGGAAGAAAGAAGGGCTCAGTTTCTGGATGGTATGGCAGGCACACAGCTGATTTTGGAGAAATTAGCCTCTGCCCTGAGCTCCTGACACTTGACTGTGACTTCAGCAAGTCTGAAATTAGGAATAAATACCACGTGGCCAGTATCATGAGGCAGTGAAAAATGTTTCTTATGTATATACACACTGCCTAAAAATATCTTCTTGTACCCTATAATGTTCCCAAACACCTTTCCAGACAGTCTCATCATGCTTAATCACTATTTTCAACTGAAGTATTTGTCCTTGCACAGAACAAGATCTTCCCTGTAAATCCATCCCCTGAGATTACAAGAAAGTTTAGATGTCTCTCAAAATGTTTTAGTTCTGTTGCAATCAAAATTTCAAACCTTACCTTCCACCACCTTATGTAGCAAATTTCATCTCACAAACAAAAAAAGTCAAAAGACGAGTTAAAGAAAGCAAGTTATTTAATCCAATTGAGACAGCAAGAGCAAGGATATAATGCAACTTTTTTTCCCTTCTGCAGAAGAAGTGATCTGTAATGCCTGAACATCAGTTCTAGCAGAGAGGAGTGAGAACTGGATGTCTTCACTGGCACAAGCTCCTGAGGATGCCAACCAAGCTGGAGACCACAGGAAAATCCCCCCAGCAACTCCACGGGGAGCCTTTTTCCTAGGAGGGGCTGAGAGACCAGGTGAATGGAAGCTGCACTCACATGCAGCAGGAGAAAGGCAGGATTTCATTGATTTCAACATTCTAGAGAAGTTTGTAAAGCGTCTGCTGGAGTGCAGATTTGGACAGGCTGGCATCAGCTGCTGTTGTACAAAGGGAGGAGGTGAATGCTGCAGAAGCCCCAGCCAGGCTGAACAGAGGAATCATTGTTTCCCAGGTGTGATGGGCATTGCAGACACTGCCAGGGAGGGAGCCGAGCTCTGAATTCCAGCTCTGTGCCCCGTGCTGGGGAAGGCAAGACAGGGCAGGGCTGTGGAAGCACTGGAAGGATCCCAGCTCACCTCCAGCTCCCGAAGCCAGCTCTAATTAGCACGGGGATCAGTATGGGCAGGATCCCAGGGGAATCTCACCAGGAGCAGCTCACAGGAGACTTGTGAGGAACCCCTCCTCTTACCGAGTCTACAAACAATGGTAGGAATTCAGACTGGGAAATTGAGGTAAGTCTTGGGGAGATTGTTCCTTGATTAGTGCAGGTGAGCAATGCAGTGAGCATTGCTGATTGTCTGACAAACAAAGTGAGGAGCCCATCGCATGGACTATTACCTCAACAGGAAAAAATCTCAGGGCATCTCCCAGAGTTTTTCCTCACAGCAGGTTTGGGACAAGACAAAGGATACTCTGCTCAGGTATCTCAAGTGATTGTGTGCCAGCTGTACATTTCCAAAAATCCCACTTTGGGACCTTCAGACAGCGCAGCACAGGCAGACCAACAACGTGCAGGGAAGACAGAATTCTTCATTTTCAAAAGTAAGCTGCCCATAATTAAAATCAGAGAATACCAGCTGGTAACACTGTAGGAAACACACTTACTGCCAGCATTTAGTATCCTGCTCCCTTCAAGAGTCAGATATTGTTATAATTTAAAAGAGAATGCAAAATGCTGAAGAGAACCCAGGTGACCTTCGGAAGCATCTAAAAAAAGCCCTTGTTTTCCATTGTGAAAGGTTCCCAAGAAGTGTTTTAGAGGATAATTGTACTTGTAGGAGCAATTACAGTTCTGTACTGCAAGGGGAGCTGTTGGCACATAATACCATGATTGTGCATTAGATCATCCACTGGCTCCTGTAATATCCACTTCCAGCTATAAGGAGTCATGTTTCAACACCTCCGATTCCCTGGTGCTGACAAGCTAAACAACTTGTTTTGTCTCTGTGAGCTCTTCTCTGGTGATTAACTGCTTATGGTGAATACTAATTACATGGAAGTACAGTACAGTAGAGATACTGTCCTACTTCCTCTACCTGCACCATCTCCGTCCTCTTCTGTAGAGACACTGCACTATAAATTCAGCAAAAATCCAGAAGATGACATTTTTCAGGACCACAAATAGGCTAACCCGTCTCTCACAGCAAAACTACCTTCATCTTCCTGTCTGCACAATAAGTTCAAAGGCAAAGCACTGCACGTTTGTGAATGCCTGTAATAATGCTGGAAATAAATTTGCAACAGGATGTGTGCAAATGAGTTTTGGTGGTAAAGGCAGAGCAATGTCCCCAGTTCCCCATGTCCCACTCTGAAAATTTACCCCAAATTATCCATTCCTGAAACTGCACCTCAGACTAAAATCTTTCCACTAGGGAGCCTAAGAGAATTTGTTCTTCAATTTTGAATCTGAAGTGCTTTTTGAAACGCTAACACTGCAAAATTAGAAACCATTAAACAATATAAGGCAGAGAGTGATTAAATCTACCAAACACATTCAAAGCAGCTTAAGCTACTTTTTAATTAAAAAGGAAAAGATATCACTGGCAACATTCAGACATCATTATCTAGATAAAGTTAAGATATTATTCAAAACACCGAAGATGCTGATCACAGAATCGTTTAGATTGGATAAAAGCTCTAAAATGACCGAGTCCAAGCCTTAACAGCCATGGCTCACCACTCAACATTGTCCCCAAGTGCCACAAGCTGGTCCTGCTGGTCCCACCACTGCAGGCACAAGCCAGGTGCCCCTGGAGCAGAGGTACCCAGGCTTGGGGCACAGAACACAGCCAGTGCTGCAGTGTGATCACTCCATGCCTGCTGATTAAGGGAGTGACACCAGCAGTGGCCTCTCTGGGAGGCTGAGTGTCCCTCCTTCCTCCCCTGACAGGATGGGGGCTGAAATCACAGTGGCTGCAGCCACAGAGCTGTGGGTAGCAAGATGCACATACCAGGGAGGGGACAGGATCAGACTGTTTCAAGGGCCAGCTTCAATACAAAACAAAAAGTCAATATCCTATCGGTATTATTTTATTTTCCCCTAAGCAGTAAATTTAAACAGAAAACAGCATGAAAGACACGTTTAGACCCCAGCCTTGTGGCTCAAGCACTGTGGTTATGTCTCCACTGATTGCCCAGCCCAGTTTAAACCTGCAGCACTAAGTTTTTGTAGTCATTTCAAGAAAAGAACAAGAAAAATGACCAGCAGTTTCAGTCAACCACAGGCAAGATGCCAGGAGCCAAAGATCAGCCTCCCTCAGGCTGAGATGATATCATCTCCTCCACGGTGCTGGAGCTCTGAGTCCAGAGCCTCTGGTGAGCAGCCTCACCTCTTGGTTCCTTATTACCTCCCTTCCTCAGCTTAAAAGACGAGACTCCCAACATCCAGTGCACGCAGCACGTGGGGCGCGTGCTGGCCTTACCCAAGCAGCAGGCTCTGAAATACAGCACGGGCACTTGGTAGCTGCTGGAGTAGAGGACGTGGTACTCATAGCGAACCACTTCTTCCGTGCTGCACGCCCCGGCGGCCTGGCAGTCCTCCGAGGGCTCCTGCAACGACACGCGAGGCCACAGCGGCGCGTCAGCCTCTGCTGCTGCGCCCGGGGAAACTGCCACGGGCCCAGTGGATGCGCGCAGCAGAAATAATGGCAACCAGCCCTTTCGCCGCACTGCTCGTGCAAACTCGCCGGGGAATTTCTCAGCGCTAGCAGGGAAACCAGAGAGGTCTGAAACCTACGGACATCTTACGCACTCCCTTCCACAAACTAATCTGCAAGCCCTTCCAGAATTGAGATCTTTCTAAGCTGCTCTCTCTAAAATCTTCATGGCACAGGAACTGGCACAATAAGGGGACTACAGCTGTACCTGTCCTCATTACATTCAGTATAGACCATTTTAGAAGTGTATCCTTAAATAATCCGGTTTTGCTTGCCAAAAGACAAATCAAATGTATCCACCAAAAATCCTCTGATCTACTTTCTTTAAAGGCTTTTTGCCAGGAGTTGCTTTTGCTAATAATATAAAATATATCATCTAATGTAATTATAATAATAACATAAAATGTAATAATAAAACTGAGAACGTTTTTTTTTCCCCCCGTTAGTGTATATTCCAGGTGTAAAGTACTAAAGTTTATGGTAGATTTGAAACAAATCAAAATAGATGAAACTAATTGCATTGAGATATACCACAGCTGCAGCACGAATTTCACAACATTTCAAATTAATATTCCAACAGTGCTAAGCACGCAGTTGTTTGGACTTTTCTAAAAGCTGTCATAACTCAGTGTCTCTAAAAATGTAACCATTAAATTAATAATGCCATTAAGATTAAACACAAGAACAAACTTTCCAAGAAGACACTCTGGGTGTGGACTTGTTCAGTGCTCAAACCCCCAAATTTACATGCATGAACTAAGCAACCATAATGCCCCACAGGTTGGGTGTGCATTTCATGACTTGGCTATTGCCAAGCAACCCTGAATATTGGCTTATGGTATCTGTCCAAGCAAAACAGAAAAAGACTGAGCAGAGAAGAAGAACCAGCATCCTCTGAACACTGTGTTCATACAACAACACATTTAGAAATTTAAAGCTATTTTGCATTTTTATCTCACATCCTTTATCAAGTCAGCAATGGATGAATCGATATATGAAAAAAATATAACAACTGATAAACGTTAACAGTAACGACACCCAAGATATTTTCAGGTTTTATTCCTGATGTGACTTTCCCCAGATTTAGTGAATTAGGCACCCAGATGCTGCTGAGGCAGAGGGACAGAAGTCCACAAGTGAAAGCCCAGACCTTGGGAAGCTGCAGACCAAGGAACTGCCCAAACATTTCTGGACACAAAATGAGCAGAAGATCACAGATGGCCACGGAGCAGAGGTTCCCTGGTAAATCCCAGATGCCTGCAGGGACATGGTTGGTTTTTGCTTATGGGGAAACAAGTGCCTAAAGCACTGAATGGGACTGTTTGAAAACATGCTCTCTGGGTTAACCTAGTTTTAAAAACTGTATGTGAAGAAGTCAACCTGCCAGAAGGACAGTGTTGATTGCTGTTCCTGGTGTTACAGACCAGATAAAGACAGGTATGATGTTCCCAGCTCCCACATACATGAGTGGCAGACCAAGAAGAGATGTTCTTTTCCTCCTCACACAACTCATACCCAGTGGTTATATGTAAAATACAGCTTAAAAAAGAAATTCTTCTCTATATAACACTGAACCTTCTTTAAAATTGATTAATGCTTCAGTAAGAATAGCAAAAGAGACCAGCCTGTGGGAAAAGAAAACAAAAAACCAAACCCAGGTAGAGTTAGGGTGGGGAAGAGAAGGATTCTGTGCTCAGAACTGAGCCTACATGGTGCTTCTCAGGCATTAATGTTTCATCAGATACCACGGCCTTGCCTCCTGCTTAGTCACCAGCTTACCCTGCCCTAAAAGATACTTCTGGAAACAGCAACACTACCTGTTCCTATGTTAAATACCCCTGTTCTAGAAAATAGGCTGTCTGCATACACTGCATTTTGTACATAATGGTAAAATGACTAATTTGTGACTATTTTAGATCTGCACACAAAGGCAAATGGCTGAATCCTTCTCAGGGCTACTCTAATCCCCCTTCCTCACAGGAAACAGCAATTTCACGTTTTCTGATTTAAAAAGACACATCACTGATGTGCAATCGTGCTCTTTACAGTCTCTGCAAGTACAGCCCACAGTATTTTTGCAGGCAAAGTACATTTTGTAACCTACAAGTTTCGATGGTATCTCTTGTAGCTGATGAGATGAACTTTGCTGATGAGATGAATAAAACGAGTGCAGTCATTTCAGGTGATCTTTGAAACAGCTAAAAATCTACAAATGGGTCACTAGAACCAAGGAGCCTCAGACAGTTTTATATCAGCCCACAAGACCTCATTTTCACTCTTTAACCAGTACTGATAAAGCCACAAATACAAAACACAGGTGTAACTTATTTTTAAAAAGCAAAACTGACACTTTATTTTTACATATGTCATGACAGCCTATTTTAAGTCTTTCTCTGAATAATTGTTCTAGTTTTTTTTTTCCTATTTATATTGTTGTTCTGACTCTTTTTGACATAATGCTAAATTTTAGTTACTGCACTGGACAACACTGAAATCAAATTTTAATTTGGATGGTTCTGTAAATACTGCAAAACATTCACATGTACAGACACCACAAAACAAAAGACAAAACACAAACATCAGCCTTAAAAAATGTCATATACAACCCTAACCAAAAAAAGGCATTTAAACCAAACTGCAGTTATTAAAAATGATATGAAGAAACCTGTATCTCAAATATTTTTGTTTCTGATTTTCAAATTTACTTGCATGCCTGCCATGCTTCAAGTTAAAACTGTGAATCCAGGACTGGCTGGCTGTTTCCTAAATAAACTGGGAAGCTGTCATCAGGAAGCATCTGCTCCTCTATTGCTCTCAGGTAAAATCACTCCCATGCTATCATAATGGACTATTGAGCAGATGTTTAAAAGCAATGTATGTATTAGAAAGAAGATAAGCAGCAACTATCTAATTAATTACATTAGTTCCATCATAAATGAATTACCACTGATTTTAATTGATATAAAATTGTCCTCAACCTTTAAGTATCCCCAAAACAAATTAAGTTGATTTGCTCCTTTTAAAATGCTAAATTATTTAAATCAATAGGTAAGAAACATTGCCAGGTGTCATTCTGAAGGCAAAACAACATATTTGTACTATTTCTATTCCTCCTGATGAGGAAGGCAAGTTCAAAACCTGGGGTGACAAGTTAATTTGACAGCAGGAGAGAGTTGATTGTGGTTTTGGGTAGTTCAGTGGCAGCAGGACAGCAGGGAGGTGTGGGTTAAGGTACCTTTGGAGAGAGACCATGAGGGAAAGGCAAGGCAGACAGGGTAAGCTGGGAAGCTGACAGAATCACCTAAAAAAAATGGATTTCCCTACTGACACCAAACATTTTCCTATCTCCACCTTCAGAGGCCCACTGGGCCAGACTTTCTTGCTCAGCCTGAATTCCCTTAGAAGTTAAGCAGCAGGCCCCCTTTTGGGGGAAAAGGTAAGAGAAGTGGTGCAAATAAACATTTCTCCTGGATGTCCAAACACGGTTGCCCTTTTCCCAGTTCCCATGTTCCACATTTCCTTCCTTGCTGCCTTGGCCTCTTTATTCCTGCCTTGTCCAGGCTCCTGGGAGATGCTCCTGCAGGAGCACAGCAGGACTGGGAAGGGGTGACACAGGCACAGGTACTGGTAATGCTGCTTTGAGTGTGAGGAAGGGAAAAAAGGAGATGCAACCCAGATTAGTAAGCAAATTCGCCTTCATTGCTTGGAATGCATTTACATCTAATTTCATTTCAGCCTCCAAAGTTGAAAGTGTATCACTCTTCCTCTCTCTTCAGAGGTGCAGAGCCGCCACTGAAACACAAGAACTTTCAGGAGCAGCTCTTTCAACACTCCTCCTCCCCCGGCAAACAGGGAGGTTTGAGCATGGAAGCTGAACGGTAGGACAGTGCTCATCAGGGAGAGCTGAATCAGGCTGATGAGCAGGGTGTGGCCATGCGGCGAGATGTTATCTCTGTTCTCCTCCCGGCTGTTCTCCCAAGCATCCAAACTTCCAGATCCAGTTCTTGCTGCAGCCCCCGCGGGTCCAGTCTCTGCAGGAACATTTTCCTGCAGGCCTTTGTCCCTCCTGTGAAGGATTCTAAACTCAACTGAGATCTCCAGACCTTGTGGTGCCTTTGCCACCACTGGTCACTGACCATGCGGCGTGGGGTCACAGTGGTCAGCAAGGAGGTGACCCTGCCTGGGGAGGGGACACTGAGTGCCTTTACTGACTCTCAGGGGTTTTTGTCACTACTAAATGCTCACACTGTGCTCAAATTTACAGGCTCTAATCAAAAGTTGCCCACTCTACCACAGCCTGTAAAAATGCAGGCATGTCCCTGAAGAATTTCAGTGTAATATGGATGTTGTACAAAACCCTTTACCACCAGCTGCACCATTTTTATGTGCATTGATAAACTGATCTCTTAAGTGAAGAACACATGGGGAATCCAACCACCTCCAGGTGCTTTCTAGTGCTGACATCACTAGTGACAGATGAGGAAAACACAAGGAAAGCAGAAGTGGTCTGAAGCATAATGAAGTTATCTTATGGATTTATCTTCTGTGTGCAGCTACAAAATCCTCCCCACTGTCTAAGACTTCTTACAATTTAGTCATCCAAGTGAAGAACCTGGTTAAATACTCAATAACAGAGAAAGAAAGTGGCTCTTAAATCATTTGGTGATACCTAAAATACTGTGTGCAAGGAGCTTTCTTTTGCAAGACACAGCTGCCCTGAAAAGCCACTATGTCCCCGGTGGAGTCAAGGTAAACAGGTAGTGGATCCCTGAAAATGTCATTTTCCAAAGGGAAATCTTCTGGCAGAACTCAGTACCCTGGCCATGACACTATGAAAGCATGCACTCATTTTCAAAATAACTTTTTCCCAAAAAAAGTTCTCCCCCCCCTCCCACCCCAACTCCAACCCTTCTGTTATTCACGGCATACCAAAACACCAAAACCGAGACTTCCATCCCAAAAAGACATGGCACATAACACTGCAGTAGTTCCTCATGCATGAACAATCATTTCTAACAGCTGGAAATTAGATTTGTCTTTTGATTGCTTCAAAACCACTATCACAAGTGAAAGCAAAGCCTTTTCAAGCAAAAGAAGCAACGGACCGTGAAAACGGAACAGTTGTGAATTTTGTCTTCATATAAAGGTGGGGAGCTGTTACAAAATCACTCCTCATTCTTCCTGACTTGTCATATATAAAATGTAGAATCTGGTGGCTTTTCTCCTCCCACAGAAGAAACATTTTCTCTTGTTTTCATGTAGAGAGTACAAGGCTGTCTGCACAGGGCTGGAACAGAGGCATGGTGTGTTAGGAAACCTCTTCTGGTGGGAACGACAGGAAATCTGGGAAATGAGGCAAAGAAATCCAAGGAGACAGAGGGACACAGCTCATCTGCTGAGGGAAGAGGGACCAACCCAACCTACCAACAACTCCTGAAGGGAAGATCTCCCTGAAGTTACAGACACACCTTACAGAGGATCAGAGCAGCCCCACCCGGAACCACCTCCACTGCCCCCCACCAATGTTCTATGCCAGTGTTATTCCTCAGGCTGAGGAATTCACAGCAGTTTTCTTTCCATGGAACTATGCTGGGATAAGGAGCAGTGGGAGATGGTGGTGCCTGTACCCACCCATTTTTGCCACCTGCATTCCAGGAACAATCCCAGGATCACAGAGGTTGGAGAATCCCTCCCAGCCCATGGAGTCCCAGCTGGGCCCAGTCCCCACCCTGTCCCCAGCCCAGGGCTCTGAGTGCCACCTCCAGGGGACACCTGCAGGGCTGGGCACTCCAAACGCCCCTGGGCAGTGCCAAGGCAGTTCCTGAGCCCCCTTTCCATGGGGAAATTCCTGCTGTGCCCACCCTGAGCCTGCCCTGGCCCAGCCTGAGCCCGTTCCCTCTGCTCCTGTCCCTGGTCCCTGGAGCACAGCCCGACCCCCCCGGCTGTGCCCTCCTGGCAGGAGCCGTGCAGAGCCACAAGGGCCCCCCTGAGCCTCATTTTGAAGGATTTTCCCATCATTTTTGTCATTATCTTCCATTTGCACAAATTGGAGTAAGCTACTGCTTTGAGGTCAAGTACTATTCCACAAGATTATTGCTTCTTCGGAACTGAAGTGCTTCCAGGACTGGGCTCTGTGCTTTACGACAGGCAAAAAAAGAGAAAAAAAAAATTGCTACACTAGAAGACAACAGTAGCAGTTCAGCTGTATTTTAGGTCAGCTTTATTTTTTTAGAACAAGGATTATTATTTCTGCTTTCTGAATCACAGCAGCAACCCAGTTTTGGCCACGCTTAATTCAACAGGGAGACTGACAGCAAATGCCTACAAACCTTTACTTTTTAGAAGACAAACTCAAATCCTCATTAATTTCTCAGATGGGAAACTGTATGAAAACGATGCCAAGACTGACAGACAGTGTTTAACAGTAATTCTGGTGAAAAAGTTACAGACAGAAATGCTCAAATTATCACAAAATCTGGCGCTGTAAAAACAAGGCATTTGAAATTAAGGGTTGCAATTAGAAGTGGCTGCACTGGTGCCCACCCAGGACTCTCCAAGGGAACACCTCTGACACCAGGACAGTGACTTACTGCCAGAAATAAAACAATTGGATGCTGACCACTTGAAAAAGGAAATGGCATCTGATTAAGTTAATATCTGACAAAATGATACATCTTGAAAGTTACTTGAGATGCTAACCTAAGCTTGGCCATAGACTGTATTAGATAAGCACAACCATTAGAAACAATAATCATAAACAATGTGGCTTAATCACAACTGGCTCATTTGGATGTGAGAGATCCAATCCTATTACCTATATGTTAGGGCTAAAGCATATGTGTTATTCTTTTATTAGGAAAACATGAAGATGATACTAAATTATAATGATCCATTTCACATTTAAAACAGTCTGAATTCAAAAATTTTAGCTATCACTGAAAATATTTATAAAATTACTCAAAATAGTTGTGAAGTTACTCCTAAAATCTCCAAAAGAAAACCTGAATTTGTTCCTACACTTAGACAAAAAATGACAGCACTTTAGGACCCAATGATTGTTTGCATTTGGAAATATCCAAGCATAATAACTACATTTTTAAACACAACAGGGGCAGACCCTACCAAGTCAAGTACGTTCAGCTTTTGCCCACTCTTAATAGCTATTTATTGTATTCATAAATGATACAATAAAGATGCATTTACCTTCATCTCTGTAATCACTGCCACAAAGGAAATACAAAACTCTGAACTCAGACTGGGGCAGGTCAAAAGCCCTTAAGTTCATTTTCAAACACAATACACTATGTAAGAATATTCTAAATAGTAACAAACACAAAGTTATCAAATGTCACTGATCACAAACACACCAAATGTATATTGGAGACATTCACAGTGGCTGGAGATACTTCCTTTATTAGTCTGATCTCAAATGAAAACTGCCATGGAGTGTTACATGGTCTTTTAAATTTCCAGAAATGTGGTACATACTTTATGCGAACTTAACCACTTTGAATTTGCTTTACACTTCTTTAAAGCCAAGTAGAAAATCTGCATGAATTATTGACAATGTTTTTGTCTGGAATGACTCTTCCAACAGTCTCCATTCAAACTGTGTTTTATTTGACAAGAAAGCCCAGCACAGAATTAAGAATACCCAAATATTTCCACTGCTGTATGTGGTGGGAAACATGGGGTGAACAGCACCCACAAACACAATGAGAAGACAACAGGACTGTGGCAGAAGGGTTAAAAACACCAAGAAATGGTACATAACTGCACTTGGCCAAGCGCATGGATTCTTACCAAATAAATCAGCATAATGGCTGAATTGCTAGATAAATTAATCTCATTTCAAGGAATTATTCTTGTAGTTGAATTGCTCAGAACTAGGCGGAGGGACCTCAAGAAACTGTTCTGTATACAACAGTTCAATAAACATATCAAATTCTCCCTTCAAACTTTATAAATAACCTACATAAAGTACTTCAAGCAATTAGCAAGTTGTTCCAAAAAACGTTCAAACTCATTATCCCACAGGATGGGAAACAAGAAGCAAGGAAAGAGCCACTAATTGTACACATGTGTAGAGAAAGACCCAAAACGTGGCTCTGACTGTTGGGACATTTTATCTGCTCTCATTTCCCTCAAAAGCTGCTCTGTAATTTATTCCTTCCATTTGATTAAGGTATCTCAGGGGTTATTCCATATATTTATCCCTATTTGCAACTAACTGAAATCATAGCTAAGACAATGAGATACAGGCTTGGTAAATTGCTCTTGCTTCTCAAAACTGAGATATTCCAAGTGTCCTGAAGGCATTCAATTCCAAAACAGGAAGCCAGAGAGGAGAGCACTCAGTAATTCTAATCATGTGCAGATCTCTTGGAAAGTATTTTCCTAAACATTTGCTGCAAGAACCTTTAATTGTACTGCATGCTGCTGCTTGTACCCCAAACAGGGTCCCACAGCAAGATATTTACTACTTAAATTGTCTCTGGTAATGTAAAGAAATCAGCTGGAGACAACCAGGACCATGCTTCCCTAAATATTAAACTTCAGCCAAGTGCAAAACCAGGGAATTTGGGGAAGAAAAAGCAATTAAAAATATGTTAATATATTTTTAACATCCCATACGATGGCTTAATTCATAAAGCAGAGGCTACAAATGGTAGAGCTGCACCAAAATCAAAGACAAGTTAATTGATTTTTTTTCTAACTTCAGTTTATAGGTTTCTGCAACTCAACTGCAATCTCTGAACAAGTAATTTTAGAAAAAAGGCTTGGTGTCCATATGATATTGCAAACAGTACTGCTGGAGTCCCTACTCCATCACGTTTCAGGTCACAGAGCAGTTTCTGACTCAGCTGAGACTGGAGGCAACACGTGAGTGGATCAGGAATTAACGACTGCAGAAACCAGCTCCCAGGGTCCCGCATAAGCTGAATTACAGGGGACTCCACCCCATTTACAGAAAAAAGGATAATGATGCCTCTTCTCATCAATTTGCTTGGTTTTGGAAACGTCTACACACCCATGCACAGCGTGAGTGCAGGTATGTGGAACTACAGCAGACTTCTTTCCCAGAGGAAAGAAACTTTGGGTTTTGCTTTGGATTTTGTAGAATCGTGGAATCATTTAGGCTGGCAAAGACCTGTAAAACCATGGAGTCCAAATGTTGATCGGCATTCACACAAAACTGACCTCTCAATAAAAAGACACCATGGGCACTCATATTTACAGGATCCTGGTACAGTTAGAGTTTTAAACCAGGAAAAGCGTTGCAAGACATTTGCCTGTTACCTAAACAGAGAATAAAAGCACAGATGAAGAAATAGCAAAATATAAATAAAATAAAATGTTAAAAAAAATTTTAAAACCAAACAAACAAAAAACCAAACAAAACAAAACAAAACAAAAAAAACCAAAACAAAAAAAAAACAACAACAAAAAAAAAACACCACAATAACAAACAAACACAAACTGCAGGAAATTAAGTTTCTAGTGGTTTTGGATGCAATGTTGGTATTATTTCTTCACCTAAATTTCCTGAATTAACAAACAAAGATATTTTTATGTGGATTACCAAAGTTCTAAGATAATTATAGGATAGCTGCTTACATAAAATAAATCTGACTCAAAGATTACCGTTACATACAAGTAAAAATACATGAAGAAAGGTGCATACATGATATTAAGTTTATTTGACTGCTGGGTCTTGCTCAATCTCTCAAAAACAACCAACTGCAAGACACCAAGTCAGGTGGGAATCTCATCTGCCGTCAGACTGGCAGAGATTATTGAAATTTTAATGTCTTGAATGGAAAATCAAGAGCGTGCTCTGCTTTCTAGGATCAGACAGGAATTTTACAAGGTCAAGAAGAGGCAGTCGGGATTTTGTAACAGATCTTTGTGTGGTGGAGAAGGAAATGTGTTCTGGCCTGCCATGGTGACCACAGAACCACAGAACAGGCATTTCATGGGTCCTCCTGAGCTCAGCATCTGTTCAGAAACTGCCCATGATAAGCTTTCTAAATCTACGTTTAGATTTTTTTAAATATTTGAGAAATAAGGGAGATCATGAGTTAAAGCAGAAAAATTTAAATGGGAAAGGATTGGAATTTGGAAGAGGCTTAAATTTATTCAAATCAAAGATACAAAAACTTCCTAAAATTTACACCCTGAACTACTGAAAACAATATATAGGTTAATCTGCAGATCTGAGTGAATAACCACCTCACAAATGATACCAAGAGTATGAAAAGAAAACGCCCACAGAGAACAGAAAGGAGGTATGGCAATCAAAAAAACCCTACTTCTTGAAGCCTAAGTTTAAAGAAGAAAGTAAGAATTGCCAAAATTCAAGTGGTGCTTACAAATGGCAAAAGGGATTAGAAAAATTTCTGAAGGAAAGAACAATTCATCATATAGAGAGCTATGTACAAATTGGATTAAAACTTAACATTGGTTTGTCAAAGAAAGAGCAAGCCTAAGGAACCTGATACCTCCCCGTGATAAGATAACTGAATTAGTGGACAAGGAAATGCAGGAGATTCAATCTGGCTGGATGCAGTAAAATATTTGATATCTGGCCAAATGAGAAGCAGTTCTTTAAAGTGGAGAAGATGGGGATTATGTTCAAAATGTAATACACAAGAAAGTGGAAAAGGGGAGTGAATAACGTGAAAAGCTAAAAAGAGAATTATTGACCAGGAGACAGATGACTAACAAAGCACCTCCACAGCTGGGCTGTAAAGTAATCTTGGTTACAATATTCCTCCACAACCTGAGCACAAAAGCAGGAGATTGTTGACAAATTCTGCTGATGATACAAAGCTGGGCAGCACAGTCAATAGAGCAGGAGATGGAAACCGTGGCAGGAAATGGAGTTTATAACACCAGCGCTGCCACGCCGAGCTTGCCCACGAGCTGATCTCAGCCCTGCTCTCCCCTGTCACACCGGGACTGACAGGGCCAACAAATCACAAGACAAATGCCCCTCATTCCCTGCTGCCACCAGGGATCCCACACACACTCCACAGAGCTCATTGCCTCAGCCGTGATTTACACCCAGAGCAGAGAGCCAGAAATGCTGAGATTCGCCCAAATGCTGCCGTTTCCACTCCGTGGCAAAACCCGGGATTTTAACATTTGTCTTTTTCTTTAATCAATACAGAAGTTAAATATGAGCACTTTTCACAGGACAAAAACCTTCTGGTCTGAGATGGTAAATATTAAAATAGAAAATGTCAGAATTTCCAAATTAAAGTGTGCCCATATAAATCTGAACAGGCTCACTCGGAATCAGCTGGACATTCAGTTTGATAATCCTGGTAGTGTGCATTAGGGCATTAGTGGGAAAAGATTTTAAAAATACAGTTCTGCTGGGCAATGCAGCAGACTATTAAACTTGCTAAAAAAAAAAAAAACCTTCAGGAAAGTTAAAACCTCGTCATATTTTCATTAGGATTAATCTGATTCTAGATGAACTACTTCATTTGTCTAATTAGAAAACGAAGTTCCTGAAAAAAATCTGAGTTTGTAGAAAATGGATTTTCTACTCAAAAATTCTCTGGACACCTTCACCTGTACTGCAGCATCCACACAGCACTAAGCAAAAGAAAAGTGAATGTTCATTAAAATTGCAGTCATAACTCTGAAGGAAGAGAAAAATAAAGCCACTTCACAGTCACAGAAAATCCATGTAACATTAGGCTAGACAGAAATTTAACCCCAGTTTTCTTGTTTTTATTATCAACCCATTTTAGGATGGCAGAGGAATGCAGACCACAACACTTAATACTGATTATACACAGTTCTGATGTGACCCGAAGTTTGTTCTAACTTTCAAGGATAGTTGACCATGTGTATCATAAATGTCAAACAGCTCAGTCCTGAAGGTTTTGTCCTCAAAAACAGTCTTCAGTGATATGACTTCTAAGCTGCACCATGTTTGCTTATCCTACAGCTCCGTCCTTGAAAAAAGTTAGGCAAAATTTTCAGCAATAAACCCAAGAAGACCAAGACACAACAGGAAAGGCAAAGTCTTAAACAGATTTTTTTTTTGCTGTTTAACACAGGGATAGCTGAAAGGAAAGTAAATATTGCAATGCAGAGATGGATTAATTCAAGGTAAAGTTCTTGCCTTAATGGTTCCATTGAATATTTTAAGAAGGTTTTCCAATACAAAGTGACAATACAGAGCTCACTGAATATTCTGTATCAAGATTACTTTTACGAGGTTATTTCGTTCTGTTTGCTTCTAGCCCCTACAAGCAAGAACTACTCTGTGAAAACAGAGACAAAAAAGTGAAGAGCTTTGATCAAACATACTCTGCAAAATCACAACGGAACAGAGTATAATTTAGTTATCCTGATCCCTACTGCCAAAATGCTGAGTATTTCCAAACATTAAAAAAAAAAAAACCTACACAAAAAACCCCCACCCTCAATTAGTGACTTCACAACTCACTATTTTAGTAAAATAACTTCAAAATTGGTTCTGTTTAGGAACATCAGCAACCTTTAAAACAACTGATGGCAGTAAAGTACCCAACAAATATTTTAGAGATCTTTGTTTTCAAATCCAAACATTTCAAAATTTAAATCAAATATTGATGGGCTGTAATCATTCAGTAGTAAAATACCTATGAATTTTAAAAATCCTTTTAGTTTAATTTTACAACTGAAAATGGTAAAAAACATGCTGGATGCTTCACCACAGGTGAGGAGAACCTCTCATTACAGGACAACATCATCGTGCCTCAGACAGCCTTGGAACACACCCCGGCACCTTCACAGCTTTACCAACTGTAAAAACTGTGCTTTGAAACAATCTAACAAATCTCTTTTTGAATAATAACAACTCGCTGTGCTAAACGCTTATTTAAAAACAAAATCACTGCCAACAGTTCTGTGAACTATTAGACATATTTTCAAAGCATGGAGACCCTCAAATCAGAAAGAATTATATTTCCAGCAACCTTAAGGAACAGAATGAAATAATACCCAAACCTGCAAACACCAAAATTTATTTATTTCTTCAGGTGGTGCAAGACTTTTGGAAATATAACCCAGGAAAACACTACAACTGTGTCTGTAGAATTAATAATATTACCATGCCAGTAAGTAACTTCCAGTGTAAACCCAGGTCTCTAGAGAAGCAACAGTAAATGCAAAATTTGTTTGCATCTTTAACTTGAAAATGTAATTTCAACACTAGGAGGGTTAATACTTTTGAAAATTTAAAAAAAGCATTAATCACAGAAACAGGTGCCAAAAGCATACTTAAAACACATCTGAACATACCCTTTTCCCACATTTTCCTCTGTGGAAGAAAATACCAATTCTTTATATAGTCTTTGGAGGACAGAGAAACACAGGAAAGAAAAAAATAAACATGAATTTTACAACAAAAACTAAAAATATATATATTTCCTTAAAATCATGAAGGATGATGAGTGGGTTACACAGCTTTTCAAAACTGACTGACCAGCTATGATGTATTTGCTTTGCTCCATTTTGCCATGGTTCAACAGAACTTCTGTGTCTTTCAACCCTTTAATATTAGGTGCTTTCAAAATAACTTTTTTTTTTTTGTTTATCTCTTAATCACACAAGCATTAAAGGAATTGTTGATACTGCAGATATTAAGTAAGAGACATAGAACCAAGCCAAATTTGGAATGGGCAAAGGAAAAAGTCAGATGCTAGATAGAAACATGTAACTTTGCTAACCTAAAATAGAAAAAAAAATAATAGTATTGAATTCTTAGTTATGGAGATAAGCCTGAAGAAAAAGCATATGCCATGTTGGGAAGTGAAAAAAAGTTATTACAGATTTTAATTTGGTTTTAAGGTGTAAGGTTAGAATCTGGTGAGTTGCCAATGTTTAGCACAACTTATTTAATGCCCATTCTATTTTATGCTTTCATTTCCCTCCACCTAAGTCTTTTGTCTCAGATATTTTACACAATAACTTCTTTAGTCCCGTGAACTTGTTCCTTTGAACAAAAGCAGTGCAAACCCACCTGAACCTGTGCAGAAAAGAAACAATTATGCTGTCTGATCCGAGCCCTGTCATTTCCGTGAGGAAACATGACAGCGTTCGTATCATTGCCATTGGCTGCCAATCACAACTGGGAACTGTCTGAGTCACTCAGACAAAAATCAACCTAAAAAGAGCATATTAATATTAGATTTTATCACATAAAATTATAATTCTGTCATCAGGGTTAGCTTCTGGTTTTTTCAGTATAAACCTCGACCAAGGCACTCTGTACAGATGGTGCCAGGGTGTTTTCCTACCACCTGAGAGACTCCAGGTGCTCATGTGGACCCCTCCAGTTGGCAGGACTCCTGCAGACCTCCAGAAAATCCCAAACTTATCTCAAGTTCCACATCCCTGCTGCTCTCCTACTACACATCCTCCTTGGAAAAGACTCTCTGTCAGTTCTGGTCCTTTTTAACACCAAATGACTGAAAAACTAAAACAAATTCCACCCAGGAAAGGAAAATACTGTGTTCTCGGTAACAGAGCTGGAAACAAGATTACCAAGAAAAAGGTAAAAATCTAAAACTATGAATAATCTAAAATTGTGTGTGGTTAAAAATTGCATTTTTAAAGACCAGAGTGTTTCTCTGCTTGAAGACAAAGCTTGGCTACGAAGGTGAAATAATTGACTAACCTTGCAGCATTTCCCTTCTTTAATCCATCAGGACATAAAAGAAGAAACTCCTAGCTGAACTTCACATGAAAACAGAACTTGGGAGATAGCTTTTTAAAAGAATAAAATCTGACGGATTTTGAGGATCACACACTCTCAGAATCAGATCCCAGGCTTTCAGGACCCTTTATGTAGGCCAAAAGTGAAAATCTCTCTCAAGAGCTATGTAAAGATGAGGGTCCTGTTTCACACAGGGAAAATATTCACTCTTGTGCAATCTCTGCTTTGATTTCCTTGCTCTCCAAGCAGCCTTGCAGAATCTGATTTTACATATAAACAAAGGCGTTAACTCTAAATGTGCATCCTGCACTGCAGCCACAGATTACACAAATGAGCCAAGATCTATAAAATAGGAGGCTAAGGGACCTCCTCTGTGATGAAGTTCAGTATCTCATTACCACAGGTATCAAACACCATAGCATGCCTTTTTCTAGATCTATATACTTTTATCTGCAAACTAACTGACTTCAGGATACTATTTCTCCTTTTGGAAAGCTATTTCAGCATCCCACTTCTCTGATTCTACTGCATGTTTATCCAAGTTCAGTTTATAACTGCAAATTCTCATGGCAACATGATAGTTTGCTTTAAGGAGCTTTTTTTCATCCCTTGGCATTTCAAACCTTTTTTGCCCAACCTATTAACAGAGATAAACCATATTTCCTTTCAGGCTTTCTTTTTTTAACACTAAGCAAGAATTCTTCTGGTCTTTACTCTTTTCCCAATCTGATTTTTCCAGTAAAAAATCCATTATATTTTAATTCTCTTTATTTTTTGTTTCAGTAGCTGCAATTAAACATACAACATGACAGACAAGTCCTCAACATCCTTGTTTAACACCAATTCCATCAGAGAGCAACAGCCAGACAGAACCTAAACCTGTCCCTATTTCATTCATGCCCATGAGCAGTTCAGAGTAATCCTATGATCAACTAAAACACCCATTTATTTCTCCTCCTCAGTCATTTCCAGCTAATGAGCATCGAGCTTCTGAAGCAGCATTACCTTACCCCTGCTCCCCAAGTACATGACCTTATACTTTGCACCACTGAACTTCATCCTGGCTCTCTTGTGCCAGTCCTAGATCTCCTCTGGCTCTCTCCACAGGAATTTCTTACCTTCTGCTGTATTGACAATGCCTCCAGATATTCTGCCACCAGCAAATGTCATTAACCCGCTCCGACTCCCTGTCCTGCAGCTGCAACTTAAAACATGAGATTTGTCTGAGGGTGAATTTTTGTGGTGTTAGCACACAGCTCTGCTTTCCTGTGTCCATTGATAAAAAGTTTTACTAAACTCTACAAGAATTAGGAGCACTGAGTTGTCTTTGTCCAGTCACTCAGTTATTTTGCCAGATCATGGACAATGGTTCAATACATCCACTACCTTCTATTTCCATATTCAACCTTTACTTAAATCTTCTTTAAGGATTTATTTGAAAACTCTGAATAGCACTGATGCCAGACTAATAAATATATAGCTTTTTGCCTTTTGAAACTGAAAAAAAAAACAAAAACCCAACAGATTCCTGACACCTGACAGAAATTCTAGGGTAGAAGTTATCTCCTACTTTCTTCTGCATGATCTCCTTTCAAAAATTGTCTCCCCCTTGATTGAAGCATCTACTATCTACAGTAGTTACTCATCAGACCCATCCTCACCAGACATCCTGCCTCATCTGAAATAATCTTTACTGGAAAGAGGAATTTATTCCCATTTACCTGGTGAACAAAGTAAAATATAATTTTGTCTGCAATCTTTTCCCTGGGCTTATTTCTCTGTCTTTACTACTGCTATATGCAGAGTTAAATAACCTTCTGGTATTTGATTTGTCTCAGCATCTTTTCAGACCTATTTTCCACGTGTAAAGCAGGTTCTCTTTCTGAAAATTCTTGAATCTAAAAAGCCAAAATTATATTTTTGTGCCATTCCTAAGTGTTGGGGACTTTTTCCCTAATGATCTTGGTACAATGGCTGCTTCTCAGACTATCCTGCATATTTGATTGAGGAAAGGTGAAGCATGCTTCAGTCAAAACCATTAAACCTCTTCCAGAATTTAAAATTTGCCCTTTGGAAATTAAGAAACATAAACACTCAAGTTGTCCATCTATTTGTTTCAAACAGAATAAATTAATGATATGTCCTTTTGAGCCTGTTTCCTCAGGCTAGCTGTTCTGTAATTCTTACTACATGCTAAAACCAAGTCTGAAGGAGTTTCAGGTTTTGCTCATTAAGAAACACAACTCTGAGAGAAATCCATCAGCTGTTACATACAAAAACCCTTACAATTTTTAGAAATAATAACCAGAGTAGTAATTGAATTTAATAATGCCATAGTTATCAACAAGCCATTTGCAATAGATTAGTGGGAAAAAATAACTCTACAAGTCTGACTTCAAATCCAATTACTGAGATACTCAAAACTTGTTTCAAGTGTTTTTTTAATCTATAAAGTTGTAGATCCTCTCAAACTGACTTATAGTCCCACAACAAGTATCTATCTCTAAGCTATTTTTTGAGAGAAGTGTTGAAGAAGTTTTCAGTATTTTTCTTATTATTTAAGAACAAATATTTCATTTCAGGACTAACTGAAAACAGCTGTATCTACTCTATAGAGAAGAGAAATTTTTAATATCATTTTTTTAATACTGGTAGGGGAAAATTTAAGTAAAAGACAATTCAAAAAACAGCCAGGGAAAAAGGAAAAAAAAGCAGAAAAAACTCATGCTTCTGCTCTCCTGCTGCTGAAAATTAAACTACTTGCAATCTCATTTCTGGCATTATGAAGCCACTAAAAAAAAAGTCTGTAAAATACTAGAATGGGCTCATCCCCTTCCTTACCAAGGTATTACATCAGCTCACTTCCCTCCTACTCTTCACACTTCTTTCTATTCATCCATTCATTCCCTCCCTCTATGACTACAAATTATTAATAAGTTCAGCTCAAAGTGTCAAGTGTTCAGTTGTTAATAATTATTATTTTAAAAACTTTGAAGCACTTGATTCCTTGATTTTATTTCCTTAAGCACTTTGTTGTATTACTCATGCGTGGCCATTAAATGTTGTTCAATCACTAAAGAAAACTGGTAATGCTTTTTAATTACACATTATTTACATCTTTGAGGAGGGCTGTCCTTTATGAAGGGCCTCACACATGTAAGGGAACAGCTCACCACAGCAAGATTCCCAGACATGACTGAAAAAAGAGATGATGGAACACCTGCTGCAGCTGTTTACACGTGGTAACAAGGTCTGTGATCCAGAGCTGCCTTGGAAAAACAACAGGGAAAAGTGAATTCTCAGGAACAGTTTAAAATACCAATGGACAAAATCTGAAAGTACCAGCTAATTGAAATAGTGTGAGAATACCTTCCAGAAAACTAAGTGCACCTGAACAGGGATTACAACTTAAGGTAATGAAGTACATTAACTGAGAAACATCAGCAAGCACCTCACTCAAGTTATTTTTCTACTTCTTCCTTTTTTACCAAGATTTCTGTCACAGTATTATCTCAGCAGTTTTCAGAAAGACATTTTTTAAAAAGGACATTAAAGTCTAGTTATTTTTAGAGGTATTTCTAGAGATGGGTTCCAAGTAAAATTCTATAATGAGACCCTACTGTGGCAGCACTTTCCATGCAGAGACAAAGAAAATCAGTAGAGCTGGTAGATGAGGTAAAAAGCCTGGCACAGGAAATAAAGTCCAGTACCACAAATCTGGTTAACAGTGGAGAAAAAAAATACCTTGCCAAGGTATTCTCACTGTTCACAAGCATTCAAACCTGCCATTCACAGGGACAAATGCTGTGTCAGCTACAGTTAGGGCTGGGCTCCCCCAAAGAATGCAACGTTTCAATATCCATGTACTTTGCATATTGTGCCAGGAATACGAGGGTGCCTTTACCCACATTCCATCAAAGGCACTCTCTGTCTTCCCAAAGCACAGGCAGTTGAGGAAAGAGGGGGGGAAAAATCAATAGCAAAAAAGCAGTCTCTTTTTTTATGCAAGCATAGTTTGTTAATCAATTCATATTTATTATTTTGTATTACCTCAAATTCAGATGACAAAATATTTTGAAATTGCTTATCAAGTTGCCTGCTATGCATGGTAAGCCCAGAATTACCTGGAATTACTTTGAAATGTTTGAAATGTTTAGTGTGGGTGATTTTTCTATCCTTCAGATCTGCATCAAGTGTTAGGCCCAAGGAAGGAGAGAGCTCTTGCCCCAGCTGGGACATTTACAAAGGCCTTTGTCCTGTGGATTCTCTGGCACACAGTAAATTACCTCAGGCACAGAACTTTCATGGCCTGTCCTCCACTCAGCCACTTGCCTCCATAAAACTTGCAGGAGCTTAATTATCTTTAAAAACCTTTACTTTGCTCAAATGGGGTTAGCATCACTCCACAGAAAGAAGAATTTCTGAGAAGGGGCAAGGGCAGAGAGTGAAGCACACATCACAGAAAAATGGATCAAAACAGGTTTTCTAACACAATCCAAAGGAAAGTGTTATACCTTGCTAACCATGGTGTAGCAGACCTTTTGCAGTCTCATCTTTCCAATGTTTAACATTTTTCTCAGAATTCAAATTTGTGCAGTTATGGTTTACACAAAAACTACATCTGATCTTAAACAGCAACTGTGTCTCTATCTTTCTAAAATATAGGACAAAACCTGGGGAACATGGAATTTAGGCATCTAACAATGGGCAGCAATTAGAAATATTTTAAAAATTACAAACTTATGAGATAGTCTGCCATTTATATTTGTATTTAAATGGACAGTAGTAATAATAGCAATGGTAATATTTTTTTTCTGAGTGCTAAACATTTCTCCCTTACACCAGACCATGGGATCAAAATTTTGATTCAATATTCTCTTCAATTTTTAACTACACTTCAGCATCTTAAACACTGGACTAATTAAATGTACATTTACATGTATTAGAACACATGCTGTGACTCTGCTGAAAGACAGGAATCCTGCAAAGGAGACGTTTAAATATATTCCATGCAACCTCCTAGGTCTCAGGAATTCATACAGGAAGTTTTTCTGGCTCTTGTGCTCTTCCTTGTAAACCTGTGCAGCTTAACTTTGCCTTAGCTTCTAAATCTTGGACAACACCTTCAAAATCAGAGATTCTCATTCGGATTGGCTTTGCTCTCTTTAAGTGCCTATGTGGCTTGATTTTCCCAATAATTTGTGCTCAGAAGCTTCTGCTGAAGAGAGGCAAAGGACCCGGTTCTGCCAAGGTCCAGGTCTGAAAAATTTAATTTTTCTGACACGCCTGCCTTCCAAAAAGATCAGTATTACCTACCAACATCCCAAAGTATGGATTTCACTGAGTATGTAGGAGGGAAAACAAAGGTTTCACAAGCACTAACTGAAGTACTAACAAAGATGATTAATTCAGTTTGCTTAAGCTAGATGCTTAAATCATTAAATGATATTCATCATTAAATCCTATTCAGGGCTAAAGTTCCAAGTTAGTTGATGAAGAAATAACTGGTTTTGAAGGTCACCATGACCATCTACCCACATCTGCACTGCTGCTACCTGAACAGCAGATAAGATCTTAATTTAGAGGTACTCAAAAGCACAAAACGACCTCAAGAGCACACTGTGGTGACAAACAGAATCTTAATCCCCAGAGCATTTCCAGGAGAATTGAGTCAAATCCAGGTACAAACACTGGCTCCCACATACCTGCCTATGAGAGCTGAGCTTTCATCCTGAAAGCCCTGAGGCCCTCAAGAGCAGACCTGGTGGCTGCTGTTTCACACACTGCACCTGCAGCACGTGGAAATGCAGCAGTGCCAGATCCCACACACAACACAGGCAGCACCAAACCCTTCCCAAAAATAAAAAAAAAAGCTGAAAAAGACAAAGGCACATCGTACAGCACCTGAAAACTTACATATACTGAAATTCAGGTTCCCAAGGTCATCTCAACACACCCCAATACTGCTCACAATTTCTGAAATCGCCATCAATATTTACATAAATGTGTATCATTACATAACATTCAACTGAAATGGGCAGAATGCTGGGAATTCCTGTAATACTTCCAGGAAAACTATTAATAATTAATCTACCTGCTCAACACTGCAGGACTGAAGAGACTAATTTAAATTCTGGGATAGGATAAGGTATGACACGTGATGGATAACCCTTCTTGCTACAAACATACCACCAAAGACTCCTGCTGTGTGAACATAGTGGCTTTAGATGCTCAGGGATCACCAGGACTTGGACATTTCTGAGTGGTTTGTGCTCAGAAATTATACATGAATTCCTTTATCTCATGGTCTGGCAATAGGAAATGGGTCTTCACTTGCTTTAGTTCCTTAAACCATTCCTCCCTCTCAGAGTGACACCTTGCACTCCGTTGCTATCTCACCTTCCTGAAAATTAACCAGTCCAGATGCAACAAAGAAAATAACCCCCAGGATCCCAGGAAAAGAAGGAAAACCGAGGCTGTAATGTTAGCTAACACAAGCCAGGAAATTTAAAGCGGAAATTGAAATTTCAGCCTGAGATAGACGTTTTGGCACAGATATTGCATGATTTTCCTTTGAGTATTGTCAGTCAAGATCCTCGCTCCTGGGACTACACCTTCACAGCACATTCCAAATATACACAACATGCGGAGAGGCTTTGAGAGTTGATGGTATTTGCATTTGGACTGACATCTCCTTGTAATATGTTTGACACTGAGCACTTCTGCAACAAAGAACCGAGCCGCTTTCAACCCAAGTCCTTTCCAAAGAATAACGGGCAACTACACAAGAATGAATAAGTGAACAGTTTGCTACAGCAGTGAATGCCTCCGAAAACAGCAAGTTTGCAGGCACCAGATGGAAGAGAACATTATTGCAATTCCTGCATCCCATCGTGTAACAGCCAACAGAGCCGTTAACGCTTTCGGGTGGTTTCTGAGCTTTTTAATGTGCTTTCCTTTGAAGGTGGGGGGTTTTTCTGTGCCCTGTCAGTCTGCAAGCTAGGTTCAGCTGTCTGGGAAAGAAATTTTATTGGCAAGCTATCAAATAGGGAAAAACACAAAATACAGATGGAAACACTAATGATCATATTACAAAAATCACTAGATGGACACAAAGCTTATGTTATAAAGTATGACCTACAGCACAAGCCTTTTGTCTCTCAGCTTTCTCTCTCCCATACTAGACACGTCTGCCTTTCCACAACTTCATTGATCACTAATCCCAGAAAAATGTCTATCTCATGATCTCAGCGAGTCCTTACACTTTATTGTTTTCCTCTTCAAACAGCAAACTTAAATCTTATTTAGCGTACGACATTACATCTTCCTCAGAACTCAGAGAAAAATGGTGGTAAGAGATGTTTGAGTCAACGCAAATAACTCATTTTCATTGCTACCACCACAGCTCGTCATGAGAAAGCCACCCATTAAGCAAAATACTCCCAGTTACATCCATTCAGGCCAAGAAGAGCATTTTCCATCCCCAAGCATTAATGTCCCCTGTGCTCAGGATGTGCTCTCAGTGTCTTGCACTCAGGAGAAGCGAGTGTTTCATTTAAAAGAAGTCAGCGAGCATGTCCAAGTGCTGCCTGAACTAGTCCCTGGCAAACCAGGGCAGAAAGATTACACAACACTAGCAAACCTAATTCAAGTGAAAAAAAAACCAAACTGCTCTGTATTAAAGATCTATTGTCTTGCTCGTTCAGGAAAACACCTGTATCATGGAAGTTGACAGAACCAAATTAATTTCTGCCATATACCAGAATATAAATTTTGAAATTGGGGCATTCATAATCACGTTAGTACCAAATTTTAGCACTCTGCATTGGCAGCATTATGTTGAGTACCAGTGCAGTACGAAAAAAGTCTTATGTTATATACACACTTTATATATAGACATGTTTTTAAAGTATATATATTAAGTCTTGACTCCTACAAGGTAAAAAAGAAGTGTCTTCTCTCTGTGTGTTGGTCTATATGGGGAAAAATAAGATATTTTTATGATTTATGAAAAATAATTTGTAACTCTAGAACACATTTTCCTGCACAAGTTCATAAGTTTCAGTGAACTTCAATGCTCCTTAGTTATATCTAGAAAGGACCCGACCTCAAAATCACACGCTGATTACACAATGTAAGTGTATAATGTTCTCGAGAAACACCACATTCTGACCTCAAGAAAAAAGCTGAATTGCTTTATTTACAATATTAACACAAAACCCACAGTGGCTGCTTCTTAATTAATAAGGCTAACAAAAAGATTTATGGTAAAGAAATCTTATCATGCGGGGGGCGGGGAAAAGAAAGTATGAGACTGCATCTTCTTCAAGAGGAGAAAATTGCAACCATTCTTTGTAACAAAGGGGAGAAAAGCATTTCTTCATGTATCTTGAGAGTTGAGAGACAATGAGAGTGAGATGGTGTTGGGAAGGAAACAAAACTCACAGTTGGACCTCACAGCTAAAAGGACAATAACCATGAATTTTCCACAAAGCAGCAACATATGGAAGTTTGGCCATTTAGCCTGGCTCTCAGGAAGCCACTCTGAGGCCCTAAATCTGCAATATTCACTCTGAGCCAACACGACCTGTGTGCTGCAGGCAAGCAATCCAAACACACTGAAAGATAACCATATGACACCACTAAAAACACAGGAACTTGGCCAAAATAAAAACATTGTTCCAATACAGATGAGCATCATCATCCCCAGAAAATTAGAGCATAACATTGAACCAGTACAATTTAATTTAAGAGAAACAAAGGCAGGCATATATATGCATGACAGGAAACATGAAGTGTTTTGAGGTTCACCATTAAAAGTAAAATGCTAACAATTGACCAGATTGTGATTTTGTTTCTATTGTGGTAAAACAGTATTGACAAACACTACAGTGTCGTGTCTCTCATTTGTGAATTAATGTCATTAAGTATTTGAAAATGTGTATTTATCTACAAAATTTACCTACACCTGGCATGGTCAGGTTGTTACAAACACAACAGAGATTTCCTTTCAGGAATGCAAGAATGTTAACATTAATCTTTCTGTGATATTTAATATCACATCCCAATGCATGTGCCTGGAGAAAAAAATCCTTCTGCAACGTGTGTATTTCAGTGACCAAACAACTCTGAGCAACTATGACCAATATGAATCATGTTCCACTGCATCCTAAAGTGTCTTGACATCAAAATTACATAAAAGTTGGGGAATTTAGGTCCTCCCCAAAGCCTTCATTCCCGTTATTCCCAGGCACACAGCACTGCTTAGGAATTGTCACAGTGGTACTTTGTTACAACATGCATTGCATTAGTTCAATATATTAAATAAAGGGAAGCCAAACTGTGGCCAAATGTGCCAACATAAGCACTGTTGGTATGGCCATTAGGTCAGTATCTCCTCCATCCATGGCATTTTGAACACTTTTGCTGAGAAAAAAAGAGGGAGAGAGAGGAAGTGAACAATACAAGAAAGGAAAAAAAAAATTTTTTTCAAAACTGTCTCTCCTATTAAGACCACAGCAGTAATATTTTTTAAATTGGAAACAGAAAAACAGATTTTAATTTCTCACAAGCCTTTCCACTGATAAAACTGCAGAAGCTGGGATGTCTTGATGTTTTGCCCAGCTATCAAGGCATGCCAAGCATCAAAACATTTGATGGAAGAGTCACCAAGACTTGTAAAAAATCGTATTAACCCAGCAAGTTGAGAGGGGAAACACACAGTCCATGTAGGTGAGTGACTGTGTGGCCTACATATCTCTGATACTGCTGCTGTATATGAAATTACACATAGTTCTAAGGTAAATTAACAGCATTTACTGTGTGAAGACAACCACAGTTCAAGTCTGCTCTGGCACAAATTTTAAAAACTATTTTTTACAACCTCGTAATAATGAATTACTGTACAAAGAAACCCCAGCAAAATGCACATTTATGACATTAAATCAAACTAGAGTTATTTAATTAAATTTTAACTTGAAGAGTCTTAAAAAGTGTAAATACTTTACTCTGATTTTGATCTAAAAGCACTGTAAATGTTTTTCAAAACACCTTTCCAGACATCATGGGAAAATGCACTAAATGGAAACAAAACAACAATACCCGTTCTTGATATCCAAAACACGGGATCACCAGGACAAAAGGGAGAGCTGATAAATAGTTCTGTCTCTGGCATTGCTACTCTCTCAAAGCTCAGATTCTGGGAAAATCACCTTCCCTCCCCACAGGCTCCGAGCGTGCTCCACAGGAAATGAAGGTTTATTTACTGCAGAAGAAAGACATTGTGCTGGAATGACATCATGCCTTCAACCAGGCTGACTCCAACTCAACTGTCACATTCAGTTACCAAACCTTAATTAGAGCATCTTTTCCTGTGTCTGATGTAGCATTTTTTTTCTAATATTAAGTGACAGCTCTGAATACCAAGATGGCAGATAAAAAGCTGAAATCACTCCATGCTAACATCTAAACAGAAAATGAATCACTTTTGGGGGTCATACAAAGTCCTCCTTCAGCTCTCCAAAAAGCATCATAATTAGCTTATATACTTGCTTTTGATACATTTCCTGAGATTCGTGGAAAGTTATTAGTGGGTAAAACAGAACAGCAATCAGAGAATGTGCAAGATAGAGAATTCAGATCAGGGTCCCACCACCCTCAACGACAGTCAAGCCAACAGCATGTCATCAAAGCTGTTGGAAACTAAATGTAACTACTGCTAACAAGACTTGCCAGGATTCCAACGTGACATGCAGAAAATGATGCACAAAGGTCTGTGTGTGGGAGACAAAAACCTCCCGTGCCTCCAGACCTTTACAGGAGCAGAGGGATTTAAACTTCCTCCTGGAAGACTCAGGCATCCCAGCACAGAAGGAGCCCCAGAGCAGGACTGGGACTCAGGTGGCTTCTGTCTGAGGAATTCTGCTTTTTCTGAGGGCTCTCCAGCTCCAGGAAGGGGGGCAATGCCTCCACCAAAGTTCCTTCCAGCCCTGTTATTTCTAAACAATGCCTTTACTTTGCCAAGCCTTTCCATGCAGACAACAGTTAATAAAATCCACACTGGAATATTTTCCTGTGGTTTAATAAAGGCTAATTCCACTTTCAGATTAATAGATTTTTAAGCAAAATCACGAGGATCTTCACTGTGTTTTTGCAATACACTTTAGAACTCTTCTGCATAAGTGGTTTCTTGATTTATTTCTTACAGGTCTCCATTTGGGCTTCATTTCTGTGACATTTGAAAACAGTGCTGGTACACGAGCAACTTCACTGCTCTTGAGCCCGACACATTTACTACAAACTGATGGTTTGGGTATGCGATACTTGATTTTCTTCCTCTTTACTAAGGTACTTCCATTATTTCCTGCAGTGAATGCTGGATTCTATTAAATGTATTTACATTATTCTCCTTAAGCACTGTTTGCTGGGTTTTCACTTAACCATCCAACAAATACTGTGGTTATGCAAATGTTTACACTGTGTTCATCTTATTTATTTTTGCACAGAAAAAAACAAAAAGGGGCTGTTCCTAATTGTAAAAATACTGGATTTGTTTAGAGAAAAAAATTATCAATAATTGCTAAAAATTGTAGTTTTCTATTTTCTACAATCTTAAAAGCCCAGCTGAACAGCAAATTATGGAATCAGGACCTTTAAGAAAGATGTCAGACTCATTGCCACATCCCCCATCAGGCAGAACCTGACCAACACTCAAGAACAGCTGCCAGCAAAGGTGGAGCCCACAATGCAGCAAATGCACAACTTCATCAGTTTTTGCTGGGGCTCAGTGCTCGTTTTCCAAAGGCAGTATCAGGTATGAGCAGACCTTCAGCATTCCCAACCTGCCCACTCCTTTATAAAGTGGCAGTGGCTCCAGCTCCAGGAATGGTTCCATGCTGACTCACTTCTTCTGCAATACCCAGAGGAGCTGAGACAAACCACACACTGAGAATTATTACTCCAAGTTATTGCTTCCCTTGGGCTATTTGAATAACAAACAAAGAGAACGCATAAAGTGAATCCAGATTTTCCCATTTTACTTGTTTAGAGTATAAGCTCTTTGAGGCAGGAGAACTACCTTCACTTTGAATCTTGTACAGTATTTTTCACCTTATCAACAATTCATGCAATAATGTATGTAACTGTTCTGTCCTTGCTAGAAAAGAAGACACAGTCCCATGTTCACTGATAAAGACCCTGACAGATGTCCAGGGAGGACAGATTTGATTTGGATCAAGAAAGAATACATGCTGAAGATTGTTGTTGAATTAGCCAGAACGCTTTATGGTGGTTACACAAGATTTATGCTGTCTGTGGAAAAGTACAGATGACACTCAGCTGGCAGAAAGTCAGAACAGCTCAGAAAGGCAACAACTGATTCAATAAAAATTTAACCAGAACAAAATGGCAACTTAAAATTTTTCAAATGGCGCCCATGTGTTCCTATCTGTCCCTTGCTTTGCATCTCAGGCTATTTTTATTCTTTTGGAAGAGACTCTAAAAGGTTTATGACTCTTCAGCTCATATCCAGGGGACTGAATCTCATCTCATTGGTCAGAAGAGCATCCTCCACCAACTTGGCCTGAAGTTTATTATCAGTCACAATGCCATTAGTAGTTTCTGTTTACCATTCAGAATGTTGAAATAAACATCTCGATTAAACTAAAACCACAAAAAACAGAGGATGGCACACCAGAAGAGCCGTGTGAACCCTTTTCCAGGAGGAAGGAAAAATGGAAAAATAGGGTCTGCCTAAGACAGGATCCCCAGGCAGCTCATTAAGATAAACAGCTTGACAACTGAGACACTGCCAAGTATAAAAAGACAAACTTCCTTAAACTGTCTTTAAGTTGCTACTTCACAAAACACAACCCTCAACTAAGGATGAGCTCCACCATCAGGGTGAAATCTCAGCTCCAGTGAAGTCACCAGCACAAATTCCCAGTGCTGTGAGGAGCCCAGAGCCACCTTTTGTTGCAGGGGGCTCACATGACAACATGCAGGCATCTACAGCCATGCAGCTTAACCTGGATCACCCCTGAGGAAAACCACACACTTCTAGACTCATCCTCTCTTAGAGGAGACACCTAAAATAGGTCAACTGATTTATACCCAAAAATGCTTCTTTACCTCCTCAGGCTGAAACAAAGATTTAAGTGACAAGCTCTATATTGCAGATATCTAAAATAAGCAGAAAGAAACCCACATAGAATTTTATTCTTGGTTTTCAGATGGAAACACAACTTGTATAAAAGGAACCAGCACATAATACAGACTGCTCTGTGGAAAAGACCAGAATACAAAGTTATTCATCACTCCCTCACCAGGAAGGCTCCTGATATTTAGACACCAATCAATGAGATGGAAGGCTGGAAACATTAACCATCCATGCTAATCAATGAGGTGAAACAAACTCCAAGTAAAATGGCCAGGTTTCCACTAGATCCCATAAGATTAGCACATTTTTGAAGCTGTGATAACTGATAATTGATTTTCTATTTGAATAAAGTAACTTCAGGCTATTTGTGTATTTTCTTCATCATATCATTAGGTTTCAGTGTCTCTTCACAGAGTAAACTCACACTAAAAATGAGTAGAGCAATGATAATTCTGCCCCTCAGCAGTTTTAACATCCTAACTGTACCCCACTACAACAGGATATATTTATTATTTATTCTACATCACCTCCTCCCTGATGCGTCTCGGGTTCAATCCCTTACACAGGAGTTAAATCCTCACTATGAATAACTTTCCCATAACTTCACTTCAAAAATCTATCTTCTGATTTTCCTCCAAATTTTTCACCTTTTCTGCCAAAACTGATGTTCTATTTCTAACCTTTGAAGTGGATTGCCAGGATGAGGGGAGGGAAATCTCCTGGCCTCTTCTGCCTTGCCATATCCCACAGCACAATCTTTTTTTATTTGTGTCAACACTGATTGTTCCTAACAATGAATCTTGATTACTCAGATCTTAATTTCCTTATTTTTCCTTTCTTACTGTTCCTGGTTTATTATTATTTGCATATGCATCGTATCTACCACACCTTGGAGGAGATCAGATTAGTCAGATGGAAATATTCCAGTAAGATACAAATAATAGAGATATAATACAGAAAAATCAAGATCATAACAGTAACTCAGGAACTGAAAATTGTGAAACATGCAACTATCAGTCAATGGCTGTTTTTTTTTAACAAAGTAAATCAAAGTAAATTTTATTTCCTATTTAGAGCTTTTTTAAGCTCCAAATATATAATTTTTTTTTTTATTTTCAAAAAAAAAAAAAAAGAAAATATTGAATTCATATAGCCAGAAGAAATCTTTTCATTTTCCACCAAGATCACAACTTTTGCTTTTCATCAGAATGCATTTCAATAACTTACTCAAACAGATTGCAGTAATTCCATTACACCATGTGATTTATGGGTACAACATATATTAAAACTAAAAAAAAACCCCTAAAACCTAACACCTATTTAAATAACAGATTGTTATTAAGAGTGGAATTGGTCTCTAGCACTCAATATCTATGAAAAAGAACATGCATCTTACACAGGAACTACTGTGCCTAAGAAAATGTAACCTCTCTACAGTCACCATTTTCATATTTCTTAGTGTTAAACACACAGCTTTACTGTACATATCCAAAGCAAATTTCATTTTCCTATTTGATAGATTAAATAACTTTAACAGTCTGGCTACCCTTCAGCTCAATGTAGAATGTAAATTTTACATCGTATCTATTAGGCATTGAATATTGTGGAGAAGAAAGTAAATTATTTTCCTTATGGTCTAATAACCTCCATAATTTTCTGAGACCTTTCTCTTGTTTCACTCTTCATCTTTACTGCTCCTACATGACAGGTACAAAGGTTCCTTCTCCAAGAGGGTCCTTCCAACCTGCACATTACTGTGGCTCAAAACAAAGAAATCTTTCCAAATATCTCAAGGACTGCTCGCTTCAGTATCTTGATAAATCACAAAACCTGGCCTGGAATCTTATTTCAGTGCATTATTTATTATAATATTTCAGTGTATTTAACATTTCAGTGTGTTAGAGACTCTGAAGTCTCTTTTGTTTTATGATATTTTCTGTAACTGACACCAGAAAAGGACTCAATCGCTTCTTACAGGTGTTCTTTTAAAATGCACTCTATAACGAAGACTTGATTCATTATTTAAGGCAAAAAAGGTCACAATAATCAAAAGCAATTTCCAATATAAACAGTAATCTCTTGTTACAAGTCAGGACTGAAGTAAACAAACACTGTTGTTAATGACAATTAAATGACAACCCCTGAAGCACTGATGCCCACCTTCTTTCTACAAAATACGAGAATACAATTTAAAGAAAAACTTGAAAAATGCCTCAGCTATTCGTTAAACAACTTGGATACCTATCCCTCTTTAAAGGCAGCTGAAACCTGTGAGTGAGCTCAAAAATCAGTAGAAATGACTGTGTCACAGCCTAATAGCACAATTGTTTTAAGTGCCATTTCCTTTAGAAACCAGGCCAAAAGAATACTCATTTCAGACCAGAAATGTCTTAAATGTACCAGAGTCTCAGTGGGGAAAAAAATTGCAATCAGAGTGCTGATGAAAAAAGGAAAGGAATTGCAGAGAAAGGTAACTGCAAAGTTTACCACATCCACCTATTCAACAGCTTATAGCATACACAGTACATTGCTTTCAGTCTATTATAATCCAAGATTTATTTTCTTTTTTATGGTAGCAACACAACAAGGGAGGGCATCCCTGTCATGTATATCCTGATTGGTCAATAATCTGGAGCTCTAATGAAGACTCAAGCAAGCAATTATTCAGATCAGTCCAACCAGAGTTTTCATTTTCTGGAAGAAAGACACTTATTCTCCTTCAGGAACACCTCATTGCCCCCCACCAGTTTCAAAAAATTGCTCAGTCTTTAAGTCAGTTCCACAGTAGAAAAGTAGCCATTGAGTAGAAAAGTCTTATTCAATAAATATCACTTCAAGTGAGTATTAACCTCAAAGTTTCCTTTATTCTTTTAACTAACATTTACCTCTAAGTTAAATAAATCTTGATGATTAACCTTTTTCCAAACACACACACACAAAAAAAAAAAATTCTTTAATGTTATTGAACAAAAATGCCAAGAAATAGTATTCTATGAGGAGAACACCTACACAAAGGATGCTGGAATCTTTTTCATTTCTTCCCAATTTTCATCATCAATACAGCTCAATGAGGTGTATTAATTAGTTTTCCTATAACTGTATGACAACTAATTCAAAGCCACTGGTAACTTCAGATCTGAAGTCTTGCTGGAAGGACTTACTAGCATAGTGGTTTTTATTTTTATTACTTATTTTATAAACACATAAGTTCAAAAACGTGTACTTACTTCTACATGTGCAAATAACATTTGTTCAGCGCTATCATTGTTTTCCTCCTTGAGGTCTGGTGGGATGTGTCTGTTTCTTACTTGGAAATGTGTCTTACTAAGGTAACCATCACCAAGGTCCTGCGTTCAGAAAAAGAGAAAGAAAAAAGACATTTTCTGTAACCAAAACGGTAAATGCCTTCACTGTTCTAGAAAATAAACAGAGCATGGTATTTAGGCACAGGCTCCAAGTCTTTTTATAGGCACTGATGACTGCAGTGCTCCTCAGCACCTTCTCACGGATGGTTTACACCAGCTCTTGGTGTTGAAGGAAGTCAAAGACCTCCACAGCAAAAATAAAGTTTAATACAGCTATTAATGGAATAAGACAACTGCACCCTGGGGATCAGGATAAGTGCCGAGGAACAGGAAGGCAGTGCACCAAGGTGATGAAGAGATGAGGAGCTATTAGCAATTTTGACCTATTTCAATGCATTCATGCCAGGATTAACGTCCCAACTCTTGCGAGGTTGGTTTGGTTTTGCTCTGTATCCCCCTCTAACTTTACAAAGTTCTGAAAACAAAACAAAACCATAACCGCTTCAGAATTTATGTATGCAGAGTCACAACTTGTTTCCTTCTCTTGATCACCTCTGAGGTGAAATGTAAGAGAAAACAGACGAAGCTGTGCCTTCTCCCAGTTCCCATTTTATCATTTTGCTTCCCAGGCCACAGTTGTTAAGTGCCCTTGAACAATCCCAGAGTGGCAGAAGAAAGGTTTAGGAGTTTTCCTGCTTTACTGGCCTGTCTACCTGCACATTTTATTTTTCCTAATTAGGAGCAAGAGGAGAGAAAATGTTTAATAACAGGTACACTCTGAAAGGAAGAAAGCAAGTACAGAACACAAAGAACAGTAGTTGCTCATTGAGGATTTACTTCTCAAAGGAAACAAATAAATTGGGAGTTTATTAGCTGTTTCATTACATTTTATTTTAGACAAACAGCATATGCACAACATCTGATGAAAAAGGATTCTATTCAAAACAGTCTCACTACAAAATTCATTAACATAGCACTAAATTTTTAGACAAGACTGCAAATTTAACTATGATTTAACTCTTTGGTTAATTTGTCATTGCTGACACAGTTTATGCCATTTATTTTTACCTTCAAACCATCACAGGTTTTATACTGACACACTAGTTCTCTCTTTCCAAAGACACTGTAGATAAATGTACCTCCAAAATCTACTATGAGCTACTTGTTTACTTTGTTCTGATCAAGTTTCACACATTAAAGAAAGGATAATGCACTCTACGTGTACTTTTTCCATTGGTTTTTAAGCATGAATAACAGTACAGCCAATTACATTGCTGACTTCTTCTACATTATGCCTGATTTTCTCAACAGATCTTGTTAAGAGCATGAACCCCCCCCAAATCTTCCTGCAAGTCCTGGCTGCAGAGCCAAGTGCAGCCTATGCAGGGAGGAACCCAGTGCCCAGAGAATGGTGAAAGAAAAACTAAGCCTAAACTGGTGATAGAAAATCCACTCCTTTCGCTCTCAACTCCCTCTCAAGCATCTCCTCGTGGAGCTTCCCACCAGTGCCAGCAGGAGGAAAGATCCCTGCACAGGTATTTGTGCAACTAAGAGCAGCAGAAGAAGGGCTGCAGCCACCCACAGAGGAGAAATGCCCCACGGCACAGCGAGCTGTGCCAGAGCAGGGCTGCACTGAGCCTCCTCCTCCTCCTCCCTGAACCTGGTTCTTCCCCCGCCAGGAGAGTGCAGCCAAACTTCACAGCCCTTGCACTCTGTGAGTGCCATGAGAAAACATGGATGGATGGATGGATGGATGGATGGATGGATGGATGGATGGATGGATGGATGGATGGATGGATGGATGGATGATGGATGGATGGATGGATGGATGGAGACCTGGAGCCAGCAGTCTCTGTAGCAGCATCCCTCCTGCTGCACTCCGTGGTGTTTTGTACTCTTCTACACCCCTATAAATCACAGCTGTAGCCAGAACCCTGATCCCACTAATGTGCTAAGGGAGTCCCTTCCTAGTGCAGCCGTACCAAAAGCCAAAGGGAACTAATGCAGCTTTTGGTGTGATTACCTGGATTAACCTCAATAAATGTGAAACAAACACAAAGCAGAGAGCAAGCAGGGCCTTGTTTTCCTCAGCTAAATCTCGACCTCCACAGCAAGATTTAACCATTCATCCTTAACAGCAGCACCCAAGTTCAGCTCCACCAGCTCCTGCAGGAGAGGTGCTCTTGGCTTTTTTACAGCTTTCTTCCGGTGGAAAAAAAACCCCAAACCAAGAAAACACATTATAAAAATAACATCATTTGGAACATTTCAGTTACAGCTATAAATACAGGGTTCTGCCTGGGCCATGTGAGCTTGTGCACCAAGAGCCAGCTCCACGAGAACAATGAGTATTTCATCATCTAAATTTAATCTCCACAGAAATACACGGGAACACAGTTCTACCAGCCTGGTTCACTTGTGTGGTCTCTCTGCTATCAATGGGTCTATTCACGTGAGTCAGGAATGAGGAATGGGATCCAAGTGCATTACATCAGCAAAATTAAGAGTGCCCCAAACTACCCACAACACATATACTGGTTTAAAAAGGAAAAAAGGCAAGAAGACAATGAGACATCTTGTTGAGGAAAAGCTTTCTTCTCAGACTCCACACTGTAAATGGATGGTCTCCATGGCCAGGTTTTTATCAAACACTGAAATCACAGAGTCGCCAACTTGGCCCATTAAAAAAAGAAAACAACCCTCTTAGAATTTTTTTATATGAGAACAAAAAAATCTATCTCATTCTGCTATTTCCAGCAAAGCTTCTTATTTCACAGAAAGTTCAGACTTTGACCCATGTATTAAATTCCCAGTAGAGGCTCAGAGCATCTTTCTTTGTTGAATAAATCCTCACAAATATAGCCTTGAACTGAAATCTAAAGTTTCAAATGGTTTTCTGTAAGAAAGGGTGCATTGTAACACTTGGCTAATATTTGCACTCTTATAAAAACTCCTCAATAGAACAAATCTAAGTCCAAGGTACTCCCTCTTCTCCCTCTTACTGAAACTCTGATTGTCTGTGATGGAAGGGTTACAAATATTAATGTACAGCTACACATGTAAAAACGATGGCACACATTGGAAAAAGCATGACTTTTCTCCAAAAAAATTCAAGAAAACATGAGTGGGAAAACACTGAAGCCATTAAACTCTAAAGAAAAAAAAAAAAGCTAGAGTAGCAGATTTTCTACAATAGAAAGAATACACAAAAAAGAGAACATGAAAACCTACATGCTGGAGAAAGCCAGCATGGATCAATACATCTTCACATACTGTAACAATAAATTTTTATATACTGTATCAATATATATTTATATACTATAATACATATACTGGATAATTTGTGTACCTATACACATATTAGTTTGACAGTATCCTGAGCAAAATAACAAAAGTCATGTAGAACCCAGTAAATGAAAAAATATGTATAGAAAAGCATTCTTCTTAAAGAAAACAGAATTTGTCAGGGTAATTTCAGAAGACATGTTCGGTTGATAAACATACAAGTCGGAACAATACATGCTCAGAATTTCCTAAGATATCTGTGGATTCCACAAGTGGAAATTTAAAATAATTAAAACAATCCCACACTGATCTTACACATGCTATAGGATGAAAATTTATTAATTCACAGATCTCAAAGTGTAACTTAAAAAATGGGTAAATCATCATAAAAGAAGTGATTCTAATGGGGTCCTTTGGGACTAGTCTTAGCCCTGTGCTATTTAAAATTTTGATTAATGACCTAGAAACAATATGTAGTTATTATTGCAGAGGTTTGAAAGTTATGGAGAAGCAGCAAATAATAAGAATTGATCATGAACACTGGCAGATACTTCTGGTTGCTGTATGCAACTGACAGGTATTGCAATGGAAGTACTAAGCCAAGGATCTAGAGCAAAGGCTATGTGCTATTTCAGCCTAAAGGGTTAAAGTGAACCTTGGATACAAAACCTCACCAGAGTAGGAGGGATTGAATTTCACAGAGACACCACATTCATTGTCCGGTTCTGCCCAGAGCTGAACAAGGGTTTTGATAGATTGGCCATGATTCAGAGATCTACAGCCCTGTCCAAAACCTGCACGGGCCTAAGCCCTCACCTCAACACACCCATGCAGTTGAAAGGATGTTTCACCTCGTGGTGGCTCAAAAAGCCCACCAAGTGCCTCTAGAAGCCAACGCTGTGATTGCTTTACCTTGCTGGCTCTCCACTCCCAGCCATCTCCTATCTGTTGTGAATGCTTAACAAACTCTTCACAGAACTGCTTGAATCTTTTCTCCTCCAAAAGGAAGTCTTCTTCACCTGCCATGCCACAGGATAGCTGCAGAGCAAACCGAAGGTTAGTGCTGGCAGATGAGAAAAACACCGAGAAATTTCACTAAATCATAGCAGCTGAATAGCAAAATAACAAAGTATAAGGGGAAAAAAAAAAAACTATTGCTTTAAATAACACAAAGACTTTTCTTCAATTCCATCAGGGAATCCTGAATCTGCAGAACAGCTGAGGCTGGAAGAGACCTTTGGTCCATTCCCCCTGCTCTCAGCAGTGTCAGCTCCAGCAGGTTGCTCGGGTTTGTTTCCATCTGGGTTTTGGCTATCTCCAAGGATGAGGAAGCCACAGCCTCTCTAGGGAACCTGTTTCAATGCTCAATTACCACAGCAGGGAATATTTTTTTCTTCTGTTTAAACTGGAAGCATTTACCTGTCAGTTTGTGCTTGTTGCCTCAACTGAAGGAAGCCTGGCTCCATCTTCTTTATTCCTTCCCACCATGTATTTATGGGCATTCAGAAGATCCCACTGACCCCTTCTCTTCTCCAGGCTCATTCCTCCCAGCTCTCTAAACCTTGCCCCACCAAACACCCTTAATCACCTCTGGGGCTCTTTGCTGGACTGGCTCCAGTATTTTGGTGTCTTCCCTGTACTGGGCAGCCCAGAGCTGCACTTTTAACATGTATTTTGCAGTGCAGCTCTCTGTGGCCCAAAAATAGGGTTTCAAAACCTTCCCTGTCCCTCAAAGGGTTTTCTCACAGGGTTTTGAAGATGAAATTTTTCTCAGATAATTTTGTCATTTTTGCTTGCCCCCCTCCCACCCTTGCCCATTTCAATGAGGTTGTGTCATAAACAGAGCTGGTTTAATGTGTTTGTGGACATCAGGCAGCACCACAAACAAACCACTGAATCACAGAATGGTTTGAATGGAAGGAACCATAAAACTCATCTTGTTCCATGGGGAGGGACACCTCCCACTGTCCCAGGCTGCTCCCAGCCTCAGTGTCCAGCCTGGCCTTGGGCACTGCCAGGGATGCAGGGGCAGCCCCAGCTGCTCTGGGCACCCTGTGCCAGGGCCTGCCCACCCTCACAGGGAAGGATTTCTTCCCATTATTTACTCCAAACCTACTTTTTCCAATTTTAAAGCCATTCTCCTTGTCCTGTCAGTGGCTATCACAACAATTACCTGTAACTATTACAACCAGATCACACCTCTCCTTAACAAGAAATACAAGTGACACAGCATGTCACGCAATGCTCATTATTTTTCAGTATCTGTCCCTGAGTCACATCATCATCCTGCCTGCCCACGACAAAAGTTATTTATTAGCACTTGAAACACATTACTCTCAATGGCACTTAACGCAAGGCTCTGTGCCTCCTGGATGCCAGGAAAGGGGAAGAGCAGGAAACATACAGTGCAGGTGTTTCTGCAATTCCCCAAGTGCCCCAGCCCTGAGGAAGGGACGCAAACCGCCCTCATTGAAAAAGGGAGAGTGCACAGCTCCCTCACAGGATTGAAACTGTGTGCTTCTGGAAAACGGCAGCTGTGAAGAATCACCGAATCCCACACCCCTGGGGCTGGCAGGTTCCTCTGGAGCTCCCCAGCCCAGCCCTGCCCAGGCAGGGTGCCCTGGGCAGGGGCACAGGAAGGTGCAGCTGGGGCTGGGATGTCTCCAGCCAGGGACACTCCAGGCCCTCCCTGGGCAGCTGTTCCAGGGCTCTGCTGTCCCTCCATGGACACAAGTTCTCCCTCCTGCTGCCCTGCACCTCGCTGCCCTTTATTTGATGGCCACTGCTGCTCATCCTGGCACTGGCAGCACCGAGCAGAGCCCGGCCCGTGCTCTGGCAGCCCCTGGAGATGTTGGGATGCATTGACGGGATGCCCTGGCAGCGTTCCCTTCTCCAGACTCCGTGAAGGAATCCCGTGCGCTCGGACACGGGCCTGGCCGGCTGCTGGAGGCCAGGCAAGCCCCGCACAGATTTTCCGTTTTCCTCCTTTCCACGGTCTTCCCGGCCCCGGCGGACAGGGTCGGGGAGAGCGGGAGGGACCAGCCCCGCTCGCCGCCCCTCACGTACCGTGCGCTCCTCCTCCTTTTTCCTTTTCCTCCTCTTTTTCCTCCTTCTCCTCCTCCTCCTCCTCCTCCTCCCGCCGCTCCCGGAGCGCGCCGGCCCCGCCTCCGCTGCGCATGCGCGGCTCCGCCGCTCCGGGCAGGGGACGGGGGCCGAGTGCGCGTGCGCGCGGCTCGGTGGGGGTGGGAATGGGGGAGTGAGGGGATGAGGGGGGAATGGGGGGGCTGAGGGAATGGGGGAGCGAGGAGGATGGGAGGGATGAGGGAATGAAGGACTGAGGGGAATAAAGGAGTGAGGGAATGGGATGAGGGAGTGGGGGAATGAAGGACTGAGGGAATGAAGGACTGAGGGAATGAGAGGGATGAAGGAATGAGGTGTGAGGGAACGAGAAGGATGAGAGGGATGGGGAAATGAAGGTGTGAGGGCGATTGAGGACTGAGGGAATGGGGGAATGAGAAGGATGAGGGAATGAAGGGATGAGAAGGATGAGGGAATGGGAGGATGAAGGAATGAGAGGGATGAGGCAATGAAGGAGTGAGGGGGATAAAGGAGTCAGGGAATGGGATGAGGGGATGAGAGGGATGAGGGAATGAAGGAGTGAGGGGGATGAGGGAATGGCGGGATGCCGGGAACAAAAGGGATGAGGGCGATAAGGGATGCGAGGAGATAAAGGGAATGAGAGGAACGAAGGAAAAGAGGGGGGTGAGGGAATGAGGGGCTCTGGGGGGTGAAGGCTGAGGGGCTGCAGAGTTGAGGGGGACAAGTGGGGTGTGCTCCGGGGCTGAGGGGGACAGCGGAGATGGGGGACAGCGGGGCTGGAAGGGATGAGGGATTGGAGGGGCAGTGGGAATGAGGGATGAAGGGCTGGGAGCCGTGAGGGAGGGACAGGGCGGAGGTGCCTGCGGGGTGTGGAGGCCATGAGGGAGCCTGGGGGCTGCAGGCACCCACCCCAGCCCGCTGAGCAGGTGAGCGGGTGCCCAGCCAGCCCGGGAGGAGCCAGCCCTCCATGCAGCCAGCTCTTGGTTTTTACACCAAGAGCTCGGCTATAGCAGGCCTGGTCACCTTCCTGTCCCCGGTGGATAAATATGTAATGGTACTCCTCGGGGAGGAGGTGGTGTGGAGTTAACATGGCAGGGGGGTGACCTGAGCACTTCCTAGGCCATTACCAGGAGGTGCCAGCATGTTTTCCAGCGTTCCTTCCATTACCCAGCTGTGCTGTTTCTGTGATTGCCTGTAGGTCTGAGGATTTGGGAGGAGCATTGAAGCCGTTCTGCTATGCAAATGGTGGTGGAATTATTTCTGAATTAAAGAGTCTATTAAACCATACGTTCTCCAGTGGTAAAGTCTTGCCTGGCACATCTAGGCAGTCCAAGGTAGTGTGTGCAGAATGCACTTCAAGAGGATAGACATAAAATTCTCGTTTTACCTATTTAAAATATTAAATAGAGGACAGATATAAAATATTTGTTTTACCTGCTGTTTTAAATAGTTCTAGGACTGCTGTGTGTATAGTAAACCACAGCTACCCCACCAGTCTGGAGACCACACTACTCAGGGAAAGCTTCTGTATGCAGTTGTTGGGTTGTGATGTGACATTTTCCCAACTGTGCACTTCCAAATTTCCTTGTAATTTGCTGGGTGTGGAGAGCTCAGGAGGGCCAAAGCTTTTTCCTTTTCCTTTTCCTTTTCCTTTTCCTTTTCCTTTTCCTTTTCCTTTTTCTTCCTTTTCTTTTCACATATTCCTGAAGTAAAGCGTCTTAAAATTCCTGTTAGCAGCCAAGTTCTTCAAATAAATACCAGAGTTCATGTACAAAGATGATTTTCACCACTTGTGATCAGTGAAATGTTCCATCTAGGTTTACAGTTTTCAACGTTAGGTGTATATATAAATGAAGTTTTACCACATTAACTTATTCTGGAGAATTATTAATTGTATGATGTGTATTAATTGTATTATTTGAACAGGTTATGGTGCCTTCATAGATTGGTATTTTCACTGCATACATCATTTTTTAAATCAGCTGCATGGTTTGGGTGATGCCATTATAGGCTGTGATGCTATAGCTCTTATTTAATCATCAGAATTAATTATTTATATAATTCTTTACTGTTTCTTGTAAATGTTTTTTTTTTTTAATTTGTTGAGTAAAACACCGCGTTGTCACCCACCCCTGAGTTTTGGGGGAGGATTTTTCACTGTGGAGTGTTCTCTCTAGGCCATTTTTGCTAACAGTAAATGCATGTGGTAACGAAAAAATGTCACGTAATGTGCATTTCCTTGGAAGCTACAGCTCCCGATTTCTAATTTTAGCTTTGTTACTGTCTCTCTGGATTATCTTAGGGAAGAATCGTTGGGTATGAGACATGGCTTGTGTAAAAAGTGGCTGAGAGGGCCCTGATTTTGCACCAAAGTTGGCAAAGGAGTTGCCATGGCTGACAAAATAAGGCTGAGCAGAGTGAAATTCTGTTCTTGCAGCACCTGGTATCAGCTTGGTCATCTCCAGTCCCGTTGCCAGGGCACTGCAGTAGATTGCAGTGTGTGCCTCTTTATCAAGGGAAATTCATCTGCTGAGGCTCTGAAATTACTGGACAAGAAGTCCCATAGTGGGGGGTTCTCTCCCCTCTCTTCCTCCTTTTGCCTGAAAAATGCTTCGGGTTTCCATCTCATCTCTGCCAGGCAGGAGCATTAAATAGCCCTGTTCCTTGTGTCACTGCTTTAAATGCACTAAAAGGTCATTAGACCATTTAATTTTCTTCTAAATATATTATTATGCATTTAGAATATATATATATTTTTCATATATCATCATTGATGAAGATGATGAATGAGCAAAATCATTGATGCCAATACCAAATTTTTATCAAGTATCAAAATGAAAAAATTTCCAGAGTAAATTACAGTTCTTGTAGGGACTTAGTTGATTGGGAATTTTAGAACTGAACAAAATAAAGATTGCGGAGAATAATCCTTTATCAGCCAGACTGAATGACCTCTGAAAGGTCTTTTTCATCTCTTCATCCTTCTCCTTTGTCCCAGGAAATGCGGCTCCAGCCCAAACTCCTTGATCAGTCGAGCAGTTCATGCAGCACTCCACTCTCCAAAGGAGAAAAGGTGACATTACAGCTCCCAGACTGGCACAATTAACACCATGAACATTTCATTCCATGAATCTTCCTCAGTGTGCTCCATCTCCTGACAAAGTAATTCCTCACAGTAATTCTAATGCTACTTCTTACACTTTGTTCTTTGATTACTCCTAATTTCTTACGCTGAGTGATGTTGCTAGGACAAAAAGAGATAATAATTTGTTATTGCCAGTGCCTGGCAGTGTTTGCAAAGTTTTGTAACAAAAGAATATTGCCAGGTGGGAAAAATCAGAAATAATGGTGTAGCCAAAGCAAAATGCTTCTGAGAATGTCTTGGACAGCACGCTCAAACCATATCACCTGTGCTGTAACACCAAGATTCTTCATTTTCTGTACTAATATGTAATAAGAATTAAAAATAAGATATTCTGCATTTTTCTGCTGTGTTTGTTTAGGAGACTTAGTAGTCAAAATCCTGTCCCCTGATAGAACTTGGTAAGTGGACAGTTACTTTTTCAGAATTGTTAACAAACTCTGTTTTTCAGTAATCACTGTAATACTGCTCTTCTTTTATGAGGTACACAAATAGTCTTATTTTTCCTTTTGCTGGCAGAAAAGGAGGAATGAAGTGACCTGGTGAAGACTGTGGTAACTGCTGGGCTGCTGAATGGAGATGAATTTTGTCAACTTGTATTCTGTGCCTGCAACTGTTTGAGCTCTTGGGCCCCGTGACTGCGCTGAAAGTTCAAAAGGAAATAATCTGAGAGGTACACAAACAGCATTCATTTTTCATGAAGGTTTTTATTCCACTCCAGTGGCAATTGTTTCCAATCAGAACTGAAGGAAGTACAGTCACAATGCAGCAGTTGTTGCCACCTTCTGTTTTCAGCAATTTTTCCTACCTTTTCCATTTGACATAACAGTTGAATAAGTCTTTCAGAGTTCAGATTTTTTTTTTTCATTTGTTTTGTATTCATTTCAAGTCACTGTTATTCATGTTTCTTTCTTGTTTTATTTTTGTCTCCTATTAGCCCAATATATATCAAACTCAACTTGACACAGGCTATCTAGGAAATACTGACACCATTCATACAAAAGGTAGCAACAGTTGAAAGTCTCAAAAGTGGTGCTCATGAGTAGGGAACTCGAGTTTGGGGGATGTTGCAAGAAGAGAAGAGAAGGACTGCTTGATGCAGAAAGGTTTTTTTCTAATTAGCTCACAAGTTCTTGGTCAAAACAGCATTAAAATATCCGTGGGCAGTGGAGCAAAGGTCATTATTATAAGAAATTAGTAAGAGGATACACTTGGAACTGTAGTAAATATATATAATGCTAATAAATAAACAAGTTAGTCTTTCTCTCTCTTGTTTTACTAAATCAGCAAACTACAACGCCCCATTATTTCTGATTTCCCATGACTTGTTTTTGACTGACTTGACCATGACACAGTGTTAAGTTCACTAAAAAGTCAAAAACAAGTTCAAAGTGCAGTGTGTGAAATATTTTTGTAGGTAGATTAGAACTAGGATTACTTTTATGCAAATAACATAAACAAATTCTTTTACCTAAGGAGACCAATCCAGTTGAAGAGTTGAAGATTGAGAGGGAAATTCTACACAGGTGAAAGGGTTTTAAATATATATATATATATATATATATATATATATATATTTTTTTTTTTTTTTTTTTTTTTTTTTTGGTAAAATAAAGTAGTTCAACAACAGAAACTATGCAGAAGCCAAGCAAGAACTAACACGAGTTAGTTTAAAAGTATTTCTGTATATTTTTGTTACGGAATTTATGTATAGTACATGCAGCACAGGTTGTGTCCCAGCAGGCTGGATTTAACAGTTGTCCTTGATGTCACAGCACAGCATGCACACAACACCCTGCACGCCAGGGATGTATGGGATCTGTACGTTTGACCCCAGGATTTCTGAGGATCACCACAGGCACCGTTCCAAGTGTTAGATTTGGTTTCATTTCCCTTTCTTCCCTGTTTTTCTCCTTGCCTGTGACAGCAAAGCGACAAGCCCTGGAGCTTAAGCTCAGAGTCCAACTGAGGCCCTTCCCAGTAAGGTTGTTACCCACAGAGTGTTATCACTCCCTGTTATTTTAGTAACAGCTAATTTCTCTTATTAGAGACCATGAAATCCTCCTCTGACTGCTCAGATCCCAGGAGGAAATGCCAGTTCCATCCCTAGCAGTGGAGCAGCACAACTGCAGCGTGCTTTTGGCACGCTGGAGACACGCCAGAGCTGTGGAAATGCCTCCTGATGGCAGCTGGGTGAAAACTGTGGGGGCAGTATCTGTGGGTTTGGGGGGTCTGGCGAGGGGCACAAGGGGCCTGGGGGGAGCTTTGGGGGTGCCTGAGGGGGCTAAAAGGAATTATCATGGGTTTAAGGGAGTCCTGGGATGTTAAGAGAGCTGTTAGGAGGATTATCATGGGTTGGGGGAGGTCTGGGGGGGCTGTGGTGTTCTTGGGGTAGCTACAGGGGGATTTCATGGGTTTATGGGGGTCTGAGGGGCACAAGGGGGTTGGGGGTGCTCTGGGATGTTATGGATTTGGGGCACTGTAGGGGGATATAGAGGGATTTGGGGGTGTTCGGAGAGGTCTGGGAAGGCTGAAGGGGATAAAGGGGTTTATTATGGATTTGTGGTGGTCTAGGAGGGTCTAGGGGAGCTCTCAGGGAGTTATGGGGGTTCTGGTAAGTCTGTAGGGGATTTTGGGAGTGCAGAGGAGTTGGGGGGCCCTGGGGTGTTATAGATTTGAAGGGGCTCTAGAGAGGTCTTGGGGTGCTATAGGGGGTGTGGGCGTTCTAGAGGGACAAAAGGGTTAATGGGGAGGTGAAATGGATTGGGGGGCTCAGGAGGAGCTTGTGGGGCTATGAGGGCATATCATGAATTTGGGGCAGCTCTGGGGGGTCTCAGGGGGCTTACGGATTTGGGGAGATTTGGGGAACTACAGGGGGATTATCATGGGTTGAGGTGGTCTTTGGGAGTTGTGAGGGGGTTGTGATGTGGCTCTGGGCTTCTGTACCCTAGAAAACATCCAATGGGCTGTGGACATGGATCTACAATAACGAAATTAAACTGCTTTGTGCTGTCAGAGGGCATGCTGGTAACACTAGTGTGAGTTTATGAACAGCAGATTGGAGCTGCTTCTGCAAGAAATTTAAAAGTTTACTTGGGAAAAAAAATGTTATTAAATGTCTCGTAAGCACAAGTGCATAGTCTGGTGATGGTCTCTCTGTGATCATTTCAAAGCCACTTGTTAAAATATGAGTTAAATGGGTGCAGAAACAAAGTAACCTGAAACAAGGGATTATGCAGTTCTCCTTCAGGCCTCCCCTCCCCGAGGATTTCTTATCGTTTTACTGCTCTGTGGCATTCCTAATAGAACAGTTGTGGCACTGGAGAAAAAATCCCTGCTTTAATGTCCTCACCCAGAGAAGATCATGCCCTCTAACTATACATTTTTAATACACCTCTTTCTCCCATTTGTTAATGATAAGAATTTTCTTTACATCACAGAAAAGGCTTGCTGCCTAAAATGAAGAGGTTGGCATAAATATCTAAGTATTTATGCTAACCTCTAAAATATCACCTCTGTGCTAGACTTCACCAAATACGCTATTAAATAAGTTTATTTATAACATTCATGCTTTTGTTTATCATTATTTGGACAAGGCTCACTTTTTTTTTTCCTTTTTTTGAATTAGAGTCCAGGAATTTACCAGAACCTCCAAAAGTCATATCAGCAGTTAAATTAGAGGTATTGTCAAATCTAGTTTTGTTTGGGTTTGGTGGTTCTTTTCCCCATAACATCTGTGCATTAATTCAGGTGAAGTTTGAAACCTGCAGCATGCTGCATAATCACTGCGTATATCAGGCAAGATGATCCTTTGAATGTTGCTGGAACACTTTCCTGACCCTGAAACTGCTGACAATTTCCACTGCAGAAGTGCGTGCAAAAAAAAAGGATTTGCTGGGCTCCAACCCTCCAAGCCGTGTCAGTAGAATTCCAGCACCAGGTTCTTGCAGTTTCAGTACTCTCGTCCCCCCGCACCAATACTTACCCGAGAATTTCTTACTTTTAGTCCATGATTCCCAAAAGCGCTGGCCCCACTTGACCAAATTTACCCTGGCACAAGGGTTCACTCAAGTGTTTACCTACAGCACAGTCATACCACACGGGAAGATTCCAGGCAGGGCAGGGAGTAGAGGTTATCCAAACCACTTCCAATCCCCAGCCCCAGCCATTGTGCAGCACTTTCACCAGGTAAATAATACAGCAGGAGTCAAAGGAAGTCGGGAAGAGAAGAGCCTGAGAGCAATCTGCCACCAAAATTTGAATGATTTATTTAATAACACTGTGAAATAGCACGCTTTAGCTTCTGCAGCTCATCAGCGCCAGCTCCCCCGATCCGTGCGCGGCACTGACAGCTCCTTACCATAACAATGGGACCCACGGGCCAAACTCACCGTCGGTGCGACTCTGCTGAAGTCAGGGAGGCTTTCAGTCAGAATTCATCCAGCCCAGCAATCACTCTGCATTATCCGGGCTAGTGCTGGGGCTGCCACACCTGAGGAATGACAAACCCGGGTAAGTCCTGTAAGACTCAGACTAAACCACGCTGAAGAGACCGATTCCTCTTCCCAGGAATTTCCACAGAAACAGCTAAATTCGAGAAACAAAGCCTAAATAAGATGTAAACCTAAATGGTGGGTCCCTGGTGTACGATGTATACATTTGTACGTGATTTTTAGAGGCCAGAGAGGTGGTTGCTCTGCATGTAAGACTAGTGGAATGTGCCCCCGAGCACCAAGTCAAAGGAGATCCACCCAGCAGCAACATCGCTTTCCCAGCCATGGTTCTTTTGTCTGCCGTCCCGACAGTTTACCCAAATCCAGGTCATTTGCTGCTCAATCCCTTTTATCCCAACTCTTGGAAACTTTTCCTATCCCCTCTCCTGCCCCGTCAAACCACGTCGCTTTAGGGATAGGAGTACTTCGTTCATGTAAAAATACGTATTCGTGTATGTTTGCAACAACACCTACAAATGTTGTCTATCTGGTAAATTATCTTGCCTTTTCCAGGAAAATGTTTACACACTGAGGTGGCTAAAAGCACCTTGGGAGATGACAGCTCGTGGTGGGTTTCCAGAAGCCGAGGAACAGCTGCTCTATCCTGTTTTTATAAGCTGGGGAATTGCTGGGGAATAATGGTGAGGCTGGTGCCACCTATTTTCAGCTCTCACCTTCTTCCATCTCTGCCCCTGCTCCCTCCACTGCCTTTCGCAGGTCACTGGCTCCTTGCTGCTATTTCCACCTACCTGCGGAATGAGGATGAGGAGGATAATGGAAGAGGTGTTTTGAAGATCAATTCAATAGTACTTAAGGCCCTTTCAGACGCTCAAGTGAGAGCACGGGTGTATAGAAAATCAAAGTATAATTACTATGAAAATGTACAGTATTGTTCAGAGTAAAAGGGAAGGGAAGGCAGGATGATGAGATAATCAGACCACTGTAACTGAAGGATTTTGAGACGTGATATTAAGTAAGTAAAAAGAAACATTTTTAATTGAGCTTAGGGAGGATATTTCTAGCAAGAAATGTTAATTTCCTTAATTTTTCTTTTTCATCTTAACCTTTGAGTTTGGGCAAGCCTCTAATACCAGCAAGTACAACCTTTAACCCAGCCCCACATGTTCAATAAACCGTTCCCAGGTGCCACAATGTTGGTGTCTGAAGGAGATATGGCAGTGTGGTGGGGAATGGGAGGCTGTAAAATGGTGTTTTAAGGGCTCAAGCCTGGAACCATATTCACCACACCAGTAAATACAACATTAACAAGTCTCGATTTAGGTCCCTACTGTTTTGTTATGACTGGTTATATTATCAGATAAAGGCTTACCAGGGATAATGTAAGTTTGTTATAATTGTGAGTCTTTTCTTAAGAACCATGTCATCAAAAAGCACCTGAAGATTTACCAGGTTTGAATTTATGAGAGATGAAAGGTCCAAAGTGACCACATTGCCCTCAATTCCCTTGGTTCCTCCTGAGGAGCCAGTATTACTTCAGCAACCAGTATTCCTTTTCAGAGGACATGATGGGGAGCACTTCCAGCTCAATCCAGAAAACGCTAGAGGGGAGGCATTTATAAATCTCACGTTGCCACAAATCACATCAACTGTAACTGTTCTGTTCGTGATGTAAAGTCAGACATAAACGAGGTACAGCACTCAGAGAGTGGGACTCCTGTTACCGTACATTTCATTTGCTGAACTCTGTCTGCTTGTTTGGATTCCACAGTATCATGAACATTCCAGCAGCAGCCCTCTTGTTGGGGTTTCTATTTATAGCATTCTCTCTCTCTCCACTGGACGCCCCTCCATCTTACTTCCAAAGAGGCATTAATTAGGGTCTTAAAGCAGAATTCATATATCTTTAATAATTTAATTTATATACAAAATATACTCAATATTCTTGCAAAAGAAAATGTCTTTTTTATAACTCTTTGCTATACTGTGAAAGAGGGTGCATTTCTAAACGTTCCTCTTTCACATTTTCTCCTGTTTTTCTCTTATGTATTTGGGGGCTAACAGCACCATCTCCACAAATTCCAGATTTCACACATGCACATATTTAGCCATAAGGCAATTCTGAACTTTCAAAATTAAGCATACAGCTATTCCCTGTAGGATACAAGATTTCTTTTGCATTCTAAATAATTTCTGCCTTCATAGCAGAACTACTTAGCTCTGTGTAGACTCAGGCTTTGGCACTGAATTGGAGAGACAGGTTTGAAGGAGGGACTCTTGGATGGATAAGGACCTGGCTGGATGGCTGCATCCAAAAAGTTACAGGAAATCACTCAGCATCCAAGTGGGAACCAGTAACCAGTGGCACAATAAATTAATATCAGCACCTAAAAGGGAGTTGGAGAGGGAATTTGGGTGAGGACCTGGAGTGAGAGGACACAGGGAACGGCTCCCCACTTCCAGAGGGCAGGGTTAGATGGGATATTGGGAAGGAATTGTTCCCGATATTGGGAACAATTGGGAATTAGGAATTGTTCTGTGAGGGTGTGAGGCCCTGGCACAGGGTGCCCAGAGCAGCTGGGGCTGCCCCTGGATCCCTGGCAGTGCCCAAGGCCAGGCTGGACACTGGGGAGCCTGGGACAGTGGGAGGTGTCCCTGCCATGGCAGGGGTGGCACTGGAGGGGCTTAAGGTCCCTCCAAGCCAAACCAACCTGTGATTCCATGATTCAACAACTCTAAAAGAAAAAACCAAAGCCCAGGAACATTCAGCAGCCTTAATCCTGAGCACGCTGCCAGTGCGGCCCTCAGTGCAGCTCTCAGCGTTCTGGCTGGTGCTGTTGGAAACAGCAGCAGTGGCACTACAGAGAAATATTTCTTTCTTCCCATCTCTTGTTGGGCATTAACTCAGGCACCAGTTAATAAACTCTCAGTTAATAAGTTCTCACTCTGCAGCACCCCACACCAACTCCTCACTAATCCCTGGCTGCCTCCCTGCTCGCAAGAGGTTCGGTGAGCTTAGGAAGGAAAACTGCATGTGAGAAGGGGTTTGAATAACAGAGCTGTGTATTTCTTTCCTCTGACTATTCGAGCTGTTTTTTACATTGTGGAAACTTTACTCCAAAATTACCTTTTCGGTGTGTGGGAATCAGACAGATAGCAATTTTGAGAATGTCTTGAGGGAGCAAGGTGATTTGAGTGATGAGACTCATAAGCCTTGTAATTACTGTAATTATGAGACCATACCTCTACAGGTAAGAACTCATAAGTAAAAACATTAGCATGACCATTTAAGAAGCTCAGTAATTCATTCCAGGGCATGTGGTTACACTGCAATGCTTAACATAAACTTCATGACTCTGCTGGCACTTGGCCTTGCCTCTGGAGCACAGATCCATCCTCCAAGTGTGGGTCCTTTCGTCCCGTGCTGTTTGTGTGCAAGTCTACAGCATCAGCACTTACAGCTGGCCAGACCTTACCCAGTGTTTTAGACACGTTTGAGCTGCAGCTTTATAAAGAAACAATGGAAACACTGAAGTGTTTTGGCTCAGACAGATTTCACTCTGAGAAACCCATGTTCAAAAGGAACCCCAAAACCAGGACTTTTCTGTCCTACATGTGCTTTGCTCCCCTCCTGCCCTGCTGCCTAATGGGATGGATGAGCAGGAAAAGCTTGGCAGTGTGAAGAAATGGCTCATTCTTGGCCATTCTGTGCTCTCTTTTTTTGTTTGTTTGCTTGTTTACTCAGGACTTCAGTGCCAGGTTAAATCTTTTGTCAGTGTGAGCAACGTCACAAACTCACAAACCCTCTCAGTGAGAGAAGGCTGGAAGGAAGAAGTCTCTCCCTGAGCAGACATGCCGAGGCAGAGAGTGCAAAAAACACAGGGCCATTAGACGGGATATTGTTAATATTCTTCAAAGTTTGTATCCATGAGCTATAGCATGAACTGCCAGCCACAGAGTGATGGTATCATATGGAAACTGCAGACAATCCTTTTGATCGTATACAATATTTCTTGAAGGTGTGTGCAGGACAAGTTTGTACGGATCAGAGCTTGTTTGGGTTTTTATTTATACTCATTTCCCTGAGTTTTATTTCATTGGGGAATACCTGCATTGTTCACCACTTGCATATTTGATGCTAAAAAGCATATTTTATCACCCAGTGGTTTTTCCGTTTCAGTGCCACAATTTTGTTTGGACTTTGAGTCATTCTTGTCACACAAAGTTACTGCTCCGTGCTAAAATCATTCTTAATATCAATCAGTTACAGCTGAAATTCATTATTTATTCAAATTTTATCAATGAGGAGTCAGTACAATACTTGCAATCCAATGAAAACATGCTTGGAAAGTTAAAGAAAGCTGCAGTTTTCAATCAAATAAAAAACAAATCGCTGCATCTGTCCTCCCACAATCCACCACACAAAGCAAAACCAGCCTCATAACCTTTGCATTATCTCTGTCTTTGTTTTTGTGCTGACCTTGCATTAAAAGGTTGCAATAGCTACTCTCCAGATAAGGTAAGAATTTGGGAGTTGAGATCAACATGTTTTTGAGCATTTTCTTTCTTCTGGTAATTTTTGTTGTTGTTATTGTTGTTGTTTGATTCTTTGTTTGTTTTGTGGGGTATTTTTTTTTCTTTGATTTGGTTTGGAGTTTTGGGGTTTTTTTGGGGGGTGGGTTGTTTTTTTTTTTGTTTATGTGTAATAAAATAACTCCCCCAAAATTTTGCTTTCCTTATCACCCCCCAGATATGTTTTCAAGGACATTAAAAAAAAATCCTGAAATGCACTGTTTTGAGAACAGTGCATTCTGAACATTCTTTTTGGTTTTATTTTGACTGAACTTTTCTCTGGAATCTTCACTCTGATTTTGGTTCTCCTATTGAGGAGAAGTACCCTTTAGAACTTTAGGGAAAATATTAAGGGATTAAAATTACATTTATTTTTTCTTTGTTGCTATAAAATGGAAATTTTTCCAGGATTTTAGGTGACCCTCCCTGTAGAAAAGGGGTCCTCTGAAGAGCACCATTTGTATTAACAAAACTGTCAGTATTTTGTTCATACTGTACATAAAATAATGTGTTCAATACTATTACATTTGCCAAGTCTAGTACTCGGGAGTGTCAGAACAGAGAATTCAGCTTCAATTTGTTCATTTTACACATCAGCATTCTGATGTGGTAATTAGTGGCTCGTCTGCATTGTGTTTGCCCACCTTTTTGAGGGCACAGATTAGATTAAACGCTTTTAATGAGCAGCCGTGTATTTTTTAATGCTCTTTTACTCAGTCTCTAATCTGTTGCTGCTGCTCTTATTTAAACCCAGGTTGGAAGATAGAATTATTAAATTGATTTTAAGGGTGTGGAAGAAAGCTTCCCACTCATTCAGAGGAACCTTCACTGTGGGCAAGCATGGTGCCAGAGTCCCTCACAGGCATGGAGGGAGCATTTCCAGGGTCACTTTGGGAGCTGCTCTGTCCTCCCCAGCCTCTCTGATTTCCCCACTGTCTATCCCCTCATAATTCCTGAAAACCCAAGGTTTTAGCTGCAGGATGTACCAGCATCACAGACTTGCTTTTCTGGTGTTGGCACAAAAACTAAATGGGTTTGTTGCCGTGGTGGAACGTGGGTCCCTCAGGAGTCCCTGTCTTATTGCTGTCCTCCTCCTCCACGTGCAAGGAAGAGCTTCCTAGCATATCATGAGGATTTTTCCTGGCAGGAAAAGGATCATTCTAACTCTTCCCTTTAAAAATAACAAAAAAAAAATTCTCAAATTAACTGATTTATTCTTTTTTTTCCTTTTCCTTCTTCTTTATTTCTTTCTTCAGACAAAAGGAGAAGGTTGCCCAAACATTTTCTCGCTCCAAATTCCTCTCACACCCTGCTTTGAAACACAGCAGCATGAGCTCTGCTCCGGTTCCACTCCTTCCCCCTCAACTCCCAGGAACCAGTCAGTGCTCATTATACCCTGCTCAGTTAATTTCTTTACAGGGAATACAACCTGCTGCTCCAACACTGGCTGCAGGCTCCCGTGCTCCCATTATTCCAGTTTACAAAGGTACATTTTTAGAATATTTTCAAAGATTAATGCAGGCCTGGCAATGCTGCATCCAAAAGTAATGGCATCAAGACTTAGAAATGTAACATGCAGCAACCATTTCCCCCAAAAAACCAGAAAATATAAAGGGCACACAAAACAGTATCTGGACATTGGAAACTGTGTGGGAATTTTGTAAGAAACCCACAAAAATAAACATGTTTGTAAGCCAAGATCCCTATTCTTATCAAACTCAACCCTATGACTACAGATTTAATCTTTCTCATCAGCAAGGAAAAAGCTCTTAATTTTGGGGCACTTTCTACTGAAAAGGTTACCCTGACATAAGGACTGTCTGCTCCAGGACTGTGCAGTCAATATCTGCTCTGCACCACTAGTAGGGTATACAAACTTCAGTTTACCACCAAGTTCCTCTGCTGGCCAAATTCACATTTTGGAGAGCCACTGAAATGTTAAATCCACATTTCACATGCCTATGTGTTCTTATTGCACACACTGATGAATTAAGCCACTTGTGAATGGCTGTTTGGCCTATTCTTTAAGTAATTTCCTAATATTGTAAATTTTGCCACAAGAAGGGAAGATTTAAGATTTTGTCCACAGGGGTAACTGAAATACTGTGCCATGACTCATGACAAGAAGATTGGTAGCCACTGTACCAACAAATAGACTGCTGGCCAAACCCAAAATAATTCAAAAGATAATAACCATAAATGATTGGGCTAAAAAAAAATCAGCAATTGTTCCTTCTAGCCTGAGAAATTTCTCTAATAATTGGAAAACACAATGCGACTTTTTGCAGAAAAATAAGTACACATTGAGTATTTATTGTCATTTAATCCATTAGGCACTGCTTAACTGCTTATCCAGACCCCATTAATCTAATTTTTAGCACCTTCATTTTCAAACCTAAATCTGTGTTTTAGCCAGCCATAAAAAACAGCACACCCTCCCTGCACCATGCCTTCATTAGCACTCTGCTGCTAAGCATGTAAAAACACGACAGAGACACCAGAGACCAGATTCCAACTGCAGGCAAGGCACTCTTGGGTTAAAACTGGCATCTGCACCAACGTGGAATTGCTCCTGCACAGAATATCACAGAGATGGTTATCAACTGCAATGGGGAAGAACAAAAACTTACCATGAAAACTTCAGGAAAACATCAATTTGGGCTGCATTGGCCATGAAAGAGTTTGCTTTCCCAACTGCTTACTCTTCTCCTCAAAAAAAAAAAAAATTAATATTATTAATATTATTGTTATTTTTATTATTTTATTATTTTGTACTACCATAATATTTTTAGCAAACTAACCCTGTACCCCTGAGATCTCTGGGACTTCACCACCAGCTTCTGTGGAAGCAGCTGAGGGGTCCTGCAAAGAAGCCTCATGCTTACAGACTCTGATAATTACAATTTTGCCCAGATGCCACCCTCTTCATGAGTGGTAAATGCTGCATCTGGATTAAGGATATGCACAAGATGCACTTAGAATGCAGTTAAAATCACAGTAGTCTTTGTGTATAGTTCTGAATAGATTTAGGACAACACTCCTGCTCCACTGGATTTGTCTTTAGTCTAGTGCAACATGCTCTCTACACTTGCATTGTTATTAAACTTGCATTAGACAACCCTGCAGGACATACTTATACATGCAATATTTGATATTATAGCCATATGTAATATAATTTATATGTGATATATATTTATAGATCCATATTTATATATCTCACACGTATTGCTTGGTTCTGTATCTGGAAACTTGTCCTCCAATGTGGTTGCTGATGTCTCACCTGTACTCACAGCTGGCAAAGCAGCAAATGTTCAGCAAATCAGTACAGGAATTTCAACTAAATTTTCCCCCAAAACACAATTGTACTAAACATAAAGACAACAAAAAAAAAAAAAAAAAAAAAAAAAGGGAAAAAAAAGACAGAAAAAAGAAACACAACTTAAGCACTAGCACAGTATTTTCCAGAAAGTTTATAAGATTTTTCTTGAAAGGGCAGGGAGAGGTTCCTGCTTTGTGCTCAGGCAGCTCGACATTCCAAGACACATCAGCGAGCTTTCACTGGTACAGTCATGATTTTTTATTTTAAAAAAATCCATAACACAAGTTATTCACCAGCTGCAATCAAATTAGGTTTAGAGGAGCTCAAAAATATGCCTGATTACCTCAGAAAAAGGAGGTTTGTATGAACCTGAGGAGTCACAGACAGGTACTCCCACTCTACCTAAAGGGAAAGAATAATCTCTGCTAGTTTAAGACAAATATCCTTCGATCAATGTATGACATATGTGCTCGAGATTTTTATTTTCCCTGTGGTTGGTTTACAATATCCAACTACAATTTCACTATTTCATTCACCAATTCGGCTGGGGTGACTCGTCCAGCCAGTGAGGCTGATCACGCTGCCCTCACCGCGCTGCTCGCTCAGCCCCTGGAGCGCTGGGTGCCAGCCCTCAGAGCCCTCCTCCTCCTCCTCCTCACACCGTGTCCCCATCACACACACCCCCAGGGGCATCTTCACTCCAGCATCCATCCATCCTCGGAGCTGCTGTTCCCTGCTCGGGGCTGGAGGGGACGGAGAGCCAGCGGGAGCGGGGCGCGGAGCGATGCTGGCAGCGGATCCATTCCTGCGCCCCTCCGGACCCAGCCACGACCAGGGGCCATCGCCTCCATCCCCAGTGCTCCTGCTCTGCCTTCCTCCCCTTCCTCCCCTTCCTCCCCTTCCTCCCCGCGCTGCGTCCGCCGGGCCGGCCGGCCCGGGGCTGCGCCTGGGGAATGTGCGTGCTGAGCCCTGCAAAGAGTTAATGCTCCTTCCACAAAGCCTTCCGAGGGCTCGGAGGGCACGGAGGACACGAAGCCAACAGAAAACCACCACCCCCGCTCCCCGAAACCTCCCAAACCCTTCGCAATGCGTGGACGCAACTTGAGGTGCGGGCGGGGAGCGCAGCTCCGGCCTGCCCAGCGCTGCAGGTGTGGGCACACCTGCCCAGACACCCCGTGCCTCCCTGCTCCAGGGCACAAGGACTGGCATTTCTGGCACTTTTCATCCTCCCCAGCCTGTGAAATTGAAACCCCATCCCGAGTGACACCCGGCCAGCCGACTGACAGCTCCTTTCCACACGTGTACCAAACCCCCCAAAATTAACACTGAACCAAACCCCCACAACAACCAGCGGGCAAAGCAGCGCCGGGAGCCTGCCCCGCCTGCGGGTACCGCACATCCGCACCCGGGCACGGCCGGGTGGGACCCGGGGAGGCTCGGGGGGCTCGGGTACCGCACATCCGCACCCGGGCACGGCCGGGTGGGACCCGGGGAGGCTCGGGGGGCTCCGGTACCGCACATCCGCACCCGGGCACGGCCGGGTGGGACCCGGGGAGGCTCGGGGGGCTCGGGGGGCCGGGCAGCGCCTGTGTCAGCACAAGGCGAGCGGGAGGAGCGGCGGCGGCGGCGGCGGGAGGCGGCGCGGGCCCGGAACAGCAAATGCTATTCAGCCCCAGCAGTTTCAAGCCGCCCATGCTGGGGAATTGCCGCGGCTGCCGCTGCCGCTGCCGCTGCCGCTGCCGCTGCTGCTGCTGCTGCGGGCGCCCAGCGCGGCCCCGCCACGGGAGCGCGCACGGGAGCGCGCACGGGAGCGCGCACACCCCCCCTGCCCGCCCCGCCGGGAGGGGGACGTGGTGCAGGGTCCCATTGACCTCCCCCCCCAAAACTTCACCCCGCATTCGCCTGCCCCCCATGGCCGCGCTCTCTCAATCCGGATATTTTCATTTTTAATTCTTTTTTTAATTTTAGATTTTTTCCTTTTTTTTTAATTTTTAAATTTTTTCATTTTTAATTTTTTTTAACTTTAATTTTTTGAAATTTTAATTTTTTATTTTTATTTTTTAATCTTTATTTTTTCATTTTTAATTTTTCTTAATTTATAAATTCTTAATCTTTAATTTTTAAAGTTTTTTATTTTTAATTTTTCATTTTTTAATTTTTCTTTTTTTCATTTTTTAATTTTTCATTTTTAATTTTTATTATTTTTTAATTTTTACCATTTTTATTATTTTTTAATTTATTTTAATTTTTAATTTATTTTAAGCGATTAAAAAAAATAAAACAAGAGCAGAAACACCGCCCCCCCCCCAAGCGCGCCCCGTTCTGGGGGAAGACAAGGGCTGACAGCCGGGGTCAAGAAACAGCTGCCGGAGTTAATGTTTCTTCCTCCCACTCCGGCTCGATGGTGGTGCCCGGCCAAGGCGAAGTGGGAGCGGGAGCGATGCTGGGGCTCGGCCCCGGGGGATGCAGGACGGGCCGGGGGCAGCATCCCCCGAGAGCTCCGGGAGATGCCCCGAGCCCCCATCCCGCGGCCGGGACGCTCCGGGGACGGTTCCCGCTGTGCGTGTCCTGCCCGCGCTCGCAGGGTCCCCGCGGGGTCTGCCCGGGACCCCCCAGCAGCGACCCGGCCCCAGCGCTGCCGCCAGCCCGGTGAGCCCGGTCCGGCCCCGGCAGAGCACGGGAGGCTGCGCTGGCCCTCCCCGGGCAAGCGGCGCTCTTGGGATTCCAAAAATGCTTCTTCCCTGGGTACATGCTCAGAGGCATGCTTCTGTCTCAAGGAATGCCCGATTCCCAGAATTCCCACTGACACAGCCGCTTCTCTCCCTCCCGGGATGGAAGGACCTCCCTGGGAGCGATGGGATTTTTAGGAAGTTGGGCAGTATTTCATTTTTTGGGGGGAGCAATCAGACGAGTCACTCTTGTTTTTCCCACTACAAACAAGGCTGCCCCTCAGCTCGCGTTTGGTGCGCACGGGATCATCCCTGCCATCAGCAGAGCCACCTTTGCCAGGAGCTGCAATATCTCCATGTCCATCCCCAACTCGGGACCTGTCGTGACACGTCCCACCATGTCGTGACACGGGCTCCACCCTGTGCAGGGGCTGCAGGGGCAGCTTGGTGCCTTTGGGATATTTCTGCCTTTGCCATCGCCACGGAGAACCCACCTATTCATAAATAAAATAGATGCAGTACGAGCACTATTGACATCCTGCAAGTGTGGCTGGCGAGAGGCTCATTAAAAGCAGAGCTGTCCAGAAAGCCCTGCTGCCTCCTGGCTAGCTGGCCTGCTCCATTCCTTGCTCAATTCCCTGCTCAGGAATGGTTCACCATTCCAGTCTGTTGCTCTGCATCGCTCAGAGGGCTCTGCTCTGTCTCCTGCTTTTTCCAGGTTGGTCCACCCTGCTCCTTCAGCTGTATTCTCCACACGGCTCCCTGCCCAACTCCACTACTTCCTGCTAATTAATGCCTGATTTTTTTGCTGTCTAAAAAAGATAGCACTTTGATTAGACACACAGGCACACACGTGAACATTAACTCTTCTCTTCCTGAGGAGTGAGTGACTTGAAATCCAGATGCCGAAGGACTGACTCGGAATTCCCAAGGAGTTCAGTGAGATGGGGGTTTCACGTGTGGTGCCCAGAGTTAATACCTCGAACCCAGGTCCATCAAACAGATTACCCTAATTCAGACTTCCACCATCTCCCTAATTCAGATTCCCTGTTCAATTCTGTAGTTCCAATGAAACACCTATATGCATATTTTTATTTGGGGTTTTTCCTGAGCCAAACCCTTACCACTGCAACCCATAAAAGAGAGAATTATGTTTATCTTTTCAAGTTTTTCTACAACCTCAGGAGAATTAACATGCTTGGTCTTGCTGTTTAGAAACTTGCTTCAGGTTGCATGCAGCTCACAAGAACCAGCTCCTTGTCTTTTTCAGACATCTTCTCCTTTTTCCCACTCAAAGCAGCTTCGAGCATTTGCCAACTTGTGTCCAAAGTTTTCTCATGCACAGATAACATGAAACTTGAAAAAAAGTGCCTGGAGTTCAGATATGGAAGAGTTTTGGTTCAGAAACTCCAAGGATCTCTCCAAGATTTCCAAAGGTCGTGAAGGTCATGAGAAGAAATCATCCACTTCTAAACACTGGGCCCTTTTCAGGTTTTATCCTGGAGGGTTTTTATTTCCTCCTGAGCTTCCAAAAGTTAATCCTAACTAAAAATCAATACTTTGAAGGTACTGTTTCCAAAAAATTCATGATCTTGTTGGTGCACTGGCAGGGCACTTTGGGCAGTGTGTCTGCAGAAGGATCTCTCTGCCCTGACTTGCCATGCCAATGTTGATTTCATGGTTTGTTGCAGAATAAAAAAAATATCGACAGCTTCTGCTCCCACTGTTTCGTACAAAGGGAGAGTGGAACATCAGTATTTACAAACTCACCACCAATGAAAGAAAACATTTTATCAAACCACATGACTTCAGACGAGAGAACACATTGCCACAGCAGATAACTGAGGTCAAGCAGTTTCCAAGCTACAAAAGAAAGCAGACTTTTTTTATGAGCGGCAAGAACATTCAAAATCAGAGCAGATAAAGTAAAGCAAACATGTACAGAGGGAGATATAAAACCTTAGGTTCCAAATCTTCCCTCAATCTCAGAACAAACAAGTCAGATACGGACAGATACTGGGCAGATCGCTGCACGTCTCTGCTGAGGGCTCCTTGAACTTTTATTGGAAACATCTGATTCCAGCAGCTACCGAGACAGATCAAACACCAGAGAGAGCAGGAGATCCCATCCCTCAATGACACACCTCTGTTTGCTTTGTACTGGGGAGAATCTGCAAATTAATCCGCTGCTCCAAACTGCGGGGTCACTTTCTTCGGATGGGCAGAACACAGAGAGCTCATGGGCTGAAATAAAGACAGGGAAGGCAAAGCCATGCACCAGGCAAAGCAAGGGGAGAATTCATTCCCTGCCTGCCCTCAGCACATCCAGGGAGCAGGGCAGTGACAGTGACCAGGGAGGACAAACAGCGCCCTGCTCCTCCCTCTGCCATCCTCATCCTCATCCTGCCAACCTCCCCTTCCTCCCTCTGCCCTCCTCATCCTCACCCTGTGCCAAAGGGGCTGGGACATCCCTGGGCTCACCTGGGCTCACCTGTCCTGGCCGTGTCCCCTCCGAGCTCACGAGGGGCAGGGAAAGGCCTCAGCTCTGGGTGAGCCCAGAAATGACAAAATCATCTCTGAATTACCAACCCCGTGCTCAGCACAAACCCAGACTCTGGAGAGGCAATTCCCTGTGCCCCAGCTGAACCCAGCACACTGTGGCAGGTTTGGCTCTCCTTGGTCCTGTGGCTTCATCTGCCATCCTGGACTGTAATTAACCCTCAGCTGGGCTAATTAACCCAGGGCTGGGAGTCACGGTGGGCACAGGCTGCTCCAGCAGTGCTCTGTCCTGGGAGGGGACGTGTGCAGCAGCATCAGGGGTTTGGGATGGTGGGGATGGATGGAGATGGGAGATCTCTGAGGCCAGGTGGTGGAAATTGGGGTTTAGTGCAAAGGGCCACGTGCAGGGCCCTGCTGGAGCTGCCAGGCACAGCTGGAGCAGAGAGGGGTAGAGAGGATGGGAGGGTAAGGGAATAAGAGAGTAAGGGAGCAAAAAAGGGTAAGAGAGCAAAAGGGGTAAGAGAGCGAGATTCCCATTCCAATACCATAAATCTTCTCCTGTGCTGAATATTCTGATTCTCACTAACCAATCTAGTACAAGATACAAATCCTACAGCATTTACATACAGCCTGTAAGAATCATTACATTACCATCCTGTGTTACATTTTAAACCCTATAAACTCCTCTTTGGGCCCTTCTGCCAAGCTGTAGGGTCTGCTCTGACCCTTGGAGCTGTCTGCAAGCAGAGGGTGTTGTTCCATCAAAAGGGGATCACCTTCAGCCAGCCACACCATTGTTTTCCAGTTGTTCAGTAACTGAGGGATCTCAAGGCTTGCTTTCGTTTCAGTCTCACTTATAGTTTCTATAGTCTCAAAATCTTTTGCCAGACAATCACATTGATAAGGCTTTCCTGTTTCACCAGCTGTGCCCGCGGGCGGCCGTGGTGGCCACAAACATCTGGAGGGGTGGGAGAGCTGCTGGAGCTGCTCGGGAGAGACCCCCGGGACACCCACCCTGTGGGAATCCACAAAATCAGAGGGTTTTGGGAAAGCTGCAAAAGGCAGGCCCCAGAGGCAGCAGAACTGTGATTGGAGCTGAGCAGCAGCCATGAGATTGGTCAGCAGAAAAATTATGTAAAAAGTAGAAAAGCCAGGACAAATAGAGCAATGGTCTGTCTATTAATGCTTGTCTAGAATAACTCCCTAAGCTACAGAAAGTTTATCTAGCAAGATATTAGGAAGTTAAAGCTTAATAATGGAGCTCTGTGCATTGTGTTTGAAGGCTCACAAGCAGGTATTGCATTTGAAATAAGCAGGCACTGTTTAACCACAGGTACCTGTGCTTATAGTGATTGGACAGAACTACTGTCAATATAGAATATTTACTGTACAGATATAAACACTGTCAATGTGCTTTGGCTTTGTGGGATTGGGCAAAAAACTCCTAGAGTGAGTTGTGACATTGAGTTCTGTGTCTGCTGCCTGGGATGTGAGCTGGTGGCATCTTCCCATTGCCATGGCCATGGAATGAGGCTGATGCTGGGAAATCAAACAGCTCCAGGCACGTTCCCAGCAGCCCTGTCCTGTTTGGGGTCTGTGCAGAGACCCCAGGACACTCACCCAGCTGCATCTGCTGCAGGCTTGGTGGCTGCAGTGTCCCCAAGTGCCACTGGAGGTAAATATTGGCTTGGTCGTGGTGATGGGCAGGTGTTGGTGTTCATCAGAAAGGTGAAATAAAGTGGAAGTATTGGAAACCAGCAGCAGCAATGAGTTTGGAAATCGTGCTTCAGCACAGCCTGAGCAGAGAGAGAGAGAATTCCTGCACAGGAATGTGATGTGCTTCTGCTCTTGTTAAGTGATGGTAATTATCAGTGGCATTAAAATAGATTATTTTGATATTTTTTCACGTAATTTTGTGACAGGAAGAGTTCTGCATTATAAACAACATTCTTCTGCTGCTGTTAAAAACTCCACCACTCTCTCCAGCGAGTAATGTTCTGGAAAAACTGAAAAACAACAGAAAAGAAGAACCTGTCTTACAAAATAGTCAGAAAATTTCCTGAGGAAGCTCCAAACCCAATCTCTGTCATCCTCCGTAAAAAAAAAATGTATTAATTAATGGAAGTTTCTCTTAATATTTGATCCAGAGAAAGTGCTTAAGGGGCTTTCAGAAGACAAAGATTCTCATGCAGCTGATGATTCAATGGAATCAAAATATGCTTTTTTTTTCCTTTCTTTACAAACATCTGGTAGAAAATGTGCTTTCACAAGATGCTGAAAGACTCTCCTAAATCCCGCCAAATTTTCCCTAATAGCTCCTCTAAGTATCTCCGGAGCTTCAGCATAACCCAGGGAATTTTAATATTATTAAATAGCAGAAAATTTCACATTTTGCATAACTTCATCAAAACTGGGCTTTATTTTAAAAAGCATTTAGAAAACCACCTTTGAATTTAGTCCCTTGTTCAGTTTTTTCAGTAGAGCTCTTGATGACTTCTGCTAACTTCACATTATTTTGTAGGAGTCTTTGTGATTATTTCCTTTTGCAATCACCAGAAAAAAAAAAAAAAAAATTAAAGGAAAAAAGCGACGTCCATCTTCAAAAACGTAGGAAAAAAGGCAATGCCAGAATTCAGGATTTTTCACACTCCTGGCAGTAGTTGTGGCAGGTCAGAGCAGTGTCACTGGGCGAGTTCTGCCCAAAGGGCTACGAGTGGAATATCTGAGGATATTTATGATATTTATAAATACCAAAAAAAAAAAAAAAAGATATTTGCGGTTAGTGGAGGGGCAAGCAGGAGGATGAAGCTACCTACTCAATATCTTACAATTTTGTGCAGCAAAAAGTGGGGGAATTAACAGGAACGGCTGAAAGTCTTGGTGCACGATCAAAACTGCAAGTTAATAAGCATAGCAGGCACTTGTTCAAGTAATTTACATGACTGGAATATTAATTTGTGAGGGAATAACTTTCCCTGGAAGGGCGGGGAGGGCAGCAGAGAGTGTTTTCTCAAACACCAGGATGATGCAGGGCTTGTCCCAAGGCCTGGGTGGGAAAGAAGATGGATGAGTTGTAAGCTGGTGGGTGAAAAGTAACGGGAAAAATCACAGTTTTTGTGCACTGCTGAAGTGAATGATGCTTCTGTAAACTGATGGAATTGTGTGAAAACACTGGAACCCGGGGAAGTGCAGAAATTTAACTGCTCCAGAGGTGGAGTAGGAAAGCAGGAAAACAGGAGGAAAATCAGCTTACAAATGGTCATCAGGAAGTCATTTTTCAGTAAATACACAGAAGTGCAAGGATTTTGTGGGGAGCAGGTCTGAGATATCCAATAGATTTGACAGCTCCTTTAAAAAACTATATTAAAGGCAGAACTATAAACTCTGCCAATGCAGAAGCGGGCTAGAAATGAATGTAGCTAAATCAGGCATCTTTCAATGGCTTAAAACACAAGAAGAGAGTACAGGAAGTTGGAAACTAGGTCAAACTAAAAAAAAAAAAAGGAAAAAAGGGTAGGCCAGGACAAAAAAAAAAAAAAAAAAGAAATACAACTAGGCATTTCCCAAGGCATCGTAGTACAAAGAACAAAATCAAGTGAGAAAGTTGTCGATCAATTAATTAAAATATTTGTAACCTTCTAAAGGACCAGAAAGAGACAAGCAGCAGGCAAGATGAGTTTGCCAAGGGCAGGTGATGTCAAAACAAACTGATTTTGTTGATTTTGTTCCATGAGAGAGTCCATGGACAATCCATGGCACAGCCTTGAGCTCGGCGGGTTTGTGTCACTTCGTGCCACAGAGCCTTCCCTGCAAGGCAGGGAAACATGGAATTACTAATCAGCTTCCTGGAGGTGTGCTTGGAGAGCAGAGGTGTCACATTATCCGAGCAGAAACAGATTTATCAAATGGGATTTCACACTGGGGGCTCTCCTCCAGTCCAACATGTACAGCAGCTTTTAGCCATGGTAATGGAGTGGAAAAGGTTTCTCCCCTCTGAAGGTAACAGCAAGTGGAGGGCATGGTCAAGGGCAGGGTGATCATCCAAAATTTTGTTGAAAATTAGGAAAAGTCTGAAAATCTGGTTGGGATTCAATTCATGAACTGAAAATTACACCCTGAGCAAGTACACAGGGTGAGGAGAGACTTTGTGCTGGAGGTGTGGAAACCCAAAGCGAGACAGAACTCAGAAACATCAGAGTGCTGTAAGAAGAGGTGAGCACAGAGGAAGTTATGGAGCACAGCACAGGACTTCAAATGCCAAAAAGCAGCTGTGGAACCCCTTTCACTGTGCCATCCTGCTTTGGGTTAAACTAATGTGATCACAAAGAGCAACGGGATGAACCCTCTCCAACAGACCAGCAGCTGCTGCAAGTTAAAAACTGAGGAGGTGTGTAGTTATTTTGTAGTTATTTTTCCCCACACACAGATCTTGAGGTTTTAATAAATTTACCAAAAAAAAACCCCAAGAAAAACCCAAACCAAACAAAACAAAAAAACAAAAAAAAAACCCCAAAAAAACATCCACAGGAACTTTATTTAATCTGGTTTTATTACCCTCAGACGAGTGCTGTGGATCTCTTAATCTCATTGACTGTGGTACATGTAGTAATGGATAAAAATTCTTCAATTCCACCAGTGAGCTACAGAAACTTCACTGGGAGACAGAAACTTTCAGCATCTGCCAGTGTGGGACAGAGTACAAAACATGGACAGGCTGCATAAAGTGCTGAAAAAAATACCCAGGTGCATGGGATTCACACAGGGACAGGAACATGTTTGCTGTTGGGAAAATGTGATTTTTAATATTTGGCATTTGTGGTACTTTGCTGCTTTTCAGCATCAAAATGCATTTAATCACTGGTGCCTGCCCAGCAACATTTCAGTGAGATTATTTGTGCAGAGGCACTTCCCAGCAACATTTGGTCTTGCTGCCTTTCTGGAGCCAGGTAGCAGCTCAAGTTCATCATCCAAGATTTGTCTGTCAGGGGCTGTCAGATCCCAGTGATCCAGTTTATTTCACAAGGATATACACAAGATGCATGGGGAAAAAATATATATATGAAAGAAAAATGCTGTTTCCTCACTTGTTTTGAGTGTGTGACGCTGTGCCTGGTGCTTCCTGGCTCGCAGCTCCCCTGACTCTGCCCTGTGAGAGCCTGAATGAGGGATGTGGGACTGCAGGGGCTCTCCAAAATGCAGTTTATTGTATCCAAGGCATTACAGCAGCCCAGGGTCATGGGGACAGAGCTGTGCCCACAGCTGTCAGCTCCAGCTGCAGGCAGGCCTGGAGACCCTTTGGTTTTGGTCACAATGCATTCTAGACTTTTCTTTTGGTCACAATGCATTCTAGACTTTTCTTTTGGTCACAATGCATTCTAGACTTTTCTTTGCTGAGCATCTTCATACAGCAGAACCAACCTATACCTTAACTATTATCTACAGCCTCTCATAACTACTATAATTACCATATTCATGTTACTGTTCTCCAGTCACTAACAGTCAGTACATCACAGTTTAAGCCAGAAGTTGTTTTTCAGTTTTCTTGCAGTGCAAAATTCTGAGACCTTTTTTCTGCTTGCCCCATTTGCTGCCTTGTTTGCCTGTGCTGTCTTTGTGCTTGGTAAAAACTTCTTCTTGTTTGGGGTGGGTTTGTCCTTTGCTCTAAGCCATAAAAACCCCTTCTAACTCACACACCCTTTGCCTCCTTGGTTATCCAGTGAGACTGGCTCAGCAATTCTTTTCTTCTCTATCAAAACTTGCTTCCATCTCTATTCCTTCATCAGACTCTACATTCAAAAATCTTTCTGCCAGGCACACACATACCTGTGAGACTTTCTTGTCAAACTTCCATCCTTCCCCACAGTGCCCATGTCAGGAATAACAGGAATCTGGGGTTTCTGATGCCACCTGCGCCTTCCCTGGGCTGCAAGCACATCCGGCCTTGTTCTGTATCCCTGCTCCTCCACTGGTAAAATTACCCGGCTGCGCAGCCAGAACTGGGGGTTTTTACAGCTCTTTTAGGCTGGCACCAGGTGGAAGGTGCCTCTGGAGCCTCTGCTGGGGCTCAGCTGCGCTCATGAGAGGAGCACCCAGCGCTGCCTGTGTGGGGAAGCCCCTCACAACCACTCACAGCAATTTTGGGGGAATCCCAGGGAATTTGTGGCTCCGGGTGAATTCACCTGCACTGCTCCCTCTGAAGGGTGGGGAAATGTCCCCTCCGAGGTCTGCGGGCTCTGGATCAGCCCCGGGGCTGCTCCTGAGACCTTCCCGCGGCAGCGCTGCCGAGATTATCCCGCGGCACAATAGCGCTCGCTGTCAGGAAGATTTTAATGACATTCCACTGCCTTCTGATCACCCCATTATCCCTGCTTATGGCTCGTTATCTCCTGCTCCCAGGGACCCAGTCCTGGCCCCCTGGCCCAAGCCAGCCTTGCCTGGGCTGGGATGAAGGGAGCAGCATCACCTTGGCCATTCAGAGGCTGCTGCTACGCCCCCCGTGATGTCATCATTCAGATGAGGGAAAAAAACCCCAAATTTCCGTGTTTTTATTTCTGGCTGCAGAGACCACAGGGCTGAGCCCATGGCCTTCACGCTGGAGGGAAATGAAAAGGCCTGCCAGTACAATTCCAAGGCATAAAGCAATATGAATTTTTAAATAACGTTTGATGTTCTAAAAACATTTTATCATCTTTCCGACTGACGTATGTCCTCACAGATGTATAAAAACCTGCAGCTAAATTATTGGAAGTAGTTTTCTTTGATTAAGAACTCAACATTTGTGGTTTAGAATAGGTTCATAATTTGCTGTGGACAAGACAGACAACTCTGTGATACCTCTTCCTCAGCAATCATTTATTATGTATCATTTGGCCTTTCTGGATGTTGGATTGGAATGCATCCTAAATTACCAGAAGTTAAATCCTGTTTTATGCATGCTAAAAAAACTGTATTTCCTATAGAATTGTATTTAAAGCTTGGGTTTTATTTAGAATCAAGACATAACATATCTCCAGTGGTGTTGGGACAAGAGTCCTGTTTCTGTCTGTGATTTCACAGCGCTGGTGATGTGAAGTTGGTTTTCAATGGTGATGAGGATTTTGGGGCAGTACGGTAACACTGTATGTTGCATTTATTTAATTTATTTAATTTATTTAATTTATAGTATGTATAGTATTTACAGCATCATTTATAGTATAATTTATAGTGTTATAATATAATTATAGTATAATTTATAGTATTGAATTTATAGTATTTATAGTGATAACATAATCCCAGGTAAAAGGAAGAATGTGTGGGCACTGCACAGTCTGTATAGAATAATCCAAAATATGTTCCCATCCCAAACATTATGTGCTTGCCCTCTCTGTTCTGAAGAAATGGAATTAATTCCTCCACCATGAACACATGGGCCTCCCTGGTCAGGATGTGATTTTTCCACTTAGGGCTGCCTCTGATGGCAAACCACTTTGGTTTTTTTTCCCTCCAAATGCCAGATTTCACCATTTCTTAGGCCTTGCCAGTGATCAGCCATGGCAGGTTTACCCGAGCATTCCCCCCGCTCTCAGTCACACTCGCTGCCCTGCACCTGCCCACGCATCACATGCATTATTAGGATTCAAAATGCAGGAGGCTTTTGCTGCTGCTCCCTGCGCAGCCCTGCCTGCCCTGCCCGGGCTGATGCTGCGCTGGCTGGTGCCAGAGGCAGCCCTGGCTCTCCGGCGGCTCCAGGAGCGCGGAATCGCTGCGCTCACACTCGGGGCGCTCCGCGGCCTTCGCGCCCGTCCAGCCCCTGCCAGCTCATCGCCGCCTCCGTGGCACCAGCCTGGCCTTGTTTGTGGCTGAAACCCCACAAAACTCACATCAGCCCTCCTGGTGCGGCTCTTTCTGTCCCCTGCCTCACAGACCAACCCTGTGCTGCCCTGGGACTGCATCTTCTCAACCCAGGGCTATTTCACCTGGTGTTTCTCTGACTGATGGTGCAGCTTCTCCGATGTAAATAATAAAACAAATTGGATCATATAAGTAATCATATTTGTATTTGAAATATATAATAACTACACATAGTAGATATTATAATAGATAATAATTATATACTATATGTTATATATTATAATAGATAATAATGATGTATCTATAATTAATATATTAATTAGTAATAGTCATTACATATATAATATAATATAATATAATATAATATAATATAATATAATATAATATAATATAACATAATAATATAAAATATATATAATTATATCAATTAAATTAAAAATATAATATATTTATAATTTATAATTTGTAATATAATTATATAAATTAAATATAAATATATTATGTAACAACATAATATATTATTATATCATATACATTATCTATTATTTATATATTGATATATAATTTTTATATATAATTATATATATAATTATATTTTTATATATATATATATATAAAATTAATAATTTATAATAGAACAAATTAGACAAATAATCAGGGTTTAAGGAGTGGGGGTTGTCCCAGAGTCCAGACAGAACCAAAACTGAGGGTGAGGGTGGAATTCCCTCCTGGGGCTGGGGTGTTCCATGTGAGGAGGGCAGACCTGGCTTGTTCAGCAGCTGAGTTGTCTCTAAATTATTGAATTTATTAATCATTAATTATGACCACTGAAATCTGACTGTCATGTTAACCATTGGGTGACAATCTACTGTTTTTTTCCAACCACAGTCTTTTGTGATAAACACTAAAAAAAGTCTGGTTAGGTTCAGGTGTGTTTGAAAATCTGCTGGTTTTGCAGTCAGGGTGACATGAGTTCTGCTTTTGTCTGATATTGCATGGTTCCACAGAATAAATGCTGGGCTGCCAGCACCTCCTCTTGCCATTAGCCTTTTTTTGGGTTTCTTTTATTAATTTTTCCTCATTAATAACCCACCTGGATCAGTAAGAGCCAGCCCTGAGCTCAAGCAATGAAACCCATCCCCTTCCCCAGGCTTTGGGGCTGAGCTGGGTGGGCAGAGACTTCCAGATTTCTGCTGGAAACTGTTTACAACTCCACAAAAAGCAGATTTTTTTTTGGCTGCATTTCTTTGGTTTCAGCCTCTCAGCCACTCCAGCCCTAACACAATAACCTAATCCATGCCTACCAAAAAACACTGGTGACATCCTGGACCTGGAAAATCAGCCCAAAAGTCCATGGGAAGATAAAAATAACGGAACACAGTTGATTAACATTCACGTTTAGCATAACAGATCCCAGCACCAGCATCTCCTGTATATTCTCCCCCATTCAGTCCATTTTTGTGCATCTCATGTTGGGTTATATCTGATGAAAGAGCAAAGCTACAGCAGAAGAAACAATGCACAAAGAATGTTTGTAATGTAATATGAAAATGGTGTTCAGAATTTTAATACACTGTAATTTACCACAGTGATTTTTTTTTTCCTGTGAAAAGATAATTTGGTATGAAAATCGTGCAGTACTTAAATAATGTAATTTTGATAATGACAGTAAAATACAATTTCTGTAAGGCAAGTGAATCATAAACTTTTTCTCATTCAAATGAAGTCTGTAATATGTCTGAATGCTGTCACTATTATACATTTTAAAAATAACTCTGCCACGAACTATTATCGAATATCATTATATTTCAAATACATAACAAAAGCTAGTGAAGTCACAATACAAACATGTTGTAATGCCATGTTGCATTTACTGGGGAAGTAATGAATCCTGCAGGAGAGAGGCAAACCTCTTCTTCCAGACAATTTTATTACAGCTTTTCTTTTTTTCTCTCTTTTTTAAGAGCTGAACCTTAGCAACTCCCTCCCCACCTTCAGCTGGAAACAGAACCTGGGCTTGGTTTTGGCTTTCTGAGGATAAACAGGAATTCCTGAGGCTCCCGCTGCTTCTTGTGCTGTGTCAGGCTCTGCAGACAGAGGGGTTTGATGTGTTCAGGGTCTGTGTGGGAGCATCAGGGGTTTGGGATGGTGGGGATGGATGGGGATGGGAGATCTCTGAGGCCAGGGCTTGGAATTTGGGGTTTAGTGCAAAGGGCCTGGGTGGTTTGTTGGCCCTGCTGGAGCTGCCAGGCACAGCTCAGAGCAGGCCTGAGAGGAGTAAAGAGAGAGGGAGAGAGGGTGAGAGGGTAAGAGGATGAGGTTCCCATTCCAATACCATAAATCTTCTCCTGTGCTGAATATTCTGATTCTCACTAACCAATCCAGTACAAGATACAAATCCTGTAGCATTTACACACAGCCTGTAAGAATCATTACATTACCACACTGTGTTACATTTTAAACCCTAAAAACTCCTCTTTGGGCCCTTCTGCCAAGCTGTAGGGTCTGCTCTGAGCCTTGGGCCTGTCTGCAAGCAGAGGGTGTTGTTCCATCAATAGGGGATCACCTTCAGCCAGCCACACCATTGTTTTCCCGTTGTTCAGTAACTGAGGGATCTCAAGGCTTGCTTTCATTTCAGTCTCGCTTATAGTTTCCATATTCCCAAAATCTTTTGCCAGGCAATCCTATTTGTAAGGCTTTCCTGTTTGATCTTCCCCAACAGAGCGAGCAGACATTGGTCAAAATGTGCTTCATTGGGGGTGCTCCTCTCACACCTTCCCAGCGCGGCTGCTGGGGGAAGCGCAATTCCCGCAATTCCCGCAATTCCAGCAATTCCCGCAGGTCTGCCCGCTCGGGGTTTCCATAGGGAACAGTCCTGCCGTCCTTCCCCCGCGGGGCTGCCTCCTCCTCCTCCTCCTCGCCCTGCCCGGGGAAGGAAGGGAAAGGGAAAGGGAAAGGGAAAGGGAAAGAGGGGGAAGAAGGGGAAGGGGAAGGGGAAGGAGGGGAAGGAGGGGAAGGAGGGGAAGGAGGCTCCGTGCCCGGGCTGCTGCAGCAGAGCGACCCCGCTGGGGTGTGGGGCTGTCACAACTGCTTGCATCATCCAGGTGAGCGTGATCCAAGTGAGGATGCTCAGGATGAGGATGCTCCAGCTGAAGATGCTCCAGATGAGGGTGCTCAGGTGAGGATGCTCCAGTCAAAGCCGCTCCTGTGTTCACCCAGGAGGTCTCAGCTGGGTGAAGCCTCGGTCGTGTCCCCTTTGTTCCCCAGCCCTGCAGAGCCCCCCAGCCCTGCCCCAGGCGCCCCAAGCCCTGCCCAGGGCTGCTGCGGGTTTCTCTGCTGTTTCCCCGAGAAAAGGAGGAAACGCTTCCTGCTGGAAATGGAAGGCACAAAAACCTTCCCTGGTGCTGCTCCCAGTGTTGGATGTCCCGTAAATTCTACTCCTTTACCAAAAATACCTCGGCCTGGAGCAAACTGAGGAGGGCGTTGTCAGCGTGTCCGAGATGCCTTTGCAATTGTGTGAGGTGTGAAATTCCCCGACTGCTCTCACTGCAGGATTGGGAAGGGTGGGAGATTTAAATAAATAAATAAATAAAATAAAAATCGGGTTTGCTTCTGCCAAGAGAGGGAGGAGAGGCAAAGATGGTGGATCTCATCTCTGGGACAAGGATGGAGGAGCTGTGGCTCCAGAAGACATCCTCAGGAGAAAAAGGAAAGGAATTAGGGCAAATGCTTTCTTCCTTTTCTCATCCTGTGTGTGATGCAGGCAGTTAGGGCTTGTTGCACCAAAAACTAAAACAAATGGTTGATCGAGCTAAACTGGATTTTGAAGTAAGAAAAAACAACCATGCAGAATGTCCCTGGTACAAACTTCATAAAACAGGCGTTTAACTCATGGCAGAAACCAGAAACAACATTTTTTTGTGGTGGACAAAACCACCATTTTAGGATTTATTTTGTAAAGCGGACTTCAGATAATTTTACTCTCTGTTTGAAAATTACAACCCACTCACAAAGGCACAAATTAAAAGCCACTGAGGTGAGGAATCCACGATTAAATAAATATCTGCCCCGGCCTTGGTGGCTTCTGGCCTCTCAGCAATTTCCTGAGCGTGGCACTAGGAGGCAACCTGCCCTTGGAGGTTCGCTCACCAGAACCGGGGAAAAATCGAGATTTTTGGCACCAAAAGGCGCCTCCTCCGTGTGCCCTCCCATCCATCACCTCGTGCCTTCCATAGACTGCCGCAAAGTGTCAGATTGGTGATGAGAAACGATGAGAAATGACGATGTTTGCACCGCCCAGGTGAGGTGACTCTCCAGCCATTAATTCACCCAATAATTCCAATTTCTGCTCTGCCCGGCACGGCAGTGAGGGGAGGCTCAGGGTCCCTCAGCCTGGGTGGACACAAGATGTGTGTCCAGGCACTGCCAGGAGCAAAGCAGCCGGGGTGACCTGCACAGGGAATATTTGTGCACCTCTCTGCTGTGGGCATCCCTGGGGCAGAGAGCAGCCAGAAAGGGGCCGGGGTTGAAAACTGATAACTTGGGTCCTGTTCAAAGGGCAAGACTCATGCTTGGCTCTGTTGCTTTGTATCCTCTTATTTTTATAGAAGTTCTTCTGCTGTTGTTTGGGAAAAAAATGTACTTTTATTCACTTTTACACACTTTAATATTTACTGTTATTAACTACTTTCATTAATTCTGTAAAAACCACTATTTAGAAGTTCTGAAAAACCCAGGCAGAGCTCGAAACGTGCTTCTCAAAACACTCCCACAAGTGTTTGCTAAGACAGAAAGCTGAATTTTACTTGGCTACGTTTGAGCTCCTTTTGTTTACTTTGCGTGAATATTTCAGCTAATAGGTTTGCTGTTGGGATTGTTTACAGAAACTGCACAATTCAAGCAAATAGCTCGGAAATTTCACGCGCATTTCGGGCCCGTCAGACGCAAATGCCCCCACCAGAGCCCTCGTTTCAAGCCTTGCTGGTTTTTATGCATTGTTTAATGACGCAACCCTGACGTCAGGGAGGGTGTCCATGCACACCTGGGGTTGTGTTTAATCAGGAGCCACCAGCTCCTGGTTACACAGCAGCTGCTCAGAGGGCACCGCAGGCCTGCCCCATCGCCCTCAGCAATTCCAGATATTCCGAAAACTCCAAATATCTGTCGTGGCAAAAGGCCCAAAGAGAGCTCTCCATTCCTTGGGATGCTGCCCTGTGCACCAGCTGCTGCCCAAGGTCTGTGGTGTTCCAGCCACTGGGAAGTGCCGTGACATTGCTGGGCAGGTCAAGGAAATGGAGATTGCAGAGTTCTCAAAGGAAGCAGGGAAATCTGGACTGGGATCGTGGCAGAGGAAAAACCTGTAATAATTCCATTGTTGCTCTGCTCAGTGCAACCCTTAATGTGCAAATTCTCCCCTCGCAGCCTTGAAACCTTGTCTGGGATTTTGTCTTTCAGAGCCAGTCCCCCTCACGTTTTGGGAAAAAAAGATTAAAAAAAAATGTTAATCCAGCCTGCGTGCCTGTGACACAAACACAATTAACAGTGGTGGTACATGGAATTAACAGTGGCTGTGAGCAAAGAGCCTCACAGTCACACCACAGATTTGCTGCTGTGCAGGTTGGGGATGTGAGCTTGGCTCAGCAGACAGTGGGTTTTTTCCATGGTCCACAGATTGTCACTCCATGCCTTGTGTCAGCACTGCTGCATCAGGCATCAGCTCACATTAATATCATTTTTAATTCAAAATGGTCCTCGTTGAGAAGCTGCCACTCATCATCAGAAACAATCGTGCTGCAGGATGTTAATATTAAAGTTAATATATGATAACATTGCCATTTGTTTTAATAATTTCCAATGGAAACAACTACTGTTTCAGTGAGTCATTTTATTTTCTTGCATTTCCTGGCAAGTGCTGCAGGACTGTTTAAGGAACAGAAAAACAAGTTGGCTGCAGCTCAGAGGAGAGGCTGTGCTGGCTGGAGGATCCCACTGAAACCAGTGGTCTGCAGAATGGGCTGCCTTTTCCAGCTCCTGGGCTGTGCCCTCTTACACTGAAGCACTAATTAAACACATTAATTAAAACTTCAGATTCAAACCAAGGCTCTCGGTGAATATCACCGAGATATTCTTTCCAGATCAGTCCATATTATGTAATATTGGAAATACTGGAGCTTGCTTACAAAAGGGAAGTAAGACGGAAAATGTAATCATGTTGGTGCATCTTGGGAAATATATCAGGTTTTGGTATCAGGTTTTGTTAATAGTTTGAAGGGAATTATAAACTGAAGCATACAAAATTAGTTCTAATTGCTACTCTACCAAGGACATGTCAGGAAAAAAAATATTTCAAACTTTTGTCAGTAATTTTAGCCCAGTTTAAGGTATTTCTTACTGGCCACTGTGATTTGGGGCAGTGACCATTTTCACTGTTCCCTCTTTTCAGGAGGAAGCAAAACAATCTGACTCGAAATTGATAGTTGTTGCTACTGCCTTCAGTTATTAACAAGAAAGTGAAACCCTTTTTTCCCTTCCAGCTCTGGTCCGTATTTCCACCTAAACCAGAGAAATTCCCCAGCCATTTAAACCCACCCAACCCTATCGACCTCGGCCATACTCCTGCCCTGATTTACAGCCTCATTAGGATTTTAATGATGTAAATGGAACTAGGCTTTGCTCCTAAATCTTCCATCTGAGCTGGGCCAGGTTTTCACCTCTGGGCGCAGGGTGTGAGAGCTCTGTGCCTTCCAGAGGGAGCCCCGAGCCCGGGGAGGGGTTTCTGGGGAGGGAATTTTGGGGTTTTTGGATCCCTCCCCGCCCCAGATAAGCAGCCGCGCATTCCCCTGCACCTTGTAAAACCTTTAACAGCCCCACACATGCACGCACAAGTGTGGCACTGTTTTTACAAGATAGACAACAATTCCATACTCACATATCTTTGTGGTGAGGGAATCGAGTCATCTGTCTAAATATATTTGGGGTTACTGGAGTTGCAGGAGGAGCAGGCGCTGCCCAGCTCTGGGCACCTGGTGAGCAGCAGCAGCAGCTCCTCCACTCCTAAAAACCTCTAAATGGGCAGCAAATGAGAAAGGAGAGGCTCTATCTATCTATTTGTTTATTTATTTATAAGTCTTGCCTTAAAGCCTCATCCAGAGCTCACAAAGGGGAAAAAAAAAAAAAAAATCTCATTAATGGCAGCAGCCCCGATCAGCTCCTGTAAGAGAAAACACCATGTACCACTTTCGGTATTTCTGTAATTTTAAACCAGAAAACCTTCATGACTTCTAACACCCTGTATGTTAAACAGTGCTACGAAGGATTTAATGTTTATATTACACAAATCCCACTGTGTTTAAATGTGTTTAAAGGTGCCATAAGCAGCACGTTTGCTCAGCCCTGATGCTCGTTGTGGCTTGGATGTGTTTGTGACTCCTCACACCCGTGTCACCCAAAATCATTCACCTCCCCCCTTCAAAACCAGAAAAAAAATCCATTTACCACAACTTGCTCCTGGAGGTTCATTTCCATATGGACTTTATTTATTTTTTTTTTTTTAATTAGAAATGTAAAGTATGGGGGAATCAGAATGACCCTGGGCAGTTGGTTTGGTGTGTTGAACTTGGAGTCTACCCAGCCATCATCATTGCAATGCCAATAAAATGTAAAGTGTCATGGTTTATATACATCATTCATGGAGAATGATACATACGTATACATATATATATTCATATATATATATATATATATATATATATATATATATATATATATATATATATAAAAGAATGTCATATTTTAAGGCACCATGGTTGGGGGGTGCCAGACAAGATCAGACTCTGTTCCACATTGACAGATTTGAAAAATCCTGCCCAAGAGGAAGGGGTTAATAATTTCTTGCTTCTATTAAATTAGGGCTGCTTGGGTTTTGAGTTTATTTTAAAGCACACTGAAGCTTGATGACTTTTAGTCATAGGTGAAGTGCCGCAGAGTCAAGAAGCAGAAGGATTTTTAAAGATCTTACATAACTCCAGTGATATTTTTAAGCATATTAATTGGCAGGTGCTTCACACAAACATGGAGGTGACTTTCTGGAAATACAGATCTGCCCCTTGAGCACAGCAGTTTTATCTGGAGGCTTCTATCAACAACTGAGTTCACCACCTGCAAGAACGAAGAAGAGGGTGGCACTCGTTTTTAGAAAGGAGTAATAATCAAGAGGAAGTTTTTCTCCCCAAACCAGGAATGAAGCTGTGAACAGGCCAGGGATCGGGAAGGGAGCAGGACTGAAATTCGGCATTTTTCAAACACAGGAACCCAGCAAACCCAGGGATGCTGGGCATCCCTCAGAGCTGGGAAAGACCTGGAGGAAAACAAAATCCAGGCGCTCAACAGCAGCGCTGAGAGTCGCTGGTTTTTATTAATTTCCACTCTTTTTATGGGCAGAACCACCCCAAGCACCCAGCAGGGAGAATCACCCACCTCTCCTTGAGCTGACAGGCAGGGCTTGCACTGTCCCTGTTCATGCCTCAAAACGCAGGAACCTGCCTTGGCAGAGTTTTGGGGTTTTGGTTTGGTGGGGTTTTTTTGGTTTTTTTTTCTGTTTTTTTTTTTTTTTTTTTTTTTTTCCCCTGGGTTTGGTTTTTTGGGTTTTTTTTTTCCTTTTTTCCGGATCTCTTAATTCTGCTGATGCAAAGCTGGAGTGGAATTACAGGTGCCCCCGTCTGCGGAGCAGGATGCTGATAAACAACTCGCCACTTCGCAGTGGCTGGTCACATCTGGAGCCTTTTGGGATGCAAAAAGTGCTGGAGGATTATTGCAAAACTTACAGGCACTTACATCGCCATAACTTTTGTTTTTAACCTAAATTTGTGGATTTTTTTTCTTTCTTTTTTTTCTTTTTTTTTTCCCTCCCTGTTAGAGGATTTTTTTTTTTTTTTTTCTGGTTGTATTTCATTGGTGCAGCTCAGCTCGAATAAAACACAGCAGAGCCTCAGACCTGCAGCTCTTGTCAGGAAACTTTTCCAGTTTGACCTTAGAGTGAGGCAGGCTCGTGTAAAACCATGGAACGGTGGATTCTGTGCCACTGATTCCTCCAGCATGCTTTGGAACCCCACGGCACACAGTGCCCCTGCTCGGGCTAAGTTTGCACACGTAGTGCTCAGCACCGAGAAAATTAAAACCCACCAAAAAAACCCCCCCAAAAACCCCCCAAAACCCTCAAAAAACCCCCAAAAAACAACAAAAAAAACCCAACAACCCCCCCCTCCACAAAAGAAAACAAAACAAAACCAAAACAAAAGCCGTCAAAACAACCAAAAACAAAGAACAAAAAAACCCCAAACAAAAACCCAAAACAAAACAAAAAGCAAAGCAAAACAAAACAAACCCCAAACAAACAAACAAAAAAAAAAAAAACAAAACCAGAAAAAAACAAAAAAAATCCAACCAAAAAAACCCCAAAACAAAACAAAAAAACAAAACAAAACAAAAAAGAAAACAAAAAACAAAACAAAACAAAAAAACCCAAAACATAACAAAAAAAAAACAGGAAAAAAACCAAACCAAAACCAAAAAGACAAACAACAACAAAAACAAACAAACACCAAAAAAAAAAAAAGAAAAACCACAAAAAACCCCAAGAAAACAAAAAAAAACCACCAACCAAAGAAAAAACCCAAAAAAACCCGTGGTAAATGTGAGTTTTCCCACCCTTTTATTATCATAACGCTTCCAGAACAGAGGAAAACAACGCAGGTGGAGAGGAGGGTGGGTGGATGCACAGCGAAGGCTCTGTGGACGGAGCCACTCTGGCATTTCCCTCCCCTTTACTGCCTGGCACGGATGGGTGTCACCCCAAAGGTGGAGCAGCCTTTCTCCGTTGCCCACAGCGCTGGGCTGCGCTCCCTTGGCACCGCCAGCTGCAGCTCCGGGGGCTGCCCAGGGTGCCCACCTCCCCACGGCGTTATTCGCCACCCCTGCTTGGCCACGGAGCACAGGGACGGGCGGGGGGAAGGCTCGCACACGTTCTGAAATCCCTGCAAAATTTCCATCAGGTCACTGCAGCCATAATTATGCATGTATGCGGTTAATGTTCCCTGACTGCCTCTGATCCTCCCGTGCGCCCGTTCCCTCCCGTGGAGATCACACAGGGCAGGGCGGAACGCGCAGCCTGGTCAGGGCTCCACGCCCTGGAAAATCCCTCAGACCCCGGAGCTCCTGGAGGAGGAAATGTTCCGACCAGCTCAAAATAAATGAAATAAAAATAAAAATAAAAAATGAAAAATAAAATAAATAACAACTACAGCCCTTACACACGGCTGATCTGCACATTTATTTCCAACTCTTCCCCCTACCCTCCCTCAAATAACATTTAGTACATGTTGTGTTAGAAATATCTGAAATGGCTTTGATGTATTTTCTGTGATTATCCACAATTTCCTGTTATGTAAGGTATCTCTCAGGAGACTTCAGACTCAAGAATAGGTTGCACTGGGAATTATCACTAAGATCTCGCCCAGTCTGGTTTTTTAGCTCACTGAGCATTGCTGTTGTGCACAGCACTGTATTTTTCCTATACTGTTTAGTCTGTTTATATAAAATATTCACTCTGAAACTGAGAACGCTCCAAATTTATCCTCTTGTGGCACACGTGATCCTCCACAAGAATCCAGTTAAATATAGGGGGTTTGGGATGGGGTTTGTTTGGGTGTTTGTTTGTTGGCTATGTTGGTGTGGGTTTTTTTTTTGCTTTTTTTTGTTTTTTTTTTTTAATCTTCAGAGAAGATATTGTCAGGTTGGGTCTGGCTTTCTTCCCCCTCCTGTTTGAAGGTCAGTGATCATTAAGGACAGATTCCTATCGTGCACTTCAGATGCTGAGGCAGTGTGTGCAGCAGGAGACAAGCCATGATTCACCAGTGCCTCCCCAGCCCCTGCCTGCTGAGGTGCTGCAGGGGAGCCTGGTCCCACCAACGCTCCCCCTGGATGATGCTGAGCCTTTATTCCCGTGCGATTCCAGTCTCCAGCCCTGCACATTCCTCCCAGGAATTATTTTCCTGCACCCCGGCAGTGGATGATGGAGGAACCTGATCCTCCTTCCCCTTGGCCACGCGCTGGTGTCAGCTTTGGGAGCAGCCTTGGGAAGAGGCTGGACGCATCCCTCGGAGCCACCTCGTCCTTCCAAGCGTGGCACAGAGCACAGGATCACCCTGCTGGCACTGCCATGTGCTCATTTTGGCTTCTCCTGCTCAGCTCCACACCTGGCAGTGCCCTTGGCTTTGTGCTCTCTTGAAGATTGCCATGCAAGATGTTTGCCATTCCCATCTGTAGGGCAGATTACCTTTGCCAAGTGGGCAGTTTGCCTTATCTCTCTCTCTGAGTGACCACATTCACACCTCCCTCGGGAGGGGACATTGCTGATAACAGCCATGGAATGTCCCTGCATGGCTGATAAGAACTACAGCATCCCATTGGCAGATGTGAGCCCAGAGGGAGGAGCCAAGCATTCCTGCCTGGATATAATCCAGAGGTTTGGAGACACCAGCACGGCTTCTGCACTGGATTCCCCAGAGGAACAGCAGCTGCCTCTCCTTCCCCTGGATCTGCAGAGGCAGAACACATCCTTCTCTACAGATCCCCCTGGCTCCAACAGAGCCACCCCTGACACTGCAGGAGGGCTGAGCCACAATTCCAATGGGACTGATACCAACACCCTGACCCACAGGGTGTCAGGCTGGGTTCTGACTCTGGCAGTGTTGGTTTGGTTCACTGCATTGTTCATTTTATCCTTTTTTTTTTTTCCCTGTTAAAGAACTGTTATTTCCTGCTCCCATATTTTTGCCTGAGAGCCCCTTAATTTAACACTTATAGCAATTCAGAGGGGTGGGGAGGGTTCACATTCTGCATTTCAGGGGAGGCTCCTGCCTTCCTTAGCAGACTCCTGGCCTTCCAAACCAAGACATGTTCTCCTCTCCCTGTCCTCTGAGAGCTGCTGCATCCCAAGCCTGTTCTCCCAGCTCCATGCCACCCTGCTCCTCCAGCACCAAACAGCCTTCAGCAAACACTGTGTCTGTCTGTTTGCAGGTATAAAAGAATTATCCCCACATTCAGGGGTTTTCCCCCCATTACTTCCCATATCTTTTTCCCTTTTCTTGACATTTTCTATGCACACAACTCCTTCATAGCTCCTTGGCTCACTGCAGAAATACCTATGCCTTTCAGATTGTGCCTGTGAAGTGTTTCAAGACATATTTAAACTGGTGAATGTGTCAATCACATTAATTTTTTGTTAACCAAGCTGGGTAATAACACACAGATTTCCTTGGTGATTTCTGCCCTACCTGTCTGCAGACAGCAGAGACTCAGTTAACCCCTGCTTTTAGTGCTTTCCTTGTCCCCATCCTGCACTCCAAAAGGCAGCAGAGAAACCTTCACGTTCAGCTAAAACTGACTAAAAAAACCTGTGCTTTTGGCTGAGACACACACACAGAGCAAATCCAAGAGGTGGGGAGGTGGCTCAGAGGGAGCAGGCGTCTCTGTTGTCACCCTGCTGGCCACCAGACACGTGATGTCACATCAGATTTTACTTCACCAAGGAGATTTTGGGCTCTGGTGGCAGCAATCCAGAGCCCTTCCAGGCTGAGCACATCCCCAGCACGGAGCACAGCACTGTCCTGCACTGTCAGCAGCAGGGAGCAACATCCCCCAGGATTTACAGCTCTCTCCAGGTCCTGCTGATTCATGGGCAGAGCCAGAATTAAACTGTACCACATCAGAGCTGTGCTCAGCCCTCCCAGCCCTGCTGCAGGCTCCAATGTTCCCAGACTCCTCTGGTGCTGGCAGAGGGGTGAATGTCACCTGTGCTGCCCCCTGACCACCACCAGGTTCTCAGCCCCAGCTTCCCTCCTGCTTCTGGGCTGGGATTCTGCCACGGAGCAGAGTGTGACAACCAGATTTACAGATGCGCTTCAGGAAAAAAAAAAATGAAAAGTGAAAATTAAAGGCTGCTGTTCAAATGGGAAGCACCGTGGATTGGCGTGGTGCTGCAGGAGCTGCATCCCAGCAGGTGAAATTCCCTGTTCCTACTCACTCTGGGGTGCTGGGGTGCTGCACTTGACCCTCAAGTCTCTCCTGTGGTACCTCTGTGGGTTGGAAAATGCACACATAATGAGCGTGGTAAGAGGAGGGGATGCAAGGGTTAACGAGCTGCTGGCACTTCTCCTCTGCTTCGTGGTCTGCTGAGTGCACAAAACAACTTTGTGCCAAATTCAGCACGTTTGGGAGCCCTCATCGGGAGGAAATCTCAACTTGGGCATGGAAGACTTATGGCAGAGTGGGGATCCCTCTGAAAAATGTGATTGCAAAGGGTTCAGAGATGCTGAGGCTGTTTGTGACAGGGATGAAAACATTTCCGTGGCCTCCCAGCTCCACCCCCAGGAGGGGATCCTGGCACCCATGGCAGGGGACATCTCACCCAAACCCTTATTTTGGGGACCACCAGGAGCCAAGCCCGCGCAGTTTACACAACGCTTTGAGGAATTAAAGTGCTGTGCAATTAGTGCTGATGCTGGATTGCTGGGGCAGGATCAGGGCTGCCTTGTGCTAAGCCCTTCCAGACGGGCAGATAAAAGTCTCTGATCCACAGAGTAGACAAGGCATTAGCAGAAACACAGGAGATAAAGCTGAAAAAACAAAAAGGGAGCAGCTCACGGGGTCTTGCAGCTCACAGGGGCTGGCAGTCATCTCCCATGGCACAGAGAAGGGACAGGGAGAGGTGGCTCTGCTTGGCCTCACAGAGCACTGGCTGTTATTACAATCACTGTCAAAGCTGGAGGAAATTGCATCCATTTTACTGTTGAAACGTACAGAACGTACAAAGCTTCCCCAGCATCCATAAACAGTTAAATATATTAGAAAACAGAGGACAAGAGCTTGCTGCTGTTCCTCAGCCCCAACTTGTATTGCTTCCAGTGGCCACTTCACCTCAATAAAGACAGAAGGATCCAGGCACAATGTTTTTAATTACAAGTGGCATTTCTAAGCCTTCTGTGGTCCAAAAAAGTGACTTCACTTTGGGCTCTGGCGTGGTGGATGTTCCATGTAGAGGACAGGCTGGAAACTGGTTCCCATCCTGCCTTAATGATAGCTTCACAATCCAAAAGGGAACTTTAAACACTTTACTTCAATATTCAGACTTGAAGCTTTCTCTCTGTAAAGGGTTTCATAACCCAGCAATAAAAGACTGCCTTTGAAAGTTGACTTGAAAGGTCTTAGGAAAACTGAGGATTTTTAGGTTTGAAGCTTAACTGTTGAGCAAGAGATAAACCAATTGGCAGCTTGCATGAGCGAATCTGCCCTGACCAGGTGAGATGAGTCAGAATAGGGTCCAGTTTGTGCACTCAGCTTGTGCAGGGGGGTCCCATGCAGGAGCAGCTCCAGCTGTGGCTGCTGCAGGGTGGAGCAGCGGGCAGGGGATGGGGTTTGGTGGGGCAGGGCAAGAGGCACCAGAGCCGCAGGGAGAGGGGAGACAGAGCACAATAAATGGGAGGAAAAGGACCAAGATGAGCTCTGAGGTCTGGCTTCTGGTGGCAGATGGCCAGGAGAAATATTTCTCTACTGGGTGGATGAGGGCTCGTCCTCTGCTGAGGTGTAACCAAACCCCACTGAGGCTCCCAGGAGCTTTCAAGGAATTGGCAGAGGCCAGGGGAATCCATGTGGAAAAAATCCCAGTTTTTATCCAAATGAGATGTAAATGTTCTGATGGATGAGCTATTCACCATTTCCTTTGAGAACATTGCTGGACGTTCGCTGTGAGGAGTTTTCCCTCTATTTCAATGACTTATGTATATTATTGATTTCCACACAGTTTGCCTAGTTATGCCATTTTCTCTGCAGTCAGCTGTTCTGTGCAAGCCCCAAGGATCTGTCTTTCCCTCAGGAAGCTCCTACTGGAGTCAGCTGCAATATCCCTGAATTGACTGGTAAAAGCCATTTGTGTTTGTATTCTCATGGCCTCCAAACGCTGGGACCTTGCCAAACCCTCATGGTTGCCTTTTAACCAGGCTATTTTTACTGTATATATATAAAAACATAAATCCTCTCACATTGGCATCTGGACATTCTGCTTTGCTCCTTCTCTAAAATTACCTCTGTTTGTCAATACCTTTTTTTTTTCAGGGTGATGCTTTCAGAACAAGATGTCAAACCGCAGCAGAATATTTTATGTAATGCTTCAGTGTCACTTTTTCTGGACATGAAGGAACAAAACCAGCCTTAGCAGAGTTTTGGAATTTGAAAAGGGCTCTCTTAGGAGAGAGTTCTTGGAAAATGGGCTGCTCAGAGAATTCTTGTGACTTTTTGGGAACTTGGACCCTGAACTCAAGATCCATAAAGGTGATTTCTATAGGGAAGAGACACTGCCAAAGAGAAGAGTGGGGCAGAAAAAGAAATTTAACCTGAAATAGGTTTAAAGAGAGGGAATGCAAAGAACAAAACCAGCCTTAGCAGAGTTTTGGAATTTGAAAAGGGCCCTGTTTGGAGATAATTCTTGGAAAATGGAGAAGCTCCTTCCTGCTCAGAGCAGGGAATTCTTAGGACTTGTTGGGAACTTGGACCCTGAACTCAAGATCCATAAAAGATGATTTCTATAGGGAAGAGACACTGCCAAAGAGAAGAGTGGGGCAGAAACAGAAAATTCTGAAAGAGGTTAAAAAAACTGACCTGAACTAGGTTTAAACAGAGGGAATGCAAAGATGCTATGGATTGAGGAAGGAGCCACCCCGAAGATGAGGCAGGAGGGAACGTGCCCGCAGCCTGCCTGGCCCGCTCCTCCCAAAATTGGTCTGGCCAGCCTGGATGCTCCTTCCCTGCCAGGCCCCGGGAAGTGGAGGGAAGTGCCTGGCATGGAGCAACTCCTCAGTGCCTGGGAGAGCCCCTGTGTCCCTCCCCAGACCGGCAGGCAGCCCTTGCGTGGAGGAAGGGGAACGTGGTTGTGTAACCATTTCTATGGTGACAAGGAGGCAGAGCACAACTTCGAGATGTTTAGAATAATAATGTGCCTAAGCAAGTGCATATTTTAAAGCCCTCTGCTGGTGCATGGAAAGGTCCTGGGCAACTTCTGGCAGCGAGGAGAGACAGGGTGCCATAAACCTGCTGGCAGCAGCCTGGACATGAATTCCCAGGAACACAACTGACCACGGAGCGATTTCAGCAGCAGCTTGTGCTGAGCCCTGCGCGGTGAGCAGCTCTGCGAGCCCAGCAGGGAGTGACTGGGCCTCCAAATGCTGCTTCATTTTGATGTTTCCAACATCCAAATGAAGAGCCTGGTCTGCAGGCAAGGCTGGGAGCACCGCGGTGCCCGTGGTGAGCTCCAGCATCCCTTGTTCTCACCCCTGGATTCCCACCCCCAGCTCCTGGAAAAGCAGGACAGGCTGTACTCGGTCACATTCACTTGCTTACCTGAGCTCCTTCTGAAAAATAAGCCCTAAACTATTTCCAATATGTCAATTTTTAGAAAGGGGCTCCCAGTCCTCTGTCGGCAGGTAATGATTGTTTGCAAGCAATAAACGAATGTTTTTGCTAGCTTGGGTCTGAATGCAAGAATTCCTTGGGAAAAGCAGTTGATGGGATTCAAATTCAAATTGCAAGACAAGAACCAAGACTACATATGTAGATACATATATACATGTATATATATATATAAATAGACATGCGTATATATATCTGTGTGTTCCAGGAAAGATGCACCAGGTTATTTTTAAACGGAATAGGAATAGATGGGAAAGAAATAGAAACAAACAGGGGAGAATGGGGTGAATCTTGCCTTCCCTGAGTTTGTACATGGCCCTGTATGAACTGACTTTGCTCACAAATATTGAAATAAAGAGAATATCATCACAGAACACGTTAACACCTTCAGGAGGTGGTGAGCTGTGTGAGACATTGGCCATTCCTATCCCTTCTGCTTTGGTCTTTGGTCATTTTAACTCAAGTCCTGACACGGTTGGGCACTGAAACAAGGAGTGCAGCACACGTCCTTAACTCTGGTGTGCTCCTGGTTGTGTAAGACATTCCCTGAGGTTCAGATAGCCCGGACCACGTCACCAAGCTTGTCAGATTCCCCTTCTGTTTCTCATAAACTCACACAATGCTGCCGAGTTCAGCTTCATCCCCACGCAGAGAGACATCCAGGCCCAACCAAAAGATTGTTTACATTGACATTAGAGAGGAGGGAAAACAAATTATGGCATTTCTGTTTGCGTTAGGAGCCAGATACCGCTGGAACCGTGGAAATCTGGGACAGCATTCAGATTGGATGCTGGTTATCTATAAATCTATTTTTAATTTCCAAGCAGACCTAATCTGGGAACCTTGAAACAGTTTATTAGTCCCCTACTGTTCTGACATCCTTCTGTCCAAGTGCTTCTCAAATGAGGAGAGGGCTGGGTGGTGCCTGTTGAAAATCCACACAAATCTATGAGGTAGGTTCACTGGAAGGGTTTAAATGAAAGATTTTCTTCACTGTTTCCCTCGTGGCCTTCAAGAAAATTTTAGAGTTTGTTGTTTCCTTACTCCTCAGCAGCAATTCCTAGTCCTGCACTGTTCCAAACCATCCTGGCTTCAGTGGGAAAGTCACTCCTCAGCAGACAGCACCATCAGAGCTGCCACAGCTGAATTCAGCTTGTGTTGTTTCCCCAGACATGACAACCACCTATGGAGGTGAAAGGGGATTCATAGAATTCATTGAAAAGAGAGGAAAAAAAGTCCCACTCTATTAAAAAAAAAAAAAAAAAAAAAGGTATTTCTTAAAACTGATTTCAAAGAATCAGCATGTAGGGAGAAAGATAAATGTAATATAAGTGGAATCTCCTTATTGCTGTGTATTTCTTTGCTGGATTAATTTGTCATTTCCATCAATACACAAGTTACCTTTAATACAGACAGCATTTTAAAACATTTTTTTTAAGTGTTTTTTTTTTTTTAAAAACAAGGGCTGTGTTTTGCAGGATTAAATGTGCTCAACCCACAGTATCAAGCCCAGAACAGTCAGGGCCAAACTCTTTAAGGACTGGTAAAAAAGGAGACTAGGGAGCAAGAGCTGGCACATGGAGCACGAGCTGGCAGATGGAAGTGAACTGATTCCCTGAGTCCTTGGTATTCCAGGAAACTCCTCCTAGTGAAGCATTTTTATCCCCACAATCTTAAATAACATTATTTTTTTTCCTCCCATTCTAAGGTGGGACACTTCTGGGCTTATGAGAAATTCGAATGCGCTGAACAGAGAATGCCTAAAATCCAAATTATGACCCAGGGACTCGTCAAATAATGCAGGTCCCCAAAACCACAAGCACACGTGGCAAGGTGCTGGGGGAGCCTGGGTGTTGGGGCAGGCTGGAAAATGGCATTTTAAGGATTTCCCAGCAGTGCAGGGAAGCCAGGAAGGTCTCCTCAAGAGGAGGTTCATGGTCACACAGAGATGCCACTCAGCATTGCCACAAGGGTTTTGTGCTGGGCAAAGAGAGCAATAACAAACTGGAGAACTTTTGGCATTCTCGACTTTATTGGAAAAAGGGTACAAAGGAACCACCTCTGGATATTGTAAAACTCACAAATAAATTCTTTACAGCTGCGCGAGGAAAGATAACAATGAGAGCCTGATATTTCATTCCTTGCACAGTAAAAAAATCCCATTACAGCCAATGCAGTTAGGGGTGTATTCTGGGAATTCTATATAACTTCTGCCTCTTTCTGGGCCAAAACCCCTGAGGCCAAGGAGGGAGATGGAAAATCCCTCCTTTTCCACATCCCTGTTTGCTGGTCAGGGTCTGGAATTCAGCGAGCTATCATCAGGGTGCCCTCCCAGGCCAGGGAGGAGATTTCCACCCCTGCCTCCCTGCCCTGAACCCCTGTCTCTGGAAAAATCCCGCCTCTCTAAAATCCACACCTTGGGATGTCCTGGTCAGACAAACCTTGGGCTGATGGGAGGATATTTTGGGTTTTTTTTTAAGCAAAGGAGTAAATGAAGGGGGGGAAAAGAACCCAGAACGTGGAAGGAAATGGAAGGAGTTAAAACCTCTCTGCCTCTCAAGGCCACTTCTAAATGACCAGAGGAAAGAAGGGGTGCCACAGGTCAGGCAAGCCTCATGAAGCTGGGCTGTAAATTCTGGCCATAAAAGAAGGATATAGTTTAAACACCACAACTCGCCTGAGATTTCAGGCTCCTCCTTACTCAGATATCCCAGGGAAACACCACGCCAGACAGCAAGATGAGGAGAGCTGAGGGGAGAGCAGATGGGAGAAGGCTCTGTGTGTTTCACAGCCCTGAGGCATCCTGCTCCCATGCTCAGGACCTGCTCCTGGCCCTGCCCATCCTGGGACATCCCCTGGTTCTGGTTCTGTCCCAGGGACATCCCCTGGTTCTGCTTCTGCTTCTGGTTCCGGTTCTGGTTCTGCTTCTGGTTCTTGTTCTGGTTCTGTCCCTGCCCCATCCCAGGGACATCCCCTGGTTCTGGTTCTTGTTCTGGCTCTGGTTCCAGTTCCGGTTCCAGTTCCGGTTCTGGTTCTGGTTCTACTTCTGGTTCTGCTTCTGGTTCCGGTTCTGGTTCTTGTTCTGGTTCTGGTTCTGGTTCTGGTTCTGATTCTGGTTCTGTCCCAGGGACATCCCCTGGTTCTGGTTCCGGTTCTGGTTCTGGTTCTGGTTCTGTCCCCACTGGGCCAGGGCTGGGCTCTCCTCACATTTATTTTCTCAGGGACCCAGCAAGGTCAGAGGAGCTCGTTGTGTTCGGCTCCCTAAAAAACCAGGATTAGACGCAGGAAGGAGAGCTCAAAAACCAGCAGAGGAGTCACCAGCAAAGGTTTTATTTTTTTTTGTCAAATATATAATTTATTCCCGGGAATGGACAGTTTCCACCCATAAAAACCTTTTTAAGCTCTCAGTCCAGTCCCACGTCTTCTCTCAACAGGCTCCCACAGCCCTTCGGGGTGCCAAGAGCTCCTTCATGCCAGAAATCCCCCAAAAAGAGTTAACTTTATGTTTACCTCAGACCCAGCAGTCCCTGGAGACCCTGATTTGGGGTTGTCCTCTCTTATCCATCACACTGAGTTCCCAGCACTTGGCTTAAAGGGAAAAGGATAGCAACAGGTCCTTTTATGCAAAGATTAAAAAGTGGCAATGTGCTCCACCTTGGTATTTAACTTCAACTTCTCACTGAAGTTGTCTGGAAGTGAAGGCAGGATGGGCCTGAGGTGGATTTACACCAAAATACAGACTGGTGGTGCTGGTTACTTCCATTCAATCATTCGTGCCAAGGAATTCTCAACAATTTAGGGGTTTTTCTTCCCTTGGAAGCCAGGAGAGATTATTTCCACATTCCCACATTTCCCCCTGCCACGCTGATATCAGGGCACTCACTGGGTGTTCCAGAAGGGAAGTCTGCAGATTCATGAGATATTAGTTCCTTCGTTAAATAAATAATTGCAGCTATGCCAGTGAAGTGGATTTTTTTCTCCATCCTGAATGTTCGTAAGTTGGTGTCATTTGACTCACTGCAGTGATTAAGTGAAAAAATTGAAAAATTGGGCTCCACTCCTGGTTTGTAGCTCATCCTGGGCTTCCACAAAGGCAGCTCCAGGACAGGGACCTCAGAAAAGGAAATTATGAAGGAGAAGTGCAGAGAAGAAAGGAGGGAGAAAGGAGAAGAGTTTGTTCTTTCAAGAGTTTGTTCTTTCCATTAATATTAAACTGTCCATTTCCCAGCTGCAGGCTCGTGAAAAGGAGACTTCTTGGTTATTACCCAGTAATTCAAACCTTACAAACCCACCTCAGAACACACAAAGACAAGGTAAAAAAGGATTTTTTTATTGCAGTTTCATGAAATCTGATCCCCAGCAGAGCTCGGAGAATTTGCTAAGCTTTTGAACACATATGCAGACTGGTATCAATTTCTCTTTTTATTTCTTCCTTACCAGATGAGCAATATATATGAGCAATATCACGTGTGTGTGTGTTGAGAGAAACAAAACATACATAAGCATAAATTAATGAATAATGCTGTGATTTCCTTTCTTACTTTTAACACTGCTCTGGGCCAGCTGTGAAACAACCAGGCAGACCTGGTACCCCTTGGATTTGACACGTGCCAGTGCTTTTTATCATCACCACCCTTTCCTTGGGCCACGGGTCCAAAACGGTGAAATTTGCTCAGTTTTCAGTGTGTTCTTAGCTGAAAACAAAAGCCTGAAAGGGTTTATAAAAAAACAGAAGGACTCAAATCTTGGTGTGGAAAACCAGTGGGGGCACGCTGAGTTGTCAGAGTCCAGTGGCACATTTTGTACTCGCTGAAAAGCAGAGCAGGCCCACAGGCAGTTGTTTTATTTCCTGTGATCCCTGAGATCCAGAGAAGTTATCTCCTTGGAGCACGAGGCCCAGGGAGCAGGCTGGAATGATCTCCATCTCTCCATCTCCTCCCGTGGCTTCCACACCTGCAGGAAGGCAGGAGGAGAGCTGCAGAGGGGCTGGGCGTGCTGAGCGCAGGGATGGCACTTAACTCACCACTATGTGCTCAGCAAATATGTGGAGAGGGAGAGAGAGAACCATTTCACCCTTCCTCTGAGCTGGGTATGAACTTCTGATGCAAAGACCGACCCGGAGGAGGGAACATCGCGCGTGTTTGTTTTGTAAAACTCTGCAAAGGTTTGCCAAAGCTGTCACGGCCTGATAGCTTGGGACATTTATTTTCCCAGATCTTCACTTTGAGCGCCACTGCTTGCTCTGGAGTCCCTTTTTTTTTGAGCAGCCTTTAAGAAATGTAAAAGTCTTGAGCCTTCTGAAGAAGAAATGTAAAATTCTTGAGCCTTCTGCCCCTTTAGCCTGGGCTTAACCATGGTTAAACCCAGGCTCAAGGGGCAGAGTTTCTGCTGTCTTGCTTGTGCAGCCTGAGTCCGGCCAGGCCCACAGCCCACTGCAGGCAACCTCATCAGTGCAGCTTCACAAAACTGCATTTTAGCTAATCCTAAACCCAAAAGAAACAAATGTGTTAAATAAGCCTGTTGAAGTCGACAGCAGCCTGCATATGTCAAACCAACTCGGGAATTATCAGCAGCTCCATACTGGGATCAACCCTTTCCTGCAACATATTGCTGAGGGTACTGACCCTGAAAATAAAAGCAATTTTGATGCTGCTAATGTGATTTCTGGCTGGGCTTTTTTTTTTTTTTCTTTTTTTCTTATCTTTTTTTTTTTTTTTTTTTTTTTTAGCAAGCACTAAGTCCCAAAAGTGGCAGCTAAGGCACTTCAGCAGCAGAGTCCTTTGCCACAAGTCCCTGCACCCAGAGAGAGATTCTGCCCATGTGGAGCTCTGTGCAGGATCAGGAGCCCATTTATCCTCACATCCACCTGTGTCCCCCGTGCTCGTGCAGTTTTTCTCCTGTTTGTTGTCACTTGCAGCACGAGGAGCCACCTTCCTGATGTGACACATCACTGAGCCAGCAGTGGTGACTTTCAGCTATCCTTCAAGTGATTAATAACTAAGGCAATGTACTTTTTCTCATAGTATTTCTCCCCCCCCCCCACAGACTGGGTTGTCTGGCGAAATGTAATTTCCATCAAATGGCTCAAAACAATGAGCTAACCAATGAGATCAGGGGGATCTCTCATACTAAAGGGTGCTTATGTATATGTAGGCATAATTTAAACCCAATTATCAAATACATTTCACCAAGAAAATATCAATTCCCATTCCAGACGTCAAAGCATGTGACTGGGGAGAGGAGGAGGACTGGATCTGAACTTTTCTTCATGAGCACTTCATGAACCCTCAGCCAGCACCAAACACACGAGTGTCTGCGTGAGAGAGAGAGGCTGTGACAGCCCCTCCAGTGGAAACAGCACCAGGGAGGGCTGAAACCACATGAAACACCAGGAAAAGGAGCCGTGGAGGAAACCAGTACACACAATCGTGTGTTATTTTTTCCATTGCAAGGTTCAGACCGTGTGGCACTGGGTGCCCTGTACAGATGATTTCCCCATTCTGAACTGTGTGTGAGCGGCCCCAGCACAGCCAGCAAGAGCCGTCAACCCAGAAATGGAGGTGGAAGGTTTCTCCTCAGCAAGTTTTGCCTCCCAGCCGATGGTATTTGTGCTTCATGGATGAGCTGGAGGCTGCCAAATCGCCCTGGCTCCTCCTGCAGAGACAGGGGGGAATTGTGGCTCCTGCTGGAAGCAGAAAGTGCGAGGGGTTACTGGGCTATGGGCAAACCTTTCTTTGAGATCCAGAATCACAGAGTGCCTCAAGCTGGAAGGGACCCACAAGGATTATCCCTCCCTACCCCTGAGCTATAATTACTTTTTTTTCCCCTCTTCCCAGGTGGAAAAGAGGGGGGCAAATAAAGATTTTGTTCTGACCTAAGCGCTCCTGCTCTCTCCTTTCTCCAGCAACGATTTAGGACTCGTTCAATCACCTGAGCAACCCCTGCTCATCTGTATGGCACCAGAATGAAAGTCTGCAGAAGGAGTCTCACAGTTAGGCACTCCACAGGAAGATTAAACATTCCACAGAAGGAGGAAGGATTCCTCAGAAAAGGCTTCAAAGCTGCCTCGGTCACGTATTTGTTGGAAAAGACTAAACAAAAGCATCTCTCTCCCATGATATCTTGCCCCAAAAATCTTCCCAGCTACACAGCAATAAGTATAGATAACTGGAATTAAAATAAGGGAGTAGCATTTACTGACTTAATTTCCTGAACAGCCCTTTGTTGAGGGCTGTGTGAGACCTGCCAGTTGGATTAATCAATGGGGTTTTTTTTTTTTGGAGGATCAACGGAATGGGCAGAAATGCAAAGTAATTGTACATATTACTGTATCAATAAAAGTGTGATCCTGTGATGCGATGTTGCTTAAGCCAGCCACACAAGCAACGTTTCACTGCAGATATCCTTAACATTAATCCATACTCTAACTAGCTGCAGCAGGAGAGAGGGGAAAAAAATAAAACCAACCACCCAGTTTGGAGCCATCCTATATCTCAGACAGGGTGATATAACATAGCATATGTTTTAAAATGATAAAGACTTCCAAGAATAAGGCACAGTTTCCAGAATAATATTCATAACACGCCCAAACAAAAAGCAAAATCCTGTAATAATTGAATAATTGCAGCTTTCTGTATCCAAGAAAAAGTTAAAGGGGGGAAAAACAGAAAAATCCAGCCCAAACCAGCCCTTTTCAGTGGCTTAGCTGGTCAACACTCTTATACACAAAGCCCAGTGCTCTTCCCTAAAACCGAAGAATTAATCAGCATTATGTAAGAGATTTTTATAACACTCTAAAAATACATTGTGAATTCCTTCCCAGTGTCGGACTGAGAAGCTTTAAAGTACCGCCACCCCTCATCCCCTTTTGTAACAAAGGCTGGATCCTCACTCCTGACATCGGAAACTCGAATTTCGCCTCAAATCTCATTAATTACAGCGCCGGCCTCGTGAGATCCAAACGCTCCTGCTGGGAGCGGAGTTTGTGCTCGGAATTCCTGGAGCAGGGGCAGGGGCACCCGGCAAAAAATGCGCCCCGAGGGAGAATTCCTGGCACAGCGGACCCGCGTGGGTTTCCGTGGTTGTTTCCCTGCCCACCAAGCTGAGTTTTGTGGTTTTGTCCCCACTCTGGCGTTGGGGATTTGTGGCGCCGATGGGGCTCAGGGTGGGCAGCATCACCCGGCGGGTCCCAGCTCCGCTTCCCAAATCTGCTCCCAAAATGCGGGTTTAGCGCCGTTCCTGCGCTTCCCGGATCTGCCAGCGAAATGACAAAGCCATCACCTGAATGTTAATGGTAGCTTGGGAGGCACACCTGCGAAGAGAATTTCGAACATTTAAAACCTTTGCCCTCGCGGTTTTCGTTCGTCCCTGCTCGTGTCGCGGGGCCCTTGCCGAAGTTCATCCCGCGCTGCCCCAAATCACGATTTGATCTGCACGATTTCATCTGCACGATTTGATCTGCACAGCCCGCCAGGCCAAAATAAACCGCAGGGACGCGAATGGATCACAGGGAAAACGGGAACAAAGCATTTTCAGCTGCGGAAGTCCCGTCCTGGGATGCATCTCCAAAGGACACGGCAGCTATCCCGCCATCGCGCTTTTAGGGAACACCTCAACATTGTCCTTCTCCAAGAGGAAAAATTCTCCCCTCACAGGGCTGACGCAAAATATCCCCCACCCTTAGACCACAAACAAATCAACCAAAACCATCGAGGCAAACCAAGCGAGAGCCTCGGAGCACCGTCCCGCCCGCCCGGGAAGGGCTTCGCCACCGCCATCAGTTCGGTGTGGAAGCGGAGCGGAGCCTTGGAGAGGGGTGGATGGGCCATCCCGCCCTTCCCGAGGGCGAGCCAACACCGGGATCAGAGCTCTGCTCCGGGTTATCCGCACCCAGGCTCCAGCCACCCCTGTGGCCTGACCAAGGATGTCCACGCTCGCTCCTTGCCCTTCCTCAGCAGCCTTCTTTAAAATCTCACCCACAGCCCGCGTCCTTCTTTGTTCCCCGCCCTGGTTCCCTCTCTCTGTGCCCTGTCCTGCCTCCCCGAGTGCCACCAGGCGCCACCTCAGCTTGTGACAATTCCTCTGCCCCAATGTGGGCAAAACGCCTCCCTTAGGTTGGCCCTGCGGCAACTTCTCAGCTTCTCTCCCTGCTCCTTTCCCCCCAAATTCACCGTGCGTGGTGCTTTTACTTTGCTTTTTCTTCTCCGCATCCTTCGTTTCCTCTGCCGGCTTCTCCTTCCCTTCCACTCACTCCTTCCTCCCTCTTTTTCTCCTTTCCCACTTTCTGCTCGCACCATAACCCGCTTCCTCTGCTTTCCTGGGTGTAACTCGGGAGCAGGAGCCTCGGTCCCAACCAAGGGTGAATGATGTCAGCCTAATTTACTTCTTCCCCTACATCCACTCCAACCGCACTCTCACGCTGCCCATAAATTTTTTTTTTTTTTTTTTTTTTTTTAAATCGCGTAACTGGGGTGAAAAGCCCAAGACAACCAACTTTGGCACAAAATGGCTTTTGTTGCCGTGTGTTTCAATCCGATGAATGGTTGGGGTGGGTTCATCCCACGCCGGGCAGGGAGCTGCCGCAAGCACCTCGGGTTCTCCAGCCTCTCGCACTCCTTCCTGTTGTCTCTGCTACTCCCCCGCTAATTTGTTCCAGCCGCTCATTAATACTCTCCTAATCCCCCCCTCCCCAGCTTCACCTCGCCAACCATTCCCTCCGCTCCGGCAGCTCGGGATCCAGAGGATGTTTTTTTCCCCCCACCCTTTGCAGCTCCAACAATGATAAACAGATGCTGGTGGTCTACGCTCTGGCACAACTTCCCTGCTCTCTCTCTCTCGAATTTTGGTCGGGTTTTTGTGTTTTGGGGTTTTTTTGTTTGTTTGTTTTCTTGGGGTTTTTTTTGGTTTTTTTTTTTCCTCGTGGCCCTGGTTGTTTCTGACACGGCGGGGGGAAAGATGTTGGGTGCGTTTGACGCACAAAAAAAAAGAAAAAAAAAAGAAAAAAAAAGAGAGAGAGAGAGATTGGCATTGCTCACTTAAAACATCGAAATACTAAAAACCCCCCTTCCCACGGGTCACACACAGGAGTGGGCTTACAAGGTTAGCCCCAGTTTAAAAGCACGAGCAGGCACCAATATCTGCAAAATTTGGGACTGTGGTTGAGGAGGAAGAGCGGAAAAATTCCAGAGCTTCGGGTACTTAAAAAAAAGAGAAATCAAGTAACAAATGGCCCCAGTGGCTGCTCTCTCTCTCTCTCTCTCTCTCTCTGCCGTCTCTGCGGAGCACGCAATTATTGCCGTGTAACTTTAAAAAAAAATCAAAGCATTTCCTTGAATTTTCTTCAGACCGTGGGTGGTTTTTATTTTTTTTTCCTTCTTAATTTTTATTTTTTTGATTATTTTTTAAGCTACTCTAAGACACGCTGCTTCGCTTCAGGAAATGTTTCCTCCCCACCTCCAGCCCGGTCCCGGGTCTCGCTGGGAGGGGGTCCCTTCCCCTGGGGGTGAGGGGTGCGAAGAGACCCTCGGGGGTGTTTTTGGGGGGTATTTTTGGGGCGGGGGGCTCGCTGCGGGTGTCGGGGAGGGGGGGGGGAGGTCCAGCTGGGGACACGGAGCGGCGGCTCGGGCGCTGCCCGTTCCGCGCCGGCCGGCAATCCGGTCCGCAGTTTGCATCTCTCCGGCGCGCTCCCCGCTCGGCGGCGCGGCGGCGGGGGGCGCGGCGGGCGCCGGGAACAGCCGCTTGTTTAAAATCCTTCTCGAACCGTTTCTAATTCCCCCTCGCGCGGGGGGGGGGCGGGGCCGCGCCCGGCCGGATGCGCGCCCCGTCCATCACCGCGCGGGGGGCGGGCCCGGCCAATGGCGGGCGCGTGTGGCGCCCGTCACCGTGGCGACGGGGCCGGTCCCGGGGAGGCGGTGATGGGTTGACAGGTGCGTGACAGTCGGGAGCTTCTCCGCAGGCATGTACGGCAAAGGCAAGAGCAACAGCAGCGTCCCGTCCGACAGCCAGGCCCGCGAGAAGTGAGTGCTCGCTACCCACACCCCGGCCCGGCGCGCCCCACACGCCCGCCGGCCCCGCGCGCGCGGCCCCCTCACAAAGTTTGTGAGGGCGAGAGGGGCGCGGGGAGGGGTAGGGGGGGGAACGGCCGCGCTCCGCGGGTCCCCGCGCCGGGACGCGGTGTCCGAGCTCGGACAGGGTCGCCGCAGTGTGTCCCCCCTCAGACCCACCCGTGCCCGCCCCGCAGCCCGGCCCCGCAAGGTGCCGGGACCCCTCCGGTAACAAAGAGCCCGGTCAGGGGGCCGGGGCCGCGTCCCAAGTGGGCGCCTCGCAACTTTTGCCGCGGCCCCCCATTGTTCGCTCTCGGGGGGCTCCGCGCCCGCCCCGCCGCACAAAGGGGAGCGGGCACCGCGCCCCCCGGGCTCCCGCTGCCTGCCCGAACTCATGCTGGGGTTTTATGATATTTTTTTTTTATTATTCCTAATTGCGCTTAACGCGCCCGGGCGAGCCGCGCTCCGGCGTTCTCCTGCCCGCTGCCCGACGGGGAGGGCTGGGGGTGCCCCCGGCACGGGCAGCGCCGGGAGAGCCGAGGGGAAAACGCAGTTTTTGGGGGAATGGACGGCCTCTCCTCAGGCTGTCCTGTAGCGGCCGCGACTTGGCGTGACCGAGGCCGGTTTGGCACGGTGGGGGTGGAGGGGGGAGGAAAAGCCCGTGCGAGGAGGAGGAGGAGGAGGAAGAAGAAGAGGAGGAGGAGGGGGACGAAGTGTGCCGGAGGTGGGAAGGTCGGGGTAAGGCTGCTGAGGGGGTCCGGAGGCGGAGAGCGCCTGCCAGAGACCGCGTTCGCACCTCTCTGTTCCAAAAATCCCATCGCTGCCGAGCGGGTTCAGCACCCGGGATCTGCGCTCCGGGCACGGCCGAGGAGTTTCCCTCCAGGCAGCTTGTCTTGAACCTTCACCTAAAAGTTTTTTTTAATTTTTTGTTTGTTTGTTTGTTGGGTGTTTTTCTTTCTTTTTATTTAAATTTTTTTTTTCTCCCGTATGTGTGAGTTCAGGAATTTTGCGTTTGATGGTTTTATTTGTTTCTTTGCCTTTTTTTTTTTTTTTTAATTCTTTGGTTAATGTTGGGTTAGTTCTTTAGGTGCGTTCTTATTTTTGGTTCTGTTTGGTTGGGGGTGTTTTTTTGTTTGGTTTCTTTTCTCTTTTTTTTTTTTTTTTTTCCAAGACTGCCTAATTCCAGAGGCTGGCATGCACGCTTCCCGCAACAGCAGCAGCAGGCCAGGCATCTCTGTTTCGACAGGAGGAGAAGGGGAATTTCAGGCGTTTGACAATTTCACACCTAACTTTGCCACGGGAAGGTGGAGGGAGGCAGAGGCAGCCCTGCCGGGCATTTGCTCCATCTCAGTTAATTGCTGAGCTGGAGCGGGAGGCACAACTTGGGCTCTGAAATCTGATCAACTAGTGGCACTTCTTAGTTCCAGCGCAGGGATAATTTTAACAATAATTGCTTGGCCGGCTCGTGGAAGCACTGTTTATTTTGTCTTTGCAAAATTAGGGAATTAAACCATTTCCTCGTGCTACACGGCTGCTGGTGTTTGTCAATACACTCGGTAAATCACTGAAGGGCGCAGTGGGATCTCACAGTGGGACCGAAAACAAATCCATAGGGCTGCTGTGCATCGGATCAGATGAAGATCACGTTGTTTTAATTCTGCTGTGCAAAAGCTACCCCGTGCAAGCCACACGCACAAGTGCTCTGGCCGTGGGGCTGAAACTTTAAACAGTTTTCAGCCGTACTCTTTTCACTGCAGCTGGTTTTTCTTCGGGGTTCTTGGTGCTGTAAAGCACGTAATATTTTGTTTGCTCTGAAAACGCTTAACAATTTTCAGGGCAAGCCTGCCAAACTGACTTATTGTCAAGTAGCAGCTGCCCTCCTAAGTAAAGTTGTGAGGACCTGCTAGATGGTGCTGTTCGATTTAAATACACGTTGTCTCCCACTTGGAGCTAACAGCTGGAAATGTGGGCTCCTCACGTGTAGATTATTTTGTGCAAAACACTGAAATGGTTTGTTTTCAGATCGTGGACCTGACAGGTCAGAAACTTCATGGTTGCCTCTCCTTACAAATTAACTCAGCTGGGAGTTAGAAGCATCCACTTTCTCCTTCCTCCAGTGGGGAAAAAATGTATATATATATAAAAGCTTTGAGACTTGTTTTATCATGTGGAATACCATTATGTATAGTCTGCATTCCAGATTTTTTTGGTATTTCACCTGTTAAAATTTCTTCTTTCTGATCAGAGCACATCCTTGCCATTTTCATATGCTTTCTTTCTGACTTCCAGAAAACTGTGATTGCAATTTTTCCCCTCTTACATTGCTTTACAGCCATGAAATGCTTGTCCCAAGGTAATGCACGAGTTTTTGTTCTGCTCAAAAAGAAGTGGCTGTCCAATTAAATATCTCTACAAAAATTACAGCTCTGACTTCTGCATGAGATTTTGTTAATTTGGAAACCACAGAGGAAAATACATATGTTTGACTGATACAATAAGTACTTATTTAATCAAGAAAAGTGGAATTATAATTATGTTTAATATTAAAGTTTTTAGAACAGAAAATTCAACTGAACACTGGCGTGTCTCCTCAAGATTTTAAGTGCCTAAAACATGTAGCCAGTAACCAGTCTCCTAAATACACTTGTAATAATTGAGGAAGTAATTTTTTTAAAAAATCTCACTCCCTGAGTTTTTCATGGCCTGATTATGTGGACCGTGTGTGTTGCCCATGAGGATGTGTGGCAGTGAGAGGACCAGGGTGTGAGCAGCTTCTTTACCAGGTGTGGGAAGGAGGTGTGCTGTTCAGCTGCTGTTGGTGGTATTTGTCCTGATGTATTTTACAGGACAGCCCAGTGCCAAGTGTGTCCTGTAGCACGGGGTCTTGCTGGTGTTTGTGTCCTTTGAGGTTATGTAATTACTATAAAAACGAACAAAGTTTTGCCAGCCATTTGTAACGGCCCTTGGCAAATGTTCAGTTCCAAGATGGCATTTGTGTTGCGGTCCCTCTCTCTGTCCCTTCTGCTTGGCCTCTGGGGTGAACCGCCTGCATTATTTAGCTTCACCACTCATGTGCAGTGTGGGTGGGTGAATCTGGGGGCAGCAGTACCCGGGTTTGTGCCAGGGAGGTGCAGCACAGCACAGCTGGGTATAAAACACTGAGGGTGAGGGCGCTCCATACCTGTGAGGCGAGAGGAGGGTGAAGAGACAAAAATCACAAGAGTGCCCCTTCCTCTCGCTCCGGAACAGCTGTGCCTTAATTTTGGGCTGTGTCCAGCCTGGTTGCTCAAGGATGGAAAAATTGTGTTCAACAGTAGCTCTTCACCACGCCGCTGTGCCGGCACCACCTCAGACCCGGCCACGCTGTCCACGGAAAAAAGACAAAAAAGTATCTGCACATCCTCTATTGTTACCTCTTCCCAGCAACTGTGAACAGTCTTTTTTCATTTTTTCCTCCCCTTATTCCTTAAGATAGGACTATTTCAGATCAGGAGCTTGGACCTGACAACACTTCACTGAATGGTGAAACTCTCTAAACTTTCAATCTCTGAGACAAAAAGGGACCTGACCACACAAGTTCCATTTGAAAATGTATCTCTCTGTTTATATATAAATAATACTTCAAGTTGAAAATAGATACGTAGAAAAGCAGTTCTAACAAGCATCTAAGGAAAACTAAATTCTGGTGGGAATATATGTTTTGAGTTCAGTTTTCTTTATGTTCCAGTTCTCTTCCAAACTAATCCTCTTCCCAAGAAGCCCTAAACCTTCGTGGGGCTTGGCAGACACCCAGATTTTGGTTAAAAACTAACTGGATGACTAGAGACTGTGACTTAATTTGTTATAAAAGGATGCCTTATCAAAACACTGCTTCTCTTCAGGTCTGTTTTGAGAGGTTGGCTGTTTGTATGTGCAGTTCCCTTGTATGAGTGGAGTTCTTTGGGTGTCTTCTTCCATGGTTTTTTTTCCCCCTCAGATTTGAAAAGACTGCATTGCCCAAGTTTACATAGTTAAGTCACCTCTTCAACTGCAGTGTTTGGAACCTACACAAAAATAAGATCCAGATAAAAATTACCTGGCTTCAGTGTTGAATTTGCTACTCATCCCTGGGAAGTGGCCAGGTCGTTTCTTAAGATTTTGGTGGTAAAAGATGCATTAATTCTCTCCCCCCCACTTCTGAAGACAAATCTCGTAGTTTAGTCCTGCCTGTTTTGTAAAGTTTGGGTTTAACCTGTATCCATCAGGTCTAACTTGTAAAAGTTGCAATTGTGCTGCTCAGGGAGTCTGTGAACATCAGGCATTTTACAAGAATATACATTTTAATAAAGTGTGCAGAAGGGACGGCTCTGGAAATAGTATGTGTTTATCAGTATTTATTATTGGCCATGTGCTTCAGGTGCTCATTCACTCTGCACAGGTGTCTGGGGAGCACATGAAAATGTTTTAGGTAATGTATGTGCTGCCATTCAGACTAAACAGAAGAAATTAATTCTGCTTAAATTACAGGCCTGTGATACTGTCACAAGTACTAAAGCAGCCAAGATTTCAGTAACTTTGCCAAACTTCCACTGTTTGGGTGGAAAAGTTACAGTGCAATATTTAAGTCTTGTGCCGATTCATGTACCTTTTTTTGGTGTGTAAAAGTTCAGTTCAAATGTGGCCCATTTTGAAAATTGGGCAAAGACAATAGGTGTTTTCCAATGTTTTAAAAGTTTTCTCAACTTTTACCGCGGAAGACCAATGATACCTCTCTCCTTCAAAACACTTGAAATCTGGTTGAAAAAGAAAAGGATGAGGGATTTGATTCCAGAGATGTGTCTTTCTCCATTTGCATGACAAAGCATCTGAATTTAGCCAGGATACAAGCCTTTTCAAAAAGATCCATTTGCATATGCTTAGGGCTTACTGACTGTAATCGCTGAATATTTCATCTTCGCTGGGAGGCAGCAGATCCTGGGATCAGAGGGGAGGAAAACTGGGGCTGGGTGGGAAGGAAAGTGGAGATGTGAGCAGCTGGAGCCTGCAGCTGTGAGGTGCCAGGGCACGGGGATGACAGGGAGCAAAGAGGAAACGGGATGGAAATGGTCAGTCTGGAGACGGGAGACAGGGAATTGCTCCCTAAGAGAAACTGGCCCTGGAGTCTGGGGTCTGGGATCTGGGAGGAGGCTGCAGCATCTGGACCAGGGACGCAGACCTGGCGAGAGGGAGCAGAGCCAGGACAGCCTGGAGGCAGGTCAGGAAGTGGGAGGCTTTTGTTGAGCTAGGAGGAACATTCTGTCCCTCCAGGTGCTGGGAAATGACCATTCCTTTGCTGCCAGGAAGGACATGAAAGAGCAGGGGTGTAATATTTGTTGTCTCCAAGGTAAATCCGACCCACACCTATGAGGTGGCAGCCGACCCAGGGGTGTGTGGCAGTCCTGGAGCTGTGTCTCAGGAATGTCAGAGCCCGGGAGGGAGGGAAGGGTGGGATTTGCCATTCAGAAGCAGCTGGAACAGTGTGTGTCTCTGCAGTGTCTGGGCACTGTACTTGCATTCCCAAAAATGTTCTCTTAACTTGGAAAATGCAGATATACACGGAGCATATTTCTCACTTTGCCCTCATTTGCATGTTCACTGATTCCCCCCCCCCCCCCCCCCCCCCCGAAAAAAAAAAAAGCTCTGGGTTTTTTGTTGTGCAGGGAAGAGCATTGTTTTGGTAATGAGCAGCTATTTGATAATTTGCTATTTTGCTGTCTTGCGGTTTGTGCCTTATGGCTGCCTTGCTGTTTCATAATACGGCTGTTCCTACAGGAAGATTGTGTTGTTTCTTTGGTGCCCAGCTCCACAGTGTCTGAGCTTCACCTCTAAAAATAGGCATCAAGCCACTCCTGACCGACAGCCAGTTTGGAAGTGGCACTAAGATGCAGAGAAGCAAAAGACAAAAATGTTTATTGGTTGTTGGGTCCCCAATTTGAGCTATGTAGCCCTGAATTTTATTTTATTTTTCTTTCTTGGAGTATCACATGAACCAGAAATGCATATAGACAGCTTCCACTGTCTCTCTTGCCACAGGATGAGATGCCAAAGGAGCTTGTAGAAATGTAGTATTTTTGTGAAACTGCTGTCTCCCTTGTGGATGCACTTCAGACTGGGAGATGCACTGGAAATGGTCCAGGCTGGAGAGCTGGGCGCTCGCCTGCGGCAGGGCCCCTCCAGGCTGCTGTGCTTGGGTGCTTCTGTGGTTTGGGGTGGCTGAGAGAGCCATTTCATTCACGGGTCACTGCCCTGCACAGCCCCCTGTGCTGCTCTGCAAGTAATGACCAATGCCTCAAAACACCTTATTTTTAAGATTTTTCTGCTAAGGCTCCTTTGGGCAAAACCAGATGACTTTTTTTCTCCATCAGGGTTCAGGAGCTGCGTCTGCAGAGCCTTCCAGCTGGGTTGCTTGGGGTTAGGACCACTTGTTTCCTGGTTTCTTTGGTGCACAAACATTCCAGGAAGTAGTGCTGGTCCAGGCTGAGTCACAGCTGAGGGGTTTTTTCTGTGCTGTGGAGCCACTGACCCCTAACACCAGTTTGTTCAAGCAGTGGGCAGGTGTTGTTTCTGCTCCTGGGAGAGAATCATCCTCAGAGATCAACAAATGTGTTAATCCAGAAATCTTAATGACCTCTGTCCGTGCTTCTCCAGTCCTTGAGGTATTTCTCACTTACAGTTCCAGGAAGGGAGAAGGTGAGAACATAAAATGTCCCTTTCTAAGAAACTGAAATATGGCAGTAGTCAGGACTATAGAGTCCTAGCTTTTCACTTTCCATCACATACAAAAATAAACTGAACATTTTTGTGGTGGGTTATTTTTTTCCCTTTCACACCTTCTGTGGTTCTTGCCTCTGGAATGTTTATTTTTTCTCCATATTGTTAGTAGTGTATCCAGAGCAGAATGAAATAATTACCTTTCATTTGACGTAATATAGATAAAACAATGCTGTTAATACTCCCTGGAACACTTGCGTGTTTATTGTTGCCATTGTTGGGGGAGTTGTTTGTTTGTATGGGGGGGGGTTGTTTTATTTTGTTTTTTAAATAATCCATTTTTGCAGTCACACGCCCTCCAGGTTCTTTTTGCAACATAGCTGCCTTGCCAATTATTCCCCATTTCATATTTGTGTATTTGATTTCTTAGTCCTGAGCACAGTACTCCACATTTGCCTGTATTGAATTTTCAGTTATTAACTTTCCTTATTCTCTTCCTGTCCCCAGAAGGGCTTGTAATTTTTCCTGATTTGTCATGTACACTTCTGTATTTCTACATAGCACTCATTAATGAAAGTCTTTTAGTGGAGTTGGCTTAGGGTAGGAAGAGCTTTGCTGAAACGTTCTCTCTTCTGTAGAAACATGCTGTTAGTGACTCTTCCATAATTTATTTTATGTGATTGTACCCTGACTTTTAATTTCATGAAGATGTTTGCTGATGCAGGCGTCATGTGATGGGCTGAGAGTCAAAAGTCAGTATTTCAACTTTCACCTGTTCCTCCTCGCCCACTGCCCCCTCTCCCAGGTGAACCAAACTGAGATGACATTTCTCTTTCTTAGACAGATAATGTTGGTCTCTTGCCTTTCTGTTTTGAAGGTGTTTCTATCCCTTTGTCCCTCCTTTCCTCTCCCTTTGTCCCTCCTTTCCCTACGCCCAGAGTGACCTGAGCCTCTTGTGGAGGAGCTTTTGGCTCCTCCAAGCCCCAGCTGCACGCAGCAGCTTTGACATACACATCTCCTCTCAAGGAAAGCCAGTCTAGTGTGCGATAAAAGAACAGAAATTTAAATTAAAATAATTTATTTTGCCCATTTTTTTCTCTATGCTTTCCAAAGTTCCCTCAATCATTCTTGGAGCAAGAGTAACAGCGTTTTTGAGGGTTTATTTTTAAGCTGGAGCCACTTGTGGAAGAACACTGTGACACCACACTTTTTCTGCCCCACCTTCTTTCCTGTGCAAATATCAATTGAAAGTTACAATTTGAGGAAATCCCGATTTCAGAAATCACATTTCTGATGGCAAGTACAGTTTTTCAGCTGTGGTTGTGGGTAGTGAGGGTTGTTTAGCTCCTCTATGCATAGAATTAATGGGCTGCTTTATCCCACCCTTGCTAGGCTTTAAATCTGCCTTTGGGTTTATGCCTTGGTGTTTTTTGGAGTTTGTGTGGGTCTGGTTGAAGTACAACCCTTGATGTTAAACCCAAACTCTTAAAGGGATTTATCAGGCCAACATTTCCAATGAATTCCTAATTTCCTACTTAGGCTTCACTGTTTCTTTTCTTCCTTTCTTCCATTCCTAAATAAAATACTGTCTTTGAAAGAAATTTAAGAAATTACTGATTACACCATGTCTTGTGCCTTACATTACTTCCATTTTTATTTCCAATCCCTCGGAGTCTAGGGAGAGATTTCACCTTCCAACCAAAGCAAAACCCTGTAATATTCACAGGAAGAATCCAGTGTTTTGAAAATACAGAAACAATAAGTAATCAGTACTAAGGAGTTACCAGTATACGTAAATTCCAGTGCATGCAATTTTATTTTTATATTGCTTTGGATAATGTCTTGTTACTAAGCAGGTGCATTTTTATATTTGTATAATGAGTTTGGAACATTAGTAAGGATGTTCCATTGCTGGAGTTAAACATATTTACAGATAGTAGAAGAAAGTAAAATACTGTCTATGTTTTCTATGAGAAACAGCCTGGTGCTTTTAAGAAAGTGTTGGGTTTTACTCTCGAAAACCTGTTTTAGAGGTTAGGAAAAAATTCCAGCAACATCAGTGGCAAGCTGTAGTAGCCTGTGTTCCTTTCCTTGGGAGGGACTGTGCTTTCTGAGTAAGATATTGGAGTGCTATTAATTCCTTAATAAGTGTGTTGTTCTTGACAGCGTTGGGACAGAGCGGGTCATGTGGCTGACAGGGTGTGTGACTGTGCCATAAACGTGGGGAGGTTTGTGAGCATCGAGGCGAGGCTGCCACCTGATGCTCCTCAGAAGCTGTGGTGCTTTATCAGATCCCTGGAGCAGCAGCAGCAGCAGGATTTGAGAACCCAAAGCCTCTCCTGATTTCTCCATGCCCGTTGTGTTACTTGTGTTCTTCTCCCAGCTTTGGATGGCTCCAGTTTGGGTCAGCCTTTGAGGGGAGGTGCTGGTGGGGAGGTACAGATGCGTTTTGAGTGTTTGGAGTTACTGACATTTCATCAGGTCTGTCAGGAATAATGAAACTCCCTTGCCAAATCTGAATTTGCCCTGGAAGTGAAGGTTATGACTCCTATTGTGTGTCTCGTGAACTGTTTGGCTCCTTTAATTGTTTATTGTATAATAGTCCTTGAAATGGGAATTTGGAGAGGATACGTGTACATGAAGGTGATGTTTAAAAAAACTAAAAGGCATCTATTGCAGCTTGAGGAATTTGGTTTTCCTGTGTGTATGCTCATTGTAAAATAATGCAAATATAAGTTGGTTTTTTGTGTTGGAGTAGAAGTATACGATCAACAAATAAACACACAGAGCTTGCACGCAGAACAGTTGGTTAACAAAAATACAAAGCTGGAAAAGATGAAGGAGATCTGATCAGGAGATGGAGAGCAGTGTTGGAAGTTTGGAAATGTGCCTCTGGTGATGGTGATGGGCTTGGGAGCAGATCTGAAAGGTGAAACGCCTTGGTGTTCCTGACTCCTGAGGCAGCTCCTCAAGTCCAGCGTTGCTTCTAATTTTGCTAAATGCCCATCTAATTCTTTATGAAGGAAAGATCTTTACTTTTGCAAGACCAGTATGTGTAGACATGGGCATCCACAAACCTAGTTATATATACTCCAAAATATTTTTGGAAATAATATGAGCTATTACAATGTAGCAAAACCCAAATAAACAAACAGCTCCCGACCCCAAATAAAACTGTATCTTATGCTTCAAATATGCAATTTAGAAGACCTAAATTACTTGTCTAACTGTAGTTGGGGAACATAGAAAAAGTGAATAAAAAACCTATTTTGAATAATTTCACAGATTATCCTAAAAAGATGATTAGAAACAAAAGCATACTGGAGCATTGGATGCAGATGTATTCCCATTTAATCCAGTAATTAAAAAAAAGTTGTTTATAAAATGTTACCCATATTCCCCAAACAGAACTATATGTGTGTAGTAAATAAATCCAAACTAGGGGAAAAAAAAGAGAAAAATAGAAGTTGCCCAGTGTCAGTCTCCAATTCTGGGTGTGTTTACTCATTTAGGGGAGAAACCCCCAAATAATAGAAGCTTTTCTTGACATAAAACCAGAAACATTTTTCCTGTAAAACAATGTAAGTGGATGGAGCAGTTTTCCATTCATATCACTATCTAGTAAAGCTCTTACAAAATACTTCAAAAAGTGAAAAAAGGACTCTGTGGTTTCAATACTTGGACTGTGAGCCAAATAAATGAATTTGAAAGTGCAGGGTCATGCCTGCAGCAGCTTGTGGGAGTACCTGTTCCATATTTCAGAGAGCAGGTCGTGCATAAAGGGCTCCCTGGTAGGGCAGCACTGGGGAGGATCAGCTGCAGCCACAGGGAAACACAGAGCTTGTGGAAGTATTTTGGTATTAGTTTCTGTTTAATTTCTCTTTGCGCAGTGTACACATTCAATGGGCAAGGCATAATTAGAGGGGCTCTCTGGTGTGGTGTGTTTTTACAGAGAGCTTTGCCTTCTGCAAATGGTTGTGGGCTGAAGTGAACACAGGCACTTAATGCTCAGCACAAACATTGGAAATCCTCAGTAATTCAGGGCACAAGTGAAAAACTAATTGAGGGAAGTGTAGGGAAACCTAACCCATGGCAGTGTCAGATGTGCCTCGGGCTTCCTGACACCTTATTCTGAGGCATTCCGAGGGTGTTGTGAAAGGAACCAAGAAACGAGATTAAAGGGACCAACAGTGCAGCTTGGCAAAGTAGTTGCTGTGTATTCTGCAGCCTGAAAATGGAAATGTTTTCATGTTCTTCCTGCCTTTGTGATTCACTTGTGGATTTCAGCTAAACTTCAGTCCAGCTCTGTGACAGGCAGTTTATAACAGGCTCATAACTTTCTTGGTGTTTCTCATTTCCCAGTCCAGGGCCGTATTCAAAGAGTTAACATAGCTGAAAGAGAGATGACCATTGCATTCTCCCAGCACCAGTTTTTGTCACTGTTGCCTGTGTTTGTGTGTGTTAATTGGTGTATGTATGAATTTATATAATAATATTTATGGATCAAGGACTGATGTCTTTGTCTTTAGAACAGGCAAATGGGCATCACTTGCGTGTGTTGAATGACAGAAGCAGATTGGTGGGAAAAAAAAAGACAAAATAAGCAGTTTTGATTCAAATATGGAATAAAATTAAAAGGGGCATTTTCAGAGTTAATAGAGTAACTGCACTCTTGGTCCACTTCTGAGCTGGTTCAATGGCAGCCTGGCCTGATACAGAAACAAAATTTACTGTGTCCTACCTGTTGGTTGTGTAATGACTGCAGTTACCTCACCAAGGCTGTTTTTATGTTCAGCATCTGTATTTACTTGTCTTTAGGATCAATATTCAACACCTGTATTTACTTCTCTTCAGGACCAACAGAAGGACTAGCCAACAACCCAGCTTCTTAAAGCAAAGTGTTTGTTTAGAGCAGTGTGAATGAAAGGCTCTGGGAACAGCAAGAGCAGTCCATATGTGTAACTTTTTTTCTGCCTGGGAATGCACTACTCCCCTAATGCTAACCAGGTACAAGGAGCTTTTAATTCCCCCATCAAGCTTCCCTCCATGTTTCTCTCCGGACGGCACCCCCAGCAACTGACACAAATTTATCCAAAACAGAAAAGAGTTCTTTCTTACCTTTTGACAGGCCAAGTGACCTGAAGAAGCTTTTGTGCTTCAAAAGTTTATTCTGTCTTGTTTTCCCACTTGGTAGTTTGTGGTTTTTTTTCCTTTCAGCTCTATTGATTCTGCCTAGGTGTAGGACAGAACCTCACACTCTGATTCCAGGGCTTGGGGGAACTCTGAAAGCAGCATGAAAACCAGGATGAAGGGTTCTGTTCTGGGGTCATGGAGGGATCTCAGATGGGTGGGAAACTGGTGCTCTTAAAGCCAGCTGGCAGATATTTCAGCTGCTGTGAGCATTTGAAGAGCACAGGACAGGTGTAGCACTGTTTGAAACAATACAGAAGCCATCTCAGGGATCAAAGTGTGTTTGAACCCTCTTTGCCCCGCAGCCTTATGCTGCAATGGTAACAGATAAACATTTTAAGCTAATACACAATGTGCCTGGTACTCAGATGTGCTGCTGGGACAGGCCTTCCTGTCTCTTCCCTCAAACCCACCATTCAGCACAAGAAGCTTCCCAGAACATCTGTGTGTCTTCATCCAACATGTAAAATTGAAAAATTACTGTAACAAACTGTTAGAAAAAGCTTTTTCAGGGTTGCGATACAATCCATGAGTTATGCTGTGACAATCCTCTGTGAAGATGTTGAGGTGTCCTTACGTCAGAGTCAAGGTTTTTTCCCTTTATGTTCAAAGAGTCAAGTTTGGTAAACAATAATTTTCCAGCCTGCTCCTACTGTTCTGTATTTGTATTCTAGAATCCAAGAATATTTCTTTCTGAGGTGGCTGGGATCTTGAGTATTTCCTAGTGGCACAGTTATATTTTTTTACTTATGTCACTCAGTGTGTAAAATTACGTGAATTTCATCAGTCTCTTGGGCATTCAAGTGATGTTCAATACAGTATTCTGTTTTTTTCCTGAGTTTTTATTTCCGCAAGAAATGGAGATGCTGGTGTGCAGAAGCATCCTTCCCTGCTGTGGGATAGTGCAGGGAAGGAGGCACTGGAGATGGCTCTGAAAAGTCCAAAGGTCCACACTCCCTTTTGAGTGTTTCTGGCGTGTGACCCAGTGTGATGTGCAAATGTCAATTATGTGATTATGAAATGATGAGATGAGCACTTGTGATGTGCTTTAGCCAGATCATTCCTTTTTATGTGGGATGCTCCATCCGGATTGAAGGAATGGGATGCTATTGTAAATTACTTTGTGTTTTAGTAGTCCTAAGACACCATGTTTGCCGTGTTTCCTCTGTGGCTGAGACGAGCCCATCCTGCTCAGCTCCTTTTCCTTCTGAGTGTGGAAGGCTGTTAAATGTAGGTGGTTTGGGCTTGCTTTTTGATACCCTGCCTGCCCAAAAATGAAAGAACTGGGTGATGTGCATGTGTCTGCTTGCCAACCAAAGCCAAGCTGGCTCTGCTCGTTCTGGGTTTTCTCATTGGACTGCGTCAAGGTAAGTGTGAGAAATATGTAAGAAATAAAGAATGCAGCCTATGTCTGGAAATATTGTTGGCTAAGAGGTGAATTTAAAATGTCCACAGCCTAGCAGTTCCTGCTGTAGGTGTTGGGAGCTTTCTGGAAGGGCATCCCACTAACCTCAGGAGAAGGATCCAGGAGCAGCCATTCCCTCAGTGTGGTCATTTACTGTCCCTGGGGTCTCTGGAGCCCCTCAGGGTCCCTCAGGGCAGGGAGTGTCTGAGGCAGAGCTGTTGCTCCGTGCAGGAGCAGAGCTGGAGCTGGGAATTGCTGCTCTCCCAGCAGGACTCCTGCACTGGGTTTGCATCCCTGTTCCCCCTCCCCTCCTTTCCATGCACTGTGTGCTGCATGTTGAAAGGGGTGAGTCACCTCTTTTATTATGTTTTGAATACTTTCCTCCCAAATGTAGTTTATTTTCTGCAGGGAAAGGAAAGAATTTATGCTGTCCTGGTTCCTTATTTTTATCAGAGCTCTTGCTAACAACTTCCAGCTGAGGGAGTTCTTGATATTTTTAGCCTGAGATATTTAGCTATTTGAGCCTCTCTACATGTTTTCCTCCTGATATATATTAACTGGAGGGGGAGGATGGTTCTTGTCAGTTAATATATTCATGAGCATGCCTGCCAAATTGCCCACACTGACTCCCAGGAAACTGAACACTTCAGAGTTGGGGGGAAGTTTGAGTCTTGGTCTGAAGTATTTGCATCAGCTTCATTACTCCATTCTCTGACTGATGCTGCCATAGCTGTGTTCTCAGAAAAGCTTCCTTTTTATTTTAAGAGGTGGTGTTTGTATTAAAAAAATAGACTTAATTGGTTTCTGCCTAAAACCACAAAGAAGTAAATAAACTAAAAAGTCAAGAATGATAAAATGGGATCTTGCATTAAAGAAATAGAGTTTCTTTGGAAATATCTTCCTTTTTTTTTTCTTCTTCCTTTTTTTCCTTTTTCCAAGCAGCAGAATCCTCAGTCTCATTAGTAATGTTACTGTTTTATTGGTTGTCTGTTCTGTGGTCTGATGGAGTTCTTCAATATTCCAGATATTGTACTTGATGGCACATCTTACAAACAGCATTTTCAAGTTTCGGAATAACCTTACCCTTCCCTGAAACCCGCATGAACACTGTTTTGAAAGAAAATACTAAAAGTCAGTCACATTGACCTTTTGCCTTTAAGATCCACTTCAGCCTGTTTATCCACAATTTCACAGATCTTAGTGTCATCAGATCTTTTCCCTTTTCCCAGCAAAGTTTCAGACTCAAGATGAAAATCTGTAGATTTCCCTCAGTGTAGTGCTTCCATCAGGTGCTCCAGCATTGTCCTGTGGGGCCTGGGAGGTGGGGCTGAGAGGGGCAGGTGGTGGGAATCATGCTCAGTTTAATGCGAATTAAATGGCATTTGCTGTTGTATGTAAATGGACCCTGGTGCCTTTTCTGTGCGTCCCTTCCAAGGTGCTTGTGTGTACTGGACAATACATGCCAGGGCCCTCCCTGCAGGGTGAGGAGATGACTCTGCCTCCTCTGCCCAGGCTTTGTCCCAGTGCTCTGGTCCCAGTCTGCTCCGTGGCAGGAGCTGGAGCTGCTCCCAGGCTGCTGTGCCTGTTCCAGGCTGTATCCCATTACCTGGGGCCAGCTGGGCACACATCTGCACTGCCAAGCCTGCCCCAGCTCCTCACCACCCAGCGATTCCCTTAGGGACCCTCAGGGACTCTTCCAGGAGCCACTGGCTAAGCTGAATGCAGCCTTAAAGTTGGCACCTCTAATCCATTATTTTTGGGTGTGTTTGCCCAAAGGCTTTTAAAATGTTTGAATATATTTTTAAAAAGAAAAATTAATAATATTTGTTTAGTCCTTCCTGCCCTGCTCCTCCCTGTCAGTGGGCAGTCACAAGTCCCTCCTCTGACACAAGTCTCTGCTAGAGGATGCAGCTGCTCACTGTAGGTGCACCAGTTTTGTTTTTAAAGACCGGTTCATATTACATGCTGTCACCTCAGCCTTTGGCACAGAGGGTGTCTGTGCACCTCTGAGTGCAAATATGCATTATACAAAGTGGTTTTAGGCGAGCTGCTGTTGTTTGGAGCTGTCAGTCTGCTGCTCCATGACGAGTGATGCTGCTGAGGAGCTGTGGGGCAGCACTGCCACCTCCAGAATGCTGTCTGGTCTGTGTGAGGGCTTCTCCGTGGGACTGAAGGATTAACCAAATACTAATCTTAAGCTTCTTACTGAGAAGTCAAAATTTCATTACTTTTAATTGTTTTGTGCCAGGCTAATAGATGTTGGCATCTTGGTTGGAAATTTCTTTCCTTTTGCAAATCCAGTCCTAATAACGTTTTAATTTTTTTTTTTTAATATATTTTGCTGACTGAATTTCCTGTGCAACTTGCTTTAAACTGCGTGCAAGTTGCAGGGATCCTAAATAAACTGAGCAGCTGACTCTTTTTTTTTTTTGCCATTTGTACCACTTTTTCCAGTGGTCCTTCATGAACATGAAAAGTTTTGTAAAATCCTCGATGGAAAGGGATTTCTTACAGAAAAGCTGCAGGGAGCGACTTCAGCTCGGTGTATAAAAGTTCGGAAGTCTTGTTTTAAGCTTATATTTTAAATCTCTTATTCTGATAATGACCAGGCCTGGTCTTGCTTTGCTGATGAGACCTGACAAGATCATCATCCATGTCATTTCGTTTGTTTTCATGGCAGCCCTGGGGAGGGAAATAACTGGAGCAGGGATGAAGCTGTGCCCTCCTCCAGAGCAGCTTGGCCGCAGAAAACATCAGAGATTTCAAGAGATAAATATGTATTTATGTAGAACACGCACAAAAAACACGGGCATCAGCAAAACCCTTTGGCCCAGGCGGGATGAATGGGAGACAATCACCCTCCCAGGGGCCAGGTGGAGCAAGATGCCCTGGAATTTGGGGAACTCGGAGTGCTTTGTCAAACCAGTCCTTATCGAGTGTCTCCTGCTAATCTTCCATCTCCAGGTTACTGGTTTTGAAATTCGGTCCAGCTGCTGTGAAGTTGGCACCCGCCCATTGTTCGCCTTGAGGGAAGTGTGAAAAGCACCGCAGGGGGCTGATGTTCCCCCTCTCACCTGCGAAGGGCACAGGTTGCATGAGAAAGGGAGAGGCACCAGCCTCAGGGGCGGCTCTGAAAAGCTGTTTTTAGAATTAACACACAAATACTTGGAATGGAAGCATCAGGGGAACGTGTTCCTAGTTCAGGGTGGCGTGTACTCAGTGCTTCAGCTCTAGACTGAAGTCGCAAGCACCGATTTGGGAGTTGGAGGATGGAATATTTTTTGTTGTTGTGGTTTAGGTTTAGTTTGAATGGGGGTTTTGTGAGGATTTTTTGGTTTTGGTTTTTTTTTTTTTTTTTCTTGTGTTGGTTTGGGTTCCTTTTATTGGTTGGTTTTTGTTTGGGTTGGGTTTTTTTGTTTGTTTTCTGTTGGGGGGCGGATTGGTTTGAGGGTTTTTTCATTTATTTTGAGTGTTTTTGTGGGTTTTTTGGCGTGCATGTGTTAGTTTGTTTTGAGGAGGATGATACCACCTCAGGATCTCTCCATGCCACGGTCAAATCCGCATTAGTTTTATACTCTATCCAGGCATTGGTGCTTCCATATGTGAATAGTGCAGGTGTATGAAGTCTGTAACAGAGATTAGTAACTCTCTGAATCAAAACATGACATGCTTTATCAACATTTGTTGTGGGAACAGCTGACACATATTTAAATGACAACAGTATATTTCTTCTACTGTTTTAAACGAAATAGTTTTATAGGCTTTGGAGTGAAGAAAGCAGGAAAGCACATTCAGGTCTGAGGCAAATGATGAAAAATTGCAGCCTCTCAATAACTTTACTCCTGCATTTCTGTGAGAAACAACTGCTCGCTTTTTAAAATTTCTGAAGGTTTAATAAACTTTAACAAAAATACAAGAAAAGCACTAAATAAGGAGAAATTATAGCACCGGAAGCCCCAGGCCATCCTGTGATAACAATGCTGAGGAGGCAAGGACATATTACAGTAATATAACTATACATAATCTACAAAAACTTCTCCTAACATACATATAATGTTCACCCCTCAATTGTGAGAGCCAACTATCTCATTCCTCATCTATAACAATTCCTTGTAATTATTTCAGTGATGTTGGCTAAGGACGAATATGATAAGAAATCATGGTTACTTCTTATATTTTCCTTCCAATAAACCCACTCAAAACCCTAATATTTGGATGGTTTAATGAGATCATGACTGTAGAAGTGTGATCAAGCTCATGAACAAGCAGCAAATGTTGCTTTCATTAATTCCATGTGAGGTTTTCACAAACAGGCCGGCAATGGCTCACGTTTGTTAAAGTGGATGGGTAAGATTACTAAAACAGTGAAAGGTACTGAGAAAAGTTTCCTCTGTTTCAGTTTCCTCTGTTTCAGTTTCCTCTTCCAGGGAAGTGAGGGCATGGCAGCAACTCAAAACTTTGACTTAGATTATTAGTGTGGCATTGAGAGTTGAGGACATGAAGGGCAAGGCTGGGTTTCCTGAGGAATGTTTGTGGCCAGCGCTGGTGAGCAGCTTGTCCCAAATGTCCCCACAGGTCTGGAAGGGAGATGCAGCAGGGTCTGTCTGGCTTCTCCTTTGGGATGGCAGAGCCCTGGGATACTGCCCAGGGAGGGCCTGGAATTCCTCCCCTCTCTGGAGGCATTCCAAAGCCACCTGGACATGTTCCTGGGTCAGTGATAGAGCTCTCACAGGGCTTCAGTTTGTTGTGATGGTTGATGCCCATAACAAGCTACCTTTGGAAAATATATTTTATTAAAAATTAGCTCTCCATGGCTGTTGCGCCTTCAGGGAGGATTGGAGAAATTGCAGGAATTCCCAACAGAAATAATTTCTAAAGGTAGGCTGCATGGGACTCAGATTTATGTTCCTTTCACTGTAGCAAGACTCATGTATCTCCAGATACTCCCTTTTCTCCTCATGCTGCTCCCTTTTTCCTGCAGTCCCACATTTCTGGGGATGCAGAGAGTCTGACAGACACCATAGAGATTAACAATTCCGAGTGCATCTCCATCTCTTGCAGTCTCATGGTTGATACAGTTCAATGTTTACCCACCTCTTGTCCCTTTTCAAGGGCATTTCATTTTGGGGTTTTTGCCATTTCCTTTGGGGCACGAGAAGCAGAGTCCCTGGGGTTAGGTTTCAGTCACAGTAATGCTCGTGCTCTCCTGGAGAGAGGGAGCAGTGAGGAGCCACTGAGTGCCCACCTCCTGAAAAGCAAGGACATTATTTAGGTCAGAAGCAGTGGGAAGGGAACACATTGTGAAATAATGAGCAGTTTTTAACTGTGCTGATCTTGCCAGCGTTGTCTTGAGGCTCCCGTTGGACTTTACAGATCTTTATCTCAGGTTTGCTTGTTCTGTTGTTATTCCCATACATATATTTTTTCCCCCCACCTTAGATTGTTGCTTTGTAGTCTGAGGACACCTTCAAAGCTGTGCATCCAAAGGGACTCTGACAGATTGGATAGCTGCATGAGAGTCCTGGAAGTGTGGTTTTCATCACCCTGGAGAGGGTGCTTAAGACCTTTTCAGTGACTGCAAATCGTGCGTGGGCTTGTCTTGTTGACCAAGCAGTGGAAAGACTGCATCACGTGTACAGGCATGATGGAAGCCCCAGGAAATTCTCTGCCGTGTTGGCACTTTGATTTCCTTGCTAGAAAGAGAGCAGAGGCTGCTCTTAGGGGATGTTGAAGTTCTTGCACCCCAGTGTTGTCACTACAACTGTGTTCTTTCCTGCTGCTCTCACCCCCAGCTCTGCTCCTTGAATTCTCACCTGGTACCTCTGACAGCTCTGAGCTGTCTTGCCAAGGATCTCAAATGCCACATCATGTGTGTCATCCTGTGGTTTTTCTTCTCTATCTTTCCTAATGTTTTCTTTTACCTGAATGTTCTGTGTTAGCTCTGCTTACTTTTCCCTTACACATCTTAAAAACAACGATTAGTCTTGTCTTCATTTGTGAACTCAAAGCTTCTTTTCTCTTTTATTCAAATTACACAGTTCTTCCCTTGTCATCTATCCTGTGGGCTTCATATGGGCATGAAGTTGTTGGGTTTGTTTTCCTGTTTGCGCATCCCTGTTAGGTGAGATGATAACATGGAAGGCATAATTTAGATCTGAACAGGACATTTTATTGCTAAGGACAGGCATTTTTCACACGCACGAATAGCAGCCTTGACCATGATTTATATTTCTCATTGACTTAAAATGGATGAGTAGTTTTGATCTGTATGAGTTAATCTTACACTGTGAGCCTTTGTGTGATTTGTATTTTATGTTTCTTTCCTGAAGGAATCCAGACCACTGGGAGCAAGGAGTTAAACAGTCTGTGCTGTTTTATTCTTGATTAGGAATTTTTTTGCATGTGGTCTTGCTTGCAGTTTGTTCTCCTGAACATGCTCTCAGAGATGAGCAACACAGGCAACACATGTAGCACCACTGATATTTTTGGGGTTGATGTTCCACCAGTTTGCTCAGATCTTGTGCTGCTCAGAAAAGACGTGTCCCATAAGGAAAATTCCATAAGGAAAATTCTGAGTTTAATCAGAAAAATGCCACAAGTTTTAGCAGTGTTACAAAGCTGTGGTTGATTACTCACTGAGCTGGAGAAAAATCCCAGAGAGGAGAGGTGCAAACAGCAGACTTGAAAACTTAGAGGGAAGTGTTGTTCCCTGTGTCTTGCCATTAAGGAACTTTCCTTGTGTTTTGCTGTGGTGTAAGGATTTGCTTTAAATTTAATGCAGTTCTCACGCAAGAAGAATTAACATTTATAGAAAAAAATCAAACCAGTGCAGTGCCAGAAGGAGCCACAAAATGCGTTGTACATGCTAAAACTATTAACTGATTTTAATACTAAAAATATAAAGAACGTCAGCTGGTCTGAAAGAGAAGACTGACCCTCAGTTAATGTACAACATTATTTCCAAAGCTGTTGAAAACTTGAGTGGCAAAACACACAGTTTTCCTGAAATTTTCACTCTCTCCTGGGCAAACAAGGCACCCTAGGCAGCTGTGCCTGGAGTGATCTTGCTAAAAAGAGTATTTGTAGGACACTCCAGCCTACCCAAGGTGAAAAATTAAACTTCTTCAACAGATGCATGGCGAAGGTATGAAAAAACTTCTTCTGTTGCCCCTAAACACGACTTCAGTTTTGTTAGCAGTGCTATTATAACCACTTCACATAAATTTATGAGAAATTCCCTACATAGTACTGAATTCTGAGATAAACGATGAGCTGTCTTGTTTGGCTACATTTTTATATCCCAAAATGTGTATTACTGTTAAGTTCTTTATAAGTGGGGTTTGCTTCTTAATGCAGCAGTTAAAATTCTGCAGACGCCTTCGTTGTGGGAGTAAAGGCCAGTCCAGTCATGCTTTATAGTAAGAGTACATTTATAAATTGTTTATAGAGGGCTAATAAATAATTAATGTCTGTTATTAAACAGGTTACAGGCATGAAGAGTGTGTATTATGTATGGCAGTAAGCACACAGTAGAAGGTGTTAAAGACAGTGTTTTGTCTAACTGCCGTCCTAAAATCCATAACAAATGACCCTTTGTTAAAATATATATTAAACATTTGATTTACTCAATGCAGATTTATAAATACTTTATAGTTAGTACTAAATATAATTCCAGGACTTGACTCCAGCCTTCTAGTAAAACCCTGCTGAGGAGGGAATGGCTTTTTGAGGTGAAATCGAAATCCAGAGCTGTGAACGCCTGGTGCTGTGCTGAAAAGCTGTCTTTTTGTCATATACTAGTAAAATAATATTTAAAAAAAATAATATGTGTTTTCTAAATAGACACAGGACCAAGTCAAGCATCAGTAATTTGGAAGATAAAGTAGAGTATTTCAACTTAAATACAAGATTTAGATTCAAGTCTTAGTTTGAGTCCTGATGAGAGTAAAAAATGGTATTCCTAATGAAAAATAATTTCTGAGTTTAAACAGAAGGTTAAATTTTCTTTATTTTTGGTTTTAATGCAGCCATCTGCTGATACTAATAAAAATGCTGCATTTAATGCAGATTTCTGTAGGTATGTACAATTTCTTATGAGATCTGTTTCTGGTTTTACCTTTTGGAGAGGAGAGAATCTTTTGTAGATACATTATACATAGTACTGAATTAATATGACAGATGTATTGTGAAGCTTTTTTTTTAGTCATAGGTCTTTGTGGTATGCCTTTCCTTGTCCTTTTATCTTTGATGATAGCTGGTTGGTTTTGTTCATTTCAGATATAGTCTGTTTTTTTTGTTTCAGTCTGTCTCCACTAGATGTGAGACAGGACTGAAGGATATTCCCTACTTAGCTGAGAGCTGAAATTTTTGTGGTTTTTTTTTACTCTGTTCAATATCAAGTGAACAGTTAATGCAGAAACAGGAGAGTTCCTTAGTAAATCATAAGTGTTGATTTCCTTTCCACTTTAATGCTATTCACTGCAAGTTTAATACCTTTTTCTTCACTCAAGAGTTTTTGCAGTTGTTTAGAATCCTGCATCAATACTTCTTTTTGAAAAAGAGCATATTACAGTTTGATTCACAATTTTTCTTCATAAAAGCTTTTTATAGCATAAACATAGTTTCACTGAGATTTGAACATTATGCATTGTAAAACTGAAGTGGTCGTGCCTGAAAAAATCTGTCCTCTTCCTTTCTGTGTATAAAAGATGAAACAGGGAGGCATAAATGCATTTATTTGTATATGCTGATAAAAATACATAGTTGGTAGAAAGAGGAGAAGGTTCTTAACAGGCTTTAGTTCATCAGTTGGTGCTGGAGGTGTGTTGTGCAAAATCTTTGGTGGAGTCTTGGAGCATCTGCCTGCCCTGTCCCAGCGCTGGCAGTGCCAGCACTGCACCGCCCCGCAGCAGAGGCAACGCTGGCAGGCTGCAGAGAAAGCAGAAAGGCTCTTTCCCCTTCCTCCTGCAGGTAAGAGCCTTGGTGAGGGTGAGGATCAGCAAAGCAAGTCCCCGTTCGCTGCTGTTGGTAATTGCCATGTGCCCACTTCTTACACCCAAATCTGCTTTTGAGAGTTTCCAGAGTAGTTCAAGATTAGCTTCTCTTTTACTGCTGAGAAACAGGGAAAATGAAGAAAGGAGGATAAAGGCAATAAATGAAGCATGGAATAGCAGTGTAATTATTGCAATGTGCTTGGAAGTGCCCCAGGCCATGTTGGACAGGGCTTGGAGCAGCCTGGGACAGTGGAAAGTGTCCCTGCCCATGGCAGGGGGAAACAGGATGAGTTTTAAGGTCTCTTCCAACCCAAACCATTCCATGAATCTGGTATTCTATGTGTGTACTTTTGTGGCTTAAGAGCAGAATCTCTTTAATACCACATAAATATCTCAAGTCAATTTCAGGTGGTGTGTAAACAGCATCCTAAATACAAATATTTGCTGAATCTTAATATTCTATTCATATTTAACTGAGAAGTGAAAAACACATGGAAGTTGTGCAAGTTTGTTTTTTTTTCCTAATGAACTTTTCTGTGTCCTCAAGCAGTTCAATCAGAATTCTTTAAAATGTCACTGAGAAGAAATGAAAAATTGTGCTCAGGCAGGAGTTTGCTCATGAACAAAAAGCAAACTGGTGTTTATATTTAATAAAACATTTTTGATTTCATTTTGAAGGTATATTATTTTTGCACTATTATTACAGAGGATTTTTACATGAAATAGTTCATCACTCATGATAGATTGGTAAATATTTCTGAAGCTCTCCTTTGAAAAACTGACCACAGTTCTTGCATGGAGCTCACCAGTATTTTTAAACTGTAAACCTTTGACTCCATTAAGACATCTTCACTATGTTTTTCCTTTTGATCACAAGCTGAGAGTTTTATGTACTTCTTTGCTGTGCCTGGAGTGGCCCTGGAGTGGCACGGATGGTGATCCCCAGGGGTTTTGGTTCTTGGAATTGTTGCGCAGTGGCTGTGGTCAGGTGTTGGCTCAGTCGGGTACATTAATTGGGCTGCAGTGTTGGGGCACATCACCTCACTGACGTGTACACTTCTAGAACCTTTAATTGTCTGGCTGTGAGGAGCCCATCTGCATTTTTTTTTTCCTTATTTTTTTTTTACCTTTTTTTTTTTCTTCCTCTCATTTTTATTCTGCTCCCCCCACCCCTTTCTTTTTAAACTTAATTTATTTATACTCTTACTTACACTTTTCAGTGCCAACTTCTGGCATCCTAAAACCTGTCCATGCCCTGTTGAAATCTCCTATTTGCCTGTCTACCTGCTGCAGAAATTGCATTTTGGCAACATGACATTGATTTATATCCTGCATTTCTTGTCCTGCCTGCCTGTGAAGTTATCCATGAAGTTAACTTAGTAACTGAATCCAGTTTGGATTAGAGTATTCTAGTAACACATACTTAAGAAAATAAAGAATTTTGTATTTTCCCCTGTAAACCAAGTGTAAGGCAACCCTTTTTGAACTGAGTATGTCGTGTACAGAAGTGCATTTACAGCTATTAAGAGTGGAACTACCAGTCTGAATTGGGTCCTGCCCTTGGTAGAACTGGAGTCTTCTGCATGCTTATGCCCTTTAAATTTTGATTTAGAATAAGTGCACAGTTGGAGACTGTGTGACAAATGTTTTGCCTCTTTTCCCTGTTTCATAAAAAAACTCTGTGTCAGTTCTTCTACCAAACATCAGCTGTCAGTGCAGAATCAAAAACTTCCCATTCATTTTCTTTTGTATCTGGTTTCTTCCTTTCAAACAGTAGCCAGTGGTAGCAATTTGGAGAGCTGGCATTCAGATTTTCTAGACTATTAGTCAAACATTTCGTAGTAGAAATTCAGTACTGCAAGGCTTTATTATTGCTGAGGCTTTTTAAAGTTTGGGGGTTTCTAACGTGGATAAACTCTTTGTGCTCCTGATTTTCAAATACCTTCCTCTTGTTGCTGGGATTCTTTGTTTGGAAAGTATTCTTACTATAAAAAGATTGTGGGAGGATATAGAAAACCGCTATGGCTTTTTTATGACCCGCATTTCAAAAGGAAGGTGTTTCTGGTAACTTCCAGTTCAGAGTCTAAGAAAATTTTCTGTAAAGTTGTAAAATACACATATTTGGGTATTAAACCATCCCCTGGGCAGTCTGAGAGGAGAGGAGGCTCAGCAAAGTCATCATGTGTGAGGTGTAGCTCAGGTTGTGTGCTCCAGTTTATCTGGAGATGTTGCTGAGTGGAAACATTGAGTAATTGGGGGGGTCTTGGCTGATCCTTCTGGGCCATGGTCCAGAGCAGCAAGGGACTGGGGGAGCAGCAGGGGACTCCCTCCAGCTCCCTCTGTCAGCCAGGGGTGGGCACGAGGAGCAGGCAAGGGTGTAAATCCCCAGAGCAGGGTGGCTGGATGTGCAGGGGCTCAGCAGGTGAGAGCCCAGCCAGATGTGCGGGGGCTCAGCAGGTGAGAGCCCAGCCAGATGTGCAGGGGCTCAGCAGGTGAGAGCCCAGCCAGATGTGCGGGGTGGGGGCTCAGCAGGTGAGAGCCCAGCCAGATGTGCGGGGTGGGGGCTCAGCAGGTGAGAGCCCAGCCAGATGTGCGGGGTGGGGGCTCAGCAGGTGAGAGCCCAGGCAGATGTGCAGGGGCTCAGCAGGTGAGAGCCCAGGCAGATGTGCGAGGGCAGGGCTCAGCAGGTGAGAGCCCAGCCAGATGTGCGGGGGCTCAGCAGGTGAGAGCCCAGGCAGATGTGCGAGGGCAGGGCTCAGCAGGTGAGAGCCCAGGCAGATGTGCAGGGCTCAGCAGGTGAGAGCCCAGGCAGATGTGCGGGGGCTCAGCAGGCAGGAGTGGCTCTGGCCAGAGCAGGCTGCGTGCAGCTCTCCTGTGGGTGCAAGCCACGGTGATTTGAGGAGAAATCTGCACTTGAAGCGTTGCACATCAGTTCAGGTGTGCTGAGAAGCTCCCGCAGGTGTGCTTGCCCTCACACACAGACACCTTCTGCTGCTGTTTTGCTTTTGTTTTGTAGGGAAATGCCCTGAGTTCCTCAGTCCCCAGTGCCGAACTTGCCACCCAGCACGGGTGGCAGTCTCAAAGCCATGGGTGGTGGTTTGTTCCCAGGAACAGCAGCACAGCTCCCTGTTTTGGGGGGGAAACTTAATGGTTCTGGGGAGAGGCTCAGTTGTCATCTACTGATCCAAATACTTGAGTGGTGTTAATATTGCTGCATGATTTTACTTTCTTCATTGCTGTTGTAGTCTTTTCTTGTATCACTGATGAGTTTTTGGATGAGGCCAGAGTAACCTCTTACTATTTCCTATTTGTCTTCCATTGATATTTGCCATCAGTTTTTAAAATTTAGCCTGAGGCACCTGATGCTTGTCTTGCATTTCTTTTCTCCAGGTTATGTGTTTTTCTGAAGAAAGTCTGTCCTCCAGTTCCCTGAATTTCTTTGACTTCTGAGGTCTGATAGCTTCACTCTTATCATTTCAGAATGATACTCTCTCCAGAAGAAAATTTTACTGCTTCATAATAAGTCATACAAATTACTTTCCACCATTACTTTTTAGGTAGATACTCAGGGAATTTCATCTTGTGTGTCACCATCCCATATGATTCCCATAAAATTCATGAGGTGACTCGTTACTGTCTCTTCAGGGCGTCCTACCAAGCTCTCAGTGCAGAGTTTGCATTTTACAGTCTGAACACATAACTGGAGCTTGCAGTGAGTAGGGGCAATGGCACAGTCTGCATTTAACATCTGCATCTGGGTTTTACCAGGACCTGCTGTAAAAGAGGAATAAACTCTTGACACTTACAAGGGAGACCAGCGGTCCAACCCTAAATATCCTGGGGTTCTTTGGACAGGATATTAAATGTACATTCTCTGAGAAGGGCTGGGAAGGCTACCAGCAAAACCATGTCCATGTAGGAGCCAGATGCTCAGAAACACTGATTTCTTTGTATGAATGAAAATGAAATTAGGTGCTGCTTGCTCAGTGAGGCTGGTGGGCACTGCATGTCCAGGCAGTGCTGATCCAGCTCACCCCTGGGGAGCTGCTCTGTGCATTCCTGCTCCCTCCTCCTCCTCCTCAGCTTTCTCCAGGGGATGCTGTAGCCAGTTTTTTTTTACTCAGAGCAAGCAGCTGCTTCAGGAACAGCTGTAATATTTTAAGATGTCATATATCAGTAAGTAATTCTGTGATTTTAAAGCTTTAAAGTTTGCATTTTGGTGAGGACTGTGTCTCTGCTTTGCTCTCTGATTGTGATTCTCTCCATGCCAGTTCTGTGCTGCTGCCTTTGCTTACTGCCAGGTCATGGCATTTAACTCATTAAGTACAGGAAATTTTATACCAGGGATCAAATACCATGTAAAAACCCATTACTATCCCATTGAAAGCAGCAGGGAAGACCAAGGTTACCACCTTTACTATCAGGAAGAGGTGGAACCTCAAGTATTTTTATTAAAGTCTCAGCTTACACTTTAAAATGTATTTTGTCAGGTAGCTATTTTTTAACTACCATTTGGAATATTTTATAATTATGGTAAGCTGTGTAGTTTATATGGGTTAAGCCAAAGAAACTACTTAGACACTTTAAAAATCAATATGTTTTCATAAAATGTATTATTTTTTTTCCCTAACCATGGACTGGAAAGCCTGTGAAACTACTGGAAATCTTGAGGAATATATATGCCAAACACAGGTGTAAAAATGACAGTTTTTAAATTTGAAATTCTGGAGGTCATCAAGGAAACTTGCCTTTTGATGAAATATTTGGGAATCGATGGAAATTGTCCCAGTCAAGTTGGAGCCTTCAGAAGAGTGTTTTGATTCTTCAGTAGTCTGGATCTGTAGTAATTTCTACAAGCTGAGTCCTGAGACAAAAAACTAATATGAAATTCAGCCAGAGTCAGATAAAAGCAATGTGGGGAAGGCTGCAGTGTGACAGCACAAACCAAGACATCCTTAGCTGATGAAAATATGTAAAACTCTGCAATTAAGTGCTTGTGGGGGAGACTGCAGACACTACCACGGCACGCATCTCTGATCTTTCCCAACAGATCAGTGCATACCAAATATCTATTCAGTGTTTAGTTACACACTGGTGCTCAACTTAACATGTGGCTGGAAATGGCTGTGCCAGTGTTTGAAGTCTGCAGGAGTTCAAGTAGCAAAAGTGTGTGAAATGAGGACATACATACCCAAAAAAAAGTGAGCTGCAGGTATGTGGGTGAAGTGAATAACCCTGCTGTTGTTTATTGAGCGATCAGAGCAGTAACCAAGGGGAGGGTGGGCTCACTTCAGGAGGCCAGTTTTTGGGACATCTTGTAGGGAGGGGGTCAAGGGGAAAAGAGACCAGAGGTGGGTCTGCCTGCTGGCAGAGAGCTGTGCTGGGCGAAGGCTCTCTCTGTCTGTGAAACTGGGGTGAACAAAGAGAAGGATCAGCTTTTTGGGAAGCACCACCAGGCGCCCATTCCTCACAGCACTGGCCGTTGCTTGGATGAATGCAAAGAAAGTGCTCTCTGCTTTGTGCAGAGAGAGGGAGGAATAGCTGGGTGCGGGTCATGTTGAACACATTTGACACTGGCTGTGTTTGCAAGGCAGTGCAGGAGCTCTCAGGACACTCCAGTGCCAGGAAAACATCGAGGATCTGTTTCTTCAACCAGTGCTTGTGTTCCATTCAGTACCTGTTCCTAAGAGCAGCACTCAGACTGCTGGTGGGACACAGGGCACTCACAGTGACACAGATCACTCCTGAGCTGGGAGAGGGAGCCGTGGAGTGGCCTAAGTGGAGCCTCTTGGCAAGGGCAGCCTGCTGGCTCAGGCTGAACTGCCCAAAATCTCAGTGGTGTGTGGGATGTGCAGGGAGATCCCTGCAGCTGCCAGGCCCTTCGTGGAGCTGCCTAAGCACAGGGAAAAGGTTTCATGGACTCCTCAGGCAGTGCTTGAATTTGATCGAAAACCATGGCTTATCTGGTCTCTTGTCCTGCCTTCTCTCAGGTGGGTGGTGGACAGCAGACTGAATCATGGAAATGAGTAGAAAAATATTTATATATATATATTTTTTTTTTATATATATATATACACATATATATACGCACATTTATTAAAAAATGTAATATATAATATATTGAGATGAGTAGAAAAATATTTATATATATACACATATATATATAAAAATATAAAAATATATAATATATAAATATATATAAAACATATAAATAAAAACAAATAAATAAATAAATATACATACACATATATCCATATCAAAAATATATTAAAAATAAATACTTAGGAACAAATTATATTACCATATAAATATGCTAAAAACAAGGAGAGAGAAGGAGCAAAAAATTATGGTCAGTATGACCAAATAGGCCAGAAAGCTTGGTTTGGCATATTAAATAAACTTCCTTAGAAGGATTGATTACTGGCATTTGTTGAAATTTGGTAAAAGCAGCTTGCCTTCAGGAGCTTTGGAACAGGTTTTAAAGTACTGAATTATTGGAGTCAAGAAAATTTGTTCAGAAAAAACCCGCTTAAAACACATGCTAAGATTCAGTGGTACTTGCTCTTGTTTTAGAGAATGGGATTTGTAATTTGAATGTGAGATGAGTGAGATTCCAAGGATTTGAAATGAAATACGGATTTGAACTGAAGTCTATAAACATTCTTGAAAACAACAGAAAAGCTACTTCTCTGAGCAGAGTAGTAATTTGGGAATACATGAGGTCTTCTGAAACATGGAGAGTAACATTTAAGATCTCTTCTATCTGAAGTTGCTTTTCATTCTTGCTCAGCTGCTTCACTCAGACTTACAATTATGTATGGATATTGATTTTCTAGTTCTTTAATTACTGTTTTGAACCCACCAAAAGTTAAATGGATGGCATGCCATATGCTAAACTCTCCATACAGGAAGAGTTTTCAAAAAATTATGTCTTAACAATCTAAAAATGCTATAAATATATCTTGGTGATGCTCAGATCTGGAACATTCCCATTATAGATACTTTATTTTTTTACATCCAGCGTCAGATGTTAGCAGCATAAAGGCTCTGGGTGACGGAGGAAGTGGTGGGAGCACTTGTGTGATGTGCAGTCTTAGTCTTTTGGTTTGGAATTGGGTGAGTTCACCATGTTTCCATCAATGGAAGCAGCGCTGCATGGCTTGAGTTGTAAGTTCTCATTAGGCTAATTGCATCTCCCCATCTTTAAAATGTAGGAATGCAATTTCCACGTCACAGTTAGAGGAATTACTGCTTATTTCCTGGTAGTATTCTGATAAATGCTTGACTTGAACTACTTAAGTGGTTCTTTTCTGTGGAATTCAGTAGCTGCTTGTGGGATGTAGGAATGCCTTGTCCAATTAGAGCAGGAACTTCAGGCAAAGTGCACCAGGTTAGCAACATGAGTCAGACAGTAACCTTTTTTGTTTGTTAATGGAGTGACTGTATCGTCAGGGTACAGATGAATATGTGCTCTAATTGTCTTGGCAGGGAGGGGGAAGCTCTGGCCTGTGTCATGTCTTTAACAGAAATTACTGCAGCATTGTCATAAATTGATTGGAAATATTTTTTCTTCACATTACTCATGGGATGTCAACAAGTATGTAAATGTGAAAATTCAACATATGTCTGCTCGCTGCTTCTGCATGGTTTCTCACACCAGTTTAATGAGTAAAAACTGTCTTTTTTTAAAATGTCACTTCAAACTCAAGTCTTCTGGTGTTGAAGACCACCTCACTAATACTGTCTTAGTCTTGTGACAGGATGTGAAATAGTTCATTAATTTGTTCATTGTACACACTTGAACTGTAGCTTGGCTTTTGTCTTTTCTGTTCCTCGCCTGTGGTTGCAGTTTGTAATTTTGGTATTCCTCCTTGTTAAACAGTGTTGCACCTTTTTGGGTGTCTCTGCTGTCTTTCCCCAGAGCATCAGTTTCCCGTTGATCCTTCCTTGTGACACGGTGAAACCTTAGTATGTCTCTTTTGATCTCTTCGGTGAATGCATTTATTTCTGAATGAACCCATAACATTGTTACGTTCTGTAAAGGCTTCCTGAGAGCGCAATAACAAGGGCTGGGGCAGCCATGCAGACCTAGGAGGACCCCACGGGGTTATTCTGTGCTGTGCTCCTGTCCCACATCTGTTGGTGAGAGGTGGCCCCAGCCCTCCTGGCACAACCCTTGGCAGTCTGGGCTTTACCACAGCTGGATCAACCCAGAAGCCTGAAGCCTTCTACTGAAATCTGCCATGTTCACCCTCCATGCACTCATTAAACACCACTTCATTGCACTGCTGGTTTGTTTAGCCCAAGAGGTAACAGCATTTACACAGAGAGGTTAGCAGCTAGCACCGTGCTTAATTCGCACATTCTGTGTGTTTAGGTGAAAAGTTTTAGGGTGGTCTTGTTGCAATGCTGAAATACCTTGTGTTTTTGGAGCGGTGACAGTGGGGACAGGCAGGGATGTTGGGCTGTGCGGGAGCACTCTGAGGGCACCCCAGAGTCCTGAGAGGAGGCACAAACCTCTGTGGGTATTAAAGCCTTGTGCTGTCAGTGTGGGCATCGATGTGCCCTGTGTGCCAAAGCTTTCAGTCGGCGGCAGAGCCGTGGGGGTGCTGTAACCCCCGCAGCAAACCCAGGGTTTGTGCTGCTCCGCCTTCCTTCACGGGGCAGGAAGGATGTGATCACACAAACCCTTTTATCTGGACTGCAGGCTTCATGTTTGGATAAGAACAAAAAAGGGACTCTCATAAGACAAATGAGGTGCTTTAAAGCATTACTGGGTATTCAGGATGTATGGGCTGTGGCAGAAAAGTGTTTCTTCTCCTATGTCTCTTACATCTGTCTTAGATTTAGTCTACAACATTTATTGCTTAAAATTTGCATGGTAGTTGAACTGGGAAGAATTAAGTCAACTCTTAAGAAATCCTCTCTCCCCACAGTACTTAGAGAGTTCAAACTAAAACCACCACTCATATGTTTGAATTATATATATTTAATTTGAGAAAAAAGTACATCTTTGCTTTTGAAGTTGGACAGAGAGTAAAGTAATATGTGTATGTATTGCATGTACAAAGTACAAACAACTAGTGAAAACCATTTTTGGGGAAGGTCTCTCTGAGATTTTAAAATTTCACACTTGATAGGTCATGGCAATAATTACTGCTCCAGCAGAGCCTTGATGACAGTGATCACACAGAACATGGCATAGGGTTTTGAAGAGGAAGAGAGATCCTCTCCCTCTCTTCTTTGTGTAGCCGTCTACAAGTTTTTGGAAATGAATAGGGAGAATAGTCAAAATAAGAATTGCTGTGTATTACTACATGCATTCAAATACATTTAACTTCTTAAGAACAGTGCAGGTAGCAAATATAAGAGACCTTCTCCTTCTCCTTCTCCTTCTCCTTCTCCTTCTCCTTCTCCTTCTCCTTCTCCTTCTCCTTCTCCTTCTCCTTCTCCTTCTCCCCCTCCTCCTCCTCCTCCTCCTCCTCCTCCTCCTCCTCCTCCTCCTCCTCCTCCTCCTCCTCCTCCTCCTCCTCCTCCTCCTCCTCCTCCTCCTCCTCCTCCTCCTCCTCCTCCTCCTCCTCCTCCTCCTTTTCCTTCTGGACAGCCTGGAGGCTTGCAGACGGACAAACAGGAAGCTCTGGGGAATCATCTGGAGCTGTGGCAGTTATTTGTAGCTCTGCTGCCACCAGAGCCCAGGTCTGGATGAATTTCAGGATCTGTTTTCCCTTTGCTGCAGAGCTGTGGTTGTTTGGCCATGGATCTAGGCTGCCATCGCTTCTCCTGATGCAGCCTGAAGTTTCCATGTTTTTTGGAAAAACCACAGGGCTATTTTTCAAGAGTGCTAACAGCTTGACACATTCCACATGCTAAAAAAGCTGACCTGGAAAAGCAATCAGTGACGCTGTATGAATATATTGTATTTACAGTAAGCATGCTCACCCAGAGCAGCACTGGGTCACTGGTTAGCTCACTAGGCGCTTGTCCAAATATTAAAAATGTTGACATTAAGTAATTTGGGGGCTTAATAATGTTTTAATTAATGACTATTTAAACACCTATGGTCAGATTGACCTGCATGTCTAGTTGAAAAATTCTGGTAGAGGTAATAGATTTGGCACTTCATTACTTTGTGGTTTGTGGAAGGCAGTGGGGCATATCTCAAACTTGTGATAATCCTTTATTTCTGAAAAAGAGGAGCAAACAAATGCACAGTACTAAATATTGTCCTTTCTGTTTATTTTTCAGATTAGCACTGTACGTATATGAATATCTGCTCCATGTAGGAGCACAGAAATCAGCTCAGACATTTTTATCAGAGGTGAGTTTTTTACATGACTTCCGAGGGCCTGCAAGTGAGATAAATACGATTTGGTCTAAAATAAGAGCAGTGAAAACCTTGGGTATCAGTTTGCCTCAATCCGCTGTTCCTTATTCTCCAGAACCCAGTTTGCCATGCCATTTTACATGATCTTGTGTGACTGTTTTTGCTGTGGTTTGTAATCCCCATTCTACACTGGGGAAGATTAATCTATTTTCTCTAATAAGTGGGCATGCTGGAGAACACTTCAATGGTACTCAGTTTTGATGACCTTTTAACTTACTATTGATATCTCCAATTGTGAATGATGGGCCCTTCTAAATGTATTTTACATCCCACTGTCATACACTATCAGTTTTCCTTCTCTGAAGCACTGCTGATCTCTCTGTGCTCTCACCATGCTTTTAACCACTTCACTTCTTTTCATCTGTTGAATCAATGAGGGCCACAACCACTTAGGTCCTGCTTTTTTATACACTTTCAACTGCTAATGGAATTTTTACCTTTACACAGTAGTTTTGGGGTTTTTTTAAGAGTCTTTTCAAAGGCTTTGTATGCATCTTGTGAAGGTTGAAGTAAATTGTGTCTCATCAGCATTTTACTTTTGCCCTAGGATACAAATGTATGCTGAACACATTGAAGTCTTCTGGGTTTATTATGGTTTTTAATCTTTGACAAGAACATACAAGATAATAGCAACAACAACAACAGTATCAATAACTAATAATAATAACAATAGCATAGTAGTAGTAATAATAGGAATAGTGAGCAGAAGTTGGGGAAAAATAGGCAAGATATTGTCCTAGGAAAATTTGCTGCTTTAACTGATCCTCCTCCAAAAGCTAATTAAATTATTATGCTGATGATGACATTTTGGAGATGGAAGAGGGGAAAATGAAAATCCAGAGAGTTGTTTGTGATACTCACACAAAACTGACAAAGCACAGATAAGGAAAAAGGGTAGAATTGTAGTAGGATTGGTTTACATTTATAATAAAGCATGTTTTTGACAATTGTTTTATCTCTGCGGTAAAACATTGGAAAAATAAGAGAAAATAATGTAGAGTATCTTCTTGGCTTTTCCAAGACAGCTGTCATTTGTAAGTAATGCATTGCACAAGGTAAATTTTGCTCACTTTGTTTTTATGATGTTTTTTCAAAATGAACAGTTGGCAGAAGCATAGCTGGTATGGCATCTGGATTTCCTGAAAACATTAAATACCGTGTCTTGAAACTCAGCTTTTAGAACTAATTTAGTCTTGAGTTACAGAGAAGCTCTCAGGTCTGAACACTGAAACATAAGGATATATCAAATCTTCAAAAGTAAGACTTGTACTCATCAAGAGGTGGTAAACACAGGTCAGGGACAATGAGTAGTGCAGAGTGGGTACGAGGTACGAGCTGTGGGTTTATTTCCCTCACTAATTAGCAGTGCAGGAGGGTAAATGTGCTGGCAGTTCTTGTGAATGGTTCTGTGACTGCTGGGCTGGCTGCTCTCTCAGTTTGGGTGGGTTTCATTTTTAAGTTAAACAGTTGAGATTAAAGCTGAGTGTTGGGGCTTAAAAGAAGAGCACACACAGATTGTCTGAGCTGTAGGGCAGCCAGTGGTGTCTAAAGGTTAAGAGCCCTCTCTCACAGATCTGCCAGGGACTGTGACTCAGAGGAATGGAACCACGTTAAAGGAAAATAGAAGTTGGGCATCCATGAATCCACTGTGATACTCTGTAACTTGGGGATCGTTGTCCTGGGCATCCCCATGTTTTTGTCATGCTTTTGTGTCTAGTTTGACTTTTGTATGCTTCTCTTGAAGACCTGATCCTTATCCCACATATTTTCTATCCTGGAAATCAGATTCCAGCCTCAGATAATTCCATTACCCTGGCTGGACCTGGTTGGTGAGCATTTCCCAGTTAATCATTCCCTGGCTATGAGCTCAATCACACTTGACAATGAAGATTTTTTTTTTTCATAAATAATAATTCTTCATAAGTCCCATTGATCAGACAGACTGCATCTGCTATGTTAGACACGAGTACGGGTATTTAAAACAAAACAAAACAAAAATCCTTTAAAAGGGTCCCAAACTTCCACATTCCCTTCAGTTTCCTCCTCCCAGTCAGTTTCTCAAGATGACATATGTCCCAGGAGCCACTCAAGACCTGAACTGGGTAATTTCCTCACCAGGCCCTGCTTTGAAGAAAACAATCACTGCTTAAACATAATGTGGGTGTTCTTCACAGACACAATTTTTACTGCTAAGCGAATGAAATTTCTGCTTCAGGAACCCCTTTTTCATGCTGGTTGTACAATGCATCTCTTCATTATGTGATTTTGAACCTTCTCAGAGGTACTGTGTATTCCTGATTATTAGTACAAGTCTTTCCAAGACATTCCCAGGCTGCATGAGGAGCAGCTGTGCCTCTGAGAAGTGTATTTGAAGAGTGTGTAATACCTTTGTAGTGACTTTGGCTTCCAAATATTCGTCACTTTTTCCTGCCAGCACTTAAGGAACTTTAGGCACTTAAACACTTCAGGAACTTTGTGAAATATGTTTTTTGTGTATTAGCTGCTGTGTGAGGGATGTTGGTTTTCAATCTGCCAGCTTTACCAATTCAAGTGATAGTGGCTCAGTGTTATCTTTTATAGACAATTTAAAATAGCATAGTTATTTTTGAAGAGTTGTGTTCAAATAATATGTCAAATTTGCATTAGGTTTGAGATTTTCTATATGGATTTTCATGTAAGTCCAAACAACATTTTTAGGCATATGAGCTACATATTCTGTATTGACAAAACTTGCGTGTGTTTAAATTTCCTAAGAACTGGATGTGGAAATCAAGTGAGAGTTGAGAATCTTAAAGTCTCTTCAAAAAATGCCAGCTTTAGGAAGGACCCTGGCAGTATGAATACTACCTTTAATATTATGCTTTTATGTTTTTTTACATATTTGTATATAGATCTGTCACTTTAAATTTCTTTCATATTAAGGCTGTTTAAGCATTTGATTAAAATAACCCTTTCTTGTCTGCCATTGCTTCTGTCTCTAGAGAAGAATATGGTTTGTGCTTTTAACAACTCCTTTTTTAAGAGAGTTGGACAGGAAATTATGCTGTGTGTCATTGTAACTAGAGGAGTTTGCAGTGCACACAATGCAAAGTGTGCACCAAAGATTCACCAAGTTCTAACATGAGACATTCTTTTGGACAGTGTGGTGTGGGCTCTGTGATAGCCCAAACTATTTAATTTTGGAGATAATGACAAGCTACTGACTGGCATTGAAAAGATGCTTGTGTGATTATAGTTAAGGTACAACATTTGGGAAGTTTTGCAGAGAAACAGATGCTGTTGCTGTGGGTGGCGTTGTCTGATGGGTTCCCTGATCAACAACAAAAGTTTGAATTCAGGAGCCGAGAGTTCTTAAACTGCATTTCCTGTGAAATAACAGAGCCTCAAACAGAGCCAGTTTCCTTGGTGGGAGGGAAGTGCCAGGCAGTAGAGGTGTTGAGGAGAGCTTGCCAGAGTAGCTGTGCACGTTCCCTGGCTGGTGGGAGCTGGGTTATGGCAGTGGTGCTGCCTGGCTTTTGCCACATTACCTGTGGCTGAAGCTCTCCTCGAGCATTATAAAACACTGCTGGCCCTGGCTGCGGGGGGAAGAGTGCCACCTGCTGAATCCACAGCATCACTCCTGTGCAAATGGGAAAAGATTTCAGGTTTTAAGGTACTTGAAAATCACTTTTTTAATCATGCGTTTTTGAACTTAAAATAATACACCATATATTCAGAATTTAAAAAAAAAAAACCAAAGAATAAAATTCTAAACTATGCTTCCCTAGCACAAGAGGAGCTAATTTAAAGTATCAGCTATATCAACAAATATAGAAAAGCAAGTAAACAGCGCATCCAAATTGATGACCATAAAGTGTCTCTTAAGTGTGGAATCTTCTGTTCCTCATTTAGTCACAATGATCACAATGTGCACCTCTGTTTTTATCATTTTATTTTAGATAAGATGGGAAAAAAACATCACACTGGGGGAGCCCCCAGGATTCTTGCATTCCTGGTGGTGGTAAGTACCAGTTTTCTTCTCCTCTGGTTTTCCTAGAATATGTTGATGTCCAGTTTCAGCTGCAGGAGGCAAGAAATTCAGGTGAACAGTGTAAAAAAAATAGAGGATCAGGATTAAGAAGCATTCTCTTATTAAGGAATAAAATAACAGAAAATTAGGTACAGAAACGGAAATAACAGAAAAAGATACTGGATATTGGATACAGAAAGAAAGAAATACTGCATAGCACATTGATAAGAAAGGAGGTGGCCTGGCTTTCCTTCTTCACCACCTTCCAGCACATTTTGCAGCTAAGGGGTCATTTCACATATCATAAATACTTACATTTGGAAAGAAAACACAGTAAATACAGAGACTGTGTAGATGTGAACTTGCTCAGTCTGCAGTCCACAGCTGTGTGTGTAGAATTCCCCAGGGGAGTAGAGTGCTCATAGGCAGTGCTGTGTAGCCGTGGTATTTATTCATTATTTTAGTATATCCAACAAGCCTGTGTTTGAAGAAATGCAGAAGTGCAGAGAATATGCCCAGCTGTCAGAAGTACAAGAATTCACAGGTTTTGAAATGGCCCCATTTGAACCAAAGTGATTTGCACAGCTGCATGGGAAGTGGGGTATCCTTTTTTGACCATTCTTTGACAGCTCTTGCTGTGTGATGGAAGCTTGGCAAGAACATGTCCCTTTTATCTCTAATGTCTGCATTATCCTTAATTTTGATTGTCTGCAGCAGAGTGCTCAAATTGTCCATAAATCCCTAATATGGTGCTGGATTAAGTTATAGAGGAGTAAGTCTAAACCAGTAAAAAACCGCTATGAAACTCCCAACAAATTTTATTACTCAAATATGTTATTAACTCATTCCAGCATAGACACAGTTTCATTCCAGAAACTTTGTGGTAGAACTGATTGGTATGTAACTATAGTTGAAGGAGTTTGTGGGGAAGACCAACAGGATTATGTGCCATAATACTCTTCCTTTTATTCTTTATGACCTAAGAAGATGCCCGTGCATTTTTTGTGCTTGCCCAGGCACCAGATCCTCAGGGAGCTTTGATTTAAGCACAGGACTGGACATTTGTCCACGGAAGCTGTGGCTGCCCCATCCCTGAAGTGCCCAAGGCCAGGCTGGACAGGACTCAGAGTAACCTGGGATAGTGGAAGGTGTTGGAGACTGGATGGGCTCTAAAATCCTTCCAATCCAAATTGTTCTGTGATTTCAGGAACCTTGACCATGGAAGGATTCCCAGTTTTCTCTCCAGTTTCTTTCCTTTCCATATTATTATGAATTCATTCCTTCCCGTGCTTTGTGGAAGCCGTTTGAGCAGTTGCTGGAGGGATAAGATTAAATGCACAGTAATACACATTGTATTTGTATTTATTACCCCAGATTCTTGGTCTGTAGTGCAGTGGTGCTAAAGGAGTACAGCACTGCTTGCCTCAGAGATCAGATGGCAGGACTTGTTCCTCACAGATGATTTACAAATCTAAATTCTTCCGTAGAGGGGAGTGTTCTCATTCTTTGGAGAGAAAGTGGCATTTCTGTATAGGAACATCCATGTGAGGTTTGTGTATGCCATAAAATGCACGTGAGCATCACAGTGACACTTTCACCATCCCTGTAACCTCTCCCTTGCAGTGTGTTCTGGGATCTCTACTGTGCAGCTCCAGAAAGACGAGAAACATGTGAACACTCAAGTGAAGCAAAAGCCTTTCATGACTACGTAAGTTTTGTGTGTCTTTACCATGGCTTCCTTAACTGCATGTATAAATGTGATAGAGAAGTATTTTGCACTGCAGTGGCTCAAAAACACAGGTGCTGTTCATATGTAACTCTCAGTTTCCTAGGGATACCTTAGAATTAGGAGTTCCTAATTCTTTAATTGCCAGCACAATATGGGTGACTCCTGGAAGCTGTCTCAGAGATCAAGGTGCTGTCCCATGTGTTAATGCAGAATAAAGAGTGTCCTTCTGCCCCCCATGCTGTGGACGCATGAGGCTGGTCACAAAGGCACAGGACAGATGGAAACATGGATGTGACCTGCCCAAATCTCTGTGCTCTGTCAGTGCTAAAGAAAAGACTGTTCTGTAGGTGGAATTGATCTCTGGCTTCCGTCAGGACCACCCTGGCTGAAACTGGGGTGGTTCATATGCTTTTGTATCCTGAAATAACCTGGAGATTTTTCACCCTAATAAACAATCAAGAGACATAGAATAAGTTAAATGCAAAATCAGCTGGTCAAAGACAACAGGAGGAATAAAGGATAGAAGTTTCATGACAGTTTTGCTGCCTTTGGGACTTCGTTCAAAACATGACAGGGGAGTCTTGAGTGAAAGTAGCTCTCACAATACAACTGTGAAAACTCTCCTTGAGTCTTTTCCAGGTCTGTCTCACAAGTAGTGTCTAGTTACTGCCAAAAAGTATTTCTATGGATAAAACTGACATTAGACTGCCCTATCCCAGTGTCTTATAAACACACTTCGGGAACAACAGAAATGATTCAGCAAAGTGACCATTTTGCATTTTCTGTTCTCAAAATCTGGTAATGGCTTGGCATCCTACAACGTGTGAGCTAATGGTGATCTAGCCTTGTTGTTTATTTGCAGTAAACACCACCTTAGACTCTGAATGCACCATCAGCACAGTCAGAGATATCCAGCTTCTTTCACCGATGTCTCTTTAACACCCTGTAGTGGTGATTAAATTGTGAGGGTGACTGGTTAAGGAGCTTGGACAATGTTGCACAGTCATGTCCTGGCTACACTGACCACTACACATAATTAATGAAAGAAATAATTATCAGAGAAAGGAACAAAGTTTTAGCGACATTTTGTACCCACAGAGTTGTTAAGGTCAGCCAATTTAGTAAGGTACATTCCTCAAATTAAAAATGAGGTATCTCTTGCAAGCGCATTAGTTGTGGTCATTTTGTCCTAATCTGTTGTAAATAAAAAGTTGCTGGAAAAAGAAAAGACTTAGCTATTAGTATTAGCTACTTAGTATTGTGTTTCCTTGTTATTAGAGGAAGGTTTAATTCCCCACTGAAGGAGCAGTTGTTTACAGGAATAGTGTAAGACCGTGAGGAATGACATTAGAGATTTAAATCTGGGCAGATCCAAAGCACAACAGTTGACTTCAGTGGGGGACATTGTGTTCTCAAAATTAAGTGTATGTAACAAAAGCCAAAAATCCGAAAAATGTAAATATTGTTATGAAACAAAATTGTGAAACAGAACGATCAGCAAGAGGAAATGTTCAGTGAAAAAGTATTTGGAGTCTAAAAGGAGTCCACAAACCTTTAAGCTCAGGAGAGTTTAACTGATTAGTAAGTCCACTATTGAGTCTAAATTTAGAGGTGTACTAGGAATTTGAGTAGGTGAATTAAAGTAGTTAGAAACCTCCTTTGGCATGTTCCATTAGCATTTCTACAGGCCTTGGAATATTACATGACCTTATTGCTCATTTATGATGTGTATTGTCATAATTCAGGAAAAGTGAGAAACTGCAAGTTCGGTGTGTCCTACAATTCTGTGATTGAATATTTAACTTACTGTATAAAGTCATGCTTGATGAAGAAAAGATAAAATTGTGGTATGATTCTATTTGCACATCAAGACAGGATGAACATTTATTTTAGAAACAATTTGGTTTACTTCAGAAATTAATTTGCCTGGTGTTTGTAAAACCAATTCTCTCAATATTTTAAGGTGGCAGGAAAAGCTCTGCATTGTTTTTGTCACAGTTGGGATAAAGTAATTTGATCCCTCACAAGTCTCACCATGCTCCTTGTTATCACTTAGGTTTTGCTTAGGACAGTCTTCATCATGGTTTTTGTGTCTGGTGTTTTAAGGTAGCATTGTAAGCTCATGTCAAAAAACAAGAGGGTGGTATTAGGATATAGCCAAGCAGATCTCACAGCAGAGGAAGATGAACGTGCAGGGAGTGAAATCCTGATCCACACAGTGTCTTGCCATCGTGGAGAGGTCAAAATCCCACCATCAGTGGGAGCTGCCGGAATCTTCCTCCTGCCGAGGCTGCCGGGGATGGTAAATCAAAACTCTGCTGCTACATTGCAGGTCAAGTAGTAGAGCATTTGTAGCTGTGCTGTCGTATCTGAAAACTGTTATTGTACGTACAAAACAGCACAGAAGGCTTGTTTATTAATTCATGCAAGCAATTCAGAATTTTTTATTAGGCATGTGTTCCACTTGACCTAAGAAAAACCGTTCCTGCTGAAGGGGTGCGTGGTCTGGCTGCTGCAGACATGGCAGCTGTAGCTGAGTGGGCTGTGTTTGGAGAGGAAATAATCTTGTCTTTGCTTTTGTGGAGAGAGAAAGGCTTAGGAATGCTTGATGGAGGAGGAAAGCACTTGCAGATGATTTAATGATTTGGAAATATTGCTGCCTCACTCGACATAGCTGCGAGTCAGGCAGGAACACACAGGTTGACTCATGAAATGAATGCGCAGAAAGACTGAGTTTCTTCAGGTTTACTTACAAGCTTTACATTATCTGAACTGCAACTGTAAGATTAATGCTGTTTGAGTTCCCTCCCCCTTCAGAGAGTGTGTTGTGGCTTGCAGCACTACAATGCTCATCGTACTAAAAATACACTAAATAGAAAGGTAAAGCCCAATTCTGGCTTTATAGAGAAGATTTTCCATGCTCATCCTGAGTTTAAGTATTTGCAGCTTTCCCCATATTTAGAATGGATTTTATGTTTATTTTCTGTCAAGATTTGCCACTGGATATGTTTTCTTCTGAGTGAACAGGGTTCTGAGCTGATTAGGTACATTTTTATCATTTTTTTAGGCTTGAAAAGATGCATGTCATGAATGTGCATGTGCTGGATCAGGGAGACAGCTCCTGGGCTGGAAGTTTTAAGATATATCATGTAGAATTGGAAATTGTTTCAGGTGACTCAGGAAAGAAAACTGTTGCTTGCTCATCCAGCCCGTTAATACTGCAGGCATTTCAGTGGGAGTAGCTTCATTTGAAGCAGAAAAATCCCCGTGATTTTTTTCCAGGTACCTGTTACTTTACTTTTTCCTGGAGGAAAACTTCTGCACACTTTGAAGTCTTGTGAGAAATCATGTACATGGATGGTCTGAGGAAAAATTCAGTCTTCAGTGTAGAATGGTTTGTGTTTCTTCACGATGTCCTGAGGAGATTTCTTCACCTCTCTAGTTAAGAGCTCTTTTTTCCACATTTTGAGATCTTCTCCTGAGAGAAGCAAGTTCCAACATACATCTCTTTCCACTTCTTTTCAAGCTGAAAACTGTGTCCAAAAGGGGAAATAAAAACTTTTAGCAGTACCCCATCTTCTGATGGCCACAAATGACCGTCCCGCTCTTCCTCAGGCCTGGCCATTCATCCCCATCTCTGGGTTGAAAGGGGTGGTACCTGAAAATCCTTTTTTACAAGATGATTTCTGTACATAGCAGTTAAGATATTTTTACTCTACAGAAATTTCTGTGCTCCTGTTATCTCACACTCCTGGCATTGGAAGTTTTTCCATGTGGTGCTGGTGCAAAGAAGGCGTACACTGTTTCTCACATGTAGCTGTATTAAAATCTTGATTATTTTCCAGTTAAGGTTTGATTAGTTCTCCCCAGCTCTTTGAAAGATCACTTCTGCTGTGGGCAAAGGTGTCTGGTGTGTGTTTGTGTCTGCCAGCAGAATTCCAGATAATGCACAGGGTAACAAACCAGAGACTCTCCTTGCTCCAGAGACTGAAATGAGCTAGGCCCACATCCTCTCTGCCCTGTTGGCACAGTTCAGTGCTGAGCTCTGTGACAGAGGGCTGTAGAGTGTACCAAAGACAATGCTGTCACTGGTTTTGTCCAGATTATTCCTTTTAAAGGTCATGAGTAGAGAAATAAAATTTTCCTAGAAGTTACTGAGCAGAGCGTTTGGACATTTGAGGTGGCTGCTCAGTCTCTGTGCACCTCTCTTCAGAAAAGTTGGGTCTCTGCATTTATTTCTAGGTTTTATGGGGAGAGAAATTACTACTTTATTCTCTGCACCCATCTCCCTTCAGCAGAACTAAGAGGCACTTGCACACCCTAAATGCCCCAAGTCTCCTTAACTAATCATTATCAATACTCAGTTTTTGAGGAGTTGTGAATACTTTTATGTCTGTTTTGGACTACAGATTTCCATGAAAAACCCGTGAGACTGTTCTCCCAAAAGAACTGTTTTGTTTCTGGTTTCATTAAACTGCTGTCCTCCTTCTCTGCCTTTGGTGCATCAGAGATGGAGGAACTTGTTTTCATTCTTGATTGCCTGACCCATCTCTTGATACTGCGACCTTCTGCAGGCAGCCTAGCTAGGGCAGCTTTTGCTTCTAGCTTTATTGCTGAAAATGGAATTCTAGGTCTGGTTTCCAGCTGTCAGTTTCTGTGGAGAATGCATTTTAAACTCCTTCTGCTTAAAACAGAAATTAAGGAAAAAAACTCCCCACCATCCTTATCCTCCAATAGAAGGGCAAAAAAAGACAAGTTGTCCTGCTTTGCTCCAGGGCTTTTGTTCCAGAGGCTGCAGATCTGAGTTACCTGTTAGTTCCTTACCTGAGTTCCACAAAGTTCTGGAAGGCCTTTGCATATTTACTGATCATCACTAAGTCAGTGATTTCACCCTCAGAATACGTTCTTCAGACAATTGATTTCTCTACTCTGTACGATAGTTCCTGTGTCCAGATGGAGAACAGGTTATTTCTTAAAAGTAGAAGAAATTTATCAAGTGGCTGTAGCATTCTTTTTGTAGTTAATAGGGAAGTGAAAAGAATTTCGTCTCATACATTCATTGTTAAAATTGTATTCTTTCTTTTTGTGTAAGTAGTATTCATATTTAATTTTGAATGAAGCGTCTTTCTTTGCTGCTCTTTTCATTCTGTGGAGATCATGTCTCACAGTGTTCAGGTATATGTGCAGTAAAATGTGTTCTTAAATATGGAAACCAGGAGAAAACAAAGAATTCGCTTTTGCTTTGAAATTCCATACCTGAGCACATTAAGTAAATCCATATGGCTAAAGATTGCACAACAGTAAACAATTAACAAACCATATTTTTTGCAGAATACTGTTTGGTGTAATCTTCCCAAGGTGGTGCATCCTTGACTTTCTCATGTGTGCAGCCAAAAATGCAGTGAATGTGAAAACTGGAGAAATGTTTAGGGTTCTTTTCCTTGGTGTAGGACACAGTTTTGTCTGCATGAAGGCCAGTGCTCACTGGGAGGTTTGGGGAGGACAGCTGAGGGTCTTACATAGAATTTACGCAGGCGAGTTGGGCTGCCTCAGTCTCCCATCTCCTTAATTTTATTGCTCAGTAGCTGTTCACTAACAGTGTGGAAAGGATTAATTAAAAGCATGCTCCAGCTCCCAAAGTGTGCAAACAACATTGCCCGGTGTCAGGTGTTCATGAGTGAATATCAGAATATTGCACTGGATCTCCAAGAGTATGAAACTTTTTTTGGCTCACCAGAAATTTTTCAAAGTTGAGCAACTGGGACTCCCCTTGGAATTCAGAGACTCTTTTTGCAGGAAAATCAGGATTAATTTCCTGTTTCCTGTTGCTAAGAAATTCCCCAGTTGAATTCTTGTTCTTACATTTTCATGAAGAGGGAAGATGTGTTTGTACTGCTCATACCATCCTTCTTCATCATTCCTTCCCATAAATTAGTAGAAAATATAATGGTTGGATTTGAGCTGCTCTCTGTCAGAAATGTTAATTGTAAGCTCGGATACAGAAATGTGTTGCTTCTTACAGGCAACGTATTTTTCCTCTTTATAGAGGTAATTTCCCAGGTAATTTTGTGCATTGCTTCTCTCTTAATGTGAGAATTCAGCCACTTGTTTCAGAGAGCACAGGCGGCATTTCCTCTCTAAAATTCCAATTGCTCTTCTTTAAGTGAATATTTAATTTCCTTGGAATTTAGAAGTAAAATAGTTAATTAGTTTGAGCTCAGTGGAAGCCTCAGACAGGATAAGGAACCACCATTTCCCCAAAGGTAATTTAGCTCCTCTTTCATGGTTCCCCGAGGGAGGCAGTGGACACATTTCTTTCTTTTTCCTCTTCTCTAACAACCATTTTAGCTTAACTTTCATTGAAAACAATGGGAGATAACAGCCATTTTAATGAGGGCAGGCTTTGGGAACATTCTGTGTGAAAAATAGTATTTATTTAGAGTGGAGCACCAAAAACATTTATATACACTGTATGCAGAACCATGCCACATTCATGAAAGGGGACAAAATTTGGTTTTCTTTTGCTTGGAGGCAGAGGAGGGGGATGTGAAGGCACAGGAAGTTAAGGGAGAAGTGACTGGTTGAAGAGATAATGTGGAATTCACAGGATGAGGTAGAGGCTGAAAGGCAAAGGGAAGTGGCTGGAATGCTCAGGCTGCTTCAGAGGAGCTTAATTTTTTTCAAAAACACAGGTAAAATCTGATTGTAAGTTTTTTTGGTTTTTTTTTGTAAACATGGATAGACAGACTGTTAACTTACTAGATACTTTAGTTCATGACAGGTGTCTCCATGGATTCATTTCTCTGCGTTCTGAAGTCAAGGGCTTTCTTTATAATTAAAATAAAGCTGAGGTCCTTCTGCTCTAAAGATGGGATGTGTCATTGCCTGGAAGAAGGCTCCACAGGAAATTTCTGACCAGTTCAATGGAAGTCCCAGGGTACTGCAATTTCTTTTCCTGTGTGGTTATCCTGATGAAGAACTTTCAACTTCAGCCATTTCTTAGAGTATTGTTGTTAAATGTATCCTGTGTAAAATGTGTTGCAATTGAATGAACTCTGCTCATTCAAATTTTAATTTTTTAATTTGCTCGAATGGATTATTTATGCTACCGTAGTGAAAGCTGTATTGCCGTTTAAATTTTAAACTTTACCATTTGGAGTGAACTTAAAAATCGAGGTTTCAGAGGAGAGAGGATATTTTTTCTTTTACAAATGAAAGCACTTAAGCATATACACACTTCATAGGATGTGATTAATACAGAAGTGGAAACCTTCTGGATTCTAGACATTGCATCAAAAGTTGTAGAAGCCTCCCTTATTTTGAATTTATTTCACCTTTAATATTGAGAATATACAGTCTACTGTAAGTTTAAGTAGCATTGAGAAATGTCCTGTTTCCAATCTTTTGTTTTAGTAGTTGTATTTTAAAAACATTTTATTTGTCACTGTTGACATACAGATCATCCTCACTCATGGCAGAGTGCACACAATATGTTCCTGCAGCATTCCAGAACATCACTAAAGGAGGTCAGGTTGTCGCTTTGTAACACTGGGAATGTTAAATGGACTAACTCTGAATGTAGAGCTGGACATTTTCTGGCATTAATATTTAACATAATGCCTTACATCAACAGAGCACAAACACTTGATCAATAGGGAGCAAGTGCTGGGTTAAGCCTTGCCAGGGCCTGCTCCCTCTGCTGACTCTTCCTCCCCCTCATGCTCTTCCTCCTGATGGTTCATCTTCCACAGAGGGTCCCTCCTGATGTTTATGGTTCAGGGTTTGCACAGTCCCACTTCAGCTGCTCACATCTCCCTGGGCTGAGCCTCTGCACCGATGCCATTTGGATTTTGCCTTTTTTCTTTTCTATGGTCTCTGTATTCTTTGCACATTCATTTGTGGCTCTGTAGCTTATTGTATTAGTTACTAGTTTACCCAGTAATTTTCCATGGCCTTTCCCTAAACAAAAAGAAAAATTCCAGAGCTCCAATCTCGGGGGGTACAGAGCCCCTGTGCTTTCTTGTCTCATTCCTGGCTCCCAAGGTTGGGAGCAGCTCTTGGAGAGAGATTTCATGGACAGAGCGCAGCCAGTGCCAAGGGAGGGCTCCAGAGAAAGGGCTGGACCTGGGGGTGGGGAATTGCATCACCACTTGTGCTCCTAATTGGTGCTTTTATCAATTACACTGATTTCCTGACACCTGTAACATGTGCTCACCCTTGTGGGGGTGGCCTTTTGTAGGCATATTGACATTACTGCCCCTGAAGGCCTCCAAATAAAGATCCACTTTTATAATACCTGCTTACTAAAATTGTCTTGAGCTTTGTTTCCAGTTTGGGGAAAAAAGGCAGCAGCAGAGCTGCCTCTGGTGTGTGGCCATGCCTTTGTCTGCACCAGGTTAAGCACAGCTGCACTGATGGGAAGCATTTTCCTTTTCCTCTTTGCCCAGGCTGGAGGCACTTCACCTAAATGCAATCTTCTTTAGCCTCATGAAAAGCAAAAGTGAAAGTGAGAGTCTTATGTCTGCACAATATGCCAAACACAGATTTTGTTATCAGCTCGACTGCTCCGTTAATACATCTAAGTGACTCATTTCAGACTTGCTTAGCACATTTCTGGAAAATCCAAGGACTTACAACTTCCATCTGCTCTCTAATATGATGAAAGATGAATCCTGAAGATCACAAATTGCAGGAGACGTGCGGCTCTTAATAAGAACAGCTGAACAACAAATGCCTTATGAGAGGTGGTGAAAAGTGAAGTAATGAGGAGGAAAGGCAGGGAGGCCTCTGGAGGGAACACGGATATCCATGGCTGACTAGAACTGTCACATCCAAACAGCACACTAAATATGAGATGCACATTACATAACAGGAGTCACAGGGAGCAGATAATGGTCTTTTTGAATTTTCTGCAGAATTAAGGCCTGGCTCTTACAGGCACTCATGTTTACATGGGTCCTCGGGCCTGTACAAGATGTGGTGCTTGGGAAGAAATGTGCAGCTCTGGAGACTGGGATACATTTAGAGGAAAGCTTGGAAATCCTGTTTCTTATTTTGAGATCTCTGCATTCTAAACATGATAACCACTGAAAACAGTAAACCTGTAGTGCACACAGATAGATGAAGTACAGCATTTCATCTCCATTTTCTCCCCTCCGGAGAAAAATGGAGATTGTGGCATAATCAAAGAGAACAAAAAATATTTAACTTGACTTAAGGTGAAAATCTGCACTGCACTTTGTCCTTGTAGCCTGTTTTATTGTGACCCCTCCTTAACTTCAGTGTACATCTTCAAAGTGCTGTCACAGCAACATCCACAGACTGGATTTATGCCACTTTGGGAGGACACCTGTAACAAAACTCAGATGCAGCAGTCTGTAACCCATCAGAGGTTCATTTACCCAAGAAAGTAGTTCTGTGCATAATTCACACCAGAAGAGGTGCATGACCTGTCTGGTTTCCTCTGACACAGGAAGTGGAAGACAAAGTTCTCTATAAGGTAGATAATAAATATTATGTTCTGAGACATAAAGGGTCTGGAAAACATTTTCCAGTTCTGCTTTCAGATCCGATTTCCATATTGCAAACCTAAATTTTAGTCTGAAATGTACTGAGATCGTAAGTAGTAGATAATTAAGGGAATGATTTAACCCCTGAGGTGAATTTTAATGTCTTTTCTGTTAAGAGAGTGGCAGAAAAATGCACAGACTGTGCATATGCATAGAGTTGAGTGTGACATTTCACTTAATAAATCAGTTTTACACCAGTAGGATTTCAGTGAGATTTGTAAAGGCGAGCAGTGAGTCCCCGTGGAGCATGACCCCATTGGCTTGGTCCCAGCCCTGCACAGATGTTGGGATCTGCCTGGACAGGTCCAGCAGCAGGATCAGGGACTCTGGCCCTCGCCTGGCAAACAATTTCATGGTCAAGTAGCATTTTATGTGTGAATACTCTGATTAGAGTCACACATGTTTGCAGTAGCAGGGTCACAGGAAACAGTACAAATGCAGTGGGTCATTCCTGTTCACTGTTCAGTTTTAGAGGCACTTCTCTGTACCAAAGTTATTAATTTATTTCATGTGGATTTTTTCTATGTATTTGAGGCAAAGACACCATTTTCCAGTTATGTCCATTGTGAAGAAAATCTCAAATTTTCTCTTTACAAGGACAAAATTGTTAAAGAGTGGCTGCTGGACAACCCTTAGATATCCCTGCAAAAAGCTTTTTGCTCCATCTTATGATCTAATTTATAGTATTTTATTTATCTTCCCTGTATTTTCATAGTTTTGTGTTACTCTGTATACACAAGGTGTTTTGTGAATCCCACTTCCAACTCCTTTATTTTTATTGCTCCAGCTGCTGTCCCCCCACTGCTGTATGGAGAACATGTGTTGGATTTCCTCTTAATAGGAAAAAGTGTAGCTACTTGACATCCTTGCTGTCTTTTCCTGATAATGTGCAGGATTTCTTCTTCCTGGAACAAGATGGATATTGGTATTTATTGTTGCACCACTGTAGTGTGTTAAGGGTTTTGTTGAAGCTCCTGTTCCCTAAATCATGTTCCTTAAATTGTACAAGGAACTAAGCTTTCATTATTGAAAAAAAAAATCTTTTTTAGCCTGATTATTTAGAAAAAACACGATCTGAGTGAATGGTGGAAAATAATAAGGTACCAAAAGAAAGAAATTTCCTCAGTAAAGCTGACATTGCTTCTATTCAGTTTCCTGAATTCCAAATTAGCACAAGAAAATGGTATTGAAGGCTAAGGTATCCAAGAGGGTGATTGCAGAAGAGGGCTTTAATAGGTTTTTCTTGTTCTACCCTGTTACCAGATGCTGTTTCACCCCACAGGGGTAGTTCTCAAACATTGATCATTAATAAATCCACTTTTTTCTGTTGCCACTAGAACACACAAGCACATGTAACTTTCCATTTTGGTGCAATATGGGTAATAGTTTACAAAGGGTAACCTGTAGTTTAAGATTCTTTTTAAAAGCCTATTTTTGGTTGCTTTATGTTTTCCTAAACTTCAGCAGTTGTAGCTGAGTTGTCTTTCCAAGATCTCTGTCCATTAAATGTCTCAGTGATGCTGCTGTGGCACTCAGGCACCTCTCAAGCTATCTAGTGACAGAACTGGAGCTTTATGGAGGTGGTTTTTTATTAAATACCTGTGTTCAGATGTGCTGTGCTTCTATCCCACATAGACACACAAATTTTGTTGTGCAGAACTTTCACATCCTTCCAGAAGACTCTCTCAGACCCCACCTCAGTCTTTGCAGTGTTTGTCAGTGACAATTTTTTGGTTAGTTCATGCTTTTGGGTTAGAAAGCTCTCAAGAAACAGTGTATTATTCACTTCTGAGCAGCCTCTGACTTAAAAAAAATATAAGAGAAAAAATTATCACCTTGGTATTTTTATTTTCTTTCTTCTCAATTTTCCCACTACCCAAATGCAAAGCAGTGATGATTTGTTAACAGTGTCAACTGGAAATGGCCCAGTTAACATTATTAACATCAGGTATAAGGTTTGAAAGGTGGTAAAACCTCTGGGTTTGTTCTGTGCCTTAAAAACACATTTAATGAGAACAGGAACTGAAACAGGTAGTAATTTGTGCCCTGGTGATTCTGACATCATGAATTAAATCTCAGCTATGCCTGCTCAAATTTTAGCTACCAGTACATGTTAATATAAGTACCCTGTTGGCGGCTCTTTTTTTTTCTTTCCTTCTTTTATTTTTTTAACACAAAAATGTGGAGTCTGCAGCAGCTGTTCCTGACATGAGATGAACTCCAGAGGTGCTCCAGCTGCCATAAATCAAGCTGCCTGTTCAAGAGGCTGAGTAAGGGTATTTATCTCTAGTAATAATCTCTTCTCTTAACAAAGAGCCTTTTTTTTTAAATACAGGCCTGATACTGGATTAACCAAACTCTGTAAACCAGTCACATAAAAGAGGTGGTGTATCCTGGTTTTGTCAGGAGCTTCTCAGTTTAGAAAAGTTACAGTAAAACACAGTAATTCAAATTAGATTGCTCACAATTTTCATATTTTCAGGTTCAGGTCAAAGGAAATATTTCAAGAAGTAAACATGCTTTTACATTCTAGATTTATTAGTGACTAGAAGCCACCTTAGAAAATGTGTTCCAGCTTTATTAAACACTGCCTGGAAAATGCTGCAGTTGTTAAGATATTGCCTGGTAGCAGAAACTGAATTATTGTTTGTGGTGGTGTAAGCACTTCTGCACAGCCATTGCCTAAACAGGAGAAGAATTCTGTAAGTTAGAATTGCCTTTTTTTGGTAGTAATTTCTGTGTTGCACTTTTGCTCAGTAAGCAAACCATGGAGCTGTTGGAGCTGCAGAAGTAGAATGTGTCCATTTTTGTCTTGTGGACAATACATTTCCTTGAACATTTTAACTCTTGTGCCATTGCTTGGTGCTTTATTTCATCCTGAGGCTTCTAAACTTTATTTCCTTTTTTTTGGAAGTCATGGTGGTGACATTTGGTTCCTCTGGTTGTCTTCAGGGAAACTTCAGATGCCCCAAAACACAAAATGCTGTTGGAGTTGTTAATCCTAAAGTGTGATTTCTGTGGAAATAAAAAGGCTTAGGAAGCCCTTACTGGTGCTGATTCAGAAATTACATTACATGAGGGTAGGAGTAGTGCAGAAATACTTGGTATTCTAGACTCTTGGTGAATTATTATAATTAATAGAGCTGGTCATGAAACAGAGTGAAGGTCAGTACAAAAGAAAAAACAGTCACAGGACAGTGTTTTTCAAGTGCCATTGATGATATGTCCTGTTTTCCAGAGACCAACCTATAGTAAATTAAACTTAAGAAATCTCCAAACATATTTATTTATAAAGAATTAAAAAGACAAGAATTTCTTGCAAGTTTCTTTTTGTGACACAGAGAATGTGTCCTTGAGCCTCCTCAAGTTTTTCCATAATTTTATCTGAGATTGGAGTGCTTCTTGCATTTGGGGGCATTTGCTTAGTATGGAGGAGAAGGAGGTTTTGAACCTACTGCTCCTGGTAGTGCTGTGGCTCACAAACCCTGACAGGCATTTGGCTGCTGCATAAAAAGGCATTTCCATACTCGTTAATTGGTTCTGCAGAAATTGCCAGAATTGAGCTGTAGTTCTGATTTAACTAATGGGCACAAGTTACAGGAGTTGCTTTTGGTCACACCTTTCCCCCAGTCCCATGAAGTACTGAGACAACATGACTTCCTTTACAAATCAGGAAAAACATTACTTAAACTACTGCTTTTAATTATTATTATTTTAAAATTAGATAATATTAATAAATATTTTAAACTTAGATAATATTTGCACAGATGAGGTGACCATTCTAAACACCTTTGTCTGTGGTAAATAACCCAAGGCACAGATTCTTTTTTAGCTGTGTTTTCCTTGCACAACTCACCATTCCAGACCTGTGCTTTATGTCCCTTTGTTTGAGAGCTCAGTCCTGAGTTCTCTGAAGCTGTGTTAAGGTAAGTTAGTTAAAGTTTTCATTTCATGTCAGCTTTGCTATGTGCAGGCAGGTATCCCATCATACAGTTCTGTGATGTAACAAACCACTTGTATCTTTATAAGAACAGTCAAAAAAGTCTCAAGTATTGCTCTCAAGCATGCTGAAATGTCAGACTTCAGACTAGCTATCAGCCTTGACAAAATACACACATTTTCTCCTCCTTTTCTCAACCCACACATTGTGGTGGTTATCCTCCACTGATCGGTGATTTTGCTTTTAAAATATATGTTTCTCCTTTTTTTTTCTCCTTAACAACACGAATTCTTGACAAGCCAAGGCCTCTGCTTTAATTTTTAATCCCATCCTGACAGACATTCCGATTCACTCCCTGTAACTGCACTAGAATCAAATATTATTGCAGATGTTTGATGAACCATAGAATTGGTTCAAGTCTCATTTCCAGTTACTTAGTTTCTAAATGTTCTCTTTGGGGACCCAGGCACTGCTGTCAATATTCTTTGTTCCAGTTGCTCAGCAGTTTGCAGCTTAATATTGTCAAAGGGTTTTTGTACTGAAGCAGCTACTGAAGTCAGAACTTGTTATGGAATGGAAGAAATTTAGAAATGGGCCCCCTGTCCAGTGTCAAATTGTGGAAAAGGCTATTATTTTAATTGCTGCGCTAGGTATTGATCAAAACAACCCAATATTGCTTGTGTCTGTGATCTTCTTGGTAGCTTTTTAATTAAGCAGCACCCCCAAAATTAAGAGTTCATTATTATATCCAGAAAGTTAAATCTGCTGCCTAAACTAGCAAACATTCTTTTCTGTATTTCAGTTTTTCCAGTGGGGTTTTCTTTCCGTTTTATTTCTGAAGATAGGCAATCAGCACACGCTGTGTCACTGTAGTACTTTTATTTTTGTAGATGCAAAGTGAAATGCTGAATTGTGTTGAGTAATTCATGTGCTGTGGTACTTTTGTACTGGTGTGCTGGAAGCAAGCTTTCATTTGCTGATTAGTATAAAACCCCTTTTTTCGTATTGAGTTGCACTGTGTCTGTACGTGGTCCTCAAACACTGCTCCCAGCATGAAGTCTAACACATGAAAATTTGTAAATTCATTGCTCTCCAGCAAAATCTGATTTCCTCCTGCTAATTTCAGGAGGACTGGGGAAAGAACAAGGACCTAAATTGTCAGGTCCTGATTTGTAAATCTGCTGCTTCACTGCCACTTTATTGGATATTTGGAAAGTCTGCTGCAAGGTTGTTCAGGATTTGGAGTACTTAAAAAACCTGCAATTTAAACTCCCAGAATAACTGATCAAGAACCAAGATAATATTTTCCATGGGGTAATATATAGAGCCCTTTAAAAAAATCAGTGTTGTTGCACCTGGAGTTGAATTTCCCAGGTGATTATTGAATAAATAGTTTTTTTAGGTAGTTTTAGGGAACCTTTTCGTATTTTTAAAATTTTGTTTTGGTCGCAAATAAAGATAGTATTTATTGCTGGATTGCACTGCAGTGAAGCTGAAATTATGTCTGTGAGATATATAAACATACATATATAAATATATCTGATGAATGCAGGCATTATAATCCATATGTCTCACAGCAGAACTGTCCCTAATTTCACTTTTCAGTTGGTGAAATAATGTCAGGCCCACCCATATCTTTCAGCAGCATTGGTGCTGAAAGCAATCCCATGTTCCAGAATTAATATTGCTGCTTCTCACAGAGACTGAAGGAGGAGGAGGAAGAGAGTATTTAAGCCTTCAGCTGTGTGGTGGATAAGAACGGGAACTGCTTGAATGTTGACCTGCTGGAATGTGAAGCTGAAGATGGAAAATTCACTGATGTAGTTGAGAACTTGTGGTTTTGAGTGTGGGATCAAAACCACTTCTGGATCAAGGTGGCTCAGATGTGCAGGAATAGCTCAGGAGCCTCCAGCAGCTCTGCGTGTTTATACCACTGAGAAACTGGGATTCCCCAGATCAAAGGGGAGATTTTCTGGAGATAATTGATATTTTAAGGTAATTAACGTTGTGGTTTCCAGCTTGCACATCCATCATTTGCTTTCCCCCCCTGCGCTGTCTGACAGCAAGACGTGAAATCCCCAGCCAGCCCAGCTCTGCAGGAGCAAACACTGCAGGTCCTCACCCTGTTTGCTCTGACTCCTGGGTTTGTCCTCCTCTAACCACATATTTGAACAGAGCTCTTGGGTAAACTGTGCTGTCCTCTCTCTTTTTTCCCCCCTACCAACTGCTGTCCCTGGCAGGCTCCCAGCATCCGCTTCCTCCCGTGGGCTGCGGCAGCGCCGGATCCCTGCGGAAATCCTGCGGCCAGCCCCGCTTCCTCTGGACACAGATCCAGCTCCTCTCTCTCCCTCTCTCTCCAGCTCTGCCATCCCTGCACCCAGCAGCTTCACATCCCCACATCCCCCAGCAGCTCCCTTGGCTCTCCCTCTCCTGGTTCTGGATTCCTGCTGAACTCTTGGCTGTTGCCCTCCCCATCTTTCTCTCTGTATGATTTCACTGATGTCTTACCAATAATAAAATCCCAGCACAGTAACACTCAGTGTGACCTTTCCCCTCTTTTGGTCTGCCTTCTCCCCTCTCCCTGCTCACTTTTGTTCTGCCACAGGTTCAGGAAGGGGTTGTAGCTCTCCTGCTGCTTGTTGCAGTTGTTCAGCTTCCTTCTCTTGCATTCTTTGCATACTTCTTCACCTTTCTCTTATTAATTGCTATTCCCCCCTGATTTATAACTAAAGGCTTTTAATCCTTCTTTTCTAGAAGAACACGCACACACATACACCAAAAAAATTCTGATTTCCTTTTCCTTGAGCCACATCACTGTCTGTCATCAGCTTTTCACCCCTCACTGTGTGTGTTTGGGGCACCTCTCCTTCACAGGCATGAGGGACCTTCTCCAACTCAGACTTTGCCTGTTTTATTCGCATGAAAAGTCTGATCCATTCTTGACTTCATTCATCCTGTGCTTCCTTCAGTGCCATTGATGGCTTGGCTGTCTGTTCACCTCCTGACTTGCCAGATGTTCCTACATTGTTTCCTACAGTGACTTTTCCTCACCTTTTAGCCTCTCTCATCTTTCTGTCCCTTTTCCTCTGGGTATATTCACTCTTTGGTCATTTACAAACACAAACACAGCTCCTGTCTTCATACGTCTTATCTATTCACATCTTCAAAAATTTATCTTCTCCAAATCAGTATCCTAGCCTTTCTCTTGCACCTTTCCTTTTGAGGAGATTGGGATAATTAAGATTCCAATTTTCTTCTTTGACTGCCTGGCCCTCAGCCTTTTAAACTTGGTATCTCCTTTCCCTTGTTCTTACCATAGCCAGGAATCCTTTGAGATCTGCTGGTATTTCCCAGTCACAATATATATATTTTTTTCATGCAAGTCTTTCTGTAGATCTGAAATTACTTTCTCTGTGCTTGACCAATATATTCATTACAGAGTTGTGCTTTGCTCTGGCCCTCAAAAATTTGGGGTTGCTGTAGCACCCCAAATATAGAATACCCCAAAAATAGAGCACATCTATAGAAATCCTGCCTGTAACCAGGTACTTACTTTCCTTGCACTTTCCACTGCTGGTTGTTGATTCTGTGCCTAAGAGATCACACTCTACACTTAGCAGTTACCAATAAAAAGTTAATAACCTGCCATAATACTATTTTTGCCCTTCCTGCATAGATTTTAAAACCATCATTCCAATCTTCTTCTTTTCCTTTCTGTTAAAGAGAAGCTCTCTCAATAATCTCAGGCTTCTCTTGTTACCATTCTCCAGATTAATCCTTAAACTTGACTTTCATGTCTTGATTGGGGTTTTTCTTTGTTTTCAGTGTTTTTTATGCATTAAAAGTCAGGGAAATGCGCTGTTAATATGGTTTGTCTGCTGCCTGTGTGGTGGTCAGTATTTTCTCTTTCTTTCCTTTATTTGTCCTGTTTCTCTGTGTCCTGTTTGTAGTCTTGGATGTTCTGGTAGCTGAAATATTCAGGGTATTTATCTGAGACATTGTAATTATTTTTGCCTTGTCTTGGGAAGACCAATTGGGGATTTCTTCAGAAACAGTCCTGCTTGGGGTCATTAAGAAGAATATGTTCATTTTGGTGCAATGTAGCCCTCATTATATCTGGCAGAACAAAAAATAATTCTGGTCTTAACATGACACAAGGATATCTTGCAGAGCTTGGACAACTCTTTTCCCAGAATTTCCCATCTAAGTAGGATCTGTTCCACATCAGCTGCTGCCCCTCTGTACCCTGGGGACAAGCCTCGTACAGACACTTCTACCTTCCCTCACATCAGTCTTTAAAAAACATTCATTTTGCTCTTTCCTTCATATATATCAGTTACCAAATAAATCAATAGCAAGACCAAAGCTGTTGCACGTAATTGTAAGTAATAAAATCTCTGTTTATATTTAAACCAAAGCGCTACAGACCATTTTCAGTTTTTCCAGAAAAGAAAATATTTTTCCAGATATTCATAGTTCTGTTAGTGTCAAATATTCAGGCTTTGTAAGTGATGTAAATGTCATAGGTAGTAAATGGGGAGGAAAAACCCATTCTCCTCAAAGGGAGATTTTTGAAGTTTAATGTTGCAACTCCTTTGAATCACAGAATTCTGGAATGGTTGGGGTGGGAGGTACCTCAAAGCCACCCCTGCCCTGGCATGGACACTTTCCCCTGTCCCAGGCTGCTCCCAGCCCCAGTGTCCAGCCTGGCCTTGGGGCAGCCACAGCTTAGGCTGGACAGTGAATAAGACCTTATGACCAAAAATTGTACACAGAAAATGTTTAAACCAAGAAGTTGAATTAAAATAGACCAGAGGAGTCAAAGACGTGCCCTATTATATTAGTAAGTTTTTGGAAAAAATATCACCAAATTACCAAATACCAATGTAACTTAAGTTTGAAGAATTTTAGCTGTTCCTTAGTATGTTTTTTTGTGTAAGGAACTTGCTTACCAGTTCAGTGCTGTATGCTGTGGGTTCAAATAAGGTAATGGGATTGATGTGAAATTTTACATTGATATCTGTTCAAGATTTAGAAACTTTTCTTAAAACCATCAAGTAGTCTTACTTTTCAAGAAAGTCATGTTAGTGTCATTAACAACATTATAGAATACAAAGGTCACTATTAAATGTATTAGGGTTTATTTTCTCCTGAAATGGATTGCATTTTTTTTCTGCAGTTTTCTCTCAGTTCATTTTTTGCCGCTTCAAGTGTCCTGGCTATGAATCCATTGCTCTGACTATAGGAGGAAAAACTGGTTTTCTCCTTTTTTTTTCCCCCTCCAAGTCTTTGCCTGCCACTTTTTGTACTAATTCTGCCACCTTTATACCTGTTCCATGCAGAGGAAGTGAGGTGATCCCTTATCTCCCAAGGGTGCAAACCCCCAAGCAACCAGCCCTTAATGTCCCTCTTCAAGTGCAGCTTCAATGCATCCCAAACTTTGGAGAGGTTCCACAAAACCTTAACATTATTAGCTTGTTTTCTGCCCTTCCCAGCAGGAAGAGTAACCCCCCCTTGCTGAGAAAAGAGAAGCCTAATTTTTAGAGTTGATAGTTGAAACTCGTCACACAGTTTGAAATATGAAAGAGAAATTAAAAAGAAAACCTTAAACATGAAGAGGCAAGAGCGTGTGCATCTGTTCCTCTCTCATCTGTAAGAGAAAAAGAATTCTCTGAATTGGATCTGGGTAGATCTGAGGAAGAAATTCAGGAAGGATTATTCCCCTCGGGTGCACATGTTTGTTTTTTAAAACAATGATTGAGTTATTTTAATACTCTGAATGTTCATCCTCATGTACAGCGCAGGAAAAATAGAATAAGCAAAGGAGAAAATATTTTCCACTCAGCATCAGTGAAAAAAAAGAACTGTTGCCTTCTCCATGCAGATTTGGAAGATCTTGTCTGAGTAAAATAGGGACTCCATAATAGAAAATCCAAAGATAATAATAATAATAATAATAATAATAATAATAATAATAATAATGGTAGATAAGATTGTTTGAACACAGCTATAACCTTTTCAGTTAGCCATGATACAGCCTGAAAGTGAACTCCTGCCCACAGGTTCAGCTCTGGAAGATTAGATCTCAGGTAATATCTTATTATCAATGTATTTTAGATGAGACGTTTTTAGATTTTCCTGCTCTCCGGGCATTTCTTTCTGTCTCTTTGCTCTCAAAATGAGAGACTACCTGACTAGCAACAAAAGCTTTCTGTAGCTACACTGGAGAGGGAAGTAAACTTCTGTTTATTCTAATATAATTCTAATTATTGTTCTGCCGCAGAAGAAAAAGCAGTGATAAAGCCGGATTATACAGGAATTTTAAAAGTCCTCTGGGAAGCTATTCCTGGCACTGCCAATGACACAGAATTTTCCAGTTTCAAAGTCAGCCTCTTTGGTGTGTGTGACTGATTTCTTTCATAATTCACCATCAGACTTTTAAGTATCAGAATCACTGTGTTTCATATATTGCAGAAATTATATTTGTCAGGCACCATACAGAATAAAGAACAGGTATGATTGCACTTACAACGTTTATTTAATCAAAGAATGTGGGAATAAGTTCAGACAGTAAACACAGACAGTGAATGTTGTTCCTGGTCTTTTCAAGTAGTCTGGGTATAAGAATTTCAGTAAGTTCTTGAAATGGCAAAATAGTAAATGTTAAAAGCCATAAAAGAGAGCACTCAGAAGTCGTTGAGTGTGGTTTTCAGGTTTTGTGTATTTTGATTAACTCCTTTTCCATCAGCTGGTTCAAAGGTAGAGGGAGGACTTCAAGTGGTTTCCTTTTATTCTTTCCCTTACAATGCAGAAGGAAAGGATAACCTTGTAATTATTTATACATCTTTATCTCCACGTGGGAGTCAGGTGGGGAGGACTGAGGAAAATGCCCACTCTGAGGCAGAATTCTGTATGAAGATAATTTCTCTGCCTCAGGTTCTTATCTGTAAACTGGGCATAAGTGTCCTTTTCTCAGATCTCCTGTCTCTGTTTAAAGCATAAATTACCTGTAGCAAAAATTACCTCCTTTTTATTTATACAACTTCCCCCATCATCCATTATGATTTGCCTGGGTCTTTTTTTTTATCAAACTGCAAATGGTAGGTGATAACAGGCATGGGGAGCTCATTGCAAATTAAAAAAAAAGCCTTAAGACAGTCTGAAATTTATTAGCACCTGCAGGCAAAGGCTAAATAGACTATAGATGTTTTGGGGCATATTTTCAGATGTGCTGTGTATTTGTGTGTGGAAGTGAGAAGTGAGGAGTGGCAGTCAGTCTATAGCTCGAGTAATGCTTCTTTTATTCAAGTTTCACTTATTTCTTTACACAGCCACTGTCAGCTGGCAGATTTAGAGCCTCTCAGAGTTTCATTCCCGAGTGAAAGAAACTAAATAAACTGCATAATTCAGACATGAGCCAAGGAAAGGATACTGGTGTGCCAGCAGAGAGGGATGGAGAGTCTGTGCAATCTTGTCTAAATTGTTACAATAATGGAGGACTTCAGTTTGGAATGAAGTGGGTGAATAGCACAAAACTTCAGGTATGTTTTTTCAGCACATTAAAGACCTTCTCGAGAACAGTTAGTTGGAGAGCCAACATTATTCTCAATGTAATATTAAATACCTAACTGAAGTTAATTTCAGATGGAATGGCTGAGCCACCAGTTTAATAATAATTACAGTATAATTAAATTCAACATCCTAGGGGGAGATAGAGAACCAAGAGGCAACACAGAGGAGACTAAGCTTTAGAGGAAGTAAAATCAGATAGTTAATCAGACAGACACTGAGGTTAAAAGCTAAAAGGTCTAGTGGAGGCATGGTCTGAGAAAAACCAGCAGTTTCTTAAAGGTCAGTGTTCCACTGAACAGGAAGGACAGGTAAGATAGGATGCTTTACTAGTAAAGTGAAAAATGCTCTTCAAAGGAAAAAACACAGGGAATTCTGAAATATTTTCATGAGGTGAATAGTAAAGAATGTAAATTTCAGCAAGGAGTGTTCAAGGGGAAATGAGAAGGGAGAAGAGGACTAAACAAATTTTCTAAGTTCATCAAAAGCAGCCTGGAAAATAAGCAGTCTGTTGTTTAAAAGTCAGGACCAGCCCTGAAGTGCTGCACAGAACCGGTGTACCCATAGGGAAGAGGGTCTGGAGCACTGCAGGTTCACTGGGGAGGATTTTTGCCCTGGCAGGTGCCACCACACAGGGTCACAGCTGCTCCAAGCACACTGGGGCAGAGGAAGCATCTCCTTTCTTCCCGGGGCACAAGAAGGAAAGAAGCAGAGAAAGCAGGGCTCTGGGCACAGCAGAAAATTTTTTCTCAAAGTGGGTAGGAGCATTAAAAAAAGGCTTACCTGAACAACTGCCCAGCAATATTAAGCAGACAACCTCTTTTGGTGAGTGAGTTCTGTGTTTAATGATCCTGACTTCTTGGAAACAACACTTAAATGCTGAATAATTCTCAGTTTTAACAATATAACTGTAACCTCTGGCTATTGGATCTTGTGATGCTCCAGTAAGGTTGGTGAGCCCTTTATGATCAAAGATTTTCATCTGTTTGAGTGCCTGTATTCACAGATAGAATAATTTTAAACAATCTCTGTTCAGAACTGGGTGTTGAGTATCATAAATATTCGGTTCAGAACTTACTCAGCATCTTACACACTTCTTAGAATTGTCCTTGAAAAATTCCACTATTTACAGAGTTTAGTAAAGTGTTCTAATTGTTGGCATTCTGCTGTTTGGTTTGCACTCCTGCCACTGAAATGTTTAATCCTGCTTATATATAATAATATAATTGCTATATAAATTAATATGTGCAGAAAATAATTGTTTAAAAGATTGACAAAATACACCATCGGTAAAAAACACTACTTAATTGTACACATGATGTGTAAATGCACGGCTCAAGCTAACCAGTTTTTCTCACACAAACCTCTTGTATTTAACATTCTCATGTTGTATTTGTGAGATTTTTTTTCACTTTCTTTTTGCAAAAAGTATTTCTGAAACTGCGATTTGAGGAAGTTCTCTCCTTAGTTATAAAAAAACACCATATCTCTCAGTTTCAATTTATTTATGATAACACAGGAAAATAAGCTTGTGTAAGGCTTGCATAATAAACAGGGTGTGAATCAGTATGGAAAATTTTATAAACTCATCATGAAAAATGTGTGTTAGGGCCTCATCTGGCTCCTGTGTGCATTAATGTTCACTGCAACCACCAGAGGTTTTCTTCTTTCCAACCTCTTGCCCGTACTTCTAGGATAAAAGTGCTTTTTGGGCCACACAGAACCAGCTTTGGTTTGGGATTGCTTTCCAGAAAGGATTCTGAACAATTATTTCAAATGGTACATTTGCTACGGGAAATAATTGCACAATGAGCTAGATTTATAATATTAGATGCTACTGTTTTTTTTTTTTTTTAATGAAGAGTAATTGTGGTGCTGGTAGGCTGGGTGGGTAATTGGATTTTGAATGGTGAGGGAGGAGGTCAGTGCTCTCGAAACTGTGCATGCAGTGCCTGTTGCTGGTGGTGGCTCAGATCATCACATTATTGCTGTTGGAGGGCTGGGGTGTGCTCAGGGTTCCTGTGTACACACCATGGGAAGCTCTTCAGTGCAGAGCCTGAACTCACAGAAGGCGTGGAAACCCTTCTGAACCGGGGCAGGATTAAATAATCTTAGCATAAGATACATTTTTAATGTAAGAAAACAAATTGTGTAGCTTCGCTGTGACACAGTTTTTCATTTAACCCTTCACTGATGAGTTGCTTTCTCCATCAGCTGATACCTCTTGAAATCTGTCTTCTAAAAAGATAAAATGCAGAAATATTTTCAGCCATTCCACTACTCTTGTGTAGCAGTACTCCTGTGAAGAGGACACTCTTCTTCACTATCCAAAGTAGTGTCTGACCACTTTGTTTTTCCATCAAAGTGTCCTTAGTTTAAGATATTTTTACGTTTTAAAATACTCTTTTATTTGATACTTGCAGATGTCTTTTGGTGGGAAAGAAATTGTGAGATTTCTAGACAGTGAAAGGACTTTTTTGGTTTTTCTTTCAGGCAGTATTAATGCACAAAATCCCTTGTATAAAGTAATATTTAAGGCAACTGCAGACAATGTCTTCGAGATAGAGTCTCTTCCAGAATAAACGTGAGGGTGAGAGTGAGAGTGAGAGTGAAGAGAAAGCAAGTATCTCTGAGTATTGATGTTTGGATCATTTATGGGAAAATGTAATTCAGTATGAGCTTGAGTACATTAGTTCACCAGCATTTTATAGCAGGAATTTTTGCTGTTGCTTTACTCATTGTACAGTACTTTTAGGTTTTGGGGTTTGTTTGTTTGGATGTTTTTTTTCCCAAGAAGAACATAAGCAGCATAATTTTGTGTTTTGTATCCTATCTTCGAGAAACAAGTAACTATTTCACTAGACTTTATATACTGTTGTTATGTAAAATAGAATCACAGAATCATGCACCAAGTGGTTGGGGTGGGAAGGGGATTTAAAGCCCACCCAGTGCCATGGCAGGGACACCTCGCAGTGTCCCAGTGTCCAGCCTGGCCTTGGGCAGTGCCAGGGATGCAGGGGCAGCCCCAGCTGCTCTGGGCACCCTGTGCCAGGGCCTCAGCACCAGCCCTGGCTTGGTTAAACCTCCTGAGATGCCCATGGGCCACTCCTGGGGTGTCCAGGTCCCTGTGGATGCCCTACTGTCCCTCAGGGGTGTCCCTGCACCCTCAGCTCAGTGTCACCATCTGGTGTGCCTCTGTCTGTGTCACTGATGCAGATAGTAAATATCACTGGTGGCAGCACAGACCCCTGAGGGACATCGCTGGTCACTGGTGTCCATCAGGATTTTGACTTTTTTTCCAGTCTCCTGTGGATGTGCCCATCCAGCCAATTCCTAATCCACATAGCAGCCAAATCCATCTCTGTCCAGTGCAGGGAGCAGGGTGTTGTGGGGGTCTGTGCCAAAGGCTTTGCAGCAGTCCAGGTAAATGCCATCTGCAGCCCTCCCTTGTCCACTGAAGGAGCCATCCCATCAGAGAAGGCCACAGGTGTGGTGTTTGAGGGTCCCCAGGACGAGGTGAAGATGAGAATTTGACTCCATGTTCTCAGAAGGCTGATTTATTATTTTATGATACCATATTATAAAAAAGAATGCTATACTAAAACTACACTAAAGAAAGAGAGAGGATACATCAAAAGGCTTAGCAAGAATGATAAATAAAAACCTTTGACTCCTCAGAGCCTTGACACAGCTGGACCATGATTGGTCATTAAATTAAAACAATTCACATGGAACCAACCAAACATTCACCTGTTGGTAACCAATGTCCAGACCACATTCCAAAGCAGCAAACACAGGAGCAGCAATCAGATAATTATTGTTTTCATTCCCCTCTGAGGCTTCTCAGCTTCCCAGGAGAAGATCCTGGGCAAAGAGGATTTTTCAGAAAATATCATGGTGACACACGGTTTGGTCAGGCAGGACTGGCCCCTGGTGAGGCCATGTCCCAAGTCCCCTCCTGTCCTCTCCACCTCAGCAGAGCTTCCAGGAGGGGCTGTCCAGGACCTTCCCTGCAGGGAGGCTGACAGGGCAGGGTTCCAAGGTCCTCTTTCCACCCTTTCTAGAGAAGGGGGCAATGTTTCCCTTTTTCCAGCCACCTGGGACTTCATCCGACTGCCAGGACATTTCCAGTACGCTGGAGAGTGGCTTGGCAGCTCTGACCTCCTGTCTGACAGAGCTGTAGAAGCCTCTCCTGTTATTCTGTGTGTCCCTTGAGAGGTTCAGCTCCAGCTCTGCCTTGTCCTTCCTCAGCCCAATTCCTACACAACCCACACTCACCTCCAGACTCTTCCCAGGTCACCTCTCCTTTCCCACTGCCTGTGCATTTCCTTCTGTCCCTTTCCTGTGTCCAGCAGTGTTGGGGTCTCTGCTGCTCACAGTGACCCCAAGATGTGTTAGAGAGTCTCTGTTCCCAGCCCAATGCTCAAAGAAGGAGTCAGGGCTCTGCATTTCTCAGTCTCAAGGTTGTTTATTGTTCCTTATCTATAAAATTCTTTCTCCTGCCCTGCCCAGGTCCGCTCAGCAGGACAGTCAGAGGCACTCTGCCTGCCCCAGGGCAGGGTTATCTTTTTATACTAAAAACTACCTGTACAATATTTACAGTCACTTTCCAATACCTGTCACCTGTGTTAGACACTGAGCTTCTACTCTAAACCAATCCCAAAGTGCCAACATCACCCAGGAGATGGAGGCCAAGAAGAACAAGGAGAAAGGCTGGACATGCCCAGATCCCTCCATCTTGCCCCCTGAACCCCCATACCAAAAACCCCAAAATCGACTTTTCCACCCCATGATAAATTCACTGTCATTCTGCTTAATTTGTCCTGGCTTGCAGATCTTCCTCTAAGGTTGGTAACTTGCCCCAGGGGTCACAATCAAACCCACAGGGGCATCCTGGGCTCTGTGCCAGGGTCTCTGAGCCCCCTGGCAGGGTCTGGGCTGCTCAGGACAGACAGAGGGGTGTCCTGGGTCCTGACACAGCACATCCCTGCTCCTTGGTCTCTTGCTCCTGTGGATCAGTAGCTCTTGAAGCTTATGGGAGTCTCCCTTAAAGATCTTTAAGATATTTCTATTTAACACAGAATCAATTAGTTACTGGCATCACATCAGCTGTATTTGTTTATTTTAGAAAACAGTATCATAGATGTGTATTGAAATTCAAGGATATTCTCTTGATTTTGGGCAGTTCTTAAGTGTCTCTTGCTGAAATGGAATTTTCCACTTCTCTAGGTGGGCATTAGAAAAGCCATTTTGTCTTCAGTACCTTCCCCTAACCTACAGCACAAGTGGGCAGGGCAAGATTTTCTCCTCACCTTGTGGATGAAACAAGATGTCAAGAAAATGTTTATTTATTTCTGAACACGATTGCCTTTTCCCTACTTCCCTCCACTTCCTTTCCACTTTTCCTCAAGTGTTTTTTCTTAGATCCTTGAGTCCAAAGCAACAGTTTTCTGGGACCTTAAAAATAATAATCATTCTTACACAGAGGCCTGCTGCAGTTACATCCAATCATGAGTACAACACGTGGTTTAAGGAAGAGACAATGTGATAAAAAGGGTTGGATGTGGGGCTGCCTGCACCCCCTGTTGCCATTGTCTTTATCCTGTTAACATTTTTTCCCCAAACCTGCTGTCCTGCAAAATGGGGGAAGTGAATATTGCCATCTCCAAAATTCTTTAATAGTCCTAAATATTAAAGAACACACATTATTTGTACTATAAATAGAAAGTAATGGAAACAATCTAATTTGAGTACTAACTTTGCTCTGGTCAAATTTTCAAAAAACACTTTACCTTAGTTTTCTCAGTCTTCTGTTCCCCCCTGAGTTTGACATTAATATTCTGGGGCAGGCTTTCAGCCAGGGTAACACAGTGTAGCCTGATCAAAGTCAAAAGGAGTACAACAATATTTACAGTTCTGTTATCTGCAGTTATTTTGGTCACAAGAGCCTTTGACCATGTTGCACAAGAGTATTACAAAATACCTGTGGCGTGGGAACACAGGCATGAGCATCTTTACCATTTTTTTCAACTTTTAGGAGAGTGGCAGATGTAAAGGAGACTTTTGTGCAAAAAAACCCAGAAGCTGGAACAAACTTTCTATTAATATATACATATTTTAGTTGTAATTGGTGATTTTGTATTAAAATTTGGGTAAACCGGTTGTCACAACCCCACCCCTCCCTTCCAAAACCATGAAGGGGGTTGAACTTGTTAATTTTTGGTTAATTTTATACAGATGTATAAAACTTTGCTTCAAAAGATGTCAGAATCAAAAGAATATTTCCAATATGAAAAGGCTCTGTCTTCAATTGGTTCTGCCAGTTTTCTGAATGTCCATTGTGAAATTAGTTATGGTTCATAAATAGCCATATAAGCCTGATTAGCTCTCCACCACCATTAATGATCAAACCTCTTGCCTCTGTGTTTCTTTCATTCTGTTACAGTCCAAATTAATTTTACTGAATGGTCACAGTTTTCCATGTCCCAGCTGGGATCTCACAGATCATTTCTGGACTGACATCAGTGGTTTCCTGTGCTTTACCAAAATGACTTCAAATTCCACATTTATGTTTGCTTTCATGGTCTCATAATCACTCTTTATTGTTATATATTTATTCTGCCAAGATTGATTAAAATACATATTCTGTTAATTTGTAGGTGTGCTATCCATTTTGAAGTTAGCACTTGATAAATTTTATCCCTTTGAGGGTCATCCTGTCCATCTCTTTCTTCACCAGTGATATTCTGTTCCTTCACTGCTGAAACCTCCAACTTCATGAAATTGCCAAATTTTATTGAACTCTCCTTCAATGCCCGTGACTGTACAAATACCTTTCACCTTCCCTGTGTTTCCCAGTGTTCCATGGAGGGTTTGCACAGGTCCTCATGGGATCGACCTCCTTAGGTCACAGACAGGCTTGGGTTGGAAGAGTTGTGACAGTTTTTTTAGCTTTTAGTTAGAAAATAAGTTAAAAACGAGCAGAGAAGAGAAAATGTTCAGTGTTTTCCAAAGCTGAAAGGTGTCATGAATAAAAGGGAGTATCATTCTGACAGAGGCAAAAGTTTTTGTTCCTCTAAAATTGCTGACACCCTATTCCTTTAAAAGCCTCGGCCATAAAGCAGGCTGGCTCCTGGTACCTCAGTAAATGGTGGATTGCAAAGCATGAGTTATTTATTTTCTTAATAATAATAAATAATAAATAGTTTGGTTTATATACTAAGAGTGTCTGAATAGTAAGGCCTTAATAATTACATATTATATGTGTTGCCAGAAAAAAATATTATTAATGTGAATTTTATTTTTAATTTAATTCCAGTTTTGCCTAATATTTGTAGATGACAACAAAATAAGGGTGTCACAATTAATTAATTTAGTTTTAGTCCTACTCAAATGGTAACATTTGCAGGTTCTGACATCTGTCCATCTGTGTACATGCTTATCCTGTACTTCAGTCTGGTTTATTATGTCCACCTACAAGTTCTGCACTCAAAGTAGTTTTCAGCACAAAATCAAGAGAGAAAATCTTGGCCAGGCTTATGTCCAAACTTCTCTTTACATCCATAAGTTCAGATTTTACTAGGATTTCTGTACTGAATTCTTACAGCTCTGTCCTTGACTATCAAAGTCCTTAAATCCAGTGAGATAAGGTTTTAAAGCTCTTCCTTTATGAGATATTTTCATGTCAGAGCCATTGAATCTGTCCCTTTCATTTAATGATCTCAAAACAAAAAACAAAAAAAAACCAACCCAAAACCACAAAAACAACCTGTAAACAAGCCTTTGAAGAGGATAAAAAGAAAATTCAGTTACTGCTGGCAGGGGCAAAATTCCACTGGTAAAATTCCAGTTACTGTTGGGGTGGAATGGCCAGCGAGGTCCTGGGTCAGAGCAGCTGCACTGACAAAACTGGATTATGGTGGGGCAAGAGGGGTCATTATGGAGCACCAAAGCTTCTTGGGAGCAGAATCATGGCAAATTCTGCTGTGCACTTCATTTTTCTGCATCATTTTTAACTTACACAAAATTAGCCAAAAGCTGACATCAACACTCAGATCCCTCTCAATTTTTTGAGACTTTGTGATTTTTTGTTTTTTGATATTCAGTTACTTGGTGTTTTCGATCTTCTTGTGTGATTGGCCATTCATTGTCTAGAGATTTTATATCTTTGCATGTCAGCAAACTCATAGCTTATATATACTTCTTCAGGCTTCAAAATTTTTTTTCCACCACATAAAATAGCCATTAATTTTACTTCTTTACGTTTTGTAAAAGAAAATAAGCTTTGTTTCAAGAGTAAGTTATCCTAACAAATAATATCTGTTAATTATTTAATTTGTAGCTATGAATTTTATTCCAACGTTTATATCTTGTTCTTTTCTCCTAGTGAGATGGGATTTTAAATTCCACTTGCTGTACCTTGGATGCAGTTGAAACTTTCTGTTAGTTCCTTGAAAAAGCTGAAATATATGAACGGGTTTGTTTATGCTTTGCAGTCTGGAACTCTCCCTCCAGGTCTTTGATCATGTTCTTGCCTCTCAAATGCAGCGTGCTCAGTGGATCTAATGATTCTCATATAACAATTCATTCCCTCTCTAATTTAAAAAGAAAATGACAGTGTCAATTAAATGCAAAGAGAACGTTTTGTTTGTTTTCAGGTTGTATGAATAGTGCAAATTAAGTGGGCAAATTATTTCAGAAGTCCATTCTCCTGGGTGATTTGATCTAAACAAGGTTTGAGCAGAACATAGGAAATTCCAGGTAAAAATAAGGAAAACCTTTTTTACATCAGCTTTGATGAAACCCTGGCACAGATTTCCCAGAGAAGTTGTGGTGTCATTTTTTGGGATACTCAGAGCTTGTCTGCTCCAGTCCCTGCTCAGCTGAGCCAGCCTTGGGAAGGCTGGAGTAGAGGAATTCTAGAAGTCTCCTCCAACTTAACTTATTTGGTGATCCTACAGCACTTCCTAAAAATGGGGGCACTTGTTCTCAATGGCAGTAATGCTGACAGCACTGCAAGCTTTGCAGGGATCAAAAATGATATCTATTAAAGACATTAAAGGTAGGAACAAAGTTAATTGGAAGAAACTGAGGACTTGGTTCCAAGCCATACAGAATTTATGGAAGCAAAGGGAAGTAGCTACAGATTTTTCCTTCTACTTTTCAAGAGGAATCCATGTAATATGAGCTTTATTTGGCTTCTTTCCTTCTGTGGACACCTTGAAAGAATTAGTTTACTGCATTTTGTCCTGTTATCTCAGGCTGCCCCACAATGACCAAACTGATGATTCTAGGATAACTTGCCCGATTTTGAGGGATTTTACATGATTTTACATGTGTAAGAAATGTTCTGTCTGGGCAGTAGCAAGAGTTGAAAGTGGTAGCTGTTGAGGTGGACACTTTTACAGTTCATCTTGGACATTAAGAACAAGTAGTACAGTAAAATTGCACCTCTGAAAAATTCACAGGCAATTACTGAAGTGTTCAGTGTAGTGTGTTACTGGGAATAAAGCACAATGTCATGTTAAATAGTGTGTTACACACAGATATATGCAATTATATGTGAATTTTTAAATGAATATACTAATGAAAATACAAATGTACAGGGATGCATCATAAATCACAGATGGGTTGAATGAAAACCACACCATTCACACAGTAATGCTTTATGATAGAATGACAACTCCTAATTGAGATTGCTGCAAATATTTGCATTAGTCCTTCTTGATCTTAATCTCCAGCTCTCTAAACCATTCTGCTTTACTTGTGATTCTGCTCACCTGTGTTCTACACAGTTATGATTCTTGGGTTCAACTTTTCTTTGAATGTGAAAGACATAAAGCACTGTCATGATTAAAAACCTCAACCATTTCATCAACTCAAGACGGCTGTTTATACGAATCTGAAATTTGGCAGAGGGTGACAAAAGTACTAGGACGCCTTGGTTGCATGAAAGATTCATGGCTTTAAAAAAAATAAAAAAATTCAGTGGTGTTTCATCTACTTAGGTAGCACACTTCAGGGAAAATATCAGTATGTGGTGGATCTGCAGGATTGTAACCATGAAATGTTCTCTTGTACTCCTGTAAAAGTACAGCTGCTTTATTGAGTTTGGGTAGTAGAATTTTTTTACAGTCCTTGGAAGTGTGTGTAACTGTGAGAATCTTACATTTTGCTACTGTTGGAGATTTTTCCTCCAAATGAAATCCATGAAAATTTAGGGGGAGCAGAAGCAACAGCATCCAAATGCTGTTCCTATGGGCAGGACTCAGACATTTCTGCCTCTGTGCTCCCTGCTCTGCTGCCTGGCTGCTGAAATCTCTCTGAGGTCACACCAAAAAAGGGTATTTGCTGAGTTTGATATGAAATCATCTTGGATATCAGAACATCAAGTCCTAAGTGGTTAAAAGAATCAGCAGGGACCTGCTTATTGATGTAATCTTGCAGTCCTTCCTGAGGGAAACTACTCCTACCGTACTTACCTTGAAACAGAGTTATAAATCTTCCAAGTAATCATTTATTACGGAAATAAACCCAATTCCCTGAAAACAGGAGTTGTAAAGTGAGTTGCTGTAATGTTGTGTGCTGCCATCCTGTCACACGTTCTGTTATTTTGGGTGATGGTTTACATTATATTCATTATATTTTGTCTCTAGATATGTCCTTCATTTAAAAATACAGAGGTTACAGATGAGATCAAGTCAAGATTTTCTCAAGCCTCACCATGGGCTGTAATTTTTCAAGTAAATCAGTGATAGGTAGCACAGGTGTAATTAATTTTGACTTCAGAAGACAATCTCTAAGTACCATTTAAACACATTATGCTGCCATTACTATGACAATAATGAGCTTTAATTTATTGTCACTTTAAATTTTGGCTATCTTATCCAGCAGCACAAAAAGAAATGCTTCTGTGTTTAAAAATACTCAGCAACAGCTGTGGCTTTACCAGTATGGAAGAAAACCATCACAAAGCATCTGACAAAAAGAGGTTTAGATACTGGATTTTGGGCTTAAATTTGTTCTTTTGATTGTTGGGTAAAGGCAAAAGAAGGTTTGGTTTTAATACTTATATAAAACAATGAAATCTTGCCTTAATGGTTTAAATTATACCAAGAATACACTAGGCAGTGGTGTCTGAAGACACAATTAGCCTGGAACCAAAAACAAAGTGCTGGGAAGAAGGCTGAAAATACAGATGGAGTTAAATTCAGAAGGCAGAAAAATGAATATAGGCTGAGACGTTTCAAGTGTTTAAATAAAAGTGAGGATGGAGTCAGAGGAATCCTGGTGTACCTGATTGCCATCAACACTCCTTTGCTTCAGATAATTGGCTTCTTTTCTCACTGTAGCTCTCTTTTATTCACTGCTTCTGCTGGATTGTGGGAAATGTCAGAGTTCTCCATTCCCTGTCATATTGCAGTGCTCAGTATGCAGCTGTTGAAGAGGTTTGGGTATTGTTGAGCAATCAATGACACTGGTTTTGGTTTGGCAGCAACATAGACTCTGAATTCCCCAATCACACCTTTTTCCAGCGGTGTGCACATAGAACCTTAAACACCATCAATCTGTAGGTTCTAATCCATGTAACGAGTCCCACACACTGATTGTGTTCGAGTCTTGTGTGAATGAAGAAACGGATTTTCCATACGTGATTAATGGTTTTGTGTGCCTCAGAATGTGCATGCTGAAACTCAGAAAAAAAAAACAACAAAAAACAAGGTTATCTATCTTCTCCTTTTAGGAAAGATTATAGTGATTTATAACTCCTGGGAAGGCCCAGGTTGGAACTTTATTTTCCATAACTCCAAAAACTTTAGAGTGTGAGTTATTTTAGTTATGTTAGTTGCCATTAATTAGAAATGGTTGAAAGATTGTGACAGGGGCTTAGAAAAAGATGTAGTTTGCTTAAGTATGATCTAAAGAACATCCAGTTTGGATGATTAGCAGCAAATACATGATGTTTTGTTAGTTGCAGTATCCCTTGGAGTCTTTGGGTGGAAATTCCCATGAGTGAACTTTATGGACTTTATAAATCTCAATAAAAATCTCAAGTACAATTTTCTCTAGTTTCATTTACTCCGTGACAGGCTTGTGAAATTACAAAGAAATTGAAGTTTTATTTTGCTAATTTTGAAGAACTGCAAGCAAAACTCAGATAGAATCCATGTTATTTGGCCATGATATATCTTACACTTTAAAATTTTTATTGGTCTCACAAAACTCAGCTGTTGACAATGACCTGTGTCAGGTTTTCATCTTTTAAGTTATTTAAAATTATATTTCTGTTCATGTTCTTGCTGAGCAACCAAAATGCTATTTAACAAAAAACTTAAACTGTGCCCACAGAAGTCTGCTATGTACAATATCACTCAGGGTTTCTTGGAAGTCTGTAGAGAGGGGAGAAGATTGTGGAGCAGAAAACCACCATTATGGTTACTCATTTTGACAATTACAGTCATTGTAAAAAAAAAAAAAAAATGTACTGAGTGTCTGTGTCTCATGAGCCCCTTCCATATATTGTGGTTTTTTTCTGGTCTTAAGTGAAGCTCAGAAGAGGCAGCCTCCCAGAACCATGGGCAGCCTCATGGGCCACTTCAATGTGGTTTTGAAAGGAATGCACTTGAAATAATAACTTGGATTGGCAATCCAAAGGCTTGGATTGCCAGCCAGGTATAGGAATTTAAAGTTTGAGATGGGGGCCCAAATTAATCCCCAGGTTAGCAGCAGCTTTGTTACCACCTTTGGATTATTTGTTTCTGGGTGAAATGCCTGTCAGTGCAGCAAAACCACTGACTGCCTGAATTCTCATGGGAAAGCAGAGTGAAATGCTCATGGCCTAGGAGAGAGCTGGATTTCCCCCCAGCTGTACTCCCTAGCAGCTTTATTTCTGTGAGACAGGGGAGGTTCTGTGTGCCCATGGGGACAGAGATGTTGTGAACACCAGGTTGATTTCCCTCTCTGCCTCATTCTCACCAGAGATTCAAGCCTTGTGAACAGCTCCAGATTACAGCATGGGTCACCAGAATGAATTGCACGTGAACATATTCTTATTATCTGCTGAAATGTAAAACAAATAAATTTCTAGGCTTCTCTGCCTATGTCTCTCACAGTGATTAATAAGTATTTCTCCACCACCATCAGAGTTTTGGATGGCTCCCCAGTCCCATCACCACTGCTCCTCCAGCAGCAAGAAGGTTCTGTTGTACCAAATCCTCCTGGATTTTGGCTGGTTTTGAGAAGCTTTCTTCATTGGGCCATGCCATGCAGAGGTTGACCAAGTCCCAGTGTATTTTTTGAGTGTCCTAGAGTCAATAAGCCAGCGTGGTCACTGGAAAGAGTTGAAACTGGGACCTGAGAGTCTTCTTCTGCCTCTCTTCTTATTTTGGGTGTTTAGCAGCTTTTGTAGCTCCACTCCTGCTTTGTGCAGGCTGAAAGCCCTGGTCCTTCAGAGGAATATTTCTGGAGCTTGTGTCTGCTGGAGTTGGCAGTCCAGCAAGCAGACATCTTCCATTTCCCATTTTCACCAGGTTCTTTATAAACACATTTTTGCAGGGATGTACTTGGGACAGTCTGCAGCTGAAACCCTTGAGCAGCTCCTGTTTTATCTGCTCAGAACTGAGGCTGGTGTTCCTTTGCATCTGCCTGGATTCCTGCTGCTCCACAACTGACCTGGATCCAGGCGGTTTCTATTTCCCTCTTAAAGTGCAAAAAAAACAAAAAAAAGCTTTAATTTTGCTTTAAATCTGCAGGATTTGAGCAAGATTTTTGCCATTTTGAATTTATCTTCAGTGGTGTTTGGGCAAAACATACTGGATACTCCAGAGGTTGTAAAGATTTTGACCTTGATGCAGCAAATAAATGACATAAATATAAGCATTGAGGTCCAGACATGAATCAGGGTAATGTGTGCATTTGAAAGTCCGGGAAAATTAGCCAAAAGCTGACATCAACTCTCAGATCCTTAATTTTTTGAGACTTTGTGATTTTAATTTTTTAATTTTCAGTTACTTGGTGTTGCCAGTCTTCTTGTGTGGCTTGCCATTCATTGTCATATTTGTCTAGAGATTTTATAACTTTGCATATTAGCAAACTCATAGTTTATATATACTTCTTACCATTACTTAATAATTTGGTTTAAAAATTAGGCTGGTTTTAGTTGTGCTGAGTGGAGGCCATGCTCAGTGTGATGTGACAAAGAATTTATCTCTGCTAATAAGTGAAATATGGGTACTGGTATAATTTGGATTTAGAAAAATGCAGTATACCTTTGGGATAGACTGGTTTCCATGACAACATTTTCTTTTGTATTTTTTTTAGGCTAGAAATGATGGGCAGAAGCTGTTTTATTCAGCAGTGGTTAGGTCAGTCTTTGGTTTTGATTAATTAAACAATGCCAGAATACCCAAAATTGCTTGTCTTGTGGCCTCCATGTAACCTGTCTGCAGCAGAGAAATAGATTGGAAGGGCCCAATCCTAAAGGGAATTGACTAAATATTGGCAATTGTTTTACAGTGATCATTGTTCATAATGAAACAAATGGATAATCTTTTTCCAGTTTTGTGCTCCTCTAATCATAATTTCCAGTGCAACAATCAGGTTCAAGGTGCTTTGAGTGCTGTGGGTGCCTTAAAGCACTGTGAGCCTGGACTTTTACTTCTCAATATCCTAATGACCCAGACTTATTTGTAATCTTTGGCCTTCTAATTTTTTTTAATCTATGCTAATCTGCTGTAAATTGTTGTCATATCCTGTGCACACACACACATATTGCAAAAACAGAAGGTACCACAATGAATTCTCCCAAATGCTCCTGACTCCATTGATTTATTTCTCCCGGTGGTTCTGAAATTTCTGAAGTTGTTAATGAGGTTCCCATATATAACATAATGACATTAAGTTTTTTCTTTATGGCTGTAAAGTAAATTAAATACAATGATGCAAGTGACCTCGTTCGATGAGAGGAGGATGCTAATTTTCTAAATTATTTCAGAGGTAGATAACTGATTTGCCATATTTCAGAAGAACATTTCCACCTGCTTTAGTTTTGTTAGAAATCTATAATTTCTATGGCTGCAGAAAATGTTCACCACCTATGACTCTGCAGACTGTCACTGTGCAAGGTTTCTTGTGTAAAATCCAATTTTTTGGGGTGTATCCCTTCTCATTATGAAGGCTCTTCAGATGTTGTCGCAGGTTGAAAGATTTCAGTTTCTTTTCGTTTTTTAATCCAATCATGGAAGGTGTAAGTTGCAGACATGCTTTTAATATTGCTTCTTCAGATGAAGGAAAAAAAAAAGAGCACCTTTTAGATTTAATAGATTTTCATTGATTTTTGTACTTTTCCCATACAGCCATTAGCACAGCACCTTGGCAGAATGTCATAATGTTTTAGCATCAGATGAGACTCAGACCTCAGTTATTTATCAGACATTTATGTGCTCTAAAGTAGTTCTGCAGCTTTTGAGAAATCAAAAAAGTAGGTGATAATTAAAAGCCTAATTTAAAAAATCATCTAAAAATAATATAATGTTTTATACTTTTGTTTTTAGGACTTGCTTTGTATAACTTCACATTCATACATGTTCAATTAAAACCTTAAACATGTCTTCAAACAGTGAGTCAGGTTTAATTATGAAGAAAAGATGCTAATTGATAATTTAATAATCATGGGCATGTTTATACTTTCCTTTGTATTTCACATTTCCAGGGAATTTTTGCCGCCTTCTCTTTGGAATTGGAGAAGAACTTATTATTTCGTGTTCTTTTCAAGCCTATATAAACTTCATACCTTCATAATACTTTCCTGAAAAAATATTTTTATTTACCAGCTTTCTTTCCTCTGTGTTTAGATCCTCAGAAAACATCATACCATTAAATTGGATTCTTCTTAAAAATGGATTGATTAGTATATAATTATTTAAGTTTTGAGCCCTGGTCATCTTGGTGCCTTCGAAGTTTGAAGTGAGTGGAGTTTCAGTGAATTCTATCAAAAAAGAAATATTGAAATAAGAAAGTCTTTAGGAAGCAACATGAAAAATATTCTTTATCAAACAAAGAGCCTCACTTTGTTTTTGAGCTTGGCTTCACAGACTTCGGAGCTGTAGGGCCAGCCCTAGAATGGGTTTGTGAGGCCAACAAGTATATCTGTTTGATATATTTCTGTTCCAAGTGTGGTGGAAAACCATCTCTTTTCAAAACTCTGCTTGGATTGTGCCCATTACCCAAGGAAGCTCTTTAAGGACTGTTTATTTTATGAATATTTGCCACAATTTTACTCTTCTGCATCAGATGACAGCTATTCGTGTAGAATTTACTGTTTTTTCTTTTATTTAAGGTGTTACAATGTATTTAATTGGAAATACCTTTTGAAACTAGTAGGAGTCTTGTACCACGCTTTATTCCTTTCAAAGTGTATTTATTGTAAATTGAATATTGAACAAAATGAATACAAGATCTTGCTAACTGAGATGAGTTAATGTACTATGCACAGACTGAAATACAGATAATTCCATTTGGGCATCACAAAAAGCTGTTTTACTGTGGCAGCAGTAAAAATTAAATGTGACTCTAGCTACTTCTCCCAGGAAAAGAGAAGCAGTACCTTCTTCTGGATGTGGTGATCAACCAGAGCCAAGTGTGGGTGAAACCCTACCTTGTCTTTCTACCTTTTCATCATAATCCCTGAGGTTTATCCTTTAATCCCCTCAAATGAGGCAACTTCCAAGTTTCTGGAACAAAAAAAAGAAACCTGGGGATGCCTCAGTGGGAGGTGTAGCATCTTTTAATGCTGACCAAGACCCTCGTGTGGTCGCTGATTTTGCAGAGAGCCCCTCAGGGCCAGCAGTGCCCACCCCTGGGCATGGCCACGGGGGTCAGGGTGCAGCTGGAGGGGCTTTTCATGGGGCCTGTCCATTCCTCCCACCAACACAGCAAATGTGTGAAGCAAATGCGGTCCTTAAAGCTCTTCCTGAGCCCCCCTTCTGAGAGGGACTCTCTGAAATGGGTTTGAAACCACCGCAGGCAGGAGCTGCTGCTGGTGCCCCTGGGAGTTTGTCACAGGCTGGCTGACATCTGTGAAAAGCAAAGGAAAAGGTTGCACCCGGAGACAAACCAAGAAATTGGTTTGGACCTCGGACCTTTCTAAAATCATCCCTCAAAACTCTTAATTTCAGTCACTCACTGCAGTGAAAAGGATCACATGTTCCCTGCCCTCAGTTTTGTCTGACCTCAGTACCCGCTTGTAAGTCATAAATTAAATAATTTTGGAGTAAGAAGTTCTTCTTCCAACATAACTTAATTTTGAATGAAATTGACATAAATCTCATTAAGTGAGATTTAGCTGGGACAGATGCATGCACTGTAGATGGCTGTAAGTGCACTCTCTTCCCTTAAATTCTAGGAAGGTTTTAACGATTCAACTTGCTCCATTTCTTGAGAAGAACTTTATCCTAGGGGTTTATTTCCCTCTTTGCTACCAGGCAGTAAAAAGAGTCCAGCTGCACTTATTTTATATTTACTCCACCTCTCTCCTCCAGTGTAAGCTAGCAATACTGTAATTACAGGGCTTTTGTTTTTCTCCCTGCTGAATAAAATTAATCATTTCTGTTAGTGATACAGGTATTTTTTCTGTGGTGTCTCTGATCCCTGGGATTTCTTTGTAAGAGAAGCAAGTGATGTCCCACCCTTAATGTTTCCTTTCCTGCTGCTGAGGGAAGAGGAAGGAGTTGACAGTTTACACACAAGGTCTCCTCAGTCCCCAGAGAAGTTATATCCTGCTTGGTCTGGAGTCTTTTTGCCCCTCCAAGTACAGAATGCTGATTTCTATTAAGATACTCCTCATTGTTATTACTACACCAAAGAAACTGTTATTTATTTAAATATATAATGGATGTGCAAGATTGCAGGAAACTGTTAGGAACCATTAAATAACAAGGTGCCTTTTCAGGGAAGCTTCATTTACTCTTTTTGAAAATCTATATCACAAAAGGCTTTAGTTTTACTTTTATGATCATTTCCCCCCTTCCTTAATTAGTTAATTATTTAAATTTTGGATAGCCATTGCTATGAAGCTGAAAGTTGTTATGGTTCCAGTGCCTCGAAGTGTTGGATTTAACTTCAAAACAGCTGTGTGCAATGCCTTTATTAGCTGCAAATATTAAAATTTCTGTTTCAGTGGTATTATTTGAAGTCTTAACTGCAGCAGTGAAGCACAATGACTCAGTTTGTCAGAACTGAGATGTCTTACTTGTGGAAATTCAGTTCAGAAGGTTTTTGCTGTATCATGTGGCTCTGAACTGGGGACTTAGTGCTACATAAATGCTGTGCTTATGCCTCATAAACGAGTCATAGTGATGCAGAACAGGTGGGTTTCTCCCCGAGGAAAAGTATGAGGACAAAATGAACCTATTTTAAACAAGGGTTAAAATATTTTCTGAGCTCTGATGAAGTCATTGTTCAGTGTTTTCTCTCTTCTGAAGCAAAAACGGTGCACTCAGAAATTCCGAACTCTGAAACTGCCAGCTCTGGAGTTCAGAATATACAATGGGAAAGAAAAATTTCTATCTTTAGGCTCAGTGTGGGAGGCATTCTTTGAATATTCGTATCTTAATTTCAAAGACGTTGAATACCGTCAAGATAAACAGATTTCTGTGCCCAGCACTTTGGGGATCTCCAGGTGAAAGGAAGCTTGCTCTTCATATGGATATTAAGTGACAGTGTCAGTATGATAGACCAAAAATGAAAAACCTTACTGAATTACAAATGGATATGAAGCAGTTATGATTTTTTTTTTTTTTTTAAGCCTACTAGAGCAATTCTCTGAACAAAAAGCATGACAGGGCGTGTGAAATGAATGATAATATAAGGGTGTGAGAGTAATTATTGCTTCATTATTTGGAAGTCCTTTCTTTCCAGGGAGGGAACAAACCCCTAGAATAAAGTTTTCTTGTTGTCATTGTTCTCACCTTTTAGAATACTTACATTTTATCTGTATCTAAGAATGCAGTGTGTGTGTTTTGGGCTGGGGCTGGCAGGCTCGGAGCATCACCTGCAGGCTAGATAAAGGGCTGTGCCTCAGGGAATGCTGAAGTTTAAAAATTCCTGTGCTACTTAAAAACCCTTTTTTATCTCAGAGTGATCTTTAGTCCCTTTTGCAGTGTTTGCAACATGTTATCAGAAAAAAAATCACCCAAATAAATCAAACCAAAGCAGAGAAATTGAATGGTTTAGTGCCTTCATTTCTGAATGTAATGTTCATTGCCTTGTAAATGAAGGAAAAGGTGGTTGTTGAGTAGTAGGGTAACAATTTGGGAGGCTGTGTGAAGGTTAGATTTTGTTCTTGCTTAGCTGCAACTGATAAGAAAAACTGTGGGTAAACATTCTGTGAGTTTACAGTTTGGCCTGGTCTGGGACAGTGTGCTGGTATCAGGAGCCACAGATGCAGAGGGGCTGTGCTGGGAGAAGCTGGGAGCTGTTGCATGTTTGGCATGTGATTAACGACAGGCTCTGTGAGGAGTGTGAAAAAACACCTCAAACAGATATATTTGTGCTCAAATTTAGAGCATGTAACATTTTGAATGTGGCAAACAATTCAAAAAACCATCATCTCTTCTTTTTAGGGGGAATTTTGGTTCATTTAGCATTAATTTCTTGCAGAGTTATCCTGCTTTTCTGTGGAATTAACACGAGCTGAAATGTAACCTTTCACTAACGTTTAGTTTCAGGGAGGAGGAGATGTGGCAGGTTTTGTGCACGTGTGTACCTTTTATTTTGCTGTGAGTGATGTATTGTTTTTGTCCAAGAGCTGTGTTGTGCAGGTCTCCAGCTTAGGTAGGGTCCCCATGACAAAACCTGGCTGGTGGTGCTGGCCTCTGCCCAGCTCATCCTCCTGCTTCCTGGAGAATTCCTCTTTAATAATTTAAACTTGTTTTGTTGTTCACAACACTCCCTAGGTATGTTCAGAACCGTGGCCAAAGGCTGCTAGTTCTGGCTGGAAATAATAGCTGTGCTTCTTAAATGGGTAAACAAATTAAAAAGAAATATTTTGGGTTCTTTTGTTTTCCTTTCCCCCCCATCTTTTTGCCTTTTGGGTGTTGTTCAGGGGCATAGGTAACACAGTGTTCGTCTGCAGTGAGGAGCAAAGGAATTTAATCCACATGGGTTAAATCACACATTCCTGTTGCTTCTGAACATGTGTTTGTGTGGCTTCTCTTTAGAAAACAGGACCCTGTAATGAAATCCTGAGGCTCCACATACCCCATGTCACGGTGGCTTCTTGATGCATCTCGATTTCCTCGAAGCACAAAAATCCAAGTGTCTCAGCTCCTGGTGGAAAGGGAGCATCCAGTGTCAGACACACTCTCAAGTGTCTCAGTGTGATAAGGAAATGGTTCTTTTTTATCATATAAGCACAATAAAACACCTGATGTATTGTAACACTAGGAAGAGGATGTGTAAAGGTAAAATTATATCAGTTACACTTTTAGTTATTTTGTTTTCTAGACTGTTAGGTCTTGTCTGAAATTAAAACTCTCTGATTGGCACATAAAATAATTCCATGAGCCATAGTTTTGATACAGAAGATGTTACAGAGTACAGAAGCTGGAGAAACTGTGGCAGGAAATCCTTCTCATTAGTTTTTTATTTTTGTGCCTGTGGCAGAGACAGGGTACCAGGTGGGACACTTTTATTCCCCATTCGTTTTTGCCAGTAAAACTCCAAAATGTGGTTTGCTTTTCCAGGCTCCCATTCAGTGTTAGCAACTGAAGTAAATGAAAAGAGGTAAAAAGTACTGGTGGATCGGGGAATTGGGAGGAGCCTGAAGAAGGCAAGAAAACAAGATATTTGTTAGCGAGGAAAGAAAAGGGAGTAAGAACAGGACAAGCCAAAGCAAAAAAAGTAGATTTTCCAAGTGCTGCAGCAGTCTCTGTTGGTCATGCTGGGGTGGTCAAAAAAGCTCATGCTGAATAGCTCTAAGCTCAGTTATTTTGTTTGTCTGGTGCTCCTTTGCTGGGAAAATTTGCTCCTGTGAAGATTGAAAACAGGTGCAAAACTTCCCTCCTTTGTATTTTTTTTTAAATTTCAGATGGTCCTCACTTACCTTTTTGCAGAGTTGTAAAAGAGTTAAATTACTTACTATAACTTCATTTTAAAAAAACAAAACAACATGCCAAGAATTAATTGAGGTAACTGCAGTCCAAAGTACCTAATACAGATGAACTATGTTGAAAATGTGATGAAAATGTGTGAAAATGTGACACAACTCTTATTATTGACGCAAAAATATTTACATTCTGATCACTGAAGAAGCTGCTGCATGTTTAAAATAGTGCTGAATGTTAATAACACAGCAGGGTCAGTCACTAAGCTTCCATGAATCTGGCATTAGGTATTTTGTTTATTTTTTGGCCTCTGGATATTTCCCAGATTGGGAAATCCCTCAGCCTAAGGACCTCCCAAAACAAACCGAACAATAAAAGCCCAGATTTGGGGTTTTATGAAACAGCCTCTTAAATTCAGAACAATAAAGCAAAATGAAGAGAGTAAGCACATGGAAAACACTCCTTACAAGGAGCTGTTTTATCTGCTGGCATGTTCTCCCAGAGGAAGTGATGAAATCGTGGCTGATTTTGGGTGGTTTGAGCACAGGATGGACGAGGCAGTGGCAGTGAGGTGGTGCCTCAGGGCAGCTGACCTGGTATTCCTGGTCCATCCAGAGATGGAATTCAGCTTTAATCCCGGAGCTGTTCAGCCCCTGGTTGCTCACGTAGGGCTGTTCTTTATATTAATGTGCTTCTCCTTTATTCAGGAAGTGTCTAATGGCGTTGGGGGGAGGGGAAACTCATTAGCTTCCTTCCTGAGTAATATAATTTTTATTTCCTGTTGTAGCAGCAGCCTCAGCCAAAAGCAACAGCCTAAAAAGTGCATGGGGGAGGGTTGCCTGTGCAAAACATTCCCATCTCTGGAGTGAAATGCTGGTTACAAGGATCCTGAGACCCGTGGGCAGTTTTAAGATGCCCTTTTCAGTCACATTCTGAACTTTCTGCCCTTTCTTCTTTAATTGCGGTGATGGAGGTGACTCAGAACTGTGCACTAATGGGAGCATTTGCATTTACCTTCCCCATCCTCCCGTTCTCCTGAGACCCCCAAAGGCCACCCCAAAAGCTTTCTCCCAGCTGCAGGTGTTGGTGAGACCTGTTGGGCCTGGCCAGGTTTGGGGTTTGGGGATGCCCCAAGTCTCCCTGCAGGTACCACACATATTTCTCTTCATGTCCCAGCCATGGCACAGCTTAAATTGGAAAACACCAAGCAGCCTTTCCTTGCCTCCTGTAATTGTGGCTTGGCACTGTATTGCAGCAAAAACTCTTTCTATCTTATTTTAAAACCTTGTTTCCTGCTTCAAAATAACCAATACACTCAAAACTTGAGTGCTTGAGAAGCACCACAGTAATGGGCACTCAATGAGTTGAGGGTTGTTTGGGATGAGAAGGATTTAACAATTACACTGAGAAAAGTAAAGTAATAAGACACTTATTTGGGTTTTTTGATGTTTTTTACAGTGCTTTATCAAGTGTGCCTTTGTCATGCTAAAAATGCACACACTGTCCTGGGGATAAAGAAGGATTTTAAAAATAATTGAAAAGCCTGTACAAGTTCATTCCTGTGGCTGGTAACAGTTTGTGATAGCGTTACCTTAGCATGAGAGGTAAAACAGTCTTTCCAACCTTCATATTGTGTATATTTAAACTCAGATATTTGTCACCTTTTCACACATTGTACAATGTTTTAGGGTGCTTTTCAGTCTGAAAATTACAAGTTGTTTCATGCAGTCTGCTCTAGCTCGGCTTTCACCAATCTGAAGTAGTTGTGCTAAATGTGAATTTTGCCGTGTGTACAATCGCACAAAGTGTGCTGCAAACACAAATTCATACAAGAATAGCTACAAACTGGGGCCACTAAGGAAAAAATAACCCCTCAATTGTCCTTCTTCTATACAAACTTCGCAGCGCTCTCTTGGATTTTCAGGCTGGAGTGGCAACATTTTAATTGTGCAGCAGATGAAATAGAGCAGGGTAGAAATAAAATACTCCAGACATTTTAAAGAGGTACCAAAGCTGAGTGCATAGAAAGTAAGAACCGCCTCTGATGTGTATGATCTTGATTCGTAAAATATCCATGCAAATGGTAATCACAAGGAGTGACAAAAAAGGGGTGTTCTCTGGAAAACAGACCCTGGAAACTCCCTTCCATGGAGTGGTACTTGCAGGGAAAATCAAAAGTGTTTTCTGTTCATTTCACATGAAGCTGGAGGCACAAGGGACATCAAGCATACAGGTGAGCAGCTCTAAGTTAATTGCAGGAGAGAAACTTCACCATCCCAGGAATCTTCAGTCACTTTCCCTTTCATCAGCACTTGCTCTGTGCAGGCTGTTAGGGTAGATGAGGCAGTTAAATGAAGTACTACAATTATCCACTGTTACCTGACACTTAAGTTTTGTCAGCTTTTGTAGGAAGCATTAATATCCCTCCCCTGGGACCCCCTGCCTGCAGAAACCTGCTTATTTTTGTGTGATGGGCTGCAGTCCCCGGAGAGTGAAAAGGCTGGAGTTGTTTTGAGGGATAGGAAGGCTTAGAAATGGAAGTGAAGAAGAGGAAATGGTGGAATGGGGGAGCTTCAGAGTTCTGTGCCTTGGCTGCCGTTTAGAGCAATCCCAATAACAGCCACATTTTCCTCCTCCTGGAAAATGCCTCTCTCGTAGTTTAGTATGGGGAGAATGCTTCAAATTGACTTCAGTTCTCATTTTCTCTTGTTTCCAGCCTGTACATTACATAGTTCTCATTCTGCTATGTTTTAACCTGGAGCTTAAATTTAATTCCAAAGACATTGTGGGCCAGGGGCTGTTCCGGTGGCACATGGGTGACTGCTGCTCTCCTGTAGATAATTCTTTTAAATAACAGAGCTAAACTGGATATATCTATCCTTTTCCTTCTGTAAGCCTCTCTGTGTTAGCTGAGGAGGAAGCCAGTTTTTTATATATAGTGAAATATGGGTTATTGCAACCACTAAGTGCTCACATTAATCTCTGGTGTTTTAGGCCATCTTGGACACAGTGCTGAGGTGAAGGTGACCCTGGCAGGTCTGCACTTACAGACTCAGTCAGGGACCTGGGGAAAACAGGCTTGCTGTTGCTTTGGATCAGTGTAATGTGACCTGATTTATTTATACAAACAAGGGGGTTTATACCTGCTTTGCTTTTAACGGTTCCTTCACTGCAAAATCTGCATTTTTAGTGAAGATACATATACACATAATTCTCATTTAAAACCAGTCTGTTTCTATATGCAATCTGTGCATGTATAAAACTGTTTATGAAGGCAATTTTTCATACCATATTCCTGGGTTTAGCTGATCTTTTTTTTTTCTTTTTTTTTTTTTAATGAAGTGCAATGAAGAATTACATGGTGAAGCAGAAGTTTCAGCAATCATTCTTGCATCAGCTGAATTTTGAATCTCGTTCCTTGTATAACATAATGTATTTAAAAATACACTGTCAGTTGCTGTTTTCTGTGTGGGTGACCCAGTCGTCCATGGACCAGCCAGGTGGTAGAGCTGTGCATGGATCACCATCCCTTTAGTGTCTGTGTGGGCACCACCTAAAAATCCGAATAATAATAAAGTAAGCAGAAGAATAAGATTTTAAAGGTGTGCTTAAGAGCTGCAGGAGGTAGTTAACCCTGAAAGATTCAAGCTCTCATTATCACTGCTATGGATTTTCACACCACGGGGTGTAAAATAATTGGTTCCCTGAGGAGGAGCCACCTGAGACAGGTTCACCTGCTCTGCTGTGTGACTTGGGCACCAGCGAGTTTGGTCATGTTTGGAGCCAAGGTTTTTCCTGGCAGGGCTGTTTCTCCTTGCCCCAGCCCTCACCAGCCCTGGGCTGTGTGCTGGGCACTCACAGGCCTGGCTTTCCTGGATCAATTCCCAAAGAAAGGGAATTAAGGTTGGGGTTTTTTGGTGGTTTCTTTCTCTTTCTTTCTTTCTTTCTTTCTTTTTCTTTCTTTCTTTCTTTCTTTTTCTTTCTTTCTTTCTTTCTTTCTTTCTTTCTTTCTTTCTTTCTTTCTTTCTTTCTTTCTTTCTTTCTCTCTCTCTCTCTCTCTCTTTCTCTCTTTTCTTTCTTTTCTTTCTTTTCTTTCTTTTCTTTCTTTTCTTTCTTTTCTTTCTTTTCTTTCTTTTCTTTCTTTTCTTTCTTTCCTTCCCAAAAGGACATCCAAAAACCCACGTCCTTGGATCCCTGCTCTGCCTCTGCTGTCTGTGGAGGATGGATGGATGGATGGATGGATGGATGGAAATTCCTTGAATTTTGATACCCCCTAGGGTGGGCTGGGGGGCTTTTGTGGCTCATTGACTCCTCCCTATAACTTCTTTATAGCAAATAATCACCAGCAGGAAAATGTGAGGTCTTCATAAGCACAGTGCCTAATTCTGGTTTAGCACTTAGAGGTGTTAACTCTCTGCTCAACAAGTTACATTTATCCAAAGATAGATATTCAGCTAACATGAGAAAAATGAGATACTTTAGAGGCTAGCTTTCCATGAGTTTTAAATTTGTCCTATTTTTCTTCAAATGAACATGTACTTCTTAGGGAATTAAGTATTTATTCATCAGCACCTGCACACACAAGCAATACCACTGGTTTTAAAGCAATGAAATTCTGGCTAGAGACTCTAAAGTATGCATTGTGTTATGTGTTATGTACCACTAATTCCATTGATAATGGAGCTAATGTTCAAATAAAACCCCCAAATGGATGCTTTAGTAAGATTTGTTTATGAAAATGGGCTGTCAGAATTACAGTGTTGTGAAGTCACATGTTTTCACATTTTAGGACATAATTTATGGAGCACACTCTTGGAATTCAGAGATGTATCCATGGTTGGTATCTTAGTAAATGGTTATTAAAGAGGAATTTCATGAGATGAAGGTCCAGACAAGAACAGGCAAATGAACAATTATTTTTCAGGCTCTGGAGAAGCAGAAAAACATTTTCATCATGAAGTAAATTCTGCAGTTCAGGTCCCTCTGAAGTAAAATTTATCTCTTTGTGCATATGACTTTTCCAGTCAGCTACATATGGAGACTAAAATCCATTTTGAATTGTGAGGCAATTACTGAGGGGTTTTTGGTGTATTTTCCTTTCTAAAGTTGTGCATATATTGCCAGCATTGCTGAATCACTCCCAGGCGACCTGAGGATAACCCCAAACCAGGCTACTTTGCATTTCATAATCAAATTTTAGTCTTTCAGCTCACAGCATATTTGCTCATTTGTTTCATAACTTGGAAAGGACAGAGAGATACAGAAAAACTTTCATCTTAATAATCACTGTATTCCTAAAATGGAAAAGCACTTGACTCGTGTGGAGTGCTGGGCCATAAGAACTGGGATACAATACTCTGGCAATCTTAAAATCTTTGGAAAATAAAGTGGGTTTAACAATTAGATTAATTAAATGATTAAAAGACACTGTGCCAACCACTTAATTGCTAGGGGAAGTCGGGGTATGAGATAGTCTTGTCATACTAGTCCAATTAGCACAATTGTACCAACCATGAATTATCTGTAGAGCATGGAAAAAAATGGAAGAGTGTGTTGGGGAAGAAGGAGGCAAGGATGAGCCGCGATCATCCTCTTTGTGCAGCGTGGCGTGTCTTGAGCACAGGGAATATCTGGAATTTAAAAATCCAGCTGGAGACAGACCGTGTGGGGGCTGAAGCGTTCCCTGCGTGCGGAGGAGCGTGTTCCTGGGGTAGGCAAGGGTCAGAGCCTGGTCTGCAGCGGCCCTTGCTGTGATCCTGGAGGGAAGCAGGAGCAGAGCAGCGCGGGGAGCGTGCGGAGGATTCTGCGGCTGCCGAGCAAAGCTGCCTCGGTCTCCAGGGAGTCTGGAGGAGGGGTGTTAGTGTCACTTCTGGAAAAGAAGTCATTTTGTTGAAATATCACTGCAACTCGGCTCCAGGCTTCAACAGCAGCAGCGCTTTGTGTCCTCAAGTGGCTTTTGTTGTTGGCAGCCTGGTGGTTCCTGCTGGGGCTGACGGGGCTGCTGCAGCTCGGGAGGGTCCTGGGCTGGGACCCTCGCCCTGCACACAGACACACCTGGCTGGGCAGCACAGGCCTGGGAATCCACCTCAAAGGAGGGCCCTCACCCTCACAGAAAAAGGGGTGAAAGCATTGTTTGAAGTATCATTTCTGAATCTTCACAAAGAACTTGACTGGGATGGCTGCCCAGGGAGGCGTGGAGTCACCGTCCCTGGAGGGGTTTAACAGAGCCTGGACGTGGCACTCGGTGCCATGGTGCAGCTGATGAGGAGCTGCTGGGTCAGAGCTGGGACTTGATGGTCCCAAAGGTTCATTCTCTGATTCTGTGATTTTCCAGCTGGGGAAAGCTGGGTATTCTGCCTTTCAGTACAGGTCTGTTTTGGGAAAAAAAATAACCCAGAAGAATGGGCAGAAATTCAAAAGAATGTCATAGGTTTATTTCCATATCTACAACACAAATTACTCTTGCACCTTTTTGTCAGTGAACAGTCCACTGATACCTATTCATAGTATGGATTTTATTAACTTCTGGGCATTAATGAGGGTTTCGTTTAAATACCTTTTCTTTATAACCATAATTTTGAGAAAACCTTGTCTAGAAGTTATGTTCTAAATAATCCAAGAAGCAGCAGCTGAGATACAGGATGAAAATGCTGTCTTTTAACAGGAATTTGAAGTCCTTTTATTCACTGATAACAAAGCTTTCCTCAAAATTAATTTATATTCCAACCCAGTAGCCAGTTTTTTAGCACTGTAATGAAATTTTTCTGTCTCAGCTAAGCAGGATGAAATCCCCAGACTGGGTACTGGGATACAAACTGTGATCCCACTTCAGATATTTGCTGGAGTGAGGTGGGTTCGAGGCTAGAATTATTTCATGGGGAAGAAGGATGGGTGAAGTCTCAGAGGACACCTTCATCATCATCATCATTATCAGCAGATCTTCTCTTCCCTAACTGACCACATCTGTTGGTGCAACCCTTTTTGTGTTTCCAAGAAAAGGAATAAATGTGGGGTTTTTTCCATCTGCATCGATGGCATCGTTATTTTTATTATTCTTTATTACTCATAAATAAGATGGAATGAAGGGAAGTAAAATAGCAGAATCCAGATGAAACCACAGGGAGCTGGGATTGGAGGAAAACTGAGAAGTTGTAAGGAATGACCTTCCACAGTGAGAGTTCTCAGACTTGTGCAGTCATGTGAATGCCTTCCTGTTACACAACAGAAATTAAGCAGTTCAGACAAATATATATCAGTGGAGCTACGCCAGGGTTTAATTAGGTCTCATGATCCAGATCTTTCGAATTACCTGCCTCTCTCAGTGTGATGAATCCACCTTTTTTGGGCATGACCTTCCAATCTGTGTTGAGTAAACCAAGGCTGCTCAGTCTGGGGGTTTTGGCTTCTTGGTGTGCAGCCACATGTTCAACGGCTTTGTAAAAGGCACAGAGACTTATTTAAAGTATTTGAAATTTTATTTATTTTGTTGTTCAGAGCGATGAGTAGTTTTATGTTCCATCTTGGAGAAAACAAGGAGGTTGCTAGTGGTTAATCAATGTAGTTCTTTAATACTTCTTTATTTTGTGATGGGTGCAAATAGGGAAGGTCTGATACAGGAACCAGCTCTAAGGTGTCTTAGAAAGCCTTGGTAAATTACAAATTGAAGTGTTTTCGAAAGGAAATTCAGTATTTTTTATGGTACTGGCTGCAGTATGCCTGGCACTTCAAAGCTATCAATGACCAGAAATTAAACATTTGGTAAATATGACTGGAAATAGTAATCATCCATCATTTGTCTTTCCAGAAAAATAAAAAACCAACCTGCAACTGTATTTAAATTCCTTGCTTCCCATAATTTCCTACGTTTATGTACCAGATATTTATCCCCTGCCCCCAGAAAAGAAAAGGAGGAAAAAAAAAGCATCAATTTTTAAAGTTTTGACATTTTCTGTTTTTCCTTCTGACTGTGCTGCTCTCACCAGCATTTCAAACGTGGTTGTGGTTTCCTGCATTGTCCTTCACATCCCACACTCACTGTTCAATTTGTTTCATCAACCCAATACCAGTGTATATAAAAATATCCTGAGATGTTGATCCTTTCTGCTCTAGTTCAGCTGATTGTGTCTGTACCATCCATGGCACAATATCTTTGTCTGGAGATGCCATGCTTTGGTTGCTTGTATGAATATATGAAAATATTGTGTTCCTAAATGATAAGAGCAGATTTAGGGCTGACGTGGAGGAGGGTGAGGGCATGAAGGAATTGGGTGTCTAACACTTTCACTTGTAGGGTCCAGCTCCTCCCCTCCATCATCCAGTAGATTACATTATTTCCCATCAGTGAGACTTCTTAAAAACAGAACTTTCCCCTGACTGGACAAATTTAGTAACATCTGGTAAACTTTGGATTGAAATAGGAAGTTTTAGTGTAAGCAAAATACCTGAAATTGAATGTCTTGGTGAAGGAAAGAGCCAGGTGAGGATTTTTATAAAGTCAAGTAATTTCTTTGTACCATTTTTTGGTTTCAAGTGAAATTCTTTGTAGGCTTCCCTCATCAGCCACTTCTTGGGATGGCCTCAAAAAATGAGCATTGCAGGTTTATTTCTGCATTTTTATACTTCAGATACTATACTAGTGGAATAGCTAAATGATTTTACTTTACATTTTATTTACTGTAGGATTTCTTTATTATAAAATCCATCCTAAACCGTAGCTAGTTTTATTAGTTACTACAATAATCTATTTTTGCATTGCCGAGAGTAGCATGGGTAGAGAAGGAATGACCATAATAACTTTCAGTCAAGTACATAGATTTAATTAATAATTGTAAATTATTATAAATTTATTAGTATAAATTCATTATTTTAGCTAGAAAAGCAAATACAGATTTCCATTTTTAAGGAGGTAAGCTACTGTAGAAGGAGTTTATACCATCTAAATTTTCCGATTTCATCTTTTTATGAAAAGCAGAGAAAGCAATTTGCAAATATTTAAAATGTCAAACTAATGGAAGTATAAATGATGAACAACTTGTAAGGCATGCAAAAGGAGGCCATGGTTTGCTATGGGACTGTGGAAAAAGAATGAATAATTCATCAGGATAGAATAAATAAGAATATTTCCATGCGGCAGTTGCAGGTTTGTTTATTGATCTACCTGGTAGAAGTTCTTAAAAGATTCATTATTTAGCACAAGCTAGGAAATGTAATATACCCAAAACACTGAAAATACTTTATTTCTGGCTTTGGGACTTCATTGCCCATCAGGGAAGAAAATCCCAAACAAACATGAAAAGAGAAAAAAACCCCAACCCAGTGCATTGCATAATGAAGGGTAGAGATGGAGGTTTCTGTGACACCTGGGAGCGCACCTGCAGAATTCTTGGGGTTATGGCACTGCAGCTCTGCCCTGCTGCTGTGGCCACACAGACTCTGAGTCCTCCCTCCCTCCCTCCTCTCACAGGGGCAGGGCAGGGGGTTTGCACAGGTGCTGGGACCTGGCGGGGCCATCAGGCACTGAAAATCCACTAAAAGCCCACTAAAAATCGAACCCAGCACATCGAGTCCCTCCCTGCCAGTTCCTGGTGATTCACCAGGAACGGGGCTGGGTTCCTCTGGTGTCACTGCCAAGGGAGAGGCAGAAACAGGGGAAAAACCCCACCTCTCTGAGACTATTATGAAAATGTTATTTTTAGGTATATTCCTTACAATATAAAGCCTTTTTAGGCCACAAATGGCTAACAGTTATAACTTCAATCCTTTTCTCCCTTTGTTCTGGAATAGTCATTATTTCTCCCTTCCCCTCTATTTTTTAACTAAATTTGCTGGGGGTTTTTAAAGAATAATTTTCAAAGTGGGAAAGAGCATGAACTCCGAGCAGCAGGGCGCTGTATCCCTGTGGGAGCTCCTCATCCCACGGGGCTGTTCCCTCCCCTGTGACCCCAAGGACCTGGCAGGGGGCACATGCCATGCCCAGCGAGGGCTCTGGGGGATGATGGTGCTGTAATGAAGCCCAGCAGTGCCCCTTTAATGGGCTGCTCCTGCTTGGTCAGCCACTGCAGCTCAGGCTCTTTGGGGCATTTGGAGATGCTCAGGCTTTTAACATCATTGATTTTCTCCATCAGTGGTGCTGCTGTTGTCATCCCTCAGCCAGAAAACCTGTACCTGTATTAGTGCATCCAACATGCTCCACTCAGACTGTGCCTCTCATGGGTTTATTGCACATTGATGCTTAAAGAGATCGTATGTCCTTAAAAAAACCCTCCAAACAGCAACAAACCAACAGCTTTTTTTCCTGTTTTCCTTTGGAAATGGAAATGATACGAAAATAATTATTTGACATGAGTGGCAGTGGCTGGCAGAGCACCACCTTTTTTGGCCACAGTTTCCCTGGCTGCTCTGGCTGCTTTGTGGTGGCCTCTCCCTGCATGATTTGTGGTTACAATTCCAAAGTATTTGCTGCATCCAGCTCACCTGGCTGTCTTTCCCTGTCAGCTGCAATTCTACAGTGTTTTAGCACTGATCCTTGCATAGATAATACCCTTTATTAGACGACTTTTTCATGAATAAAAGCCTTGCACTCGTTTTGAAATCCAACATCTTTTTCAGACTTTATGTTTCAGTGATACATTCCAGACTTTTCCAAAGAACATTCAGCTTGGATGCTAAATATGTTACTGCTAGTTGTTCAGAACTTTAATTCTACAACACGGCTTAAGCCATGAAGAAATCTGTGGTGATTAACTGAATGTTTCCTTTCTGCTTGGTTGAAAAAGGTCATCCCTCCTTTTGTGCCAGTCTTCAGATCTTTCCAGCAGTATTCTTTCCTTTCCTAGGTGTTGTGCCAAACACCTGGAAATGCAATTTCCAGATCTGCATCTTTAGGCTATCGAGTGTGGGTGCACAATAAATAGAGTGATAATTTAATATCTGTGTGTTTTGCAGGGCAGGCTTTGGCAGGTCATTAGTAACCTGCCAGTGGCTCTGGGAGCATTCTGTGTGCTCCAGTACTTTCACTCAAGATTTTGAGCATTTATAGGTGATTCAGCCTCATGCCATACAGAAACACATTGTAGGAAGGAAGAATGCTAGAAATTAAAAGTAATTGAGGTTCCAGCACATGACAACAGAAACAGTTTGGCTTCTCTTTTCTGTGACAGTCTCCTGCATGTAAATTGCCAGGAGCAATATTCTTTACTCGCTTATTCCAGCTGAAGGATTTGCAAAGGTAACTAATTTCATCCTCTGATTCACTTCTTAGAAATCCCTTTTTTCTTTTCCCTTCCAAAAACGTAACCTGAATTCTTCTAATTTGTCATGGTGGTTATTTTTGGGGTTGGTAAAATCTTGAGCATTACCAGCAGAATCTTGAGCATCCCTTCTTGTACTGTTTATAACAGAGCCCTGTTTTGAAGCTTGTTGTTGTTATGGAAAAATATTACAGGCTGCTGAAATTATCTTTAAAGTGCTTAGAAATTGCTGATAAAATGCATAAATTACTTTCTTTATGCTCTGTATATATCCTTGTGCATGTGTGAGACTGTTCATATGCATAAGACAAGAAGTATGCAAGTTACATTCACATTGATGCATGTAGAGACACTCGGATACAACATTTTTTAAAATTCAGTCAAGCTTTGCCTAATTGGCCTGTGCAATCTCTGGCACCCTTCCCCTCAAAATACATTTGTTATTTCAACAGATCATGGTACTTGTATAGACAAAAGGCTAAACAATTTTAATTTACCTTCAGTTATGAAACGATGGCATAATGACATATCTAGAGAATTACGTTCTGCACTTTGGTCAGGTTTGGGGTTTTTTTGGGGGGAGTTTAATGCCTACCATGCAATGACAAAGGTTTATTCTCCCTTTGTTCTTTTCAGAGTGCTGCAGCAGCTCCCAGCCCAGTGCTAGGAAACATTCCCCCAGGAGATGGCATGCCAGTAGGTCCAGTACCACCGGGGTTTTTTCAGGTATTCAGAAAAAAAAAATTATGATTACAGGAATTCTAGGATAGAAAATCCTCTGTAATACTGTTTGCAAGTCTGTAGAAAAGGTCCTGTTCTGAACTGTGTCTCACTGTGTGGTGCAATATTTGATAGTTTATTTTTAAAGAGAAGTGGACAGGTGGGAAGGAAGGGACCTGACTGATGAGTATTTAATTTATGAAGTAGTACAGCACAGAACAAGAAATGGCTGTGCCAGGTTTTTAGCAGAGATCAAAAAATGCTTGAGTACAATATTTAAATAATTTCTTATGATAATATACGTACCATCCCATGGAGATTTTAAAGTCAGAACGTTGTTGGTGGTGTTCAGCTCTGTGCTAAAGCCATAGGCCGGATTCCTGAGCTTCTGTGGGAATCCAGCCTGGGCAATGCAGTGCATCCCACTGAGCATTGCCCTGCCCTTGAAGATCTCAACACCACTGCCTAGAAAAGTTGAGTCAGGGATTTAGACCAAGTGCTGCTTCTGCTCAGGTCTGTCCTACGTGGAGCTGAACACCCATTTGGCACTTTGGGCAGTCACAGCATAGCATATGATGGTGGAAGAAATGACATTTTACTGCAAGCCCAGGGTGGTGTTTGTGACCTGAGGCTGCACTGCTCCCAGGCTGGGCTTACATCTCCTCCTCACCAAAACTCAATTTGTTTCCCTCCACACTGGCAAACTGAGGCTTGATTTGTTACACATGAATGAAAAGACACTTGGAAGTGAAGTGGAAAATATCTGGCTGCTGCCAGTCACAAAATTCTCGGGAGCTGTCAGAACTCATTAATTAATTTATTTCTGCTTTTAGTGCTTTGAGCAGTTGGTTAGGTTGGCTCTTTTGGTCTTAGTTTTTAGATTATATTAATATTTAACTTTTTTTTTTTTTTTAACTTCAGCCTCCCACTTCAGTTGTGATGTCAGAGGAATTAACTTTTTTTGTTATTGTCTATGATGACTACTAAGATGGGGAAGGGGCACAGATAGGACAAGTGTGTGAAGTACAGAGGAGAGAGTAACTATTTTAAAGGTTTTGCAGAAGGAGGATGTGGGAGTTTTGTTTTTAGAAGTGTGAATAGACTTCTAGCCACTCCAGATCTTTGAAGATGTAAGAAAGACAATCTGATAGAAAGTTGAATGCGGGTAAAGTCTCATTGTATGCCAGTATCTGTCTTGAGTCTGACTCGAAGCCACAACATCATCCTGCTCTTTTTATGAGGCCTGAGAGTGAAAAGGAACATTTTCCAAGACATTATTAATTCTTGCTGTAGCTGTGTGCCTAAGATTGCTTAAGTTTGGAAATCAGGTGTGTTAGTGGGTGCGCTGATGTGTTTGGGAGGGTCCCGTCGCAGTGTGAGGCTGTGAGTGCAGACAGCCCTGCTGCTGCTGCTGCTGCTGCTGCGGGTGTTGTCAGGCAGCACTTGGTGCCAGGCTCTGAAACCTTCCCCAGAGCTCAGCCTCACCAAGGTCAGCTCGCCCCGGGACAAGGAAATGTGCTGGCAGGCAGAGCCTGCATGTGTGAAACGGGAAAATGGAGGGGCATCATCTGCTGCTGGGAAAGTCATGGTGAAAACCTCCTCCTTCCTTCATGGGTGCTGCTGTTCTGCTTCTCCATCCTCTCCTGCAAGTCCTGTGATCCCAGGGTGAAACAAACCACAGAGAACAGGCTCATCTGTCTTGGTCTGAGAGCTGGCAACCCTCATTCAATGGCGCTGAGACCTGCCCTCACTCCAGGACTGTGACAGCAAACGATTTGTTCTCCAGAGTCGGTCCACATGGGCAGAGCAGGAGAGAGGTGCTTGTGTCTATATTTAGTGCTCTGAGACTCTGCTCCACAAAGGCCTCGTAACATTTTAATTCCTTTAGCCCGAAATGTATCTGGAAGGTCACCCTGGAGTGATAAGGGTGCCTGTTGTTGCTTTCTGGAGTTGTTTGGGCTGGGCTGAGCTGAAGCTGCAGACAGCCAGCACCTGCCAGCTCTGCTTGCAGAACTCAGCGGTCACCGATGATTTAAAGTAATTTCTTCCCTCTTGCACTCATGTTTTGGGTGGGCACTGGGCACTCCCAGGGATGTAAGCAAGGTGGGATCATTGCTGCTGCAGGGAGTTCTTGTCAGAGCAGGGGAATGTCACAGTCCAGGGGGAAATGTGCTGGGAATGAAGAAACAACAACAGGAGTCGATTTTGGTTGGCACTGCTGACCTCTAACATGATTTTTGAGACATTTATTTTTTTTATAGAATAAAAGGAATATATTTTACTTTTAAAAATAAATCAGTCTGCTAGTGTAAGACGTGGAGGTAGAGAAATACAGGAGAATTGCTTCTCAGACAGTATGTGGTAAAACTCTGCTCTTTGTAAAATGAGGTTTTCTCATGCAGGTAGACCATTAGCACTGATGTTAATTAGCAACCTGTGGCACTTCATGCCTGATCTACAGAGGCAGAGGTTCTGCAGCCAGCAGCTGAATTTGTCTTATATCTCTCTGTAGTTGTACTTTAATACTCCAGTTTAGGTGAGGGATGATGGTCACTGCAGTGCTGACTGTCCAGAAAAATGGCACAGTGATGGGGGTTGTACACAGCTATTGTCATCAAATAAATGAGGTTTTGGGGCTTTGTTTGTAGGTTTTTTTCCATTTTCAATAGAAATTGTTTGCAGTGTCAAAAGTGAAATTTGAAAAGTCAGTTTTTATGTGGAGTTATCATGTGCCTCTGTTTCCTCCACTGGTCTGCTTGTGTTTGAATGTAGTTTTAAGTTCATATAAATAATTTTTGTCTTCATCTTCTCTCAATTTGAGCAGCACTGGGACTCTGGAAATAACTCTGTGAAACAGAAACTGAACCTGCTCTTGGTTCATTAGGAGCAACAACTGAATGTGTGGGGCACAACAGTTCTGCCATACAGGACTTTTAAACTCCAAATAGTACAACCCAAAAAGCTACTTTGGGCAATAGAAGTAATGAAACCATACTAGATTGCATAGAGGTGAGATGGATTTATTTATACATGTTTGAAATGGCCAACCAGCCCCAGCCTGAGTCTGGAAATACTTTTCCAGTTTTCCCATCTATAACATCCTGGGCATGGAGGTAAAGTGTGTGGAAGGCACTTAGCTACTGTGAGAAAAAAAAAATAAAGCTATTTGGGACATTTTCTGAGTAATTTTTAGACCTTTTTAATCCACGTCATTTGTCAGTTTCTTCATGTGGCCAGTCATGGTTATCAGCATGACCTGCTCTTTGTCCCTGGTTCTCTCTGACCCTGACATAGCAACCGAGCAACTGAAAGACTGAATAAGATCATAATAAATAATTACCTTTGGGTCTGATGTTAGTGGATGCAGATAATGTCAGCAGCCACAGCTTTACACAAGGCTCTTACAAACTCATTTACAGTCAGTTAAGTCTTCGATTTGTGTCAAAGAGTTTCAGGTCATGGAATTCAGAGACTTTCAGGTTTCCACATCAGTCTTACAGGTGCAACTGCTGCTCTTCAGGTACTGAGGACCATTTCCATCCTCCTCTTCACTCATACTTTAAGGCAGCTGAACAATTTGAGAGATGCTACGTTTGTGTTTTTGCAGACCATTTATTTGATCCATGTGGACAGTGCTGGTGTTAGTAAGGAAATGAGCAGAGGCCAGAGGGAAGTTTGGGAGCATGTGTTCATTGAGGTGTTTGGAGTTTTTAAACAGAATGTAAACTGTTGATTTCACAGGATTGTATTTGCCTTTTAGTTAAATTTCCAGTTTTAGCACTCCTAAATGCAGATTTAAAACAGATCAGCAGGAAATGGTCTGGAAGGTTCCTTAAAGCCACTCATGTTCCAAACCCAGCCGTGGGCAGGGGCACCTTCCACTGGTTCTCCAAGTTACTGACAGCCAGCACTGCCCAGAGTCTGACCCTGCCTGCTGCTTTTGCTCTGCAATTAGGAGAAACACTTAACTGTGTGTTTCATTAAACCCAGCTGTCCTCTGCTCCTCTACGCCGTGGCTGTCCAGAGGTTTGGCTGTGTGAGGAGTGTGAGTGGCTGTAGAGGCACTCACCTGAGACCCTGCTGGCACCTGTAGGCCAAGCAGGTTGTTCCACAGTTGACAGTTCATTTGTTTAATTTGGTAATTCTGTTAAAAGTCAAATTCTAACACTTGTCTGTACCTTTTCACACATAAGTGAAGCGCCCTTTCTTTTAAACACATTACTTTTTTTTCAGCACATTTGTTAAAATCTTTTTTTAAAAGAGATTAAAGAGATCTTTTTTTTAAAATCTTCCAGTTCAACTTACCAGTAAACATTATTTCCGTGGTGCCTGTGTTTTCTAAAGGGCTTTTCAAGTGGTTGGCTTCGTTCACCAACTTCAGATCACCAGATAAACTTGGAATGGCATGGGAGAGAAGTGTCGACACCATGTTTGAAATACAAATGTTACATATTCCTCTTATATAAAGGGAAAAAAAATAAAAACCAGCCTGAACCCAGCCCTGCAAAGTAATGTGAGCCTGTCTTGCCATCTAGTGGCAGCTGCTCGTGCTTATTTTACCTCAGTCCATACTATTCTCAAGTATTATTTTTAGCCTTGTTTGCCATAGTAGAGCTGACCTAATGCTTCAGGAGAGCATTATTACAGTAAGGCACATGACCAAAAAGGACTTTATTTTCCTGCCTAGCCTAACTATTCTAGATATCAATATATATTTCAAGTAGTTAAGTTAGGCAGGAAAATAAATATAAATGTGTATATGCATATAAAAAACATTTATATTGGTTATATATGAATATATAACAAATATATATATCAACCATATGTAAATAAATATAAATCAAAGTTTATTACTTAGTTAAGTGAGAATAAGCAAAGCCAGCAAATTAAGAAGTAGTAACATGCATCTCCTGCATTTTGAAGCAGAAATGGTGAACTACTTACACTGAAAAGAAAATGGATTTGTGAGGTGCAGTGTAAGGCTGTAAAATATCTCTGTAATGTACTATTTTAGTTCATAGTTAATATTGACCGTATTTACAGGAAAGTCATGGCATGACACATTGTTAAAAAATAGAGTTTGTATTCCACACCCAATAAATGCAGCATTTGGTTACAGCAGTTAAAGGAAGGAAGACCAGGAGGGAGGAATCCCCCAGCACCTCTTTAAAGCCATTTTGGAGTGAATTGTCCACTGGGGTTGTTATTTGTGCAGGGAAGGAGGATTCCCTGTTCCAGCTGTGGAATGTCACAGCTGGAGCTGGAGGTTGTGCTGTGGCTCAGCCCGGTCTGTGCAGAGCCAGCACCTGTTATCTCTGTCAGTCTGAAAACTTCTTGTTTCTTTCTGAGCCCCTTGGAGCTCTTTCAGCTCTCCCCTTAACACTCACACGGTCTCCTGGTTTTCCAGAGTTTTTCCATGTTTTGTCTTCCCCCTTCCAGCAGCCACACCTCATTATCTGTCCCAGGCTCCACCACCCGCCTCCCAGTGCTGATCCTCCTCCTCCTCCTGTGCTCCCCATTTTTGCAGCATTCCCTTTTCTGTAAAACTGAGATAGTGACAAACTGCAACAGAAGGGCAGAATTAGCTGGATTTGGCTCAGGTTCACAGCCAGCCTCAGTGCCAGTGCAGCAGGTGGGGCAATTGCAGGGGAAGGAGGGAAAAGTTAACAATTCTGAGCAGGGCAGGTACAGGGGAGTGCCAGAAGCTTGAGAACCATCCTGGGCTGTGAGAGCATGGTGATGGGAGAATGAATCATCACCAGGGCTGCACGTGCAGCTTGTGAGCAAAGACAGCAGCTCTGGTAGCCTGCAGAGACTTTGAAAATAAGATTTTTAAGGGGACTTTTCCCCCTCTGAGTTTATATAATTCCTGTTGGTCGGAAGAACTTTATTGAATTTATGGAATATCCATGCACCCATCCCAGTGGAGCAGTCTGGGAATACTCAAATTCATAAAATTATAGGTCTGATTCTTTGCAGAATTAGCATATGTGCATTTCTGTCCTCAGCAGCATCACTCTGCATTTTAAAATATTCAATTTTTTTAAAATTGGTTTGAGTTTTTACACTATGTGTGAGGGTATTATCACCTAGAAAGAACCATAAGTAGTTTGTGGTTTTCTCCTGTTTGGGCTCTTTTCCCTAAATACCAGCAATAAAGTCAACTGGTAAGTGAAGTTCTCCAGGATCTGCTGGCCTCAATAATACCACCCTGCAGTTGTGGCAATGCTTTTACTGCCCATAACTATTGGAACAAATTAAAACTGCTCAGCCTGAGGAATTAATCAGCTGTTCCAAAGAATCAGCCGTGGATCAAAATCAGGGTTATCAATCTGGGGAAAATGCTTTCAGTCATCTGTCTGGATGATGCCTAAGTTCTAAAAATGAAGGGATTTTTGAGGGCTTTTAAGGTGATACATCTTGGATGTTTTGGCTTGTCATGTTTGAAATATTCTGTTTTCTCTTCTATTTGCATTTAATGAAATTATTATTAAAACTATTTACCCGATTTAAAATTCATGTAAGTAATACGTCTTACAAAATTTGAATTTCTAAAAAAAAATCCTTAAAGTATCATGCAGAACTTAGCAACTTTCTCTCACAATTATGAAGTCTTGAGCTTCAGATAATTCTGTTCCCCACAAAGTGACATAGATGTAATAGCAGTGCAATTCCTACAGGTCATCTAAAAGCAGACCTGGCTTTCAGCATCTCAGACAAATGTTTAGCTGGGGACCAAACATTTTGTTTCTGGCTTTTCTAATAGGTTTTGTTTGTTTGTTTCTTTCTTTCTTTCTTTCAAGTGTAAAATTGTTTTTTCATTTTTCCACCTCAAACAAGGTGTGTGTTGCAGTGTCCTTCCACGGGTGTTCCTTGACCAGGGATAAAACATTAAATTTATGTTTTAAAACTGGTACTGCTGTAACTTGGAATTCTGCGTGAGGAAGGAGCTCCTCAATTTAGGAAAAAAAATATTTGCTCTTGTTCTGAATTAAATCAGATCTCTTACTGTTTGCTATTTATAAGTTGTCAGTCTGCTCTTAGAAAACCATAAATACAGGAATTATTTTTCAGAGATCTTTTTCTGAAGCACAGTAAAGAACTTGCTCGTGGAAATGGATTTTGTCATCAGGAAAGGCCAATGTAGAGAGAATTGCTCTCCCAGTGCTGAGAATGACACGTTTTTATGTAAAATATCATAGATAACATCAGCTGCTTTGGTTTGCACTGGTAGACTGCAAGACGTGCAGTGTACAACCCAAATTTCATTTCTGAAATACTTCAGAAAAAAACAGTTTTGGGTTTAGTCCTGGTTAAAACTAAAATGTGTTAATGAAGACTGTCCTGAAACTCGAGTGATTGTTACTGCTGAGGGAGATGCCACCAGAAAAATCACAGAGGAAACTAAAAAATAAAAAGCAATGAAATGAAAAATGAATTGCAGGGTAACTTGGATAAATTAAATTCACACATATTTTATGGTTCCCAGTGGTCCTCCTAGGAGGGAAAACCCCCCTTGGTTTGGGAATGTGAGATGTAGGTGTAAAACACCTCTAGAGCATTTCCTAAAGCGCTGGAGTCTTAAAGAGATATATTAACATATTATTTACCCTTATAGGAAAATGAAATAAAAATGGCCAGCAGTCTTTTTTTTTATCATTTGGATATTAATACTAATAATCATAACAATAAGTGATGCCAAACCTTTTAGTCCAGACTAGAGTTTGAAAACAAAAAAGGTGAAGATGAATTGTATTTTACACAGAATGTGTGACTTTGCTACTGATTGCTAAACAGAGAGGAGAACAAAGATTTTTGGTTTGTTTCACTTGTGATCATTTAGAACTTTTAAGTGGATAGATGAAAAGATTGGGTCATTTTCAGAATTACCAGAGGAAATGCCACCTTGTCTCTTGCAGCTTGAACAGTTTTCCAGTGCTTTAGCAGCACAGTTAACTTAGGATCACTTGTAGTGTGTACAAATAGGGTCTGTGGTTCCATTTTCAGCTGCTAGGATAAGTGGTGTTTATGTTTGTGCTGTAGGTGGCTGAGTTGTAAAAATCAATTATTGCTATTTCTTCTCCACACCAAGGGTGAAGCTGTGTCTCACCATGTGATTTTTAATTTGTGGTCAATATATTTACAGTCAATTAAGTCTCAGTAGGAATGTAAATATTCAGGATTACTTTTCTGGGCTGTGGGTTATTGTAAATTTTGCAAACTTAGGTGAGACAAAATGTGATTGATAAATGTAAAGGTATGAGGAAAAACAGGATAAAAATGTCAGTGCAAGAAACCTGTATCTGGAAGGAAGTAAATTACACTCCCAGCTTTTGGAAGGGAAGTAAGATTAAAGAAACAAGAGGTTTATTGAAGTATGTGATGCTTAGTAGAACACCACTCTCTGAATTCCTTATTTCACCATTATTAGGTGGAAGTGAAAACGGATCCACATCATATTTGAGAGTCTCTTGAACAACTAAAGAAGAGAGTAAGAAACATCCCAGCCTCTGTGCCTGTATGGCATCAGCTTCCTGCTGGATGCTTCCTGTAAAATCACATTTTCTGGCACCAAAATGTGGGCAGTGAGGTGGTTGTGCTTCAACATTGCTTTCTCAAACACTTTCCCATGGAGAAACTCATTTTCTGTTGTGTTGAGAACCAAGAAAAATAGGATTTCAGAAGGTTTTGATGTTGCACAGCACACACATGTCTCAGACCTGCATTAAACACACAGGTTGTGAGATACCCTTTGCTGTCCCTGTACACAGATGGATTATTCTTGAGCAGAGAGATAACAAAAAAGTGCTGCAGCTTCTGGCACCATCATTCAAGTGCCTGAACTTGCCTTTCTTTAAAGTACTCTTAGCAATTCAACACAGAATCTTGCTGTAAGTGCAGGAGGCTTATTAAATTTAACATTTCACTCCCTGATTTTATTTTCTGTCATCTCTATTATTCTAGTATTCTAATACTTTCCTCCTTTTAGGTTTTTGAGCCTTTTTGTTAACCTTCACTGTAAGTTGGTAGATGCAAGTATTCTGCGGTGACTACACAAAAAGTTTTTTCTTTATGGCTTCTTTTTCACCCACCTTAGTAGAAGGTTCTTCTTCCTTTGCTCTCAGCTGCAGGATTGGCAGCCTTCAGGATACTTTTTGTGATGCCAAATTAGTGAATTTCATACCTGTGGGTAGGAATTACAGTATATTGCTGCCAACACATATTGGTGGCACCTCCATCTCAGCAGTGGCTTAGGTCTGGCTTGCTTGCCTGTTTCTTTATTTTATTCATTTTTGGGGGCGGTTTTTGATTGGTTATTTGGGTTTGGTAGGGATTTCTTTTGAGTTTGGGAGTTTTCCTCTTTTTTTGTGGTTGCTTGTTTGTTTCTGTCTTGTTTATTAGTTTTAGTTTTGAGGGATTTTGCGGGAGGTCTGGTTTTGTTTGTGTAGGTTTGTTTTTTAAATGGGTTGCGTCTTTTATGTGTGCTTTGGTTTTGTTTTTTTGGGTTTTTTTGTGGTGTTTGTTTGGTTGTTTGGGTTTTGCTGGGGTTTTTCTGTTTGGTTGTTTGGGTTCTTGGAGGGTTTGTTTTTCTTTGGGAGGATTGTTTGTCTTTTGGGGGTTTTGTTTTGTTTGTGATTGTTTGTCTGTTTGCTTGCGTGTTTTGGAGTGTTTTCTTCTGCTTTTTCTAACACCTTATCATGTCTGCCAGTTCTTGAACTCCATTGGAGAAGTTGATTTTAGTCCCTCTCTCTTCTTCCTACCCCACAGCTGAAATTGCCTGTTGCATTATTGAGTATTTTTCAAGCTTAACTCCAAGACAGATAAAGAGTCTGTCTTCCTCAAAATTCAGTGTGAGCATCCATTTAAGGTGCATTTTAAATGCTGAATTTTAGGCTGAGGCAATAGGCAGAAATGTCCCAGTCTTTAGCATGCAAACATTTTATTTTCACCTTCATAAACAAGTTCTGAGTGACCAGTTCAAGGTCTGTGGGCACTGCTTTAATTTAGTGCCAGCATTCTAAGCCCAGTAAGTTCAGGGCCGTTTGTGCTGCAGGAGAGGGGCAAGGAGGAGTTGCCAAGAATTGAGGAGAGAAGGATGCCTGCTGTAAGAAATGGAAGCCCAGAGTGGTTCCTCCCTAATGGACATTCCAGCAACTCCTAATAAAGAAAAAAAAGAATAGGAAATTAAAGTAAAACTAACTCAGAGACAAATGCCAGGTGTTCTGGAAATGACAAGGGAAGCAGTGAATAAACACATGGCACAAAGTTTCTGCTGCTTGAGTTTGTTTCTTTCAGAATCCACTGCTCAATAATGTGTGTGGGGACTTCAAAACCACTCCTGCTGTCATGAAAAGCTGAGAGTATTTCATATATTTTCATTAAAATGTTGGACAGAATTTTTTTGTTTTCTTGAAACATCTTGGTGGAACCTTTTTGTGGACAAACAATATATAGAACACACAATACGATATATACAATATAGTGGTAGTGGAGAGGGGGAAGTTCAGTCACTGACACAAAAATGAGAATATTTAAGTTTGTAATGGCAACATTTTTCTGGAAAGCCAAACCATAGGAACTACTTGAAATCTGCTTGTCGCTGATTGCAGCTCCACCTGGGTGTAATGGAATTCATAGCTACATGAATATTTACAGTATATAGTACTTGAAGGCTTGGAAGGAGTAGGTTTTTTTATTACTATTGCATATTAGTAGGCAGGTTCTGCTCTTTAGACATGGCTGAATTCAGAGACAATTCAAATTTCCCCTTTTTTGAGCTGCACAGCTGTAAATGAAGTTGAGTTTCATTTGCTGGAGGAGACAAGTCAAACCCAGGGTCCTCACTGGAGTGGCTGCACTCAGTTGACCTCTGTGGAAACGGTTGAAATTCTAATTTCCTGACACTTCTACTATTTCATGAGGGCCTCATCACATGCACAGCCTTTCTCTTTCTTATCAGAGGTTCTCACCATCAGAGAAGGCACAAAGGAGCCTCCCTCTTCTACAGCACATCATTTCACGTATCTTTTTATTAATCTATTCACAATTGTTATTGAACTTTCTTTTCCAGTTTGTAAACCCTCTGTATTTTAAATTGCTTTCTAGCACTACTTTGAGTGCATGTTTATGTAGGTTACATTATTTCAGCTTTCATCTGATTCCAGGATGTGAAAGGTTTCATTAATTTATTGATGTAAGATCATAGGGAAAATTCCAGTAGTAATTATTGGTAAAATAATTGCAGTTTCTCTGCTAGCTGTTGCTAGTCTAAATCAGTCTTTTTGTCCCTGTGCTCAGACACAGCATACTTTTATCTCTTCACTTTCTTCTGGAGCTGTAGGTACTCCTGCTTGCCAAAGCCATCCTCTTCATCTTCTGTTTAGTCAGATATTTGTGCCTTTTTCCTGTAGATTTGCCACTCATCTCTTTATATTTCTAGGCTACCGCCACACTTTGGGGTGGAATGAGCTGAGAAGTTAAATGCTTTTGCTGCCAGTACCACTCGATTATCTGGGGGCCTGGCCTCGTCTGTGGGCTGTGAGGTAGCTCAGGGGTGGCCAGGAGCCACCAGACCCTCTCAAGGTGTGGATGGTGTGCCAGATCTGGGTATAAAGTGAGGTGTGAGGGAGGAGATCCAGTGTGAGAGCAGGAAGGCATGGCAGGAGCGCAGCACTGAATTGACATGGTGACTGAAACCAGCAAAATTCTAAGTATTTGCAGCATGAGCTGGGAACCTGTGCTCCCACAGGTTAAATTTTGTGTTGCTTTTTATTGTATTATGAAGAAATGCATGAAAAGTATTTGTGAATTATTTTGATCTTCCTTACCTCTGAACTCTCCCAAGAACATTTTGTTTTTTGTTCTAAGGTTCCATCTTTCCCCCTTCTCTAGTGGAAAGTATACATGTCTGATTATGGTTTATTCTTCACTACTACTGCTCTTAAAAGTGCAGAATATAAAAAACAAGTTGTTAAATAATGCATCCTGATAGATGGGTTGGCTGAGAATCTCTGAATTGATGTAATACTGCTAAGCATTGTGGAACAATGTCCAGGGCTCTCCGTGGGAGTGTTGAGGCTGGATGGGTGTGAGCGTGGCAGTGGCACAGCGTGGGATGGATGGATGGATGGATGGATGGATGGATGGATGGATGGATTTACAGGAGGGGTGGGATTATTCAGCAGTGTTTGTTTCCTTCTCTCCCTGCAGCCTTTCATGTCCCCCCGGTACCCTGGAGGCCCAAGGCCACCTCTCAGAATACCCAACCAGGTAAGGCTGGCCCTCTGCTGCTCACTTCTGTCTCAAATGCTTCACTCCCTGCCCATCTCTGGTGGGCATACAAATTATATTTATTCCACAGTAAATACGGGGATTATCGGTAAGAAACAGGTCTCATGAAGTGCTCTGTGGCTCCCAAAGACACTCTGGCAACTTTCTAAAAGCGCTGAATTCCCAATTTTCTCTCATCTCCATCTAAGGATGTGCAATGCCAGCGAGACAAGGATGAGTAATGAGCTGCTGTTCGTCAGCAGGGACCTTTTCTGGCCCATCTGTGAGAAGAGGGTTCTGGAAGTAGAGAACATTTGTGTTTTCAAGTTCTCCATAGTGCAGAAAGAGGAGGAGAAAGAGTTGTCAGCAGATGAAAAGTTAAAGACAAGCAGACAGAAAAACATCAGTGGAGCTCTGAGAGGAAAACTAGGTCATTTACAATATTGGGAAAAGTAGAGAGGATAAATGGAACAGGTAGTTTGGTTCAACTCTGGTTTCCAGGACTGCCTTTTGATTGTCACGCTATATCCTAGCCTCATTTCTGGCTATTTTTTATACTTGTATAACACAGTTTCAACAAATTTGTCATTACTTTTGACACACTATCACCAGAAGTTATGAAATCTAAATTTCAGTGAGCTGGATGTATCAGGTGGCAGGACATGTCCAGGTGTTGCTCTGCCTGGTGATGTCTGGGATCAGGTAAAGCTACCTGTACCAGGGCTACTTCCTCACCAAGGCCCTGGGGGACTTAATTAACCTTGATGAGGTGATCATCTGTGCAGTGCCATTAGTACTGCACTTAATATCTGATAACATTTTACTGCTGTAACTCAGTTCACTCCTGATTTTTGCACTTCCCCAATACCATCTGAGCCAGAGGTGTCGAGCCCCCTGAGCCAAGGGTTGGGTTTCACACCCTCTGTGCCTGAGCTCAGTGACTCCTGGCAGGTGGGATGTGGTGGCTGGAAGTGCTGCCAGCCTGCAGGTTTGGTTTCAGCAGTGTTTTTGTCTGCACACTGTGGTATTTTAAGTCCAGAGTGGAAGGTAATCACATAATCCCAGTGAACTGCAGCTCTTGCTACATTCACATTATGCCAAATTCATTAATTGCTGCTTTAGCAATTAATGTGAGTAACTGATATTACTCAAGGTGCAGCGTGGATGGGCAGGGTGTGGAAGCAATAAACTGCTGTGGTGCAGCTTTAAGGCCCAAATTTTGATTAGGTGGTAGTTTGGTCCTGGGATTGTGGAAAGGGTCCCTGCCCATGGCAGAGGGTTTGGAAGGAGATGAGTTTTAAGGTCCCTTCCAACCCAAACCATTCTGACATATTGCTCACTCAGGACACGTTTTGCTGAAAATGTGATGGTGCTTTGAAATGCTAAATAGCACCTCATGGATCAGCTACAAAGACCATTCATAAAAGCATTTTTCCACTTGACCCAGCTGCAGGTAAAATCCTGTAAAAATGAGCTTTAAACCTAATTCAGTAAACCCAGAGGGCAGATTAATGTGGGAATTTAAAAGCACATTAACACCTGACTCAGAGGAAACATCCAGGAATTAGTAATGAAACGTGTGTGCTGTGTCTTTAACGTGAATTTCAAGGCATTCTGTGTTTTTCTGCTCTGTTTTCCCTGCCTCAGGCCCTCGGAGGTGTCCCGGGGAGTCAGCCCCTCCTGCCCAGCGGGATGGACCCCACACGGCAGCAGGGTGAGTGTGGGACCTCTCCACTGTGCTGATCCTTAGGCTTTTCCGTTGATTAGAAAGGGATGATTCATTAAAAGTAGCTGTAGAAGGTGATTGTGTCTTGCATAGTTAAAGCAGTTGCGTATTGCATGTATAAATAAAACGTATTTTATATTTTGTTCGCAGGTCATCCAAACATGGGTGGGCCGATGCAGAGGATGACTCCTCCAAGGGGAATGGTGCCATTAGGACCACAGGTACTTTCTACAGAGGGGTTATCCTTAGTGACAGGCCTACACTTATTCTGTATTCTCTGTCTTTGCTTAGCATGGAGATTCCCAGGACTTGTTTTCATAATCCCTTTTTAAAACAAACCTCCCATTTTACAAAACAAATGTGTTCTAAGTTGCAGCTGTACAAAATTGAAATGAAAAATCTGTCATTTTCATAAATACTTGGGATTAAATGAAGAATCCCTTCACTTGCTTTCTTTAGAAAAGTGTGTGTTGTAATCAAAGACTGACACTGGCAAGGCAGACCAGGAGTGGAGTAGGTGTTTCCTCCTCCTCCTCACTGATTATGCTGTTCAGGAGGAAAATATTAATAGCCTCTAACTTTGCCAAAAATACCTCTCCAAATTCTGTAAACTTTTTCTTTCATCCACTGTTGATCTAAATTTTGGCACAGGCAGCAGAGATTTTAGTGTGAAGTGAGATGTCCAGGCTACCAATTGTCCCCATGTCCCCCTCGAGCATCTCTGTGGCTCTGTCCCAGAGGGACGAGGACAAACAGTCCTGGTGCACCCCTGGAACACAAATCCAGGAGTTTCCTCTGTGTTTTGTCAGCACTCCAGTCAGCAGCATGTGGGTGGTGGTGTTCCTCACTGGTGCTGCCAGTGTTTTGTTTCACAGTGTGCTTGTTGTGCCCACACTGTGCATTTTTGCTTCCCCATTTCAGATAATCTCCCTGGTGGCTTCTTGTTTGAATAACAACTAAACTCTACATTATTGAATAGCTTTGCCTTTCAAGTCTGTTCACAACTGTCTGTACAGTTTTGGGTCTTCTTGCTACAAACCAGTTGTGCAGTTCTTCACAATCTCTGCTGAGCAACCAGCAAAATAAATATAAAATAAAATATATTTGGTATTTTTTTTTATGTGGCCCTGAAATGTATTTGCCATTTTTGGAGGAGGAAAGAGAAGCTCTGCTGTGCTGCCATATGAGATTGAGCTGATCCTTTATGCAGCACCATTAGTCACACTGCAGGCAAATCTCATGCCACTTTTTATGAGGATAATTTTTCCATTTTTGCTGTCATTTAACCAGTGTTTTTGTAAGCTTCTTCTTTCTTGTGTTCAACATCCTAACCTATGCAAAATTTAAGTCCAAAAAATTTAAGTTCACAAATGACTCCCTAATTGAATCACCAAATACGTGGGCTCTGCAGAGAGCATTACTGCTCTAGAAGGACACCTCTATGGGTGGCAGTGCTGTTATTTAGGCCAAAGGAGTAAATCTGCTTAGGATTAGCAGTAATTTCAGGTGGAAAATTGTATAGTGAGACAGATCGTTCTGCTTGTATTCCATTGAATACAAATAGGTGTAATTTATATTTTTGTGTAAGTAGTGCAGTTGAACTTTGGTCATGGTATCAGGACATAAACTCAGATTTTATGGGCGTTGGGTATTTAATTTGTTAGCACATTATTTATCATATTAAATACTCTTCATTTTGATTATCAAAGACCTGGGGTAGTGGAAAGTGTCCCTGCCCAGGCCAGGGGTGACACTGGATGGGCTTTAAGGTCCCATCCCGGGATTCTGTGATTTATTAGAATTGAATCATGGAAAGAGAAATGTAATAGTGCATTAGAAAAGTTATATCATGTGTTTTAATTTTATACAAACATAATGAAATCTAGGTAGAAATGATACCATTTAATATCTCATAATCTTAGTAGGGGATTCTGATTTTGAATTGCCTTGGCTTAGAGGTTGAATTCATTATAAAACCTGACCCTTGCTGGCCATTAACTTGAACTCAATATGTGTAAATAGTATAATTCCCCCTGAAACCATGTCAACCATTCTTAGCCAATTTCTGTTGTTTGTGTTGTTTCTCCTTGGGGTTAATGATCCCAATTTTTAGTCAACAGTCAGGGAAGCCTGAAAGCATGAATGGCATGGCCTGTCCTGGCAGCAGTTGCACAGGGACGTCATTAACCTGCTGTCCTTTCTTTCCCCCTCCTCTTTGGTTTTGTTTTTTTGTTTTGTGGTAGTCTGACCCTTGGTTGTCGTTGCAGAACTATGGAGGTGCCATGAGACCCCCTCTGAACGCTTTAGGTGGCCCGGGGATGCCTGGGATGAACATGTAAGCACAACACAAATCCTACTGTACCTAGAAAATGCCATTATTGCATTGCAGAAGGAGCAGTTGGCACAGACAAGGCAAGGAGAACGTGCTTTGATGACCAATAATTGCAATTTCAAGAAGTGAACCCACAGTCTTAGAGGAGCCTTGGCTGTCCTAACAAGTCTGTACAAATACTCAGTTTTTTTTCACAGATCAAACTTCAAATACTGGGAATATTTTGTCAATATAATCACTGATATATCCTTGTATGCATTTTTAAAAATGACATTATTTATATTTCTACTTACTGAATATCTCGCGAGGAATGTTTTTTCTCTGCAAAATAAATCAGTTCTTAATTGTAGCAAAATAGCCTTTGTCTAGAACTATTTATAAGAAGGACACAATTGATTTGAAAGTCTTCCTAAACTGCAGTTCTTGTTTCCCTAAGTACATTTATTTCCAGTCCAAACTGCTAGAGGAGCTTTACAAATATGAGTGCATTTCTGTCAGTGTTTCTGTGTATTTCTGGGTCTGGAAAATCATCTGGTAAAAATGGACATAATCTGAGTTCAGGTTTATTCTAAATGTGAATGTAGCCATGGCAGGGTACTGAACCTTATATCCCTGAAGACAGCCCCCCTTTTAAATGTGTAGAAATACTTCAGATGTAACATTAAGAAAGCAGTAAAGATTTCTATATGCTTTCTCATTATATCATAGATACCCATTTTTACTCTAGTTTTTATAGAAAACGTAAATAAGAAATGACAATTTTAATTTTGAGTAAAAAGTTACCACTGAAGAAGCAAAGAGGTACAGAAATAGATAATGTAATTTTGAAAAAACCACCATACCTCTAACAGGTTTGGATTTCCAGACATACATTGAATTCTTGAGGCAAATAAATTAAAACCTGAACTTGTGTGTTGCTCTATCATATACATCCCATATGGGGATTTAAGACAATTCTAGGAGCCTTCCTGAGGGTAGGCATTTATGGTTTTCAGTTAAATTGATGTGGAAAAAACATTTAGACCTTTGAAATTCAGTGTGAGTCAAGTAGAGGCACTGTAGAGGTTTTCCTCAACAGAAGACTGTATTAAAAAAAGGAAATTTACTTTCCAGAAGTAAATTGAAGGCTAGATAAGATATTTTGAAACTATTTATTCACATAAATGAGAGTTTCCCAGGAAAGGTAAGAAAAGAGTTTTTTCTGTATGACAAAAAGATTTCCTGGCCTAGCAGAAAGAGAGAAGATGGATTGAAGTACTTGTACTGTGCTCTTTATAAACACATTTTATCAAAGGGTTGCTCTGAGCTGGGATTCTTTGGAATGTATTTTCTGGACATGAGGGTATTTCCCCACTGTAAATGTAGTGCTGTCTCTGAAATTGCAGTGAGGCCTCAGAGTGAGGGCTGGCCTGGGGGCAGTGGCAGAGGATGGACCCAGGTGTGCTCCCCTCACCCTTTACCCACTGTGGAAATCACATTTCCCCTGCACTAAGGATGTCCCTTCCCACCTGAGTGTGTTCTTTACACGACAATTCCCCACTGCCCTGTTGTTCATTTCCTCGGGGTTTTGGCCGTGTCAAGTGCAAAAATGTGTGTTCCACAGAAACAGCTGCCGTTTGAAATCCAGCTTTTCCCCCTTGGAATGCGAGGAGAAGCTGCTTTGGTTAAGAGCAGACTATGTGCCAAATAAAGTGTGACAGTTTTCCTGGGTGAGAAAGTGTTCTTTGTGGTCAGAAAGGGCAGCCTGAGGGCTCCTAAGGCAGCGTTTCAGCCCCTGCCATCCACACCTGCAGCACTGCTGGGTAATTCCTGCCTTTGTCATCAGCAGCACCATCACATTCCTGTTGGACACAGCTGATGCCCAACCCATCTTCTTCCACAGAACAACTTCATTTTAGGCTGTAAGTTTTTCAGTTGGAACTTGGCACAGCCATTTTTAGGATGATTTCATGTCTCTGCCAGTTTTTGGAAGAAAAAGGCAGATTTCAGGGAGCCTCAGTGTTATATTTCACTGGTGATTTTTAACACCCTGTGTGACCTGCAGTGCTGTCTCAAGCACTAAGAATATCTCAGTCATGCCTCAGATTTTAAAAAAAAGAAAAGAAAAAGGTGTGATTTTGTCTTTTAACTTCAATTCACAAACTTGAGTCTAGATGTTTCATTTCCTGATGGAATATATTTGCCTCTTGGGAAACTGGAATTTCAGAATTTTATTTTTTCAAGCCAGAATTGACACTTACAGGATAAACTCTAAAAAAAATTACAGAAAAAAAAAATGGTCATAGCAACAGAGACTTTGTGAAGTATTTTGGAATTGGTGCTTGTATGGTTATGTTTTATGACCTTGTTGGTGCTTCCAAAATAAATGTTTAGTAAAAGACAAAAGACCTGCTTGCATGGAATTAAAAAAATAAAAAATGAAAAAATTGCAGTTTGGGGGTTTTAATGTGTGTTTTATAAGCATTTGGCTCCACAAAATCCATGTGGCTTTCCAGCAGAATCTGCTGCAGTGATTTCTTAAGTCTGTACTAAAAGCTGTCCAATAAATCTGAAAATTCCTACAGCTTTTTAGATGAAAGGTGAGTTCCCACATCTCAGTGTAATTTCTGAGTTTCCATATTCCTGTGGGTTAACCCAGTTTTGTCTCTGATTTAGTACATGTCACAGAAATGACTGCAAGGGTTTGGGGTGAAAACAGACTTTTAAGTGGTGTTACAAATATTCCTGATTTTTCTGAAAGAGAGGATCCAATAAACCAATGAAAAATAAGAAAAAGAACAGCAAGACCAAAAAAAAGAAAAAAGGGTAATATTTCACTATATGATCATCAGCAGAGGAGAAATTGCTGAATATTTGACCTGAGGAGCATTTTCTCTCTCAGTCTTTCTTTGAATGATGCAGAAAAGACCATACCAACATTCTTGATTTCCAGCATTCCAACGATAAAGGCAGTGGAAATAAATAAATTTTCTGTTGGGTTTTTTTTTTTTTTTTTTTGAGATTGTTCCTTTATAGTTTCATCAACAATGTAATAAAAAAATAAGATTCAATATTAAATCCCTCAGGCAATGTATGCGCTTAAATAGCTTTTATTTCTGCAAGACTTAGGGAACTTTCAGAACTCATTAATGAAGGGTGATTCTTTGTGTCTGTTCCAGTCTCTCCCCCACGCCTGGCGAGCTGCAGTGGTTAATGTTGCTTTTCCACAGCTAATGAGGCCAAAAGGCCATTGAAAACATGAAAGTTTTGTCATCTGCTCTGCGTCTCTGTTGTCAGGGCCTTCAGAAAGTGATTCAGTCTTGTTTGTAAATAAGCAGGAGCTCTTGGTACTCCCAGAGGTAATTATGGATTTGAGACATTGTGACTGTGAGCATGGAGATTTTACCTCTGGTGTGTCTGAGTCCCCTGTGCATTGTTAAGAGATGAAGCCTCACCCCCAAAATATTTTTCTGGGTTCAGCTGAGAATGAGAAACTTAAAGTAACAGCAAAAGTTGTGAGAAAAACCCACTGAGGGTTTTCTGGGTATAATACATGAAATTTATATCATGGCTGTTGCTGTTCTCATGATGGTCATTCATCATCATCATCCTCATCACCATACAGGGATCATAGCAACCTATTTTGTATGGCTTGTTCTTTTACAAATTAGGTGTTCCCAAAATATTTATTAGCTAATTGCACGGGTTTTGCTAATGGAACCTGACTATACTGCAGTATTCTAGATCCACAGTAAATGAATCCATCCTCAGTGCTTCAGGCATGTGCTTAATCATGTGAGCAAGATCACTGCTTTTATGACTGAACATTTATTTATTTTATGACTTGAATTTATTTTCTGAGTAGTAAATAAATTAATCAACTCACCAAATGACTGAATAGCAGTGCCACAACAAAAATTCTGCTCTTGCATTTTAACTTAGTATAGTTATGGTTTGTAAACACGCTTTAGTTTGAAAAAGCCATTTCCTTCCTCTGGAAACAGGTTATTCAGATTTTTTTCCTCAGAGCTGGTGAGAGGATGAGGGTGGTTCTGTGTCTCATCATTCTTCTTCTGTTTCAGGGGTCCTGGGGGTGGTAGACCTTGGCCAAACCCAACCAATGCCAATTCTGTAAGTAAATATTACAAATATATTTGACATCTCATGTGTTTAGGGAAGTATCTTCATGCCAGGCCCAGCCTTGGTTGTCCTGGCATCCTAAACAAACAGGACATTTCTGGTATTCCTCCAGAAGGCAGAAATTCTTCATTTTCATTCAGGGATCATATATCATTAGTTTAAAAGTGTCCATTTTTGGCACTTGTAGATGGATAAGGTGGGTCTGGCTTGCCCTGCTAAACAGTTCTTCCCGCTTTTCTCACTTTTGGCTTTTGAATTCTATGTGTCAAATTCTTCAATTTGCTTTTGCATAAACTCAATTAAAATTGATTTTTTTAGCTGATAGTTAAAAGTCATTTCAGTCCCTGAAATCAATTGGCAATTTCAATAATAGATTTATTTGTAACAGTAATTTGGCTGACAAGTTGTCTGTAGAGAAACTTGTGTTTGTCAGTACAGTTGTTGCTCCCACAACAGCACTGGCCTGTGTTCCTTTGGAGAGAATAACAGCAAAGGCAGTAACAGAGAAGGAAACCAGATTATTCACAGGATTTCTCCAGGACACTGTCCTTAAAAAAACATAAATAAAAAATGGAAATAAATACCAGTATCTTCTAAGGCAAAAGGTGTGGGGACTTCTTTTCCTTTTGTGGTCAAGATTGTATTGAAAATTAGGTATCTCTAAGAATGTACAAATTCAGTTTGTGCTTGGCTGACTCTGAAGTCCTGCTGACTGAAATGCAAGTATGTGCAGACTGAGTCCATACACCTTATAAACTACATTGCCTTAGTAATCTTATACCTTAACATTTTAATATTTTATTGAGTTTTTAGTCAATTTTTTGAAATTGCTGAAAAGAGGTGTTTATTTTGACAGCAGAGGCATTTCCCCATGATTTCAGCTGTGTCCTTAGTCACTAATTGAATCAGCCCTCACCTGCAGCTGCAGGAGCCCATCCCAGCACACAGGGACCCAAAATCACTGTTTTTTCTGTTGATGTTACAGATACCTTATTCCTCAGCCTCTCCTGGGAACTATGTGGTGAGTGCCTTTGTGTGTGTTTGTTGGACATCGCATCTCATTTGGGCAGAGAAACAGCAGCCCAGATGCTGAGGGGAGCCCCCATGTGCTGGCTGCACATCTGGCCTGCACCAAGGTTTCCCAGCCCCCTCTGGTGCAGATGTGGGTGCTCAGCACCAGAACCATTGTCAGCCTGCTGCAGATTGCCCTCAGCGCTGCTGCACTCCAGGGAAAACATTTCTGTACCTCATACCATGTGTTGTCTGCAATAATGAAGGACAAGAAGCCCCTTGGCTTTCTCAGGAAAACCGTGTTGTGTGAGAGGTTTTGAACTTCTGCAGGAAAAAGGTGTTAATGTGTACTGCTGGATTTTGTCTCTGTAGCTAGAGATTAACTTTGTTTAATATTTTAGACTCTCTGTTGTTGTTGTTGCACTCAGGTTATTTGTATGGCTGAGGAGCTTTTCCTAGGCAGATAGTTTATTCTGTTTTTATCACATGCACATAGCTGGTGTCACAGGGTGAGGAGGGAGAATTATATAATTAAAAGCAATTTATTTCGTCATTTATTTTACAAAATTAGATGGGGGAAAAGGTTATGATTCTTGCAAGTGTCTGTAACTTACAGGCCTCATTTTGTCACAGCTTGGTGTAAACAGTCAATATTTGCTGTCTAAAAATCAGTTCTTTCAATGCAGAACTTCACAAAGCTCTCTCTGTCTGGAGGAGGTTTTGTGGGTTTGCCACATTCTATTGCTGAAGAATTTAAAGACATTTTGGGAATATTTGACTTCATAGCAAGTAACTGTTTGGTGATGAGGGATGGGCTGGAGAGCTCCTAAAAATGGTTCTTAGTGAAAAGATTTGTAATCTGGACTTACTTGCTTTGAGAACTTAATAAGATTAATCTATATATAATTTATTAATATATACGGATATGAAAACTTACCTATTAGTATAGAAGTATATATAATATCTACAAATAGATATATTATGTATGTATAAATATACATACTATATATACATATTATATATATGTATACATAAATATATACTTTTTATACATTAATAATATTATATTCTAAGAGTGAAAATAGTTGAAACCAAGAAATTCTGAGAGAGGAAAAAACACAAACAATGGAAGTAAAAGCAAATTTCCAATGAGATTAAAAAGTTAATGAGGACAAGTAGCTTTTCTCATAAATAGTCAGTTAGTTGTTCCTACATCTTTTTATCTGATGTTTAAAAACATGCAGAGAGAGCCCTTAAAAAAATCAAGTAAGGGAGCTTAGTACACAGGTATATGGAGAGCCTGTGATGCCTAGGGAGTCATATAGGTTTGGATAAAATGTGGATATAAATCTATGGATAAAAGTTTATAAGTAAAAGATACATGGACAGGTATCCTGTAAGCAGACAGAACACCCAGACCTTTGTAATCACTGCCACTGAAAAGATGTCCCTGTCTCAACAGAGTATCTGCTCTTTTAAATTAGAACAAAAGAGGTAAAGTACAGTAGTATCCATATGGCAGTGAAAACAATAATTATTTCTAGCAGTTGTGTATGTGTTATTAGAGAAAGTCAATATTTATTTGTTTTAACAGCCAGAGCATTTTTGTTTCTTGGTCTTGATCAGATTTGTGCCATGGAAATAACCAAAACATTTAAAAATACACATTCCTTGATGTGGGTTATTTGTGTGTGTCTGTTTTAGGTTTTCTCTAACCTTTTAATTCGTGCTAACTGACAGTTTTTACTTTCCCCAGGGTCCTCCAGGAGGTGGAGGGCCACCAGGAACACCCATCATGCCTAGTCCTGCAGGTACTGAAATATACTTGGAAATAACAGAATTATAAGAGATTTTAGGAAGTACACTTTTTTTTTTTAATAATCAGATAACAAAATTATTGGAGCTATATTTTCTGCATCAGGTTTTTTTTCTCTACTTGCTAACCTCTCCAGCAGAGGAGGGTGGGGAATTTTCCTAACTGGCCATAAAAACTTAACTGCATTAGTATATTATTTCATTGAATATAATTCTAGGGATTTAAATATATAAAAATAAAAATCAAAACCAAAACAAATAAAACCCTTCCAAAAAATGAACAAACAAAAAAGTCAACCTAAAGTAAAGATATTTTGAATTTCTGTTTTCCAAAGCATGAAAACACTTAGAAACTGGCTACCTGTGAGTTTTGCCAAGGTATTTACTCACCTCTGAGACCAGCAGCTCAAAGATTCCACAGCCCAACCATCCCTGTGTGTTCTGGCATGAGCCAGGACAGCAGACAGGCTTTTTCCCAGCACCTGGGGACAGCCAGGGATGTGTGTTGCACAAGATTCTGGTGGACAAAGAACTCTTTGCCTGCCTCACTGGATATTAAAAATAACTTAATAGGCTGATTTCACTTCAGGCTAAAAACCTTTCTGTTTCCCCTTTTCCTCAGACAGCATCTTTGAATGTTCTAGTGATGTGTAGTGCTCTGTATATAATGGAATTATTAGCTTGGAATAATGCTTAGAAAATCATCTTGGAAATATTGATTAGTAGACAAAATCCTTGATTTGTCTTCCTGTTGTACATAGAATATCATTGGGTGTGGAATGGGCTTCTGGAGGGTCTGGGTGCAGAGTGCTGAGCTCTTCTTATTCTCCATGCAGATACTGATTTTCCAGAGTTGCCAATATTTTTTTTAAATCACACTGTCCCCTTAGGGATGTACACGGACTTTTGTCAGGTCGTTCTCCTTTCAGTTTTTTGTCAGTTTGGGTTTTTCCTGCAAGCATTGCACCAGGCTGTGCCGTGAAGATAGATCAGCTAAAGCCTCCCTCAGGAGGGAAGGATCTTTGCACAGTGTTCCACTGAAGACTTGGACATATTCAAATTCATATGGCCTTGACAGGGATGAGAGTAAAAAACTGTAACTCTCGCTCTGAGTAAGGAGAAGCTTTATATCATTTATTACAGATGGAAAACAAATTGCAGGAAGTACTGATAAGAAACAAACTCCCGTTCTTTGAATAATGTTGAAGATGAGTGAAGAAATTTAGAACTCCGGGAAACAGGATTTTAGGAATTTAATAGTTACAGAGTCGTGGTGATTTATAAACCTTTTAACAGTCATGCATAAAGCTAGAGCCCAGAAGTAGTCACTTGGGGACCATGGCAATTATTTCTTTTCATAGCCCTGTTGTGTGGCAGCAGTGGATAGAAAGAGAATAAAATCTGCCATTATATTGCCACTGTGTATCGCATTGAGGCACAGTAATAATATGAACAAAATGACAGGAAATGTATGAGGTGAGTAATTTTATTGAAAAGTGTATTTTAGCACTTAAAATAATCTCTTATTACAGATTCAACCAACTCTGGAGACAACATGTACACTTTAATGAATGCTGTGCCACCTGGGCCCAACAGACCTAATGTAAATATGAATTTTCTTACATCTTTCTTTGAGTAGCACAGCCTTTTGTTTATCCAAACACTGTGTTTCCAGCAGCTATCATTATTGCTAAGCTTTCCTTTTTTATGGGTGGCTCTTCAGTTATGGGCCTCTGGGAAAAAAAACCTGCCAGTAGAACTTAAAAGTAAATATATGTAGATATGCTAAGTCATTATGCAGTAAATTGCAGATTGTTTGGCTATAATGGTAATATCTTTTAAATGTGTGAAGAGCTAAATTTAAGGTTAATTATGTAATTGGATAGAAGCTGCTCAAGTTGTGAAGGTGATGAGGAGCTTTTGCAACTTAGGATAGGTCTGGTGGGGTTTGAAAGCTGTTAATTAATCACTGATGGATTTTAGGGAGTTATAAAAGTTCCCTATAACTCCAGTGGGGATGGGGCTGAGTTGCCAGCAGCAGTCTGAAAAGCCATACAAAACCAAAACTGAAGTAAATAATAAATTATTACTCTGTTGGATTCCAGCCTACAGAGATGACAGTCTCCAAAAATCATGAAATTGACCCCAAAAATGCTGGTTTCCAGTCTTCACAAGACACCTTCTCATGAAGGTCTGAATGGGACTTGAGAGTCTCTTCTCATTCAGGGCTGAGGATTTGTCCTTATTTTTTTTCCTCCTTCTCCTGAGCAATGCGTTCTCTTTATTAGGCTGTGTGATAAATAATTGTTGAGTTTGTAATGGCTGCTCCTTTTGTAGTTTCCACTGGGGCCAGGCTCAGATGGACCCATGAGCGGACTGGGTGGAATGGACTCGCACCATATGAACGGATCATTAGGTAACAGGAACAGTAAATGCTGAATTCCCAGTGCCCCTGCTGTTCCCTGGGAACAATTCTTGGAGTTCTATGTTAAAATGTATGGAAAAAATTCTGTGTACATCAGTGAGATGAAGGGAATGATTTGAAGAGGCTGTGGCAATGAAAAAAGAAGACATTGAAGCTCAGTGAGCAGACTTGTGAAAAATAACATTTCAGCATAGGCCTCTATCTCCTAAAGAGAATAACTTTTTTTGTTTTAGGAAACACGACCCTGACATTTTGGATTACTTTATATAGGGAAACTTTTGCAGCCTTTCTTTACCCATTACAATCCTAAAATGGGTATTTGGTTTAACTACTAATGATGCTCATTGCATTCAAGTCAATGAAAAACTGTGTGAGAGGCAGCCACACCTTTTTCTATTGCTTTCTGCATGCTGAGAATTTCTTCTTCTCAGCTAAAATGAAAAATTCAATTGCAAGTTATGGGAGGATTTTACATGTACCTAGCACATAGTTTATCCTTTTGGGCCATGACAAAATAACTCCTGATAACATCTATGCATCTGGAGTTTTTGGAGAGAGAAATCCTGTTCCTTCTCAGCCCTAGTTTGCCTGGCTGTACGAAGGAGCTGTTTCAGTCTTCTCCCACAGCTCCATTTCTGATGGTTTTGCTGTGATCTCTTCTAGTTTTGTACTCAGTACTCTTCCAGAATTTGTCTTCCCTGAAAATACATATCTTTTGCTGCTAAAAAAACCCCTTTTCTTCATTCATCCATCCTAAAATTGCATTTCCCTTATTCTCTGCTTTACTTGAGGTGAGGGCTACAGCATGTGAAAAAAGCCCTCAGTTTTCAATTGTCTTGCATTCACTATATTTAATTTTATTTGGTTTCCTTTCTCTGCTCATCAGGATGATCTGTTTTCTTTAGGGGATACTCAGTGCATGTAGTGCTGCAACAGTTGATGGAGCCTCAGACTGATTGAGAGGATTATTCTGTACCAAATGTAAACTTTTACTAAGTTGGTTATTTTTTAAAATGTTGATGTTGCACAATGCATTTTCGATGAAAAAAAACCATTATTGGATTAGCTTCAGCTCAAAATTAACTGAGCAATTGTCTGTTTTAATTTCAGGCTCAGGAGACATGGACAGTATTTCCAAAGTGAGTATCTAATCGAATATCTGGAATTTTTAGAGTGTTTCACTCTAAACTCATTTCCTTTGTCTCCGTTATGAATCTTTTTGTATACACATTTATTATATCATATCTATATTATATATAATTACCTCCAGTTCATAATCTGACTGATCATGTTGTAGTCTTTGGTGCTCTTAAAATAAATGAAACCAGTTCTAATAATCAGTTCTAGTCAAAGGTAAATTTGGGCCAATCTCCTTAGGGTGTTGCAGGATTGGGTTTGTCACCTCTCTAAGGTAATGTTAATATCTTAATCCTCGGGATAAATTTCCAAATAAGAAGCACTGTTTTGATGCCACAATCATTAAATAGCTGGAGAAGGATGTGAGTTTAATCTGCAGGGATTTTGCATCTACAAAAATAATACTTGAATATGTTGCTTCTGTAAAAATAAAACTTCTATGGATGTGATCACCATTAACTTAGGAATTAATGAGCTGATGTAGTATTGGTAAAGGGGTATAAATAAAGAGGACCCTGTGTTTTTACATTTTATAACATTTTCAGACTCTTCATGATGTAAAGTGATGGATGGGAAAGACAACATTGCCTCAGCTGCACTGTGCTGGGCTGTGCAGTCAGGGATTCAATAAAACCCTCCTGTGAGATAAACAGCATACAGCACATTTTCATCAAAGTCTGTGGTTTTTCTTCACTATCTTACTGCAAACTGCAGCATTTTTTAAAGGAAAAAAATCCAAAACATTTCCATTTCAATGGGATAACTTTTAAAGCCTGTATTCCACTTTTAGCTGGTCAGTATGTGCTGGTACAGGTATCAGCAGCTCTGAAAAGTTGCATCCTAAACAATTTACCTAAAAGTCTCATAATATGTTAGCCTGCATGAATAACTCATGGCAATAACTGTTGATCTATGTGGTTTTTAAATAAGTAAAAGAAAGATGCTGTTAATTTTGCCTGTAAAACAGCTTTCCATAGAAAATGGATCCAGTCCTGGCAGAATCAGTACAGGTCACAGAATGCAGAGCTTTCTAGAGAAGATTTTAACTAAATTAGCTGAATGGCAGAACAGAAAGATTTTTTATGAAGTAAGCTCATACAAGGGCAGTAAATGAACTGAAATTATGCATGTTAAATAAAAATTACCAACCTGCATTTATTGCAATGCCCATGGAATTTGTGCAGGCACCAGGGGCACCCTTGCTTTGGAAAATCCCTGTTGGAGCTATAGTGCTGGACCCCAAGTGGCCACAAAAGCACTAAAATGGGATTTTTTCAGGAATTTGGCCCTTTGGGGCTGGAGTGCTGCAGCAATGGCAGAATGCCAAAGCTTAGTTCTACACAGAGCAACATGAAATAGGGGGAAATCCCCCAGGAGGAAGCAAAAGTGCAGGAGCATCATATAAAATAAATGTGGCAGGGTCTGTGCATTCTTGGATGTCGAGGCCAGTGCTGTGATTGTGCAGCCTGCCCTCCTGTGTAACTCAGGCTCTGGGCTGGTGCTGCTCAGGGCACAGCAGCAGTGCAGAGCCACGGCACTGGGTGCAGCCTTCTCCGAGCTGTGGGTCCCTGGTGTGCTGGCTCCACCGGAGAGCAGACTTGATTACCTGGTGTCAATTGGTGTCAGTGTTGTTATTGTTACTGATGTCAACAACCTCGTTAGCCTTCAGCTGTCTTTGAGGGACGTGTTGTCCAGGGGTCTGAGGATCACAGCTGTGGAAGTAGTGAATTAGACTGAAGAAAGCAGAAGGGCTAAGGCAGGGCTTTTGACCCAGCTCTCTGAGGTGCATTTCAGATGCTGTTGAAAAATTTCTGCTTGTAGGTCATGTATCTAATTGGTTTGGTATTTATATTTATATTGCATTCCATTTTTCTGAATTACAAAAAAAAAAAAGCCAAGGAAAGGACTGTGATAGATGTAAGGATTTCATTATGAGGTCCCTGGTTTCACTGCTCCTTTTCCCTGACTACTCTTTTTCCATCATGAGTCTTCTGAGTAGGAGATGTAGCAGTGATGGAAAGAGGATTGCCCATGATCCAGGCGTGGCAGGGTGCAGAGCAGCTTTGTAAGAGCACCTGACTGATGGCAGTGTGTACAATAACCACGTGTGAGCTGTTGATGCACAATCATTTCTGTGGCAATTAACCTTGTTTCACCCATTCTGCTTCTGAAGTTGCAGAGGTCTCTGTGCACTTCTGTAAGGAAAAGAGTAACAATTAATTTTTGCAAGGCTTTAGATTGTTACTATTTCAGTGAATTGTGACCATGATGAGCAGCCCTCAGTCTGCAAGGGTGTGTGCAGACCTGATCCATCCTGCCTTTAAGTACATCTTTTGTCTGTCTTGAAGTACATACCCATAACTCACACATGTCAGGGCTCACAGACGTGGCTGCATTCAACCACATGATTTAATGTGGTGACAGAACTTCCTTATATCCCTGCTGCAGCCTTTTACAGCTCTTCTTGACTTCAGCAGGAGCAGATGCTGGTTATAGCCTGAAAATGAGGCACAGGTAAATAATCCTTGCTTCAGGGAAGAGAACATTACTTAACAGACTAAAATTAGTGACTGAATCATGCAGAACCCTGCTGGGGCTGATTTCTCATCCTTGAGAGGCTTCAGTGCACCTGAGTGCACCAAGTTCTGTGTGGAGCATGCCCTGGGCTCACCTGGTAAGGCTGGAAATGAACCTGAAGTAGCACTGAATCTGTATTTTGTAATCTTTTTTAACAGAACTCTCCCAGTAATATGAGCATGAGCAACCAGCCTGGCACTCCCAGGGATGACAGTGAGATGGGTGGAAACTTCCTAAACCCTTTTCAGAGCGAGAGTGTAAGTATTCCATTACCTGGCTTGTTGGATTGCAAAGGTGAACATGTATCTGTGGCCTTTTGTTTAGAAAAAGGAACTTTACAAGTTTTGTAGTGTGCTTGTAGTGCAGCACTGTGTGTCTTGTATGTATTTTAATAGTTTCTGAAAGTACAGCATTGATTTGAATAAAAAATGCTGTGCAAAAGAGAGATGAAACTGGAATAGGTGGGAGGCATAGATTCACTGCAGAAACTCTTTGGGCCACGAGGTCAGTGAAAAAGCAGGGTTTACACTGAAGTATGTGATGAAAGCACCAATAGATTCCATGTTGCAGTGTGCTGTTACACCCATAAAAGGCAGAGGTTCCACTAGTGTTCATTCTGGGGAAAATTATGGGGTTTTTTTAATATATGGAATGCTCAAAGCAGCAAAATGTGGTGTAAACATTTTACAGAGCAAGACTGTGGTATTGTCATACTCATGTGCCTGAAGCTGGGTTTGTAAATCCACCTCTAGGTCCCTAAATAGGAGTGTAACCTCATTAGCTGTGCCAGTGGTGACCTGCTGCTCAGTAAACAGCTTCTGTTAGATCTCAGCATAGTTGAGTTCCGTGGAAAATTTCCTGGGAATCTGATTTTGAGGGGTTTTGGGAGGTTTTCTTTTTCAGCTAGTGAAAAGGAAGAGTTTCTGCCAGTTAGCTGTTGGTGGGCACACATTCAGGTTGTGTGGAGTGTTGAAGAAAACTGTCATACACAACCTAAGAAGAGCAGTGTTTAATATCTGCCAGAATGGCAGAAAGCACAGAGGCTCCATGAAACGTGGTCCCTGCTCCTGGCAGCCCTTGGCTCCCAGTCTGGCACGCTCTGTGTGCTGAGAGCAGCCAGGGTCACTGAAACAGGGCCGTGGGAACAGGAGGACATCAGTGCTACTCTGGAGAAAATCACTGCTCTCAGACACTCCCTGGGTTCTGGGTGCTTTTGTGCTGCCTGCAAGCGCCAGGGACTCGGATCTCTCACGGTTTTGTTGAGATGTGTGCCCACAAGGCAGGAGTGCCACATGCCAGGGGCAGCCCTGTCTGCTCCCAGGCACTGCAGGCTCTCTAACATGGGTTCCTCTCTCATCCTGGGGCCTGCTTTGCTTTCTGATCCATGTTTTGCCACTTGGCTGCTCAGAATAGGTGTTACCACTGAGTCCTTTCTCAGGGAGATTTGCTGTTCAGTTCACCAGGAATTTTGGTTAGGGGTAAGTAGCAATGCAGGGCTTAATAACAAGTTGAAAGTCCTAAACAACTTGAGACCATGTTTTGATTCCTTTCCCAAAGTGATTCCCCAGATACTTTGGCTCAGATACAGGAGATTCCTTGAGCAGGTGCTTTGCTTTAAGCCTCAGAGCTGGTAGTCAGACCTCTGTAATTTACATGGTAGGGAACACCCATCTAAAATACTCTTTCTATGTGCTTGGACACTTGGAAATGGCCAGCTTGTAACTGAAGACTTGGCAGGATATGTAGGGCACATGTGGTTTTGCACAGGCAAATTTATCTTTCCTTTTCCTTCCGTCAATTTTCAAACTGCTAATCTTCTTGCATTTTAACATTTTCCTCTACTTAGAGGATGTTGGACCAAATTAGCTGGTTTTGCAGTCCACAGTTTTCAATTTAAAAGCAAATTAGGTGTATGGATGTGCATTTCTTCTAGGCACTGTGGTGTCCCATTGATTACTTTAATGAAGCACTGCTAACCTGAGGGTAGCTGTAGCTTGGGTAAAGGCTGCAGTTCAGTTTGTGTCACTACAATCGTGTGATGTGGCAATTGGATTTTTGGTTCACATCAAGGAAAATGACCACTGCTGATTCAGCCCGCCCCCTAAAATTGCTAACACAAAATAATACAGACCAAAACCCTAACTGAATCACAGTCCTACATATGTTTGTTCCTTTCTTCCCCTAAAGTAATCAAAAACTCCCCAAAATCTTGTGTGGTTCAGCTAGCCACGAATGCAGCCAGTCTATTTCAGACTAGGCACCTGCCCAGGAAAATTCCCCAGTAGCCAGCAGTGGGCAGGGAGGGGAATAGAAAGCCTCAGCGAGGTATTAGTTCATCACAGCACCCGGGTAACACCAGAACAGCCCTCAGGGGCATTGCCTTTGTCAGCAGTGGCTGTATTCTGGCATGACAGAAGCACAGCAGAAGTTCTGGGACACAAACTGAACTGCAGCCCCAAGAGAGGCTGCAGCAGATTCAGGAGGGAGCTCAAGGAGCTCTGAACCCATTGCTACCTATGGATACCTGTGAGTGGGGGGAAGAATGTTTGTTAAATTGTGGATTCCTCTTTTCCAGTACTCCCCTAGCATGACAATGAGCGTGTGACCCGTTCACAAGTGTCGCCATGAAGACCACAGTGAGTTGGCCCTCTCCAGAGAGCTACTGCAGAAGAAAATTATTCGTCCCAGTGTACAGTTTAACTAAAGGATCTCAGACACAATCAGACCCACCTGTTTTGTTTTTTTTTTTTTTTTCTCCTACCATCTCCCCTGTTTTGTCAAGAAAAGTGGGTCCCAAACATGCTTGAGACAACTGTAAGGAGTGGCATGAGAGAAGTGCCCGAGGTGGAGCTGCCAGCGCCTGTCTGTGTGTGTACATGTGTGGGTCAGCATGGGGTGTGTGTGTGTGACACCCAAACACACACACACACACAGACCCCAGGACACTGTCAAATAGGATCACATCACATGTTATGTAGAAATCAGAAGTAGGGACTTTTATTCCATTTTTTTTTTTTTTCACGTTTACATTTTAATTATTAAAATTTGCTTTCCCTGTCCCATCCTGAACTGTTTTATGTTGCATATATCACTGCTTTATAAGTTATTTTTTAAGTTGAACTCAAAGGATAAATTCTTTTGATTTTGTTAGTGTCTGCCATTATGGATAGGAATAAAATTGCTTATACGAGCTTTCATTACCTTGTGTTTGATACCAGCTACCCTGTGAATCACAAATTGTACTGTCTCAAGAAATAGAAGAAAGCTCATCTTAACTTTTTGGAGAAATTTAATAACTTCCACCTGGTTTGGGGATTTTTTTTGATACTTTGCCTTTAAGAGAAAAAAAAGCACTGAAGGTTATTTTTCTTCTTTAATTGAAGCCTAATATCTGCAATATCTATTTTAAATGGAAGCCTGAATTTGATACAAGCTTCTCAGTTTATATAGAGTACTATAAGGTTACTGTAAGTGAGCTCCAATTGCTATAGAATCTAGCAATAAAGTGTCAGGGCTTTTCCTGCCCTTGGAACTGAGTTTTCTGTTTAGCATGGTCTTCTGTAGGGGTGGTAGTTAGTGGAAATACAGTAGAGTCCTTATCACCAAAACATTTTCCAACAACCTACAATTATGTTTCCCATTTTCAGTGATTCTCAAACATATATGAGCAATCTGTGTTCCTAATTATAAACAGTATTTCCCAAGCCCATTTAGAAAATCAGGTCACCCTGCTTGGGTGTGTGTTTTCTGCCATATCTGCCAGAATTAATTCCCACAAAACTTTCCAGTCAGCAGCCTTTTTTTTTTTTTTTTTTCCTTTGAGCCAAAATGCCACAGTAAACTTTTTATGACTACTACTAGCCTTGTTGTGAGGGTGTTACCTTTTGCCATGAACAGAAAGGAACAAAGGTCTGGGCCCTTTTAGGAGGACATACAGTTAGACATGAAAGCTGGGGCCAGAATGCAGAAAAAGGCCTAAAGGAAACGCTTCTGGAAGCATTCCCATTTCTCTTCAGGCAGAGCTCTGAAACCGAGATTATGGTACTTTTACTTAGTTCCTGATGATTTTCAGCTCCCCCAGGAAAAGAAAGGTTTCCAGTTTGTAGTGATACAAAGGCTGATGAGCAGCAATGCAGGCACAAAGTGGCTCAGCAGAAATTCGTGCCACAGACAAACAGCAAATTCCTCTCCTTGGACTTTAATCCAGAGGACCCACTTGGAGAGCAGGAGCAGTTCTGGGATGTGGTGTATCCATGTGCAAGGGGATTCTCTTTCATGAACTTGTGGTAAAGGAATATCACCCATATCTGATGGGCTTGTGATGGTAGCTGGATGTGTAAGGAATTCTACAATCTCCTAACCCATTTTTATTTCCATATATTACACATGTATGATATATGGAAATAAAAAGATTTAACATGTTACTCTCCTGTTAGGGTTACTCAAAGATGAAAGTCTTAGAGGATCAAAATGACATTGAAGTATCAAAGATTTTGTTAGCATTACTTTTTAGTAAGAACTCCTTGATTAGATGTAAACATGACCTAGATAGTCATTATATGGTTTTGTAGGCTGTATTCTTATTGATTATGAAGGTCACATTCATTTGCATCTCTTTGGAAAACACTTTGTTGCTGTTCTCCAAAGATGCTGGAAGACCCTGCTATTGGCTCAAGTCACAAACACAAAATCAGGTGTAATTTCTTCAGACCCTTTGCTGTTGTCACTAACACCACTGGTGTGTCCCCATTACACCCAGAGTCCAGGTGTCCTTGCAGCCTGGCTTGGCCACCTGTATTATCTGTGGTCGTCTTCCAGGGAGCCAGGGACTCCTTCTGGCCCAGTTTCAGGCAGATGGTGTCACTGCTGCTGGACTAAGGCAGATGGGAACAGTGCATCGAGTGCCAAAGGCCATTCCCGGGTCAGTGAGCTGTTGAGCACCTTGGAAGGGTGGAAATCTGACCTTTAAACCTGTGCATGGAACTGCTGACACAGATTGGATATCAATATTAAACACGTTATCCTCACTTTGATACGGGAGCACAATGTCCTCTCAGCACATGATGGGTTCACTGTGTCCTGCATTTCTCACACCCGCACAGCCCCACGGGCAGCAGCCGGTGCCACTAATGCTTTGTCTGAGGCCTTACAGGCTCCTCCAGAGGCCAGGTTCTGCAGCTGAACCATTAGAAAACAATCCTGTGTGCTAATTACTCAAATCCTAAATTATACCTTTGGATTATTTCTTTCTTAATAAGCACAGGGCTTTTTGCTTGTTCATTTCTCTTTCCTTTGCTTACAAATCCTTGTAGGATTTTCATGGTATCTGGAGTATCAACATGGGAAGAAACACTCAGTTTTTTCTCCCACTTCCATTTTTTATGCTCCAGATACCAGGAGCAATGTAACTGCTGTTTGGTTCTGTCCTTATGCAACAGCACTGTTGATAATGTCAGAACTTGTCCAGCTCTGGTAGGCATTTTATTTTAAGTGGTGCAGGGTAGATCTTCTCACACTGGGTTTTTAGACAGATCTTGCTCTTTAGCATAGAAGTAAATAGGAGGTGATTCTGTAAATGGGTATTTCAGGCAAAGTTGAAGTATGCCTTCTTAAAAACAGAAGTGATTAAATCCTAGAGTAGCAGAAATGGAGAGTAAGGGATCTGTTATGCTGTGAGAACTCTTGCAGATATTCCAGCTTTGTAGAAAACAGCTGAAACTGGATTCACCTGTGAACTTCACAGTGAAACCAGGGTCTTACCTGCTGCTCAAACCTATGGAAAGCAGTGCTCAGATGCAGATGTCCACGTCACCCAGATTTTATTGCCATGTCTAAGAGCAGGCATTGAGGCAAGGAAGAAGTTTCCCTGTCTCAATCACAGGTTAAGCATGTGGCCTGGTGTGCATTAACAAAATACCTGGATATTTGCATGTAGCGATTACATTATTTTCTTAACTACCTGATAATCAGGAAAAACTGCAGTTTGGAACTTGCACTTCCAACCCCCAGAGATTCCATTTTTTATTTGGAGGCCCTCTGGTTGCAGAGCCCTTGCCACCCAACATGTCAGATATTCAGAGACAGTAACAACTTTCAGGCTTTTGCTTTCAGCCTGTTCCCCATAGTGTAGGATTAAATGTTCCACGTCCCAGGACATCCAGCTGTTCCTTCCCCTTCCAACAGGAATACCCAATGAGAAATGTGGAGGCTACTCATTTATTTTAAAACCACTTGGGGAGAGGTGAATAGAAGCTTGCTTCTTTAAGGATGCATCGAAGGACAGCTTCTTGAACTGCCTAAAACCAATTGAATTTTCCTGTGTTCTGTGGCAATACTGCATGTGCAAATGATTTGGAATTAGATTTAATGAGGGACCAGCTGTTACAATATTTAGTGTTGATCACTTCATTCAAAAATGACTTTTCAGCTGATACATATTACACAGGGTCCTATTTCTGAATCAGTTATTTATTGTTTTCCCCTGTTTCTAGTCAGCTCTGATCCACTGTTGTTGCCATGGCTAAGTATGGACTGGTTTATTCAGTACTTCACCCTACCCATTTGCCTTTCAAGAATGTAAAATATACCTTAATGATGTAAAACGTACAGGTAAATTTATTTTTCTTTAATTCACCATAAGTGGTGATAGAGCTGTGGGTGCTGTCAGACACACTTGGGTTTGCTCAGGCCTTAAGGATGGGAATCCTGACAAAGCACATCTTTCAAATAAACCCCTATAAACTACTTCAACATTGTTATCTCACAGTGAGGATCCAGTTCATGATTTAGTGATTCAAAATAACTCTAGAAATGCAGAAATAAATTAGTTAGGTTTAAATTTTGCTGTATGCAGCTCTTTCTACTTTTCACATATTGGCACAGTTCTGTAAACTGCTGCTTGTGCCAGTTCTGCTGAAACTTTGATGAAACTATTCACATAAGGTCATTGTTTGGGTAGGATTTCACCCTAGTCTGGGTCAAATATATAATTTACCTGTGGTGTAACATTTTTTGGCAGATGTAAAAACTGAGTACATAGAGAAAAATACAGAGGGTCTGTTGAAATTACCAAAATGATGTTTCAATCTGAAAAATGAGAAAAGAGAGTTTAAAATACTGCTTTGAGTGCACTCCTGTATAGTGTCTACATATTGGAAACAAATTACAGTACCAAATCTAGAAAAAGTAAATATATCATCTACTCAGCACATGAAAATTCTGATCCTGCCAACAGCTTCACCTTGATCTCAAATTGAGCCTGCACATAGTTAATTTTAAACAGATCTAAGAACAGGTAGTATCCTTCAGGAAATTAAAAAAGTAGGACTGTAGTAATCTAAACCCATGCTTGAACATGGACAGTCTAGAGCTCAAATTAAGTCTTTCCTAAGTAGCCATTATTTCACAGATCTTAGCAGTGCAGGAGCATGTTTATGTATCTGTAGTACTGACATGCAGAGCAGATTTGGCTTTCTTCTGTTTCTTAATTTATTAGAGCTTTGTTCACTATTACATGAAATATTTCTGTGAATTTGTTCTTTCATCTTGTTTTCAGTTGTGCAGCCATAGTTTCCCTCCACACAGCCAACGGCTTCGCAGTTTTAGTCCAAACTTCTGTTTGGTTGCTGTTCTTCATTTAAGCTTAAAATGTGTAAGAAAGCCTCTCATGTAATAGGAAAACTTGCCATAAAAATGTATAAAGGTTTTCTTGGGTACATGTTTTCAAATTTAATAAATGCAGTTTTCGGTTATAATTTCAAATGGTCACTTTCTAGCCACTATTTCAGTTTTGTGCGCAAAAGAAATGGATAGACAAAAAGAAAATCACCTTCTTTTTCTTTATTTCACTTCAGCATTGTAAATATTTGCTGAAAGACATGGTTTTGGGGAAATCAGATAAAAAAGAGATTTGCTGCCTAGTTGCTCTAAATAATACAGCTGGACTTCATGCTGAAAGCTCCTTCCACATCCCCAAAAGTGTACAGCTTGACATCCGAACTGTGTGACCTTGTACAAAGCCTCATTCACCAAGAGTGGTTTAATTTGCCCGGTCAGTGTTCGCAGTGTGTCCCGCGGGTGATTCAGGGTTCTGTGGTCTCAGAGGAGTGGCCGAGTGGTCGAGCAGGCTTGTTCCCAGGGTCAGGTGGCTCAGGAGTGGGCAGTTTTCCACCAGAAACAAGGTGTTCGTTCGCTACCTCGCTGTTCTCTTGAGAACTTGCACAACTCTTCTTGCCGTTAGGTTCTGGGGATCCCTTCACGATTTTACAATGCTGAGACAAGAGGCTGGATTTTGCTAAGAGAAAATTCCGGCAGTTTTAGCATCGGTTTTCATAGGGAAACAGCATGAAACATGGGGATTTTGAAAGGTGATGTGTTCTCAATAGCCTAGGAAACAGACTGTACAGTCTAGGGGTTTGGGCTATTGCAGAGATACTGAAATCATCAGTAATTGCTTTTGATGGGAAAAAGTATTGTTGTGGAACAACTGCTCTGACCCCTGAGGAGTCAAATTGTCAACTGGATGAACTGGATATTTTAGGCTTCACTTGTGTGGTTTTAATCTTCATGTTTTACTCTCTCTCACTTGGGCTTCCCCTATAAATGTACTGTGCCAGGTCTTTGCACAAAAGTAAGAACATTTTGCCCAACAAGCATGCAGGAGGTTGTTCATACCTGTAACTAGAGCCCTGCTGTTGAGACTTCATTTCATTAATAGAAAGGAATATTGAGTATAACACCAGGTAAGGAGTGGCAGTGCAGCATCCTGAGAGCTCTCACTGCTCGAGATGAGGACAGTTAGCATCCCACATACTCACAAATCAGACGAGATGGTTCCTAACAATGATAGGAAACAGCTTCAAAGAAAAACTCGTTTTTGTCGTGCAGAGTGGATGAAAATAAAATCCCAAATACAGGCTATATTTACTTGAGGTAGAAATTTACTAAAGTTCTCTGTAACAGAGACACAGAGCACATCCAGTGGTTTAGTTGGAAAGCAAAGTGGTGTTATTAAATTGTTGTCAATAAACATAACATCCAAAAGCAGGTATAAGCTATTTTCAATTTCATTTTTCTAGTATTTTTTATTTTTTCTGATTATGTTGTAGTTTTGATTTGATTTGCATTTACATTAATGGATAAGGAAGAGAACACAAGTTCCCAAAGTAGGGCTGGAATGAATTAGGGCTAGAATTAGACACACGGAAGAGTGGTGTGAGTAAAGCTGGAGTTTTCTGTCAGTTATAAATCAAGTGAATTTTTATATTACTATTTTTCCAGGACAAAAAGCATCCATACAATGAACTTTGGCTCTGTCATGGCTGTTTGAGAAGCGTGAATCCAATTGCTGTGTGTGTGCTTGGACACCAGTTTTGAGAGGGGTTTTTTGGGTTTTTTTTGCAAGTATCCCCTTGGAGTGCATCTGCTTTGTGCATGTTTGGCTAAAACCACAAAACCAAACCACTTTTGTTTTTATGGATTGCTGTACACGCATCTGGTTCTGGTGGAAAGAGGAGGAAGTTTTGTTAGCTGGTGGGTTAGCATATTTATGTGAATTACTTACAGCATTGGTAAACTACTGTCAACTTTGTTCACATTGCACAAGATACTCTGTGTTGTCTATTGCTGGTGTTATAACCTCGGTGGTCCATGCATATCCTGTAAATTCCTGTAGGTTTTGTGTAAGAAATCTTGCCACCACTGCTTGCTACTGTAAATTCTTGTTTTGAAGCAAGAGGTGGCCTTTGACTGTACAGCCATGTGTATTATATACTGCAAAAGTCCTTGTTCTGTCCTCTGAACTCACTGTCCACATAGAGTTGAAGCTCTGTTAAGCACGCTTAGTGGTTTCAGAATTTATTTCAAACAGCAGATCTATAAGCCATTTACAGAAATATTAAATGTAATGTAAGAGAATTCAACCCAGTTCATATCCTTTCCTGAGAGCTTGGGGTTGGATTGGAGCAGGCAGCTGCAGGTTTTGGAGCATCCCAGGTGCCTGTGCCTGCACACCTGAGAGGTGTCACAGCTGTGCAGTGTCCCCTGGCAAAGGGGTGCCCCAGGCACAGCACCTGGGCAGGCTGCTGCCTTACAGAGATGTGAGAGCTGGTTTGTTTTTTATTCCCCACAAACTGCAGCAGTGCCAGGACAGAAGCCCATCTCTAGGGGCACATGAGAGGCACAGCACTGCCCCTGCATTGTGTCCTCATCCCCACCCACTGCAGGCTTTACCTGAGGTGGTGTTTTAAGGAGATTTGAACTCTCTGTCTGGTTACTGAGAGAGAAAAATAACCTGAATTCTGGGACTCTGCATTCTTTTTTTACAGTATTTTATGATATACAACAAAGACCTGAAAATGTCTGTGTGTTCTTTGCTGGTTTCTGACATCAGAATTTCAAGTCCTGTCTAGTCTGAAAGGCAATGATGGGAAAAGCGAAGAAGCTTGGAAAGTTGAAGGGGATTCTTACTTGGATTACTTTAAATTCTGTGTTTCTATTGATAGTTGAATTAAATGAGTAGGCTAATCTTTAGAATCAAGGCAGTCTTAATGACTTTGCACCTTCACCCTTTCATGTAAGACTTTGAGAACTTGCAGTAAGTGTTCCTCATGCTTACAGTCCAATTTGTAGATAAATTCCCTGTATTTCTAAGATCAAAAAATATTTCTACAGTTACTTCAGCCCTTTACAGAGAAACAACAGGGCAATCCCTGTCCCATAATCCCAAGTATTTGTAGGTGTATTTTAGACAAAGAATGACTTTCAACATCATAAATGAAACTAATGTTCAATATTCCAGTCTCTGGAAGTAAAAGAAACCTCAGTAATTTTGCAAACCAGCAAGAATGAAACTTGTCTATATAAATACTAATGTAGAAAGTGCATGCAAAACTTGATACTGCCTCTGACCTTAATCGTTACTATTGATACTATTGGGGATCTCACAAATGTGTGTTTCAGAACGCTGTATTTCTCCTCAGTGTGTGCTTCATCCTCATTACCGACAGCTCCTGCCAGGAGCCAGCCCATGCCCTAGCCAAGGGTGGGGATGCAGAGCTCCCGCAGCACCATGGATACGTGGGCGTGTGTGCATGCTGTGTTAGGATGAGCAACCACTCTGGCTGCAAACCCCTCCAGACCTTGTGTGTAACTCTGCAGGGCAGCCTGGGCTGCCTGGGAGGGCTGCAGTCCCAGGCAGCTCCGGGTCTTGCTTTGGGGGATCGTCATGAACTCAAGCCTCACTGTTGAGCGCGTGATGAGCTCCCTGCCAGACTGTGAGCTGCAAAGGCACGGCTGGTGTGGGTCACTGACCCAAAGCGTGTCTGGCTGGGAGCCTCAGACAGGCCTGTGACAGACTGGATTGTCATGGTGATACTGTGCCACCACATCAGACTTGTTTCCGCTCCATGCTGTGCCCTGATTCATCCTGCCCTAATTTCAGCTGGCTAAAAATTACAGCCCGGGTCTCCTGTGTAAGTCAGAGGAGGGACACGAGTGGAGATGCCTCTGGAAGATTGCATTATGGCATCATTTGCCCTCAGCACTGATGAACGGCTGGAATTAGGTGGGATGAATCCAAGTGTGTACAATTGGCTTCTCACACCTCTACACGAACTTGTATTTGTTTGAGCTTGGAATGGGCAAGAATAATGCAGCTCCTTTGAACCTGAAGCCGAGTGTCTTACAGATGACTTTCTGAATTCAATCTCAAGCATGAGATTTCTGCCCTGTAGTGCTATTTTCTTTATTTTTACTTCAATTTTAATGAACAGCTGTAGCTTGAACTTGCAAATTGTTGAAACATTTCTAGAGGGATTACCCCTGCCTAGGAAACCTCACCTTTATTACTCAGAGTGGGCTTCCTTGTTACCTGCACTGATTTTCTTTGGAAGCAATGCAGGGTAAAACCATTGCATAGATCAATCAACACCAGCAATAGCATATGCAGCTTTTAAATTCAGCTGTGACCTTGTAACTAAGGTATTAATGTTCATACTTTCCAGGTGTGGCTAAAGATTCCTTTCCTGAGAGCTTTAAGGAATAAATCTAGGTGGTCCTGGTTGAGGATTTTGAGAATACATGTAGTAATGGCAGTTTATGATAGGTTTTTTGAGGGAAATGTGCGACAAACGTGTTGGGATTTGGTGTGCTGTTTTGGAGATGAGGGAATACCCCGTGTCAGATAGAGCAGATCTGCAGGCAGCGTTACTGTGGGTTAGCAGAGCCTGCTTCCAGCAGGTTCCTCCTCTCGTTCCCCTCACTCCCTTCCCCATTACCTGCGGTACGAAATCCTGACAGCAGTTGTGCCAGTTGTTGTGGCGAGCTGAGGAACAGCTCCAGGCTAAAACTCAAATGTTGTAGCTGCACCTTCCAACTTCACCGGGTGTCCACATTCTCAGAGCTGGGCTGCGACAGCAGTCGCCTCCACAGCTGCCCTGTAATCTCATCACACAAAAGTGGGTGTCACTTTTTATGAGTTTAACAGGAGCAGTATTGATCCATTCACTTTATTTCCTGAGTTGTGAGTCATTTGCTGTTGGAAATTATACAGGTCTTGTGTAGCTGCAAGTAGAAAAATTGAGATTTGTTTCTTATGATGAGCTGGTACAATTCCCGCTCTGCTGTTCAATATTTTTGAGTGCTGAAGTTAACCAAAACGCTACTTTCATGGGTTATCTCAGCCTCAGCTCTGCATGAAAATGGGTATGAAATTCCAGTTGCTGTTCCTGGTTTCTCTGTGAATTCTGAGCCAAAGGTAAAGCAGTGGGGAAGATTGTTGTGGCAGCCACTCACTGACACCTTTTCAGATGCACAAAGCCATTCTGTCTGTCATCTGACGGTGCTCCAGTTTTCTCACTGGGTCACCATGTTGTTGTCAGCCAGTGGAGGAAAGGTGGACGAGCTCACCACCTGGGAAGAGTAGAAATGTAGCAAGTAATGAGCTATGTTCTCCAACAGTCCTTTATTTGTAGAGCTTCACTTTCAATTAACATTTGTACCTTCAGTTGTTATTGTACCATTCACTATCTTGAGGTGGTATGAGCAGAAATTTATGAATATATATAATTTACCAGAAATATAGGCTTGTATTGTGCCTTTGTAATTCTCTTCAGCTTCAGTATGTATACGCTACGAGCAGATGAACTTCCTCCCTCTTTTGGGGTGTTCTTTACTGCAACGGTAGCTGATGGCTTCATTAATATTGGCTCTTTTAGTCTTCTGGGGTTAACATTTCTGTTTTTCTGAGTGAAAATGCCATAGTGCCCTCAGCAGACATAAGCACAATGACATAACACTGCAGTGCATGCTGTCTCTTAGCTTCTCTCTACACGTGCTTGCATGTTGGAAGATCTGAAGAGCTGCTGTGTAAATTGCTACATTATTTACCCAATACAGGTGGTTTTCCGCATCCCTTCTTTGCTCAAAACTCCCATTGACTCAGAAGTTAGTGATGGCTCAAAGGGGGGTTTTGGAAGCACAAAGGATGCAGGAAGCAACTCTTCAGTAGTTTACAGGCTGCTATAAATGTCTTTTCAGCAACGAAATGTAGCATTTTAGCAGTAACTTCCTAGTGAAAACACTGAGCGTGCTTATCACTTAAGATTTTAAGAAAAAAAGTGTCAGACTGTGTAATTGTATCTCATATAATTTTGACACTTAACCAGTTTTATCTACGTGTTCATGCTATACCAACCAACACAGACCTGAAAGGTGACAGCCATGTTTTTGTTACACAAGAAGTCACAGTTTACCAGAGGTTCTGTTTTGAGTTTTTGTTTCTTTACCACATTTTCACTGCAGAGGTATTTTTCTATATAGTTAATCCGAGGCTTCCGTTCACCAACCAAAAGAGTCTGTAGCCCTCTGCACTGTGAAAGGCAAAGCCCTGTGGAGAGACACGGGCTTCGCACTTGCCCAGCAAATTAGCAGAAATTTCACCCAAGCCATAAAAGCCTCTTATGTTAATCTCTGTTTATGTAATTAAAGCAATTAGGGATAGGAGCTTCAGGAATAATGAGGTCTCTCTATCCTCCATTTACTCTCTCTGTGCTTCATAGGGATTTAAGGGTTCTTTTTTCAAGGCTCAGCTGTGTCTCTTCAAACCAGTGCAGTCTAAGCATCGTGTGAGATGCAGTTTATGGAGATAGCATTGGAGCGTGAAAGATTTACTCCTGGTAGCAAGGAAAAACTCGTGTCCCCGTGGACATGGACACTTGCAAACAAGTCTGATACCGAGAATTAAAACAAATGCGTTCAAGATGGTACCAGTACATCAGACTCTGTTCTACAGTGGGGTTTTTAGCTTTTGTCATTTGTATTTTATTTTGTGAAAAAAGGAGTTGGGGGGATCTCAGATCACATGGGGAATATTAGAAGTATATCACTCAACAATCATTTTATAAAGTCTAACTTCAAAATGCACTATGATTTATTACAAAAGTATATTTTCTTCTGTTTTTCGACATGGTGGTTTCCATTTTGTGATAAGTTAAACTCAGCAGTTAATTTGTTGCACTGCCTGGCTGCATGAATTCATCCAGTGTACATACGTACCTGTGCAGCATTACTTTTGGGGTTTGTATTTGAATTTGCAGTATTGATTATTATTTTTGTATTTTACTTTGCCTCTGTTATTGGAATTGTAGTAAACATAATTTATACATATGATTTTACAACTGTTTTGCAACTGAAAAGTCTCCTTTAAATTGTAAAGTTTTATTGATGGATACTCATTAAAATGGTATAAGAATTATATTAACAATTGTTTTGTGTTTTGATGCTCTCTGTATATAAATATATGTCTATTTATCTGTTTAATGGTGCTTGTGTCTTGCAATTTTGGATACATTTTAGAATAAAGTTTCATTTTACAAGAAGTAGTTGTATTTTCACAAGCTGTGTCCCAAAAAAACCCCTCAACCAAACACCTTTTTTCCATAAATAACTAGGGTTATGAAAGAAGCATACAAAAAACATTTATAACTTCAGGCAGTAATACATTTGTTTCTGGAACGTAGAAGTATGCTGTCTACAGAAATGCACAGCTCTGTACAGCAGCTGATTTACTGCAGTAGCTGACATCTGTATCTAAAACGTTCCCAAAACTGTGCATTTTGGAGCACATCTTGCTAGCTCTAATGGCTTTGCTTCACACATACGTTCACATCTAAGACTGAGCTTGTCATTTATTACCTGGAAAAGATGCACAAAAGGCGCTTCCACAAAGGTGCCTTAGGTACAGTACCTTGATGATGCCACAGGTGCTGCTCTAGCTGTGCCACAGAAGGTGGGAAACCATTATTAGTCAACTACACTAATAGTTAACCAACACCAAACCCACCACACTCTTTGGTACCTCAGCCAGGAAATCTCAAAATTAGTAAAATCTCAAATTAACAAACCAAAACCACTACACGAAATTGATGCTTTTACCTGCTTTCAAAATGAAACTGCCACACTGGTGCCAGCAGCTTAATTTCTCTTTTTCAGCAGTGAGAGGCAAACAGTAAGACTTGGCAAATATTACCTGAGCACCAAAAGCTGTAAAACACTGTTTTAGTCCAATGGAGACTCTGTAAGGAACTACAGGAGTCAGCTTCAGTGGTTCCTTTGCAGTCCATTACACTCCTTTAGCTTCTATCTCCTGTAGCTGGAGGGCACAGTAAATGCAGCTTGTGAAAACAGAGAATCATTTGAGAAAGCTCATTTTAGAGTGTGAGTTCCCTGGCTGCACTGCCCAGGTGTGTCTGCCACGGGCACTGCTTATTTGTATCCCTGCTCCCCACAGGACACCCCCTGAATGAATCCCGAAGGCCAAGAGCTTTGTGCACACCAGAGGTGTGATTCTGAAACAGCAGCTTTCCCTTGCTCCAGCTGCTCCCCTTTCCCCTCACCCCAACGCTGCAGGTTGTTCACGTGAGCAGATTTCGATTTTACTGTGCCCCCCTGTGACTCCAGCAGCTTTGTAGCTCCCTCATCTCACAGCAAACAAGAGATCTATAGCAGGCCAGGCACCTGATCACTGGGACTGTGTTCAACAGAACAACAAGCAGCATTATCTTAGACAATGCCTGAGCCTGGCAAGGTAAACCTGAAAACAAATTTACAAATTACTGGCCTAGGCAGGCAAAATGTAATGTAATGGGGGTTTTTTAATAGGAAAATGTTGAGTTCTGTTAACAGACCTTTTCTTCTAGCATTTAGGATCCACAGTGTGAGAAACTGATAATTTGAGGTTTTGTCATCTGGATTGAGCAGTTGAGGAAATTGGGTTCAAACCTTTTACATACTCTCTTCAGATAGCAAGGCCAAGGTGTCTCACTGCCATGACAGTCTGTTTTTTCCCTTCACAGAAGTCAGAGAAGGAGAGAGAGACCAGTATTTTTTTTTAAGCAACAGAATGAAAATAAATGTAGGGAATAGCACAACATGCTGAGTTTCAGAGCCAGTATCTTCTGAAGTGTAACAAGTGAGATGATACAGCCATGGTGTTGCTTGATAAAAAGAGTATGTGCATAGAAACAGAGATAGTGCCATAGCAGTGCAGTGACAGTAACAGACCGTGTGGGAAAAGAACCCCTACTGCACTGAGAAACTCAGTTAAAATTCAAATTTTCCTGGCTGTTACAGGTTAAAGCTGGATCTTTAACAATGTTTAAATGAACAAGTGTTCACGATGTAAACTCATGCATGTATGTTTCTGAGAAACATGGGAAGCCCTCTCTGGAGCAGTAACTTCCAGGAGGAAAGGTTGTAAGGAAGGGCTACAGAAAACAATCCTGGTGCTGAAGTGAAACCACACGGCACAATAGTCAAATATAAGCCTTGCATTCTTTCCTGGAAACCATGTACAGTTGATACCTCTGCTACACTGCAGTAAAACATCTGCCTCACCAACACTGACAAGCCCAGGCACTGAGCATCCCCCAAATGGCTGAGCCTTCAGCACTAATAACACTGTATCCATGGCAAAAGTAAAACCTTGACCCTCCTGACAGCTCAGAAGCTCTTCCTCAGCAGAGCTTGTATTTCCACAGTGTGCGGGGGCAGCAGTATCCTTACCAGCCGTGTGAGGAGGAGGAGGTAAGAGAAGGAGCTCTCTGTGGGCTCTCAAGCTGTTGACTCCTGTAGGAATACGTGACCAGGGCCGTGGCCACAGAGGTGGGAATCCAAACATCCATGCTGGAAGTGCCAGTGGTTCTGCTGCCTTTGGAATGGGAGCATGTCTGCCCTGGATGCATCTGCTGGGATGTCAAGTTGGTGACAACACGAGAGGGCACGACTCCAAAAGAGAAATACAAATGAAAGTATGAGCCAGTTTTGAGGCATTTCAGTGACGGTGGACAGACCAAACCTAGCTGTGGCTGCTGCCAGGCCGTGAGGTGACCTCAGGAGTCCTGGGGCAGGAGTGGAGGGAACATCCAGTCCCTGGTGCCCTGGACACAACCAGCACCCCCTTCACTGGAGCTGCTCAGCCTGGAGAGGTGAAGGCTGCAGAGAGACCTGAGAGCACCCTCCAGTACCTAAAGGGTCTAAAGAGAGATGGTGAAACTTTGTACCAGGGCAGGCAGTGGCAGAACAAGGAGGAATGGCTTCAAACGGAGATTGTAGGTGAAGATGGGATATTGGCAATGAGGAATTGTTCCCTGGCAGGGTGGGCAGGCCCTGGCACAGGGTGCCCAGAGCAGCTGGGGCTGCCCCTGCATCCCTGGCACTGCCCAAGGCCAGGCTGGACACTGGGACACTGCGAGGTGGGTGGGACACTGCCATGGCAGGGGTGACACTGGGAAGGCTCTAAATTTCCTTCCATGATTCCCCTCAGCACTGGCATCCACCCTCTCATCCCCAACACCCCCTTACTCTCATCCCTTTTCCCTCACCCCTGCCACCTCTATCCCCTCAGCCCCAGACACCCTCTTCCCCTCAGCACCTCACCCCTGGCCCCACATCCTCACACGCCCTCTCTTCTCACCCCGGGCCCTGCTTTCCCCTCAGCCCCATCCCACTCTTTCCTTCATCCCAGGTACACCTTAATCCCTCAACCCGGGCTCCCTTTCCCCTCATACCGAGTATCCCTTTTCCCTAATCCCGGCCACGCCTTGCCCGTCTCCCCGGGCTCTTTCCCCTCACTCCGGGCTACCTCGTCCCAGGCTCCTTTTTCTCTCGTCCCAGACTCCCTTTCCCCTCAGCCCGGGCTCCCTTTCCCCTCACCCCGGGTTCTTTCCCCTCACCCCGGGCCCCCTTTCCCCTCAGCCCGGGCTCCCTTTCCCCTCATCCCGGGCTCTTTCCCCTCACTCCGGGCTACTCGTCCCAGGCTCCTTTTCCTGTCGTCCCAAACTCCATTTCCCCTCGGCCCGGGCTCCCTTTCCCCTCATCCCGGGCTGCCTTCCCCTCATGCCGTCACCCCGGGCCCCCTTTCCCCTCAGCCCGTCCCGCCGCCGCGGGAGGCCGGCGGAGGCGATTCCGCCCCATGCCGCGGCGCCGGGTGGGCCGGTCCCGCCCCTGCCTGAGGCGGAGGCGGCGGCGGGCGCTGGCCGCGGTGCCGAGCGGAGCGGGCAGCGTTCCCCCATGGCTGTGTACATGTGCCGGGCCGTGCTGCCGGCCCACGCCGGGCCCCGCGGGGAGCTGGGCGCGGGGCCGCTGCTGCGATGGATGGACGCCGCCGCCTGCCTCGCAGGTACGGCCAGCGGGGCCCGGCCCCTGCTCGTCCGGGAGCGGGAGGGGACAGTCCCAGCCCTGGGGGAGGCTGGAGGGAAGGTGTCATCGAGAGGGCTTTGGAGCGTGCACCGGGCAGGGTGGAAGGGGCCACAGTGGTCATCCTGTCCCGCCTCAGAGCCCGGGACACGGGATCGTACAGACACTGCTGGGACGGGACGGGTGAGCTCCGCTCCACACCCCCTCTGGGCAGTGTGTTCAGTGGTCTCTGAAAAAGTTCTTCATCATAGAATTAGAGAATCCCCTGAGCTGGAAGGGGCCCACTGGAACACCCAGTCCCACCCCAGCCCTGCACACACACCCCAACAATCCCACCCTGGGCATCCGTGGGGTGCTGTCCAAACCCTCCTGGAGCTCTGACAGAGCCTGTTCAGTGCCCCACCACCCTCTGGGGGAAGAACCTTTCCCTCATGTCCACCCTGACACAGCTCCATGTTCAGATGGGAACATCCAGGGCATCATTTTCTGCCCCTTGCCTCATGTTGCATTGCTGGGCACCCCCAAGCAGAGCCTGATCTATGCTCTGACACCTTTTTTGGACATTTGTACATGTCCAAAAGGGATGAAGGACCCTCTCACTCATCTCTTGCCGAGGCTGAGCAGACCCAGCTTCCCTCATGAGGAGGATGCTCCAGTCCCCCAGTCGTTCTGGTAGCCTGCACTGGACCCACTCCAGGAGCTCCACGTCTCTCTCGAGGAGCCCAGGAGATTTGGGGTCCAGTTAGGAACAGACACCACGAGGGTGAGGCGTCAGATGGCACGGGAGAGCGAGGAAGGTGGTGGGAATGTGAGGATGAGGAGAATTTTAAAAAGGAGCAGCAGAAGGGAAGAAAAGAGGTGGTAAAAGATAAGCAAGAGAAGGAAGGAAAGTACTAATTTAAGATCATTGGCACTTGTGTGCCAAAAAGAAGGAAAGGTGCCACTGTCTTGGCAGGGGATTGGAGTAAATGGTCTCCAGAGGACTCTTCCAGCCCTAACTATTCTGGGATTCCGTGGTTCTGTGAAACACAAATCCAGCCAGCGTGCGGAGCACTCCGTGTCTGCCTGTATCTCGCCTTGCAACGCTTCTAAACCCCCTCGCCAGCTCGTACGAGTGACTGGCGAGCGCTGCGAGCGCGGGGGAGGCGCGGCGAGAGCCTGGCGGCGAGCAGCGGTGCCGCAGCTTCAGCAGCCGGTGCCGAGCGCGGCTGGCGGCGTGCGGGGTGCCGGGGCGCCGGGCTGGCCGTGCCCCTGCCCCTGCCCGAGCGCGGGTCGCACCCGCATCCCCCGAAAGAAGCACGCCTCCTCTCTCGGGTGTATGAGGCAGTGATTCCGTTCCAGCCCTTCGGTGTTCTGACCCTCAGAAGGGGGCAGAGGCTGTGCTTTCCGCTCGTTATTTTCAGAGGGAGGTCTTCAGATTTTGATAGAAGACCTCTGGTTTCTCTGAGCTCCTCGTGTGATGCTCGCTAAAAATACGGGGCTGCCGGGGGGTGAGAGCTCTTGCCTGTTGTGCAGTGCTATTCTCCAGGCCTCCTGCTGGTCCCCTCTCTTGCCTCTGTCACTCAGGGGTTTGGAGCAGAGGTTCTCTGTTTATACAGCTCCTAGTACATTGCAGATCTACCTTTTGGCTGGAAGCCCTAGGTGCTATGGTCAAATAAATAATATATCATATTAACTTGCTGTAAAACTTAACTATCAGGTGATTAAATATTAACAGTAAATAGGATGTTTACCTGTTCCAGATTAGCTCTCATAATTAATACGAAAAGCGTGTGCTCTTCTTCACAGCCAAATGTACCCCAGGGAGATGACTAACATTTCAAATTTAAGTGAAAATATTTTACAGCAGGTGAATTCGGGTTTTGAATTTTCTAAATCTTGTTTGTGTTTGTTTTTATTTAATTCCTGCATTTTTGGTGTAGCACTAAGGGCATGTACTTAGCTGCTTTCCACTGTTGTGACTGCACTAATAAGCTAAGGTTTTTACCTACTAATTAGTAGTTTTTTCTCCTGTATCTCAGAATCCTCAGCTGACATAAAACTTCCCCACTGGATTGCCCTAGCTGATGCTCTTGACATATTGTTTTGAGGGAGAAAGATGAGCTTTCTGTGAGCTTGGTAACACTTCGTGACTCTTTCTGTCATTCAAAATCCTTGTTAAGGCTCTCTTACCAGAATGTTCATTTTTAGAAAAAGACCTTAGGTGGAAGTTTTCAAACTGAGTAAGATAGTTGCTATCATCTAGTCTCGTCTCCTGATGTCACCCATAAATACAAACCCACCCTTCACAACAGAATCACGACCAAAACAATGTAAACTTTAATCTTATTTAGCTTCTCTTTTTTCCTAAGGGGCGCACTGCAGAGTTGCATTTTGGTGCTCACAGGAGGAAGAGGGACCTGCTGCGTGCAGTCCCTGCCTGTCAGGCACCAGCCCACGGGTGAGTAGCTGCCTGCAGGTGCAGAGTGATAACTGTGTGCCCCTGTGTCTCTTTTGAAGCTGAGAAACATGCTGGGGTGTCCTGCGTGACAGCGTCCATGGATGACATTCAGTTTGAAGAGGCTGCCAGGTACAAACCAGCTGACAACAGTCAGATGTTTCCCTTCTGCAGACTCTAATTTGGCAGAGATAAACTGGGGCGTTATAAAACGGGAGAGAGCAGACCTGTGAACAACTCAGCACAGCCACAGGGCTGAGTCTCAAAGCTGCTCTTTTCTACCTGTGATAGCCAGACCCACCCAGAGAGCAGATCCATGTCACAGGGCAGAAATAAACTCTTGTTCACTTCGCCTGGCAGTTGAGATGCCTGGTGAGAAACTGATGGCCCAGTGGTCTCTGGCTCTGGGGATTGGCTGCAGGCCACTGCTTATCTCTGTTAAATAAGCAATACTACCTATGAAACTTACTGTTAGCAGTGGTTTTATTGCTGCAAGGTCTCTTTCGGTTCACTTCTTAACATCTTTCTCTTTCAGCTGTTTTATAAAAAAAGATAAATGTTTTGCATTCACTGAGCACTGAATTAACTGAGTCTACGGGATAACACAGGACTGAACTTGTTTTGCCATTTTTCATGGTGGGATAAAAGACTCTGTAAGAGGAAATGGGCCCTTTATTCGTAAACCATACCTTTACAGAAACCTACGGCCATTACTTTGTGGGTTTTGTGTGGTTTTACACAGGGCAATCTAGGAATTAAGGAGTGGTTAGATGGGACAGACCTGGTTGCAGGGAGCAGTGCACATGCAGTTGTTGTGGCTGTGAACACACCAGCACTGGCTGCCAGAGGTGCAGCTGATGGCAGTTAAATACCGTTCATAAGTGTAAAAGAAACATCCACTCAGACTTGAGACTGTTAGGGCAGTGCCCATTAGAGTAAGAACTAAAGTCAGTGACAAAGGAGAACACCATCATGCCAGTTCTGGAACTCAAAAGATAATTTCTTGGTCTGTTTCACAAGATTGAGGTGTTTGTCCTGCCTTGATTTGCTCTGTCTTTTTAATTTTGTCCTTAGAAAAAAATCCTGTATGTAAAAACTAATCAAAGTTAGGATAATGTTTCCCTTTCAGGTGTAATAGCTCAGAGTTAGTAGCTTCAGAGCACTTTTCTGTCTTGTTTCATGATAGCAGAACAGAGCTTCTGGAATATGATGAAAATACTTTTCCTTCCAAAGTTGTTTCTGAATATTTCTAGTTCTTCTCTCACTTGCAATACCAATATTCCATTTGTAACAAGATTTTCAAGTAGCAATCTTGTAACTGTGAAAGAAATTATTTTATAAATTATTTTTCTCTGCCATGTCATCCACTAACATCCTTCTTGTAGCTTACTGTGCAAATTCCTAAATTTTGCCACATCCAATTCATTAGACAAATGTCTTGCATAAATAAGAGAGTTCTTGCTTCTCTCTCTGGTAAATTAATAAAATGTTTTTTCAGTAAGTGGATTAAGGTTTATTTACCCAAACCAGGTTACTAAATCTTCTGCAGGGATTAAGCCTTCTGTGTTTATTTCAGCTGAGATGTAAAGAGAAATTGTCACACATCTGTATAGTTCAAAACTTAGCTTTATACCATGATAACCTCTTCCTTCTCTTGCAATACACATCAGTTCAGTGTATTACTGAACTGCTGATTTTAAATTGACACATCTGATTTTAAGTTGCATTTATTTAAATGTTGCTAGTGTTCTGTATGTGAATGATAGTCCCTTCATTCTGGTACATTTCTGACAGTTTTAAGTGGAAGTGTGGTGCTGTGTGACTTGTGCCCCTGCAAATCTGTGGCTCTGACCACTCTCCTTTCTGGGAGGGAGCTGGTGGCTCCTTTAGCTGTGCAGTTGGGAACAATTGCCTTAACAGATCTGCTTTTTCCTTGCAATAAATAATGGAAAAACTTCTGAGATGATTCTGAGCATCTTCTGCAGAAGCTAATGAGGGCTGTGCACCTGCAGCTGGTCTTGGTTCTTTGCTCTGACCATTTCCCCTTCCCTACCCACCCAAAGGACTCCACCTGTGTTCTTGGGTGAGAACAAGAAAGAGAAAATTGCTGTGCAGTTTGTTGTTCCTGTCAGGTCCTCTGGAGGAGCAGGCTTCCTATTTCCCATTTCCCATTCTACTTCTGCAGTGGAATATGCAATTTAAGGAAGCCTTTACGTTTAAATGTCCCAACTTAATTCATTTAAATTAGTAAGCAACTATGATGATGATGATGATGATGATGATGATGATGATGATGATGATTATTATTATTATTATTATTATATAATGATAATAATAGTAAGAAAAAGAAGAAGAAGAAGAATGGAATAAGAATAAGAATAAGAATAAGAATAAGAATAAGAATAAGAATAAGAATAAGAATAAGAACACGGGGGTAATAACTGTGCAAAATCCTTTGCTGTGAATGTTTTGTCAGTACCCAAGAGCTCTGAGTTACATTTTACTTCAGTCTTGGCTGTCTTTAACTCCCCCTTTCCTGCCCCGGGGCTGCTCTTTAGCATTTGTAGCTCAGTTTGAATTCCCTGCAGGCAGTGGCCTGACACCCTTCTGTTTTGGCTGTGGCTCTGCCTTACCCTGCACACTGTGTCCTTTCACTCCTGCTCACTGGGAAAACTTGAGGGCAAACTGCCTTCCTCCCACCCTCTCAGCACTGCTTAGGGCTGGGATTCGAGGGGTTTGGAAACAAAGTTTGCTCCTGTTTTCAACGTGGAGCAGGTGCTTTAGGAATTCCAGAAGGGAAGAAAATGCCTCCTCATTTAAATTTGTTTTGATGACATAATAAGGAGAATTTAAAAGGTAATAAAGAATAAAAAATTAAAATATAATAAAAATAATAGATAATATAATGAAATCACATTAGATAATTAGTAATCTAGAATCTCTCAATTTTTACTAGATAATAAAGTAAAAATTCTGTTTCGTTGTTTTTTGTAGGTAAATGAGGAAGAGAGGTTTTTCAGAGGGATGATGTTAGCACAGAAGGGACAAGCAGTCCTGGTCTTGGCCAAGACTTGGAACATGAACTCTGTCCCCATCCTTTAAAGATGCCCAAGAGCACTTTTTCCCTGGGGTTATCTCCCCGTGTGCACACTCCTGTGGTGCTGGAGGAGAGTATCTGAGTATCTCGGGGATGTGTGCAGGGTGTGCTTGTGAGCAGCAGCCAGAACTCCTGGCTGTACCTGAGCACACCTGCTGCCATTCAGACACCAGCTGAGAGAAAGGATGTTGCCATTAATGTTCTGCAGTGGCTGCAATTTTATTGACCAAGTCTGACTGGAGAACAATGGTGTTGAATTGAACACCATTGCAGTGAAAAATTCACTTTTTTCAGTGGATTTTTAGTGCAGTGTGGAAGACACAGCCTAATTAATGAGATATTCTTCATGACTTTTAGAGAGGCAGATTCAAGCCCTTGTAAAGCTGCATGCTTGCCTGCTATAAGGTCTTACTCTTCTTAACAGGGTTGGACAAATTATTGCCATCAGAACAAAGGTGAACAGAGCATTCAAAACCAGCATGGAGGTAAGAGATCAGCACTCTTTTTTCTAGAGATGTTGAAGGAATAGAGCAGAGGTGGGAGCAGCAGAGGAGCACAGCATGGGTCCAGGTTTATTTGCTCCAGACATTTGCAGATATCTGGACAATAACAGTGCCTAATGGCACTGCTTTCAGAGTGTTACAGTAGTGTGTTTCCTCTGAAATGATCCATGCCAGAGAAGCAACTGGGCCCTGAAGAACTGAAGCCTGTGGCAGGTGTAGTGGGCAGGATGGGAGAGGTGGTGTTGGTCCAGGCCAGATCCACAGAACAGGTGAAGTTCAAAGCATTTTTGAAACTTATGATACAAATGTACGTGTCTCAGGTGCACACATGATCTTAATCTTCATACTGCAGTCAGTATGCAACGCCTTGCCTGATCACTTCAAATCAGAACTGAACGTTGGGAGTGCTTTTTGTGCATTGTGCCGGTGTCCAATTCCCATTATTATTGATGAGAGTCATCTCATCAATATGATGCATCTCACAGGTAATGTATTCCAAAATTTTCTAAAAATTAGAAAAAAATCAGAGTTTTGATGTGTGTCAGGCCTATGCCACAGGATCGAATCCAGTGTTTCACATTCAAGTGTTTGATTGTGCTTTTCACCCCTAAACACACTTTTTTTGCATGTACAGATCTTAGAAACTCATTCAGATGGGGACTCCAAATGCCACAGAAGAAAATGGAAGGAAATATCCATAAAACTACATTTAAGTGTCTTTCCTGTTTTTGTAATTTTACCCTACAAGTGATGCTGAACAAACATAAAAATTGTGGTACTAAAAAACCTTTCAGAGCTGACTGAATATTGTGATGACAAGAGATGTATCAGTGACTGGAGCAGGTTTTTTACCTTTTCCCTTTAGGTGTAAGGGACTGATAAAAACTGCACTGTATTGTCTCAAACCAGCTGACAATGATGTAAATACCATTTCTGTCTCCTTCCTCCACCATCTTCTTCCTTGTAGGTTGGCATCAAGGTGACAGTACAGGATGTTTTGACTAATGCTGAAAAGATTGTGAGCGTGGCACATGCAACGTATGTGGCCAAACCAGTTGGTGGTGGAAAGGTATTTTTCCTGTTTTCTCCTAAGCCTGGAGTTTCTGTGAAATAACCCAACTTTTCGGGTTATGAAACACAGCAGAAGCACTGTTTAATTCTGATCAGTGATAGGAAAAAAGCATGAAGTTCAGACTTTATGAGATAGAGTCTGGGGGTTTATTTCTAATTTGCTTCTCTGAAATGGTTAGGTTGTTGTTGTTGTTGTTGCTGTCATTATTATTATTATTATTATTATTATTATTATTATTATTATTATTTCCATTTCTATTTCCATTTCCTTTTGCACATTTGTTCATTATACAAGTGAGGTCTTTGTGAGGGCTACAGTATTGACAGAGGCAAGCAGTGGAAGGGAGATCCTTGTGAGTCTCTCTCTTTTTCAGAAATGGATTGCAGGGTGGGCTTTTTTATCCTTCACTTCCCTCCTTGGGGAGGTTGTTCAGACACCACTGCTCAGACACAAGACATTATTTTTAAGCTCACTTCCAATCTAAATTGGTTCTTTGCCATTTATGTTGATTGGTTTTCACGCCAGGACTGTTTCTTCTCCCGTGTTTGGAAATCAGTCATGGTACCATTGGCCTTCACATCACTGTTCCAGACAGGCACAGTCTTTTTAAAAAATTTTCTTGTAGGGAAGGCCAAGCATGCCTCAGACTCTCTTAAAAAAACTCCCTTTGCATGTAAAATTCTGCTTTCTTGAATGTGACATCATGGATCTGACTTTCCTGTCTCACTGCATGGGTTATGACAGCACATCTGGCTGTTAAACGTCCACTGGAGATTGGCAGAGTCATCCCATGAGCAATTAACACATCCAATCACTACTGCTCTCTCTTCTGTGAGGATGTGCCACAGATGGGAGAAGAAACAGACTGGAGCAGTTTTACTAAGACTACAGCCCAGCTCTTGTCTCTGAAGGGCTAATGGCTAAATTTCTACCCTGATAGCACTAAAATATTATCAGGAGTTGTTTGTTACTAGTTTGATATCATACTCATAACATAAACCTGTTTACCTTTTGCCTAAATTTCTGGGGAGATTAATTCAGGATTAAATTGCTGATGATTAACTAAGATTAGGCTTAAGACAGGAATGTCCCGGGGGAGTTTGAGAGTTCAGTTCAAATTCCATGACAAACTAAAATCTCAGAGACATTGAATAATATTTTTTTTTCAAATCCACTTTTCTGAACAACTGTTTCTAAGGTTGTACAGAGAGAATGTCAATATAACCACCATCTTAATTTTTTAACTGGGCCACATGGGAAAATCTAGGAAGCTCTTGAGAAGGACTGGAAAGGAGACAATGAACCTGGAGGAGGGTTAGAGGGAAGAGTCAAAGGGTGAGAAACATTAGTGGCTGCACTGCAAGACATAAAATGTTGAATTTGTCTGTGCTGCACTGCTTTGTGCATTATTTTAACGCCTCTGAGGCTAAGCCTTGTAGACAAACCTCACAAGTGATTGCTCAGTGTCACCTGTGGTGTAATTATCCAAACCTAGTAATTTTCTTAAAATTACTGCATTTGGTTTGGATGCAGTTTGTCATTGAACTGAAATACATGGGAATTTGCACTGATGCCACAGACCAGTGCAACTGAATTTATTTTCTGGTTCAAAAATTCTATCCTCAAACCTTCATATTAAGTTCATCCTTTCCTGTCTTTTTTTTTTTTTTTTTTTGTTCTTAAATGAGAACTATCTCAAACACTGTGTGCTCTCATGGATGTTGTATTTATAAGCTAAAAGTACTTCCTCATTGGGTTTTAATGAATGATTCTGAAAGGATAATGCAGAATCTCTTGAACTTTATACTGTGTGTTAGTTGTATTATTAAACTTGTCATCTTGGACAGCTGATAGGAAAAAGTTGTAGAAAATGCTGATGCCATTTTAAGTTCAAAGTGCGCTTTGTTACGATTGTGAAATTCCGAATTGTTGTATTTTTCTCCTCTCCATTTGCACAGGTTGAGTTAAAACCTGTACAGCTTCTGTCTGCAGAGGACCACCTGGAGCACAGCCTGGCTATTGAGAGGAGAAGAATCCGTCTGGGCTATGTCCAGGTCTTCCAGAAGCTGATGCAGGAGAGCAATAAGGAAGGTGATTTCTGTACTCAGCACAGAAGGTGGAACAAACACTTATGGGCGGCTGGAAGGAAGGAAAAAAGCAGGCAAAACACCTCCTTGGGGTTGTGGTGCCAGGTAGAAAAGTCTGTGCCAGATTTGTGGATAGAGGTGCCAGAGGTGTGCTAGGCAGTTATTCTAACAGAGTGGCATTTCTTTGTCTCTCAGAAATTCCAGATGTAAAAACACAGGGTTGAAGGCCAGGCGTGCATTAAATAGATGTGAAATGCAGATCTTGATGTGGTTCTGTGTGTGAGGTTTCACAGGTCACACAGAACTCAGCAATAAACACAGCAATAAACTTCTGTGACACTAGTTGTGATGTAGACAGCAGCATGACATTCACTCAGGCTCATGGCCATGTCTTTGCCAGAAAGGAAAGGAAGAACTGTGTTTATGCCTTGAGATGATTTCCAACAAGCAGAACTTTCATTACGTGGAGGTCAAGACAGGTTAAAAAGTTAGAAGAACTGAACAAAGAAACAGGTTCTTCTTTATTTATGGTAGTAATTTCTGTTCTTAAAGAAAGTTGTGCTTGTAAGTTGTTGTGTTCCCTCACAAAAGAAATTACTCAGAGCAGTTAGGAAAATATGCTGGTATTTGGAAAATCTGAGCTGTAGCTCCATGTATAAATAACAGGCATTATGTGGTTTTTCTGAGGAGCGATTAAACCTGTTATAAACAAAGATCTAACCTTAACAATTTAGTAAGACTTTGTAGAACTGAAGAGTCTTGTTTGGTACAAGAAAACAAGCTATTTGTCTTCATGGTAACTGTCTCACAGGGTACAGTTTAATAACCTGAGTGACAAATCAGAGGTCGATGGGTTTTGTCTCCACTGCCTTTCCTGGAAACTTCTTTGAAGGATATTATTGTAGCACTAATTCACCTCCTTAAGGAGACGGAACAAGCAGAGTGGGAGAAGAGAGGAGAGAACATTGTGTGTAAAGGCTGCTAGGTAGCAGCATATGTACAAATCATACCCTGAAAGTGAGGCTTATTTGACCAGCGGATCTTAGGGAGCACCTTGAGTAGGTCCAAAGGACAAGTTAGTCATATGTTTCCACACGCTTACATAATCACAAAGTTAGCTAATTATGCCACAAGTCAAAAGTACAATTCAGGTCAAGCAGCTCCTAGGACAGATAGGCACTTTTAAAATTACTTGATGTAATCTCATGCCCAAATCTTCCTGCAAAACACCACTGAAAAGAATTGAGATTAGAGTGAGGATGCAAGGCTAAACACTTGGAAGTGACATCAGAAATGCTCACTTAATACAAGGTGGTTCAGATCCTCATTTCAGTCATTTCACTCAGGTGTTGTCTCAGGCAATTATAAACTTTGTAACAAGGTGAAATAATCAAGTCCTGCTCTAATCTCAATTCAACACACCTGTACAGGTGTCCATCACACACAGTGCAGAGTCTTTGACAGATATTTGAGTCGGTGCTGAACTGCTCAGACAGCCCCTGAAAGCCAGCACACACTGGGGCTTCAGCTGCTGCTCCCCTGCAGGAACTGCCCCTGGCAAAGAGACACAGAACTGCTCCTGACACAGAACAGCCCCTGACAAAATGACACAGAACTGCCCTGACAGAGGGACAGGAACTGCCCCTGACAACAGGAACTGCCCCTGACACAGGGACACAGAACTGCCCCTGACACAGGGACACAAAACTGCCCCTGACAGAGGAACTGCCCCTGACACAGGGACACAGAACTGCCCCTGACAGGGATGTGGGGATGTACTGAGGGCTGGCAGCAGCAGCTCCTGGGAGAACAGAGAAAATGTTCAGCTTCTTATTGCTTCCCTTGCAAACCACAAGGCTCTTCTGTGCCTTTCTGTTTGTCTTCTTTTTGCTGAGTCTGAACAAGCTGCTCTCTTCACGGGGTGTGCTTTCTTCTGAAAGCATTCATTGATGCGTTGCTGCTCTGTTTCAGATACTTGTGAAGAGAAAGATGCAGTTTCAACTGAGCATACCCACGTACAGAGCACTGAGCTCGTCCTGCCTCCTCATGCAAACCATCATGGAAACACTTTTGGTGGCCAGATCATGGCTTGGATGCAGACAGTGGCAAGCATTTCAGCAAGGTACTTTCCTACAGCATTGTCTCTGCATGTGGTTCTAAGTCGATGTGCTTTTAATGTTAAAGGTTTCACAGGGATTTATTTTATGAAGAATACAGACCCAGGCCTTTGTGACTTGTCTTCCTCCTCACATTACAGGAGGCCTTTGAACTATTTAAGTGGTACATCTCCCACAGCATGCCATGCCACTGAGACTCAGACATTATTCTGTTACGCATACAGAGCCTAAGGCAAAAGAGGCTGTGTTACCTTCCTGGGAATCTTTGCAGAAGGCTAACATTGTATACAGGAACAGAAACCTGCTCTCCTTGTGCTTGGTGCAGTGTTTTAGAAACAAAGTTAGTTGTTCAACCAGGATCAAACCAATACTCACCCTGTATCAATTGACACCCGAAAATGAACATCCTGCTAGAACTTAATCTGCAGATCCTCGTGATGCCAGAAGAAAAATAAGTCAGAGAAAAAGGAGCCACATAAACAGGCTCTGTTTTTTGGTGTGTGCACCGAATGGATGCATAACCCTCAGCAAGTCACTTGACCTTTCAGTCCCTCTGACTTGCACATCCTATGGCTTGCAACAATTTTAGCAGTTTAAAGAGCTGGGGCATCTTCAGGTAAAGAGAACAAAATATGTTTTGTGAGGCTGCCTGCCAGTGTGACCCAGGCACATAATCGCTTAATTCCTCTTCCCTGGAGTCAAACCGTTGTTTGTCTCCCTTCCTGTTCCTGGACACTGCACAAAGCTTCTTTGTAAGCAGCACTCAAGTTTCAGTCTGAATTCTCCTTGCATACTGAGTGACCTAATTCACTGCGGGGATGTTAGATATGTTTTCCCTTTTTATCTTTAATAATTAAATGACTTGTCCATTCATTATTCATATGGTTTTGATTTGTAGCCAGTAGCTGTACTGATAACAACAGATTTTCTGTAGTGGTTGGATAAACAACTTGTTTTAGTAACAACAGAGTGCACTGACCTTACCCCCATGTGCAATTCCAGTGGCTTGAAGGGACTGTTGCAGATTTTTGCCATAATATGACTCAGAACATTTACCTGTTTTCATCTGATAAGTTTTACCTTGTGGGAGTCGCATGTAGATTTTAAAAAGGAAGGGAGACATCAGCAAACGGAGTACTGGGCAAATTTTCTTCAAACTAATTAATGTCAAACATGATTACTCATGTTGAGAATTTCAGGAATAACAGCTGGTGTCAGAGGCTGGTTGAAAGCAGAGATGTTGTAGTTTTTGCTTGAGAAGTAACTACTCTCACCATGAACCTTTTGTGAGGCCACTCAGAGTTAGACTCCACCTCTGAAGGTGCCAGGTAAGAGTTTCTATAGCCACAAACTGTGATGGAGGAACTGAAGAGGAGGGATAAGCTTGAAAAAATAAATTTCTAAGGGCATTTTAAAGGTTACTCACTCTCCTTCTCACTTCCCCTCCACCTTTTTTTGGTCAATACATGAGATTGTGCAGATAGCAATAAAACCATTTGAATATTAGTAATATTACCTTGAACTTGATGGATACTTTCTTATTCCTTACATTTTCAATAAAAGCATTCAGGGTGTACTTTTCCAGGAAAGAAATGAATATTTAAGCCTGAGTTCTGGTTTGTTCCTCTCCTCATCATTATTGTGTTTGCATCTTTAGAGTGAACATTGTAAATAAAATCATCGCTTAGCATTTTAAATCAGAGGAGCAAATTATTTTAATTTAATTACAAAGTAATTTAAATGTATTAGACTATTGAAGAGATGTACCAGTCAGTTAATTAGCTGCAGATAATTGTGTGCATTTAAAAATACCGGTACATTAGTTTTCAAAGTGCAGTTGAGTTAAAAGCTAGAAGTGCTACAAAACTGTATTTTCAAATTTAGAAAACTTCACCATGCAACAAGCTATCCGAGATGTGCACATGGGCTCCTTACTGAGAGCAGTGTGTTGCTAAAAATAAATGTCATATATTGTAAATGGTCCCCTCTTCCTGTGATGCACAGACATCCCAGTAGAAAGTGAGGGGTTTTGAATACATGCAGAAATGATGAAGAAACCTGATTTTTGCCTGCTCCAGGGACCTTGAAAACAAGATTCTATTTACACAGACTGCATCTGGTAGCTGTGTGAGGGGTTTTTAATTCTCATTTCATACTAACAGAAAGCATCTAAAACCAAGCAAAAAGTACAAATACTAAGACTAGTTAACTTGACATGGCATTGCTTGGACATTGTTCCTAAGTGCTCAGCCTTTCTGCTCAGGTTTCCTTTAATTGTTTAAAGGCCTGAAGGTCTGGCATTTTTACACTGCTGAGGAGCCTGCTCCCCGTGCAGTCCTACAGAAATTAATGAAACTGTGAGGTCAGTGGTTATTCTGTAGGTAAAGGATTCATGCTCTGGCTTTAGGAGAGGGCGGTCTCAAGCAGTGGGAATTAATTGGTGTTTGTAAAACGTGCTGGAAATGAAGCAGCATGACATAAGTGGCATTATGATGGTTGAAGCTCGAGTTACCTGCTCTTGGTAGCATGGAGTAGATCAGTGTAATTTAGTGACCTTCCAGGTCCTGCAAACCCTGTTTCTGTAGTCAGTCACGCCGGCTGTGCTTTTAGCACAACTGTGTGTTTTGGTCTGTGTCTGTGTGTCTGTTTCAGCCGCCTGTGTCGGTCACACCCCATCCTGAAGGCAGTTAACATGTTCAAATTCTGGGGGCCGTCCTTTGTGGGTGACCGCCTGGTCTTCAATGCCATCGTCAACAACACTTTCCACAACAGGTAAAGCTCCTCATTTCTTGTCTCCCTGGGCATCTCCAGCACCAGCCTACGCAGTGTGCTTCATGTTTCATCAGTAGGATTTTCATTAGTGAATTAATTCTTTTTCATTAGAATTAATTATTTTTCAGGTGGGACTTTGAAGCATGTATCTGTATCTGTAATTGCCCATATGTGCTTTTTTTTTTTTTTTGTTTCACTTTTATCAGTGGAAGTTTTTTAAAAAAAATTATTCTCTGACTTTCATTTTAAAGACCATTTGTCACCAAATCCCATTCCTGCAAATTCAGACAAAAAATATTCCTCTGAAATTCAGGGATTTTCAAAGGCTGAGCTGCTCCCAGAGATTTGACTCTTCAGAAGATGCCAGCTTCTTGCCAGGATCTTCCCATCTTGGCATTTATTGACAGACTGCATTCTATTTATTGCTTGTTTTTGGTAATGCTATTTAGCTACTGCCATCCTTTATTTTATTTCAGAGGTGTGCCTGTCCAGATTGAATAATTGATTTGCTATGCTACAGAAGGTATTTGATTACATTATTTACAGAAGGTGTTTAATTTGTGCAGGCTTCCTGCGCGCCTGCAGGTACTGCAGTCCTCTCCAGCATGTCTCAGGGCTGCCTCTGCACCAGTGGCAGCAGTTCAGGGATTCATTTAAATGTCCTTCCAGCGTGGAGGTTGGTGTCCGTGTGGAGGCTTACAACTGTGAGGAGTGGATCCAGGACCAGCCGCGGCACATTAACAGTGCATTCCTCATTTTCAATGCTTTGGATGACAAAGGGCAGCTGCTCACCTTCCCCAGGGTCAAGCCCACTACTCAGGTGAGCTCTCAGCAGTGGGGTGGGCACCTCAGCCTTGCTGGGGAGGCAAGGACCGAGCAGGGCACTGCAGCGCATCTTCCTGCGGGAGAGAAAAGCTCCAAATGAAGTGCTTGCCCTCGAGTGAGAGGTTTGTTATTGTTAGCTTTAGTCTTCCAAAAGTGAGAGGCTCCGTGGAGGATCCTCATGACTAGAGATTCTGTGATTGATGGGCGGAGAAGAAAAATCTGACGTGTTTGGAGATTTTTCCACTTGTCTGCGTCTCGTGCAAGTTCCACTGACTGTAGATGAAATTTATGAGTATTCAGTGAATAGTTATTTTTATAAACCCTTAACAAAGGTGAGAAATAGAGTGAATAAAGAAGTCTGTGAGAATCAAATCCCATGACGTGGGTGGGCTTTTCAGTTGCTTTGACATGGAGATCTCATTTCATGTTTCCCTGAAAGTGGTTCATGGAGCACTTGAAGCAGTTTGAATGCTATTGTTGAATTATTTGCTGTGTTAACACCTGTCACTAATCTTCCTGTTCCAGTTACAAGAATTTTAGAGAGCCAGTGTAGGCAGAAATGAAATTTTTTAACATCAGGATGGGAACCAGACAAATGAATCAAGGTGTCTTATGTACTCACTGAGGCAGTAAGTTTACTACTGCCCACTGCAGGCTGTCCCAAGAGGAGAAACTGACTTTGAAAAATACAATTTCCCTTTGTCCTTTGAAACACCAGATGATGATAAATTAGGTTAATAGTTTATTTGGTGGGTGGCACATTTAGAAAGAGCAGAATGTGTGTGGTGCACTGCCCAGCTGCAACTGCTTTAGGACCAAAGAGCACCTGGAGGATGCTACAATAATGCAACTCTTCTATCACACTGTTTTTTTTCAAATTGCAGAGAATATTGCTAAGGCAAAAAGTAAAGCACTAGTTTTCCTGGGTTAGCTTGTGGAAAGGCCATTGCACAATTACTCTTTATTTGCTTGTATTTTTGCTCTGGCATTTGCCCGTCTGGAATAAATAATTTTTAGTTGCCTTTTTTCAGGCTTTGTTCTAAAATGATGAGATTTGTTGCTCTCTGGTTCATTTTTCATGCAGGATGGTGTGAGGAGGTACCACGGAGCCATTGCCAGGAGGAGGATTCTACTCACCAGGTATAGCTGGGTCACTGGCAGGTCTTGATTTTGAAAACTTAATTTCATAATCCTCTAAATAAAGTAATTGAACTCCCCTTAACATATATATGACTGTATTTTATTTACAAATAATTTTCTTTCAGTGGCACTGAAATTGTTAAGAGGCTTCTTGTCTCAAAACTACTTTGCTCTGGAGGTTATTGTGTTTCACTGTCTTTCTTGGAAAGAAAAAGCAGTTATTGCAAACCAAAAATTGATAAAGTACCTCTATTTAGAAGACACTTAAGCCTGTATAAAGTGACTTTTCCTAGCATACACAGACGTGTACAGAACCAGTTTATGCTACTGTGTCTCTTTTTAATTATGTTTTAGAAAATGCATGCTATCTGCTAAAGGAGACAAGCCCTCTGATGCCTGGGAGACAAGCAACCAGGTAATCTGTAGGTGCATAAAAAGCTGTATTTGTGCACCTTTTGGGGTGTGTGAAGCAGCTGTTCAGGCTGTGGCAGTACAGGTGGACCCTCTGAAGTTCTGTGGTAGTCGTGAGGAATGGTTGGATGTGTAACACAGTGAAATGTCTCTTTTAAAAAGAGGGAGTAGATGATTCACTACTGATCTAAGAGTGAGTTCAATAGAAAGGATGTAAAATTGTCTTTAAAACACATGCATACCAGTGGTCCCTTAAGGTCTCCTGCAGATTTATCCCTCAATGTCCCCAGCTGTTACAAAATAAATTCTGAATTAATTTTATTATTCTTCAGAATAGGCTGAATTCTCCTGTAGAGGAAGTAGTTTGGGGTTTTGGTTTTTGTCTTTATCCAGCCACAGAATGTCTGAAAAATTGCAGTGAGGAAACCATTTAGTAAGTGCTAAAAGTGGGGGGGAGAGATAGCACCAGAGAGATGAACATTGGAGTACAAATAGTACAAATCTGTGGAAAGAGAGGTGAAATCATGTTCATTCTCAGATTCCCTGCACCAAGTGTCTCTGGTTTGGACATGCTGTGTCCATGTCCTGCAGTGAATGGTGTTGAACCTGAATTTAGGTGGGTTTATAGATTAATTAAATGTTGTTTCAGTGTCCAGTTTTTGTGGCTAAAGCAGCTTTTTTCTCCCTTTTTTTTTCTGCAGATCAACAAATGTAAATAAGCACACAATGATAAAAATTGCATGGTTAAGATTTATTTCCTATGAAATCAAAACCTGTCAATAAAGACTCTAAGGCTGTATTCTCTTTATAGAGTGGTTAAATGAGAACTCCATCCACTGTAGCCAAGCATAAAGAATGGCTATATTTGCATTTTCTTTGCTTGTGAGCCTGCTGTGAAAAACAATTGCCGAGATGGACCCAGCTTGGTAGCAAAGAAGAGGTTAATTTTCGAGTAGATTCTAATTGCTTAAGAGGAAGATGGACAAAACCATTAATTCAGTGGTCTGAGAGGTTATCTGTATTGTCTCCCTGGTGGTCAAAGTTGTTCTTCACAGCTTTATAACTGGAGAAGCTGAAAATAGTGTTTTGTTGTCCTTTAATTAAGATTGTTTTGCCAACAGCCATGTGAGTGCATCAGGAAGCCACTGGAAGTGTTTCAATTCAGAAACTACTGAAGTGTGTTTTCACTTACAAGGAACATAAACATTTGTTTGCAGTTGAAGCATAATGATGGGGGAAAAGAGCACCTAATCTCTGCAATGTTCAGTGAAATGTACCTTTAACCCTCCATTTTCAGACACGTGTCTTGTGTTTCAGGCATATTTGAGTTACAGCAACATAGCTGCACTGACACACCTGGCAGGAAAACCAGGGTGGGACATAACCAAGACTCTGGATAATGTAAGTGCAGAAATGAAATTACAGAAATCTGGAAGCAAAGCACCTCCCTGTTTGTGAAGTGGTGTTACGAACCCAAAATCAGTGAGGACACTTGTGTAAACCAGTTCTAGCAGAGGAAGATGCTGCTAGGAAAAGCAGAAGAAAGTCAAGGGAAAACGGGGTGCTAACCCTGTTGCAGTGCATGTTTTCCAGGAAATGGAGAGACATCTGCCAAGGCTGGGTTTCTGAAATACGGTTAGTGACTGGCAGTTTACTTCCAGATCATGTTGAGCCAGAGGTGTTTTGGGACAATAAATTATTTTTTCAGTGTTTTGGTCTGACCTCCTGTGCATTGCAGGCTATGGAACATTGCTTAGTGACTCTTGCATGTAGACAATAAGATACTTAATAAGAGCAGATACAAATCATAAGGAATTCCAGTGATGGCAGAGCTGCCAGTGCCGTGTGTCGGTTGTTCCAGTGGTTATATATTTCAGTAAACACTGCTGTGCCAAATAAACAGCAGGCAGCTCTGGTGCTGGGAAAAGCAAGCTTGAACCAGCTCCTGGAAACAGGCAGAGACAACAACTGGGGTTGTTCCTCCTGGGGAAGAGAGGGCTTTGGGGAGACCTTGAAGCACCTCCCAGTACCTAAAGGGGGAGGTACAAGAGGTCTGGAGAGGGACAGCACAAGGGGGAATGATCCTAAAGTGCAGATTTGTTCCCTTTTCCCTGCAACTGGAATGACCCCAAGCTGAAGTTTTTGAAGGTAAAAAATGGCATTCTTGATGTCTTTGACACAAAACCACAAGGCTTGTAAGGCTGCAGAGATAATCCAGCCTTGCCAATGTTCACTTAGCAGAGAGGTGTTTTGACAGCTGCACCTCCTGCTTTGTTTTGTGATTTTTCAAGGCTAGAAGACTGCTAGAGCAACATTATTCCTGTTCTTTGCCATAGAGAAATATTGATGCAGACCTCCTGTAGATGGTTTTTAAAGCTCTTAAGCATTTAATTTTACACCAAACTTTACTTCAGCAAGGTGCTTGCTGGATTAAGTCGGGGTTTATTTCCTCTTCCAAGATAGGACAATCCAGAGAAATACAAAATCTGTGTTGTTGTAGAAATGCAGAAAAAACAAAAGATTGCTCATTTTTGATGCAGAAAAAGAAAACCAGAACAACAAAACCTCAACAGTGATGATGAACCTTATGAATTTTGCATCACTTGGAAATGAAAATCTGTTAAACTTCTCAGGATTTGAGAGGCAATAAAGCACATGAATTTGGGAATGAAATCCTCTAATTCTAAAGATTCTGTTGTGCCCATCCTCTTCCATTTTATGGGGTTTGTGGGAGGTGACAAACCCTTCTTTCTTGTGTGTGCATTGTTATGTACAGGCTATTCCTTTTGAATTCTCTGTTTTGGGGTTTAGGCCTATGAATAGAAATAGACCCAAAATAATCAAGGCAAGATAGTACAGGTGTGGGACAGGAGATGCAAAACTGTGATTTTAAGTAGTTATTCAAAGTATCATTAGTTCTGGGTGCTCTGCTTCACAGAAGAGAGCAAGGAAAGGGAAGTGCTGGGTTGCTCTTGGGGCAAGGGGGCTAAGCCAAGGTGTGGCTGATTTGCCTGGACAAAGGCATGTGGCCTTTCCCAGGAGCTCCTGAGAAAATCTGCCTGAAGTCCTAAATGTGTAACATTTATGCATCTAAACATTTACAGTAATAATTCTTTGCTTTCCATACATGCTCCCTTTTTTTTTTTTTTTTTTCCCCAGGTGAAAATCTGGACCCATGAGGAGGGTGCTGTGCTGTCATTCAAGGTGGAGATGCAGGTGAAGGTCCCATCCCACGTGGCCTTCTCCCTCCTGTCCGACTTCAGCCTCCGCCAGCGCTGGGACAGACATTTCCTGTGAGACCCTCTCCTTGTCTGGGGCTCTGAGCCCCCTGGCACCCCTCTTCCCTGTCACAGACACTCCTGAGAGACCCTGCCCCGTTAGGAACAAAGTGTTGTAAGAGTTCGACATCAAACATTTCTCAAAATATGGGTTTTGGTTGGTTTTTTTTTTTAGTGTAGAAGTAAAGTTTGGTTTGTGCTTAGTCTGGTTCCAAAATACAGAGTGCACTGTATTTTTCAAAAGAATTGAACGCTCTCTATCATTCAAAAGAAGGGATAGGACAGAGGTCATCTTTTTCTTAAATAAGCACAGCTCCAGTCCTAGGCAGGTTAATGTTAAAAGTGACAAAACCCCAAAACTAGTAAAAAAATAAAAAGTTTGAAGTAAGAACTGAGGTGGATATATTGTGCATGCTAGCTTTAAAAATTAGGGAAAAGCTGGACTCCTTCATATTTGTGCTGTTGGAGACACTGATGCTCAATTTCATGGTCAAAGTGAGAAATCAAGAAATGGGGTCCTTCAAAATACATATTTTCAAAAAATAACATGTTTGAAAGTTTGTATGATTTGAAACAGGTTTTGGAATGGCTCTAAAAGGTGTTTGAGGTTTTTTATTTACCTTTTATGGTGTAGAATAGTGATTAGAGACAGTGGAATTGAAATTATACTGATTTGATATGGTGAAGCATTTTCAGTTAGTTATTCTATCCTGAAAGATTTTTACCAGAGGGTGGAACCTTAGGGATATTTGAAAATCTACAAACTCTACTGAATTTACAGCTTTTAACAAACAAAACATAAAGAAATAGTGCTGATGAGGTGTTGCAGAAAACCTGAATGTTTCACTCTCTCTGCCTTGCTGCTGGAACATGAAAATGAAAGGTCCAGTGTCAGGATGAGCCCGTTTGCACTGAGTTTGCTGGAGCTGCTGTTGCACACACAGGGCCTGAGGGGTGTGCTAAATGTCTTCACAGGACATGTGAGGTGCTGCAGGCTGTGAGTGAAGAGGAGAAGATCTACCACGTCACCTCTGGCCCCACGGCGGGCCACCAGCCCAGGGACTTTGTGATTCTGGTGTCCCAAAGGCAGCCCTGCCAGCCACAGTGAGTATGGCTCTGATTGTAACTCTGAGCACCTTGGGGCCACGGCCTGGAGTGCTGTCACCTTGATCTGTCACTGGGTGACAAAAGGGCACTTTACTTTGTAAGGAGTGGGATTCCTTGGTTGATGCCTGAGTTTGTACAGCCAGATTTGCTTTGCAATGTGAAGGTGCAATGAAATAAATCCAGATCATCACAAATTTTTGGCATAGACCAGTATTGATTCTCTGATAGTGACTCTTTGGGAGTGGTCTACCAGGAGGGCAAATAGGCCAGAATTTCAAATGGGCAAATGGAGAAAAAATATCATGTCCCAGAGAGCCTGTCAGTGGGCTGAAGCACCTAGCTGGGAGTTTATTTCTTCTTTGTTTGAAGTGACTTTATACTCCCATTCCATGTAATTACAGACTTTTTATTTAGTCAAGGAACTTCTTGAAACCTCACACATTTATTGTATCTGTAAATTCTGCCAAGTCCCTTGCTCAGTTTAACATACCCTGCTTTTTAAAGTTTTATTATTTTTATTAGATCTCCTTTTGTTCTTACATCGTGAAACATGGGCAAATGGAACCTTTTGGTGTATCTTACCCTTCTCTATTCTGTTTCTTTTTTCACATTCAGTAATTCTTCAACTTAGCACTGAAAGGCAGCATTCTGTACTGTGCTTGCCTTCCCCCTCCATGGGGGGATTGAATGAGTTTGGATACCTTTACTGTGGCCACACTGTGAAGCCTCTGGGTAAGGGTTGTTCCCCAATCCAGTAAATGTGGGCTGAGGAGAGCAGGGTTAATTAAAATGAAAAGGTGGGGAATTGTTCTCTGGCTGCCACAGAGGCCTCCTGGACTGGGCTCTGTGCTGAAGCCTCACTGAGGCTCAGCAGGGCCCCGGCTTTGAACCAGGATTGTGGAAAATACCTGAGCTCCTCTGCCCTCCTGTGAAAATGACATGATGTAGTCACTGCCATGAACGTTTTCAACAAGAGGAAGGGTGTGATGTGTGGTGTTGTGAGGTCCCCAGGACAAGGTGAGAGATGAGAATTGACTCCATGTTCTCTGAAGGCTGATTTATTATGTTATTATATTAGATTAGATTATATATTTTAATTATATTTAAATATATATTTTTATTATATTTTATATTATAAATATTATATTATATTATATTATATTATATTATATTATATTATATTATATTATAATAAAATTATATAGTAAAACTATACTAAAGAAAGAGAAGGGATATATCAGAAGGCTAAACAGGAATGGTAATGAAAGCTCGTGACTGACTCCTCAGAGTCCAACAGAGCTGATGGTGATTGGTCATTAATTAAAAACAATTCACACGTTTGGATAAACAGTCTCCAGACCACATTCCAGAGGAGGAAAACATGGAGAAGCTGAGGCTTCTCATCCTCCCAGGAGAAGAAATCCTGGCGAAGGGATTTTTCAGAAAATATGATGGTGGCAGTGATGCTTGTTGTCCCTGCTCTTCAGGGAGCCCTACACGGTGGCCGTGAGGTCGGTGACCCTCAGGGCGATGCCCCCACGCCCGGAGTTCTGCAGGAGTGAAATCCTCTGTGCTGGGTTCCAGATCCACAGCAACAGCAGCAGCTCCTGCACTGTGAGTAACCCTGCAGGGCCCAGCTGTGCCCCCTGCCCTGTGCCCCCTGCCCTGGGGCTGTCGCCTCGCCTGAGCTGAGACTGCAGAGGGAACAGCCAAATACCTCCAAAAAAGGAGTTCAGTCTGGGTGTGTGGGGTCTGTCTGGCCCAACTTTGACTGTTAGAAATGAACCCTGAACCCCTGCCCCTCCAGAGTCATTCACTGACTCCTAAAATACACCCCTAGGGGATGTGCATTGCACTGGTCTCTGGTGGTGTGTCCCTCTTTCCACTGACTACAAAGGCCAAGGAATTAGTTGAAATTAAATTCCCCGCTTGAACCTTCATATGCCAGGAATCACACAATCTGATTTCCCATCTCTGGACCCATGGCCAATCTTCTTTGCCATGGGAAGGCTAAAACTTTTCCATTTAATAAAACACATTTATGAAAACTTTCAGCAGCTCTTGGTGGCTGCAGTTCCTTTTTTTGGGGGAACAGGTTTGCTCACAAAGCACACATATTTAATATGTTATACATAAGTATTTCTTGCTGAACTGCTCTGTACATTTACCTGCAGATGCTGGAGGGTCTGAGAGCAGTGAGGACATCCAGATCACTGGGGTGTTGTAAAAAAGGCATGTTTTTTGCAAATTATTCCCTTCAGTTTCAGAAGCACTGTGTGCTTCTATTCACATCCATGAAAGCTGTGGTACTCATCCAGGCTCTGCAAAAAAATGGCTAACTTGCAATCCATAGGCTTTTTTGTTTCATTTACTTTTGTTCAAACAGGTGTGTTACTTCAATCAAGTGACATCAGGAGTTATGCCTTACTTAGCTGCAAATCTTACTGGCTCATCAAAATCCATTGAAGACACTGCTTTGGAGTGTATAAAGTTCTTGGAGCTGCAAGACAGCAAGTGCTGAAGTTAAAAGCAGATTTCTGAAGGGACATCTGAAGATTATCAAGCACTTCTGGCTGAAATTCCTGCCAGGGTGTGGATCATTCTTCTGTAGGTGACTTGCTTCAGATCATGTAGTCAGTATTGGGATTCAGCCTGAAAATACCTGGCACAAGCATTTCCTATCAAACCAAGCTTAGGCCTTAGGCTCTAAATTCAATCTTTAATATAAAAAAGATTAAGGAACAGATTCTGCTTTTGATTGCATTAATGAATTTCATATAAATGGAGGCAGAACTTGGCTCAGTAGAGCTGTAGTTCATAAGATTATTTCACTGTTTTAATGTTACATTAAACAGAATGGCATCCAGGCAGCTTTAAATACCACCCCCTGTAATCTGCAGAAACCAGTGCTACCAAGTGGCTTTGCCAGTGCTCTGACCTGGCCGTGCAGGTGCTTGCACACCATTATTTATAAACTGAGTACAGCCCATGTGAATTAGTGTTTGCTAATGTCCGTATTTTAGTACTTGTCTCTTTATCTGTGACTCCCAATAAATTATTGTTCCTGAGGTTACAGACTCACCACAGGTTTCACCCCAGTACGTGGGGGTGCAGAAGGCTGCCCTGCAGTGCTGGTGGGTTCTGCAGGAGAGCCCTGAGCTGCAGCCTGTGCCAGCTGTGCCAGGCTGGAGAAACACACACACAGCAGCAACTCCTGGGTGCACTCCTCCCCAGCAAACACAGGATGGCTCCCGGGCTGTGCTGAGCTGTGTCTGCCCTGCTTGCTGCTCTGTTTGAGCTCAGAGAGGCCCCTTCAGAGCAGCGAGGGTGTCATCAGCAATTGGATCCTGGCAAGGGCCAGCACTGCCACTCCGTGTCACTGCAGTGCCACCCCTGCCAGGGTCAGAGCTCTCAGGGCTGGCACTGGACACACCTTCAGCATGCCCTGCAGAGCCTGCTGCAGGGAGTTACAGAACCCACCAGCTGTTTGCACAGGAGAAGCATGGCAGGGGAGGCACCGAGGGGAGCCCTGGGGCTGTCACCTCTCCGGCATCCCCTGGCCTGTGCCTCCCTTTGGGCACAGCCTTGCCTGCTGGACCACCCCACCGGGCTGTGCTTCACCAGGAATGCAGGGAGAGACACAGCTCCAGGCCTCTGGTTCACAGATCCAAATCTCATTCTAGATCAGCATTTCCTTCACGTGGATAAAGTGCAGCACCTCACTCTGGCAGCCCCTTCCAAGCACCAAGGTGGTGAGTGCCACCTCCCAGCTCGGGAGGGTGCAGCTCCCTGCCGGCAGCAGGGCTCTGCCCGGCGTGCAGGTGATGGCAGAGCAGCCCTGGGCTGCGCAGGTAACCCGGGATCCCAGCGCTGGTGAAGAGAGACCCCTAATGTTGGCTCTGGACACAGCCAGCCCAGATGCTGCTGCACCCAGCACTGTAAAGTCATGGATTTACACCTTTACAAGCAGCACCTTCTGCCGGTGCTTTCCAAACAGCTTCCTGCAGCCATGCATGCCGCTGTGAAACAGCAGTGGGTGCACCTAGCCAGTGGTTCTGTCCAGCACCTACAGCTCAGATTGCTCTGCAGGAGCTGGAGATCAGCCCCTCCTCGGGAGCTGCACAACCACTGCCTGCACCAGCACAGGCCGTCCACGGCCCCATGGCTGCAGGAACACATCACAAAGCCAAGGAGCTGCGAAATTATCTAAAAATATGCTTTTTAAACAATGTACTTAATGTGTAAAATAGAAAGGGAAATGCTTCTCTAAGCTGGTATAAATGACTGTTACCAAAATGTCCACATTAAACTGATAGCTTTGAGCTGTTATCCAATAGTTAACTAAAACTCCATAATTATTCCTTGGTTTCATTCACACCCACTCCTCTTCCCCATTTAAAAATGTGCTTTGATTAATACTAACTGAACATACACCCCTTATCTCAGTCTCCACAGAAATCTAAAATATAACCTCTAACCACTGTATTCTTTAGCAATATTTTATTAAAAATAATTACCTGTACAAATATAAAATATCCCCACAAAATTTAATTCCCCATATTTGTTTTTTGCTGCAAGAAAAATATGTGAGGGAAGGTCAGGGTGCATTTCTCCGGTAATACTGGTGGATGCAGGAACTCTTGTTTGGAGTTGGTTTCTTAATTTTTCTGTTTAATATCTGCCAGTTTGGGGTTTTTTTTTAAGAAAAGTTTACTTCCAGCTCATCAAGGTATAGAAACACTGCAGATTTTTGAGCACTTTCTTTGAAAAAGAAGTAAATAAGCTAAGGAAGCTTCTCACTTGCTCTTTAATTCCTTAGGGGTGTGTTTCACCAGAGGTTTCAGAGGAAGGGCTGGATTCTGTTAGTGAACACACTGAAATGACCCAGTGTGCATGACCAATCAGGTTAATGGCTGATAATTACCACTACAACCATCAGGAACTGCACCCCAAGCTTTACAGCCCACAGGGCTGATCTGAACCTTCACCACAAGACTGCTCAAGCTGGAACACATGGAGGAATAACTTCATTATTCCTAAAAGGAAAAGGCAAAACCAAACCAGAATCCAAGAGCCTTTAGAAAACACCCACAATTCCTTTAATAAAACAGCCACTTGCTGTGCTCCTGTTGTTCCCAGCTTTACAGTGCGCCAGGCAAGTTTGGGAGGCAAACCGGGAAAATGAGGGGAGACAGAAAACCAACAGTTCCTCTGCAGCTTGCTTGATTTTCTGGATCCGCTCTCTGTCGTCAGCACTGAGTGCAGCAGGAGAACTCTCTGAGAGGCAGGAGCCTTCAGAAAGTGACAACCTTGGGTCGCTTGGGCTGCGCTCTCTGCAGTGCTGGTGTGGCCACGATGTCCTCGTGGTCCGCGCTCAGGCCGGGGGTCCAGCGCCCGACTGTCACCGGCTCTGCAGGGACACAGGACAGCAGTGCCAGGCCAGCCCTGCCCCTGCACGGCCTGGGCTGAGCCCCAGCAGGGCAGCACACCCAGCACTGCACACACTGACTCATCAACATTAACTGCAGCTGCTGAGTGGCCTCCTCCGAGAACAAAGCTGGCGATTTACCGGGTCACCCCTCACTGTCCCCAGGTGAGACCCCACCTGCAGAGCTGCCCAACCCCCTGGGGCTGCTGTGGGGCAGGGCTGGGACCCCAAAGCCTGTGCTGGGCCCAGAGCCCAGAGCCCCGTGCTGGGCCCAGCCCAGTGTGGGCAGCAGGGCAGGGGCGATTCTGCCCCTCTGCCCATGGGGAATGCCACAGGAGCCCACATCAGGCTCTGGGCACTGAGGCTGGCCCAATCTGCCTGAGGAAACTGGAATCTGCAGTGCCTGAATGTCTTTGCCAGCTTTCACCTGTCCTCTTGTACCTGAACATCCCCTGCACAATGCACACTTGATCTTAAATATCACAATTCTCACAATTCCTGCCAATGGTGTCACAGTTCCAAGTAACTCGACTGCTTTTTACCAGCACTGCTAGTTTTGAAAGAAGTCTCTTGGGAAAATAAACAGCCCTACAGTCCTCATAATGGATGCTAAACTTGCCACAAAAAGGTAGAAAAAAATCTACCTACAGGCTTCTAAAACATCAGTCACTCAAGTGGGTACAGCCTTGCTACTTGCAAAAGAGTTTGGGGAAATTTCAGAGTCTTTTGGTGCCATAAACTTCTGTCATACCAATTCAGACCGAATCTGACCCATTCGAAACTGGAAAAGCAATACATACCTAGAATCCTACATACGGTCTCAGACCTAAAAATATCATTAATGTAGGATCAGATATAGAGAATGCCATAAATAATTCTTACACAATTTTCACCAAAGTGGATTATGAAGTGGCACAATAACTAAGTGTCATAGAAACAAAGTAGAAAAATGCACAAGTGTGTCACCACTCCAGTAACAGGATCATTCTTCAAACCCTTTTTGGATGCTTTGCCTCCTGTAGGACAAGTGGGGGTTTGGGGTACCTAAATTAATTTTTCCACCCACATGGATAGCTGAGGAACACGTAAGGAAGCAGTCCATTAGCTGTGAATCCAGCTGGACAGATCTTCCTTGTCCCTGTCCTGGGTGCCTGACACACCTGCCTGCACACACCACCACCCTGCACCTGGCACTGGGCTCAGCTCCACCACTCCACACTGAAATCTGCAAAAAGCAGCAGCCAGTTCTGCTGTACAGCTGCCAGACTGTGAACAGCAGCACAATTACTGGCCAAAAAAAACCCCAACCAGATTATTTCATATGGCCTTCAGATACACACAAGATGAACTTTCTGTTTAAAAAAAAAGAATTGTCTTAGTTTTGCACTGCAACTTGCTGCCTCCTCCACACCCTTCCCTGTTGCTGTCCAAACAAAAGGTCACCTCTGCCCTCTTCCAAGCCCTCTTCCAAGCCTTTTCCCTGACCAGAGCCATGCAGAGCAGCAGCTGAACCCTGCTGGACCCACAGCCACCCCACAGCCCTGCAGCTCACCTGCGTTCTGCTTCTCCGGGCAGTCTTTTTTGAAGTGCTCCACTGAGCCACACAGTTTGCAGCCCCCACCTGTTCACACAGAAAGTTGTTACTCATCTGAGGGGAAAAAACACCATAAAACACCCAAAAAACACCCAACCAAACACCCTTCCTGTGTCTGTGAGGGACAGAGCTGTTTGGGGTCACACTGTGCTGTACAGCACTACACACCACGCATTCCAGCCACTGCTCACTGGGCACTTCTGATTTGCTGGAAGCTCTAATTTTGAGAAACAGGCTGAATTCTGCTGAAATCCACACTCAAATGAACTTATAAAATTGACAGGGGCTCCTGAGAGGCAGGTAATCCAACTGCAGGCACTGAGATGTGAAATTCTACACAACACAAAATCCCAGAATACAAACACTTGAAAGCAAGGTGATTTTTGTTCCACTCCAGCTGTGCTGCAAGATCACCCTCTGGAGTTTGCCAAGGCCCCACATTTGTGCTGGGAAACACCAGAATGCTGGTTGTTGGAGCCAATGGAGGAGTGAAATCTTCAAAGTTAGACCCCATTTCTCATTACTCAGACTGAAGATGCTCTTCCTTTAGTGACAGCCTGTGTTTTGTAATTCCCAGAATTTTAAGCTACTGTGTGGGAATGTTCCTACCACCTACTTGGGTGCATGTAAATACACACTGCCTAATTCACACAGGATTTTGTTCCTTTGTTCTGATGCTGAGGCACAAGCGAAGTCTCACACTTTGCACCTCATCCTGTCATTTAATACTAAACCTACCCTTAAAACAGAAATCTCCAGGTAATTCATTTGACAACGAATTCCCCAGAATCACTCTGCTTTCACTGAAAGATACACAGGAATTCCTTTTAGCCACATTCTCATTCTCTTGCAGAGTTACTTTGCTCTGTGTCAGGTAGGAAGGACACAGAAATTTAAATTTTACTAAATTTAGTGAATCAGAACACTCACCTTCAGCATACAACCCCTTGGGATTATCCGGACACGACCTTGACAGATGTCCCATCTCACCACAGATGAAACACTTTGCATATGGAAATGGCCCTGCAAAATTCCACAACAGGGTTTATGGTCCACATCAAAACCCTGGTGAAGCCACAGACCCAACACAGTGCAATGACAACACTTTAATCACTTCATGCGACAAATTACTGCCAGGCTCCCTGTTAATACTGCAAAACTTCAATTTCTAGCACACAAAGCTTCAGGGTCAGCACTCAGACAATTCAGAGCCAAGCACTTCACAACAGCAAAAATTCCTGAGACCCACCAGCAGCTGGGTCCACCTTGGCTCTGCATTTGCTGAGGTCGTGCTCCGTGGATCCGCAGCGGTAGCAAATCCCCGTCCCCATGTCCTGGCTCTCCAGCACTGCAGGACAATCAGCCACGCCGTGGCCAGGTTCTCTGCAGTGGAAACACACCTTGGAAAAGGAAAATCCAGTGATGAATTCTGTGAGTGGCACTCAAAACCTGGAAATCCCAGCCTCACGGGGCCTGTAGAGCAAACACCATTTTGTCCCCAGGAAAAAGCAGCCAGGAAGAGACTTTATGCTCTGCCAGCAAACCACATTATCATGGGTACTTTTCTCCTTTAACCAGCAACACGCAGTTTGATGAATCGCGCATTGAAATTGCAGGAGTTAGTTTCACCCAGGAACCAGGAGGGGCTGGGGAATCCTCAAAGGGGCAGGGGGAACAGTGCTGAGCCAGCAAAGCCACGCTAAAGGCTACAGCTGGGACTGAAAGCCACCTTTTGTTCCAAACTTCACATCTTTCACCTGAAGCACGGTGTGCCTGTGGCAGGGGAGGGCTGAGCTCTTACTGAGTCCCACCACAGGCGGGGAGAGAGAGAGACCTGTACCTCTTTTAACAGCGTTGTGGGAAAATGACTGGGGGTTAAAAGGGGAAATTTCAGGGGAAAATTTCAGTGTCTACTCCTTGGATGGGACCCCCCCCACGGAGCACAATCCAGGCAGGACTAACAGGAGCGTGGAGCAGGACAGAGACCCCACAGCCCTGCCAAAATCCTTGCAGAGGAAGGAACCTTGCAGCTGATCAGCCACCCAGCAGCTGAAAGGCAAGGGAGATAAAGGAGGATGTCCTGTGGGATCAACAGCTGGGGTGAAATCCCTGCCCAGGGTTACCCTGAGCGACCCACTCTCCAGGTACGACCACCCCTAACTAAGATGTGTGGCTGAAGTCACTGAATCTCCACCTAACAGTAAATAAATGGTATAAAAGTGGGTTAGGAGCAGGGAGAAGTCTGGGAAGACTCCATGGTAATCATGAATGTGGGATCAGCTGAACCTACTGTCTCTTCCCCACAGAGTGAGGACTGTGCTCTGTGTGAGCTTTACTAGGAGTTAGAGCTTGTAATTGTATTGCTTTGATTAGATTACTTTGGACAGGCTATCACCGGCATCCCCCCAGCCTTAACCCGACACATTTTTATTACAAAGGGTGTAACTGTGCTCACTGTTCATGCCAGCTGACACACTATCCATCGCTGGGCAGAAAGGGTTTCTCCCTTTATTCCTGTGTCTGCAGGGCAGGGCTCACCATAGCGTTCTTCTTCCTCTCCTGCCTCCTCAGCCTCCTGCTCTCCCGCCGCCTGTCCTTCCTCCGCGCCTCCTCCTCCTCCTGCTGCTGCTCCCCGCGGTGTGCCGCGAACCCGTTCACGTCCTGGTTCTCGTACTCCTTCTTCCTCCTCCTGCTCCGGGCTGGCGGCGGCGGCTCCGGCTCCGCGCCCGGCGCCAGCTGCTCCCAAGGGGTGGCGGACAGAGCCCGGGCCCCGGGCGGGGCGCTGCGCCGGGCCCAGCGGGTCATGGCCCGGCTCCGGCACCGGCAAAGGCCCCGGAAAAGGCTCCGGCACGGCCAAGCCGCGCACGGTGATGACGGACGGGAAGAGGAGGAGCGGGAGCCGGGGCAGGCGGAGCGGGGAGCTGGGCGGAAGGCGGTGCGTGAGGGGCTGTGGGGAACCCGCCATGGCAGGGACACCTCGCAGTGTCCCAGTGTCCAGCCTGGCCTTGGGCAGTGCCAGGGATGCAGGGGCAGCCCCAGCTGCTCTGGGCACCCTGTGCCAGGGCCTGCCCACCCTGCCAGGGAACAATTCCTCATTGCCAAGATCCCAGCCAGCCCTGCCCTCTGGCACTGGCAGCCATTGCCCGGCTGCTGTCCCCGCAGCCCTTGGCAATTGTCCGTGTCCATCTTTGCTGCGGCCCCTTCAGGCCCTGCCAGGCCACCCTGAGCTCAGGCCAAAGCTTCTCCTGCCCAGGTGAGCAATGGCAGCTGTGCCAGCCTTGGCTGCCGGCAGAGCTGCTCCATCCCTCTGCCCGTGCTGGAGCCTCCTCTGGCCTGGCTGCAGCAGCTCCAGCTCCTTGCTGGGCTGGCCCAGGGCTGGGGCAGCTCTGCAGGTGGGCTCTGACTGAGGGGCAGAGGGGCAGAATCGCCCCTGCCCTGCTGCCCACGCTGGGCTGGGCCCAGCACGGGGCTCTGGGCTCCGGGCCCAGCACGGGGCTCTGGGCTCCGGGCCCAGCACGGGGCTCTGGGCTCTGGGCTCTGGGCCCAGCACGGGGCTTTGGGGTCCCAGCCCTGCCCCTCAGCAGCCCCAGGGCTCCTGCAGGCCGGGCAGCTCTGCAGGTGGGGTCTCACCTGGGGACAGTGAGGGGTGACGCGGTAAATCGCCGGCTTTGTTCTCGGAGGAGGCCACTCAGCAGCTGAAATTAATGTTGATAAGCCAAATAATGCTTCCCTCTTGCCTCAAGTTAGGCTACTGCATCTTGCATTCTTAGCATTTCACTGGATCCCCATTGTGAAAAACGTCAGTCACTTGTTTTTAAAATTTTAAAAGTTTAATAGTAATAAAATGGTTATAAACATAGTAATACAATTAGAGTAATAATAATTTGGACAAATTGAATTAGGACAATATGAGACAATAAAAACAAAGAGTTACAGACGTCCGGTACCTTTTTCTGGGCAGCACGAACCCCGCGAAAAAGAACCCACGTTAACAGAGGATTAACCCTTAAAACAACAGCCTGTTGCATATTCATACACCTCATCCATGATGCATCAATTCCATTCCAACACAGGATTCTGTCTGGGCAGTGTCAGCTGCTTCCTCTGAATCCTGGCGGTGTCTCCAGGCCTGAGCAGGCAGGAACAATTCATTTCTCCTGATAATGGGGCAATAAATTCCATTTCTCTGAAAGATTCAGGTGTCCTGTGGCTGCTATCTTGCTGCAAGCCCTTTCTTTAAAAAAAGTATCCTACATAGCATGGTTTCTATTTTAACATTTTGTTATAACCTAAAATTATATTTAACACACTACTTAAGAGAATTAACGCAGCATTACTTTCAAACACAACACATATAATATTCATTTTAATATTTGTGAAAAGCCAATCATAAAATATGCATTTTTCACACCCATGACGCTTCCTGGTTGGTGTTATAAAGGTATATGCATTATACATACGCTATATGAAACATATAATGAATATTACACTTCCTCAAGTAGTTATCCCGAACACTTGCGTTTCCCTAGAGGAACTGGCGGGTTTTGCCGATTTTCCGGGGTTTTGAGCCCACTAGAGGGAGGTGTGCACCAAGAGTTCTCTACACTGCACCGCTGCCGGGTAGGACGAGCATGCGTTTAAGAGCAATTAGCCCTGACTGCAGATAAAAAAACCAAAACTTATGAATGCCGCTTAAAAGTCAGGAAATAAAACCAGATGGGACCGGTATGTCTTCTTAAAATTAAAAACACCTCCTTTGCTGGTGTAGTTGCAGCTCAGCCACAGCATGAGGTCCCCATTGCTCCTGCAACTTGCTTTCTTTCTGCTTTGATGGAGTCCTGAATGTGCTGTCCTGTCTTCCCCAGCCTGGAATTTTATATGTGTGTGTATCTAGGCAGGATCAGCCACCCTTAAGATCCAGCTTTGCGGGCAGTGAAAAAGGGTGTTTACCACCTTCCTGCTCCATCAGCCAGACAGCATTTACCTCCAGTGTCACTTACTTGGCAGAGGCCACACCTGTTTAAATTTGCACTGGTGTGGGATTTGTTCCAGGTTGACATTACTGCTCTGGGAGCTCCCCAGGTGAGTTATGAGCAAGCCAGCAGCAGTGCAAATAATTGTAACTTCTTTTTTTTTTTTATTAATTTTTAAAAATTTCCCTAAGAAACAGCGAATTGTCTGAACACAGCACAGTGTTCCTACATTCATAATCCTCATACCCCAAACAGGAGGTTTTGTCTGCTGAAGGGGGGGTACCAGAGGCTGTGCTTGCACACACACACAACTGAGGTTATCTTTGTTCACTCTTTTTTGCCTGTGTGGATTGGGTAGTTAATACTACCAGAGTGTCAGGGTGACATTTTCCTGGTTGTTTTAATTTGAATGGAAGCCCAGGGAGAGAAAGGAAAATTTGGCCCCATTCCCTCTTAAATTCTGTTACGTCTGCAATAATCTGAGGCTCCTGTGCAGGTGGTTCACTTTGATTTATTCTCCATAAGATGAACAGATGGCTTAGCATTTACTGCTCTGCCTTCTTGTCAGTGCTAAATGATTACCTGTGCTATATTTATAATCTTAAATATTTATGGGATTTTGATGGCTATAACCAGGGCAGCATCCCCTTCAGTGAGCCTGCTCGGCTGACCAGCCCTGGATGTCATTTCCACCAGCCTGTGTTGCTCACAGCTGCGACCCCTTCAGGACGTTTAACAACCATATTTTAATAAGTTGCTCCATTAACTTTTGTTGCTGGGTCAACTCAGATATGTGTTGCTTTATGTTCAGGGGAATGTTTAAGTGCCTGGATGAACTGAAGCCTTTGAAGGTTAAGGTCTGTGGTCAGTTATTTTATTTGGCTGTTTTCCACTGCAAAGCTGCTGTTTGTTATTTTTGTATCAAAATGACAGTCTGAGAAACTGTCTCAAGTTGGAATGTTAGACATTTACTGTCAGGATAGCACAATAATTTTTCCCTGATTTTAGCTTTGGTGGCTGCCTGTTGAGCAGGAAACACTGTTCTCTCACGGGAGAATGTGATTTTGCTTTTTCCAGAAACCCACAGTGAGGAGATGAATGAATTTAAACTGGATTTGCACAGCACTTGGCTTAAGCTTGTGTCTTCAGATCACAAAGTTGTAATTTCTAGGGTTGAAGGTATGGATGAACAAAGGAGGAATGGGTTACCCTCTTGTGTATGGATACAGTCCTTTTCTGCAGGATTGACTGTATTTTGGACAACTGCTGCATTTCACAGAGAAAAGGAGAAGGAACAGGTTGAAACTGCAGGGAGCAGCAGAGGTGCAGATTCCTTGTCATAGGGACCAGCAAGGGAGAGTGCTCTAGTCTTTTCAGTCTTATTAATTTCTTATATTCCTCTTGGTCAAGAAAAGGATAAATTCCTTATTTCTTCAGAAAAATAAAAATAAATACAAATAATTTTTTTAAAAAGCCAGTAGTTCATGCAGTTATGGCCAAGTACCAGGCAGATTGTCAGTAATTTCAAAGCCCAAATGCTGGTTCAGAAAGCAGAGAATTAAACTGGAATGAGAGAATGAGAGCTAAGACAGATACCTCTTAAAGGTGTACACTGAAAACTTACAGCATATTCAGAATAGAATAGACATAAAATAGATAAAAATTGACTGGCATAATTTATCAGCTTTCTTTCCTCTTTCTTTCCTCTCTGCTGGGTCCACCTAAGTTCCCTGAACAGTGGGTAGATTAAAAAAATACTTTCCTTACCCTTGTTCACTGATAGACTTATTACTGTAATATAACTGATATTTTCTCATTAGGAGCTCTATATTTGTGTGTAGTAATTAAGAGTGAATTAAAAATGTGGTATCAGTCATCAGCACTAGGCTGGGCAGTAGGTGACTCTGTGCCCTCTTGGGAGATTTGGCTTGGTAGGACTTCTGTGCCATATGCAGAGCATTTTGGTGTCTCCCACAGGCATTTTTGCAGGCAAAAGGAGTGACTGTTTAAGTCTTTAGTCTTTTAATTAAACCTTAGGCTGAAGGCAGACTATAAGAGGCATTGCAGGAGAGAGATGAGCATGCAGCTCTTAAATTGCATTCCAGCGAATCTCATTAGTAAAGTAATTCTGCATATAAATATTAGCTGTAACTCATTCCTGATGTTATCTGCTCCCTCTTGGTTTTGATGTTTCCAGAGGAACACTTCATCAGTTGTGCTGCAGGAGTGACAGAGTCATGAACCTGCCGAGCCCATTGTCAGTTTTCCTTGGGGCAGCCAAGGATTTCAGGTGTGAAGTGTCACATGTGAGATCAGGTACTCCTGCTGCTGCTACGGACTTGACAGGCTGGTTTGGGTTGGGAGGGACCCTAAATCCCACCATGCCACCCCTGCCATGGCAGGGACACCTTCTGTGGGAATGCACAAAATCAGAGGGCTTGGGAAAGCTGCAAAATGCAGGCCCCAGAGACAGCAGAACTGTGACTGGAGCTAAGCAGCAGCCATGAGATTGGTCAGCAGAAAAATTATTTAAAAAGTAGAAAAGCAAGGACAAATAGAGCCATGATCTGTCTATTAACACTTGTCTAGAATAACTCCCTAAGCTACAGAAAGTTTATCTAGCAAGATATTAGGAAGTTAAAGCTTAATAATGAGCTCTGTGCATTGTGTTTGAAGGCTCACAAGCAGGTATTGTGTTTGAAATAAGCAGGCATTGTTTAACCACAGGTACCTGTGCTTATAGTGATTGGACAGAACTACTGTCAATATAGAATATTTACTGTACAGATATAAACACTGTCAATGTGCTTTTGCTTTGTGGGATTGGCCAAAAAACTCCTAGAGTGAGCTGTGACATTGAGTTCTGTGTCTGCTGCCTGGGATGTGAGCTGGTGGCATCTTCCCATTGCCATGGCCATGGAATGAGGCTGATGCTGGGAAATCAAACAGCTCCAGGCACGTTCCCAGCAGCCCTGTCCTGTCTGGGGTTTGTGCACAGACCCTGGCCAGCAACACCTCGCAGTGTCCCAGTGTCCAGCCTGGCCTTGGGCACTGCCAGGGGTGCAGGGGCAGCTCCAGCTGCTCTGGGCACCCTCTGCCAGGGCCTGCCAGGGAACAATTCCTTCTTAACATCTCATCTCAAGTGGCTGTTTTCTCTGGTCTTGTAATGGGAAATTCCTGCCCAGTTCTCACCCTTCATGAACTGCCTAATGGAGCACAGGTGGGCTTTGATGCATTTGGGCTTTGATGGAGCTTGACCTGAGAGATTATTTCTGCTGATCCTTAGCTGCTTTGTCAAGAGCATTAGAGAAGTGCTTGAGGCATGGCACATAGCTCCTGGGGCACTTAATAAAATAAATTTCAAAGATTTATAGAGAATCAGAGTCTATCAGCAAAGAGTTTTATTGGCAGAAAAGGGTCTCAGGAGTGCAGTACTTGTGGCGTGGGGAAAATAAAAATGAGAAACAAGGAGTAACATTTTATGTCAAGAGTTAGTGCACAACCCTAGCTTTTGAACCTTCTTTAATATTTTCTTGTTGAGTCATTATCTGTATGCTTTTCTTCCTTTGTGTGGGCACAAAGCCTTTCAGGTTGTTTGTTTCCTGCTGCAGGAGAACATACTGAACTTGTGGTGCTCTGCTCCACACGGATAAGTTCATTCTCCTGAGCAGACCCCTGTGGAGCAGAGCAGCAGCCACCCTCCAGCTGCCCCTGAAGGCCCCGAGGGGCACAGACCCTGCTCCCCACACCCCATCCCCAGGGTGGGCTCCACTCAGAGGAGAAGGGGCTCCGAGCACACAGAAAACTGCCCTGAGCATTGTCACGAGGGAGTGGGACTGAGCAAACACATCCTGCACTGACTTGTCACTGTCCAAGTTTAATTTAAAATATTATTTAGGGATGTGGCATGAAGAATGAAAACACACCATTCATGTGAGGCAGCTGAGTTGATCTTGCTGGCTGTATAGAGATCATGGAGAGAGAGAAAGGTCACAGAAGTGGAAAATGTGGGTGACAACAAGCTTCTGCAAAATAATCCATGTGAGGAGGAGTGTTTTGGTTGTGAGGGACATGCTTGGAAGCCAGCAATGCAGAGAATGCCACAGCTGGAGCAGAGCAGGGAGGAAGTCATACCTGGGTGTCCCTATTTTGTGCAGACTCACAATTCCCTGTCTGGTGAGAGCACAGGATGGCCAGGGCATTGCTCTGGGTCATTTGCTGATCTCAGGCATTTTGCAGTGGTTGTTTCAGCCTCTTTGTGTAGGCTGGGGGTCTGGAGGGGTTCTGTCCCAAAACACCCACCAATCCCACCCCAGCCCCAGTGTGGATCAGAACCTTGCTCCCTGAGTTCTGGGTGTCTCTGGGTCTGTTCCAACACTTGACCACCTTCACAGGGCAGAAGCCCTCTCCAATAAGTAACAGGAATTCCCAGTGTCCCATCCTGGGTGTGTTGCCTCCTGTTCTGTCACTCTGCCCCCCAAGGAGAGCCTTGAGCCTGGTTTGCCCTGCTGCAGACAGTGGTGGGCATCATTAGGATGCTCTCTTAGCCTTCTCCTGCCAGGCTGTGCCTCTGCTGGACCCCACGAGGTTTCCAGCAGCCCATTTCCACTGTGAAATGCTCTCTGAAGAGCAGCCCTGCTCTCCAGCTCTCATGTGGTACTGTCACAGATACATTTTATGAAAAATCTTTTCCTTAGGGTTTTTCCTCCCGAGAAGCTGAGAGGCCTCAGGAACAAAATGCAACCAATGGTTATCTGCTGCTGTGGAATGCAACAGGTGCATCTGGGATTGGGCTCATGTGGTTGTTTCTAATTAATGGCCAATCAGTCTTGGACTGTCTGAGAGTCACAAGATTTCCTTTCCTTTCCTTTCCTTTCCTTTCCTTTCCTTTCCTTTCCTTTCCTTTCCTTTCCTTTCCTTTCCTTTCCTTTCCTTTCCTTTCCTTTCCTTTCCTTTCCTTTCCTTTCCTTTCCTTTCCTTTCCTTTCCTTTCCTTTCCCTTTCCCTTTCCCTTTCCCTTTCCCTTTCCCTTTCCCTTCCCTTTCTCCTTTCCTTCCCTTCTGATGGAATCCTTTCTTCTATTATCTTAGTACAGTTTTAATATATCATCTTCTGTTAATATAAATATATATCATAAAACAATAAATCAGCCTTCTGAAACATGGAGCCAAGATTCTCATCTCTTCCCTCATCCTGGGACCCCTGCAAACACCACATGGTACCATCAGTGGACTGCCTGGTGAGTGATGCACCTCATCCTCCAGGCTGTTAAAGGCACTGAAAGAGCCACCAGACCCACATCAGCCCCTCAGGATTGCTGTTAGCAAGGGGCAGCCTGCTGGACATTGTGCTGCCATTTCCTCCATCAGCAGGAGAAAAGCAAAATACAGGCTAAAATCTGAGGACACTTGGCCCACAGCTGGATTTTGTGTTGACCTGAGAGTTTTGGAGGGCTAACAGTGGAGCCTTTCCAGTTTTGCTTATTTGCCTTCTATGTAAAATCAGCAATAGTCTGATTCCCTCCCCCAGAATTACTATTATTAACCACCATTTGGAAAGCCAGCAGCAAAATGCTAGGGAATGTGCCCAGCATAGATGAGGAAGTAACAGTAATCACATGGAAGCTCCAGCCTGCTCCATACTCAGCAGCTCTCCTGAGCCAGCACACCCTGCTGCTGATTTTCAAGAGCAGCTAATTCACCATCTAGCTCTCAATTAGCTTCCAATTGTGACTTTTAAAAGTCTGTAGCCAGTTATGGGCCAGCTATCCAGCCACAGCTCTGCAGATATGACTCACCCAGGGACCTGCCTGGGAACTGGTGTTCTGGCTGTGAAGCACTGCGTTTCCATATGCAAAAAAAGCAGCAATCAGTGGGATTGTCAGCCCTTGCTGGCTTTTTCCTTTCCACTGTGCTGCTGAGCACGTGGACCATGGTGAGCATGGAGATGTCCCTTGGCGTGGCAGCACATCCTCAGGCACTCTGGGGAGTGGCAGCTGAGCCAAACCCTGTTACCTCTGAGGCTGAGAGCTGCAGGAGGGGACTGGAGCTGGGCAGGTTTAGGTGAGATGCAGAATATCAGCAAACTGATCTGCCTGCTGGGTTTTGGGCCAGGTTGCTGCAGGCCAAAGGCACAGGGCAGAAATGAGCAGGATGGCATTGTAAATATGTCCACAAGTGCTGCGTAGAATTAGAGATCTGTGCTTTTTGCACAGCTGAAGTGGTACTTTCCTTATCACCAGCCAAGGAAGGGAAGCAATCCCCCAAAAAAGAGCATCCCAAGGTGGTTGTGTGGGTAAACCCCAATAAAGCTGCACCCCGAGCACTTTGTGCCAGTGCAGCCAGGCATGGAGGAGACCTGAGGTGTCAGGCAGTGTTTTATTACACAATGCATTTATACAGAGATGTACAGGGATGCCTTTCCATCACAAAGGCAGCCACGTTTGCCCTCAGCTGCGGCCATCACCAGCAACTTCATCTCCTGCCAAACTGAGGCAGGGGGGGTGGCACCTTGATGTCTTGGCCTCTTTCCAGTTTCTTCTCGCAGTCCACCAGGTAATTGACCCCGTCGATGACAATCTGGACTAGCTCCACCTACAACAACAAGAGGAGAGTTGTGGTACCAGAGGGTTTAGCTCATCTGTTAGTAGAAGAGTGGGAAGTTGGCTTGTGCTGTTACCACAGCAGACAAAGCTGAAAGTGAGGAGGACCACAGACTTCACACCGCCTCTGGCTCAAGGAGTACACACTGTGCAAAGCCACAGTAATTCCCTTCTCCTGCTTGCCCTGAGCAGCAGAAACTTTCAGTTAGGTCCCTAAAGTTATTTCCACCAAAGTGTGCTCCCAGAGGAACAAACCAGCCAGGCAGAAGTCCCTATACAAGGTGTTGAGGCAGGAGCTGAGGGACCTGTTTCAAACACGACCCCCGAGAGGGTGCAGGGCATTGCTGAGCAGGGACGCCTGGCCCCGAGTGTTCCCCACTCTGCACGAGGGTGAGGGCACCGAGCAGCTGTGCTGTCAGTGTTCAGCCCTGCCAGGCAGTGCCTTGTAGTAAACCCCATAGATTTAGGAAAAGCACCATGGAGAATATGAACAATAGGAATGCTGAAACAGCAAAAGAAAATTCCTGTTTCCCCGTTCTCTGCCCTTAACCTATCTCTGTAACCCTATAAGGCAATGTCATGTTAACCCCTTACCCATTGGTCAAGCTTGGATCCTTTCCAACCCTATACAAGAAGCATACTGTACCCCATTAGTTGAGAAAGAAGAAGAGCAGAGACCCTTCACGGACCTCCCCAAATAAAGCCATCTCCGTGGAACAGCCTGCGCCTTCTCCTTCTCCTCTCTCTCCGTCTGCTGCAGCCTCCAGCCCAGGGCACCACTACCAAGCAAGCAGAGCTGAAATCCTGAGAGCTTGCAATCACTATAGAGCTGATAATCACCATGCTTGCTAGATGGTAGCCCTGCGGCCTTGGCATGAGCGAGCTAGCTTCGGGCACCCGGTCCCTACCCAGGGACTGAGCTCCTGAGCCCTAGTGCTCTGCTTTATAATAACGTCAATGAGAGGTTATTAGTGCCTGATGAAGCACTGAAGTCCTTGCTGTGTCTCCCCAGCTCCCAAGCCCAAGACACCCCATGCCTGCAGGATGTGTGAGCACAGAGGCGTGGCAGTGAATTGGGAGGGATGGTGGTGCAAGGGGAGCACGAAGGAGGCTGCTTGTCCTGGTTCACACCAGCCCTGGATGCTGCTGGGGGCTCAGGGTGTCCTTGGTGTGGCTGGGACATGGACAGTGCCTGAGGGGGCTCACAGAGCCCAGCTGTGTCCTTCCCCTGCAGTGGCCATGGCCCCGTGGGGAGCAGCCTGCCCATCCTGCCAGGCTCAGCACACAGAGCTCAGCACTCCTCAGTTCATGCCTTGGGATCCAGGTTTTACATTTTGTAGATCCTGTACTGCTTTAGTGTGTAATTCTAAACTCCATACCGTGTTTTCCCTACTGTTTTCCCATTTTATTCAGACAAAACAATTTCTCTCTAGGCCTGAAACTCAAGGACACCTTATTGTCTCAGATGAAAACAGCAGTGAATTGAGGGGGGCACACCTGGAGAAAATTACTTCATTACCTGAAGCTGTAATTGGAGGATTAACCCCTGCAATGCAAATGGACCAAACTTTTACCTTTATGAAAAACTCAAAGGTAAACCATCAACCACCTTGGTGTAGTCCATTGGAGGCTTCTGAAAGCCCAAACAAACTGTACCTTTTGAAGGCCTCTAATAAATAGCTGCTTTTCTTCCCTTAATCTTGTCTAGCCCCTGTTCTAGGCAGCCACTCCAAGCATCAGTGACACTGCCAAAGGTGGGATTCACTCCAGGCCCAGAGAAGCACCAAAATTCATAAAACTGTATGGCAGGGGGTGGTGGTGTCTTCATAACCTGTTTCAACATTGCTGGAGAATACAAGGGGCCCTGTCCCCAGCAGACATTTAAGGACCACAGACCCTGTGTCACTCTGAGGCAGCAAGATAAAGCTGGTATTTCTTAATCTCCATGAAATGGTTCATTAGCAACCTTTAATCACTGGCTTGTTGAAACCAAGTGTGAAGACTAAATCCCATTGTCTCTTTATTGTGGCAGTTGCTGATTTTCAAGGGATTTGTTTTTACTATAAAGCATCTCAGTGGCTTAGCAGTTTATTTTATTGTCTTTTACAGACTAGCTGTGTTGGGAATTCAGAGGTCTGAATTTGCAGCCTCCATAAGAAAACAAATTTCATATTAAGTTTGCATTGACCAGTAACTGAAACAGAGCTGGAATACAAAGAGTTTTATCTTGCACCTTTGGGAGCATAATTCAGTTCTGCAAACACATTTACCGCATAATGGCATTTATTTAATTATGTACTGAAAAAATTTATCCTATAATAAAACTTTTCTTATCCCCTTGGGTATGTCTTGTCTTGTTTAGATTTCATGAATCTCCAAGGTAGGGCTTGTGTCTTAGCTGTTGCCTTAATCCTTTGGATCCTTGCTATAGGAGGCATCACTGACTTCAGTGGAACTCTTCATGTAAGCAAAAATTTGTAGGTTTAGGCTGTCTGTCAGCAGGACTCAATTCATCATGCTGTGTAATCCTGTTTTTTGTTATTAATGTTACTTTAATATAAAACACACATGATGATGTCTCAGGTGTTAATAGATGTGTTTGTTTGTCACTGGCTGTTTTGGCAAATAATACAGCTTAATAGTATTTCACTCTTATTTATTTTGTTTCCTGTTACTTATTTCATTTTGGATCCAAAGAGCCTGCATTAAACTTCAATGTTTGAAGTTTCCAGACCTGTGTCTCTGGCCATGGGGACATTCAGAGGCACATCTGGATCAGAGAGCAGTGGTCACCTGGCTGGGCTGTCCCCTTGGCAGGTGAGCCAGGAAGGGGGGCACCGTGGGCTGGGTTAACATTGCTGTCACCCAGGGGCATTATCCCAGGGTTGTTTTTCTGTTATGAAAACCTGCCTAGAATGGGGCTGGCCCCAGGTCTTGGGCTGCGGCACCAGGACCAGCCTGCATCCATACCCAGCCTGCCACAGCCATGGGGTTTGGCTCAGTCTGAGCTGTGGCAGGAGCAGCAGCTCCCGGGCACGGCTGTTTCCCCCCATCCTCATTAGCTGTGCTCTTAGGAACTGCTCTGGCTCATAAAATCATTAAGCATGAAGCTGGAGTGAGGCGTGGGAGCCGAGCTGGCAGGAGGGGAGCAGCTGCTCCAGGCTGCAGGGTCATTTCCATGCTCTGGCACTACAAATGTTCCTTCTCTCTGAAATGGCTTTGCAGCAAACATCTGAGGTGCACCCACCTCACTGCAGCCTCTGCCCTACAGGGAAGGCTCAGGGCTCACTGTTAAATCTTTGCCCTGATTTCAGTCTCTGGTTTAAACACAGAGCTTAGGTTGCAATGAAAGATGGAAGCAGAAGTGTGTATTCTACCACCATCTGTTAAACCCAGGTGGGGCAGTGTTCTTTGTCTCTCCCACAGCCAGCCCTCCCTCCAGGAGATCTCTGCTGTTCATGGGCCATTCATTATTAATTACCTTCTGTCCATGGCCACTGAGTGTCCCTGCAGGGCTGATCCAATCCCATCATCCCATGGGGAGATGCTGCATTGCCCAGGGCAGGAGCCAAGCATTCCTACCTGGATCCAATCTGAGCTTTGGGACAGCCCAGCAGCCTTTGCCCAGTGCATTGCCAGAGGAGCAGCTTCTGCTGCCCTGCATGGCCAGAGGGAGCCCAGGCCCATCTGCAGCAGCCCTGGAGCTGCAGAGGAAAACTCCCCCCTTGTGCAGGATCCCTGCTCCAGCAGAGCCACAGCTGGCACTGCAGGAGGGCTGAGCCCCCATGGGATGGGGCTGTGCCACCCCCTGACACACAGGGGGACAGGGCCTGCTCTCACTCTGGCAGTGGTGCTGTGTATTACTGCATTTTTAAAATTTATTTTTATTTTTTCCTACTACAGACCTGTTATTCTTACTCCCATATCTTTGCCTGAGAGCCCCTTAATTTCAAAATTACAACAATTCAGAGGGAGGGGGTTTGCATTTTCCATTTCAGGAGAGGCTCCTGCCTTCCGCAGCAGACACCTGGCTGTTCACACCAAGACCAAACAGCTCTCTTGTCTGAGAGCCACAGAGGACAAGTGAAAACAGCCCCAGCTCCTCAGTCACTGTGGGGTGGCAGCTTTGTGCTGCTGTGTAACCCTGGAGGAAGTGTGTGACTCAGCACAACACCCTTCACCAGGACTTGCTTTAGTGCCTGAGTCCCTGTGTGGGTCAGGACCCCATGCCCGCTTCCTTCCAGCACCTGCATACCCTCATGGAGATCCTCAGCACATGTTTGTGCAGCTTGCTCAGGGCTGGGTTTTTTTCACTGCCAGGACAGGAGCATTTACCAAGCACTTCATGCGTGTTAACAGTTCTCCTTTCAGTCAGCATTTCCACTGGGCCAGAATCACGAGGAGTAAAAACTGCCACGGATCCACTGAGCTCAGCAGAGGGAAAGTGGCCTGTACCAGTACAGATCTCAGCTGAAAAGCAGGGAGGAAGCTCCAAAGAGAAGGAAGCCCCAAGAGGAGCAGTTTACCTCAGAGCGCCCGAGGCGGTCCAGGTTGGAGATGTCGTAGATGTCAGCCACAGCTGCCGTGTCCACGCCGCCCGTGCCACGCTTCTGCAGCCGCAGGTTCTCCAGGATTTTGGAGAACCTGGGGTCCTGTCGGGAGAAACAGCCTTGAGTTTCCACTGTGCCTTCCAGTGTGTGTGTACTGAGTTCACTGCAATGCTGTGACCCTCACAGCGCTGCCACAAGCACAGGCAGAGGTGGACAGTTCTCTCACTCCTTTGGTTACAGCCCCTCTGTGTGGCCTCCCACTAAGCAGATTGAATTCCACAACAAATGCAGCAATTTGCAGGATTACAGCATGCTCCTTTAGCCATGCACTATCCCCAGACCTTGTTACACACATCCTTGTAATGTGTAGTTCTGTAATCTCTCATTTCTCCTCTGCTCCCTTGCACCCCAGGAGAGCTGGCCCACGTCACACTTAAACCATGTCACATTTATGTCACTTTTGTCCCATTTCAGTGCCGTGTACCTTGCTGAGCCTGGGCAGCTTGACGTGGACCCCCGCGCGCAGCCCCGTGCCCAGGTTGGAGGGACAGGTCAGCACGTAGCCCAGGCGCTCGTTCCACATGAACTCCCAGCCCCGCTCCTTGATCAGCCTTTCCACCTGCGTGGGCACAGAAACAGAACAAAACGGGGCAGATTCACAGGTGCCTGATTGCCAGGTGCCAGTGGAGTGGCAGGAATTTACAGCTGGGTGCAGTCTGGTCTAGGTGCGATACAAATGTTTGCACTCCTCGGGTAAACAGAAGGATTTCCTCACCGCCTTCTCATGACTGCTGATGTGGGAAATGGATTTATGGAGAGTTCTCAAAGCCTGACAGAAGGCTCACACAGTGTGCAAACCTTGGGACAAGAAATGCTGGCTTAGAAATGCCATGGAAGGAATGGACAGACATTGCTGAGAGAGAAATGGAGCTAGAAACAAGCTACAAAGGGTGGCCTTGCAAATCAGGCTGGATACTGTGGAGAAACAGAACTGTGAAAGATGCACTGTAGTGACACCCACGAGGGGTAGTTTTAGATAATTGGCTTTAAGGCATCTACAGCATGGTGTGGCCAAAGCTGACAGGCCAAGAAACTCTTACAGTGAATTGTAATTAGGAAATAGTTGGCTTCTGATTGTGATGGAGTGAATTATAACATCTGTATTGTCTCACCCTTCTCGTGAGACTGAAAATGGCATAGGAGTTTTGAAAACACCTCTCAGCTGCCCCGTCTCTGGGTCAGAAAAAAAAGCATAATGCAAGAAATTATCTTGCAGGCTCTTGGTCACTTCACCAGAGAACTCCCTGTCGTGGTGTTTTGGTAAAGCCTTGGCCCATGGAGCCAAGTCTCCACTTAAGAGTTGTGGCCTTTGCCATTTGTTTATAACTCAGTAATTTTGAACCAAGTTTGCAACACAGGACCCCAAAGGACTCAAACACTATGAAGCAAACACAGGGACCTGAACATGGGTTTTGTGTTGTTTTCTAGCTGATGTCATGACTCCTTGAAGAGAACACTTGGCCTCTTAAGTGCCACACTTCCATCATAAGGAGACAACACAGCTTGTAGGTAAGACTTCTCATTTGTAGGTCTCTGACCAGAACTGACAGGAGAGTGAAATAATTACCTGCAGGAAAATCACAAGGCTCTACTGCCCTTTGAATAACCTGGTACTCTGTTCACCCATCTGTGCTTGTGCAAACCCAGTACAATTTCAGTTCAGTTCTCATCTCCCCCTGAGGAGAACTGGATGCATAAACCAGCTCATGCTCACAGGACTCCTATGAATACAGCTGAACACTTCAGGTCTGCAGGAGGATACAGAATAAATTACTCTCCTAGGATAATTTCTATGTTTTATGAGGCTGACACAATGGATGGTGGGAAACTGGACCTGATTTGCTGCCCCAGACACCTGCTGAGGGCACAGCTCCCTAAAGCTGCCCCACCACTTTCCATGCCCATGTCCCCAGGCTGGCACGAGAGGCAAACCTGGGGACAACACCTGGGGGCTGTGTCACCACCTGTGCACTGCTGACTCTCACAGGTGTGCCTGGAAACCACCCTGGAAACTCTCAGTAACCACCTTGGTGCCAGCAGAGCATAAATCAGGTGGCTTTGTTTTTCTGGGCCCCAAAACCCACTGCAAACCCTAACTCTAACCCAAAGCATTCCAGGGATCCTTGATATTACCCGTGGGGCACAGTAAAGTTCTATTTCTCTGGTAAATCAACTTTTTTTTTTTTGTGCCAGAGCAGGTCAGAGGGCTGCACGGGGCCCAGACCCAACCTGAATCATACCTAGATCATCTGGGCAAAACTATTTTAACCCACACCCTGTCCCTGGAAGCCTGTTTTATCATTGTGATTAGCTAAACCCAAATAATACCCACGAGCCCTGACTATCAGTTCTTAGTATTTTAATCACAAACCCCCATATCTCCCCGAAATAGTGGGTCCTAAACCCTCAGTCCTGTGCACAACCTCAGCAGATTCCACTCTGCTCCCAGCCTCAGAAATAAGAGCCAGGAGGATGGGCCAAATAAAGTCTTCAATCAAGCAAATCAAACAACCCAAATAAAGTGCTTCATTTATGATTTCCCACAGTCTGCAGGCACAAAATGGAAAGAAAAGAAAGAAAAGAAAGAAGGTATATTGTGACAGCAGCTCTCTGGCCACAAAGGGCAGTGCACAACTTTCCCAGGCATTGTCCTGGGGAAGGCTGTGAGAAGATCAGAGAAAATAATGATGAACAATTCTTATCTTCCCTTGCTGCACCTGTTGCTGTGCACATGTGGAATGTGTTGTGGAGATTTGCTCACCAAAGGGTGGTTTCCTAATTAGACAATGGTGATGGTGTTTGGATTCAAGGACCAATTGGGTCCACCTGTATGGTGACTCTCTGAAAGGGCAAGGAGTTTCTTAATAATTGTGATATAATAAAAGATCGATCAGCCTTCTGAGCATCATGGAGTCAATGCTAATTATTACCCAGCTGGGGACCTGCAACTACAGGATATTTATTTATTTTCCCCTACAAATCAGCTATTAATCTGCCCATGTTTCTTGCTTTAGCTGTGTTGATGTGGTTTGCTGCATGGACTGATGTGACTTAATTTCATTGCCCCTGGAGATGTCAGCTCAGTGGGAACCACAGTGAGCAGGGGTGACAGCAGTGAACAAACAGGAATAATGAACTCACTGAGACACTACCTCTTTTAATCCACGGCAGAATCTTTCAAAGACACGCTTCATGTTGCCACCCTTCTCCATGGAGATCACCCTGGTGTGGTCCTCTTCATTAATCCAAATGAGAAATGTCTTCTCATTGTTGTGCCTAGTCAAGAGGGGAGAAAAAAAAATAAAATAATGTCTTTAAAAAGGCAAGCCCTGAGAAATAACTGTCAGCATCCTTAGTTTTATCACAGACTTCCCAAGCAGCAGAGATGTTAAACTGCCATAATGAAGCTGCTGTCTGGAGTGAGGGATTGGGGCTGGTTCCACCACTGGATCCCTCATGCATCCCCATGGCATTACAGGGCCTCTTGGGCACAGTGTGAGGAGAGTTTTGTGTCACATCATGCTGCCGTGGCCCTCCCTCAGGAGCAGAGCTGGGGATGCAGCCAAGGGAGAAGCCAAGCTCTGCCCCCTCTGTCCTCAGGGAAGCTCTCAGACAACCCAAACGCATGCTGTTGGGAGCCAAGTAATGTGCACTTAGTTAATTTTTAATTTAATTTAATTTTGTTCTCCCCTGCCTCAAACCCCAGTGTCCCTGGGAGCACTGGGTGTCTGCATCCCTCCAGGGATGTGTCTGGGATCCTTCATGAGGCTTCACTCTGTCCTTTCTGCTCAGCCAGAAAGGACAGAACCCCTGAACACCCACTCCTGCCTCAAACAGGCAGTCAGGGCTGGCTTTGTCAGGTGCTGGGTCCCTTCTCCTGCTTTCTCCTCTGCTTGGCCAGTCTCCTACTACTGCCTTCCTGCCGGGGTCTCTGCTGCTCACAGTGACCCCAAGATGTGTTAGAGAGTCTCTGCTCCCAGCCCAGCACTTGAAGAAGGAGTCAGGGCTCTGCATTTCTCGGTCTCAAGGTTGTTTATTGTTCCTTATCTATAAAATTCTTTCTCCTGCCCTGCCCAGGTCCGCTCAGCAGGACAGTCAGAGGCACTCTGCCTGCCCCAGGGCAGGGTTATCTTTTTATACTAAAAACTACCTGTGCAATATTTACAGTTACTTTCCAATACCTGTCACCTGTGTTAGACACTGAGCTTCTACTCTAAACCAATCCAAAAGTGCCAACATCACCCAGAAGATGGAGGCCAAGAAGGAGAAGGAGAAAGGCTGGACATGCCCAGATCCCTCCATCTTGCCCCCTGAACCCCCATACCAAAACCCCAAAATCGACTTTTTCACCTGTGATAAATTCACTGCCATTCTGCTTAATTTGTCCTGGCTTGCAGATCTTCCTCTAAGGTTGGTAACTTGCCCCATGGGTCACAATCAAACCCACAGGGGCATCCTGGGCTCTGTGCCAGGGTCTCTGAGCCCCCTGGCAGGGTCTGGGCTGCTCAGGACAGACAGAGGGGTGTCCTGGGTCCTGACACTTTCCTACAGCACGTAGAGGGTGATGGATGGCATCAGACTAATTGTGCCAGCAGTGAAATACCACCAGGTCTGAGGCACATGAAAGTGAAAGTTCAAGATCACTGAGAGCCTGACTGTCAGCTGGCCTTTTGCCACGTCTCCTTTTTCTTCTTGCAGTGGGAGCTGGCCAGTGCAATGCTGAGCAGGTGTAAACATCCTGTGTCCTGACACTGGGGTCAGCCCAGGTCCAGTCACCTCCTCCTCAGCCGTGCACTAATGCTGAGGGAGGGTTTTATAAATAGTCTGAGCTTGGCCTAACTCCCCTCCCCTTTTGGTTCAGCAAGTGTCCCCTTTGCTGTCAGGACCATGCATTTAAACTGTGCTGTTGCTGACAGGGCTGTTGGTGGAAATGGCCCTGCAGCCCATGACAAGGACAGGATCATCAAAACCAAAATTATCTCCACAGTGTACACACTTTTTGACAGCAATTTCTTGCAAGAGAAAGGCAGATTTTCAAGATGTGGCTTACAGAAGTACTTTCCAATCACACTATTTTTTTCCTTCCATTCTCCCTGATATGTCACATGCAAAAGAAGCCAAAACCCAGGTCTGTTTTATTCAGGAAATCCCTGGATAGCAATTATGCTGCTGGTACTTCTGTTTGTAGAGACAATGAATGGGTGCCCCAAGCTTTATCCTTTTCCTCAGACTTCCATGGGGACCAAAGAATCTGCACCATGTTGAATCTCATGGGAAGCTTGTTGAAAGTAAAAAATCCTCACAGTTTCCCAGCAGGTCGCTGGGTTTGGGGGTGATCAGGTATCACACCAGGTGATTGCTCAGAATGCTTTTTGCCTGTTTCTCCAGGGTTTTAGCACCTGGCAATGCCTGCAGTGCAGCAGGATGGATGCACTGCACAGCTGCCCCATCCCTCTGCTGTTGGTTCGGACTCTCAGAGCTGTTACCCCTTCATCTCCACAGCAGATATTGTATTTGGGCCCAAAATCGAGTGTGTTGGGGCAGTAGAAACAGACCTAGAACAGAGCAGGAAATCCAAGTTGCCTGTCTCCTTTTCATCCAGCTCATTTGGAAGGAAAGGGGTGCAGGAATTAAAACCTTTCTCTTTTGGAAGCAAACTGGGCATGCTGTGAGTAGGGGCCCGAGTTCATGCAGGGTTAGGACAAGCAAGGAGGTTTGTAAGACAATCCTTGGGCAGGACACAGGAGCCTGCAGGTCACAGAACCTACCAGATGCCCCTGGCGTCCGGCCAGTCACGGGCCATCCCAGCACATGTCAGCAGAGGGGACACGGGCTTGTCAAAGAGAAAGTGATCCTGGGCACAGGACAGGGCCAGAGGGAGGCAGAGAGACCGAGAAAACAGAACACAGCTCCAGTTTATCCAGGAAGCACTGCAATGCTGCCCCGTGCATTCTTGTGAGGGCAGTGGAAGCACAAGCAAATCACACAGTACAGCCTGGGAGCCTGGTTCCTTTGCTGGAAATTAAAATCTCTTTACCCAGGAGATTTTCTTAACTCTCACAGATGCTCGCTGATATGTTTTGCCAAAAACATTTTTCAGGTGTAGGGAGGGATGAGTGCTGGGGCCTAAGTCCACATGGACACAGCAAAGGATGCTCTGGAGGACCTGGCTGCAGAGATCTCCTCTGCATTCAGACACATTTCAGCATAGGAGAAGTCAATGAGTTTTAAACATTGGGGAAAAAAATAACAAACACCAAACAATGAAAAGTGCTAGTTCTGAAAAGATGCTTCTCCAGCATGGAGATTTAGGTATTTATTCTGAACGTGAACTCAAGGTAGGAATGGAATCAGTGCTAATCTCAACCTTTTGGAATCACAGGCTTGTTATGTTCCTGTTTGTGACCTAATAAATGTAGCACATGCTGTGCCACCAGCTTGCCCCGTGCCTAATAGTTTAGAACTTTTAAAACAATTTGCTTTGGGTTTTCTCCCCACAAAGAAAATACGTATTTTATATTGATTTTCATGTGTGTGCTAAAAAACTAGTATTTCTTAATTCTTTCAACACTGCCATATCAAATGTCGAGGGTTTTTTGCTGGCAGTGTTGTTGGTTTTATTCTTTTTCTTTTTAAACCTAGGGCTTAACTAGAAATAGTGAGGCAATCTATCCAGAAGGCATATGACATGGTAGAAACACTGATGTGCTTTACTGCATTTTCCCCTAAATGGAGAATGTAATAATTATTATTATATTCTTCATTTCACTTTGGTTCTCATCTTTGAACACTTTGCAATGAACATGGTGCATGCAGAACTCCAACCATGCAGGAAGAAAAGGTGTAGAGTTCTCTTTGTTCTTCAAAGGGACACCAAATTTCCTTCCTCAGCTTGCTCCACTTGACACTTTGCTTGAAACAAAAATCCCCCTTTTTGCAAGAAAAGAGATGTTACTTTTCCTCGTGAGCATATGGCCCAAATCTGCAAAACACCAAATGCCTTCTGTGCTGAGTGCAATTCCAATAGCCCTCATTTATCTCACTGAAACAAACTTTGATCTTGCAGAGCTGAGATGGTGCCTTTAGAGGCTGGCAGGAAGCCTGGTCCTGAGCTGCAGGAGGGGCAAGCACTGGTGTGAGGTAAGGAATGAATCTCAGGTTAGCACATCAGTGTCTGATCTCTACAAATTTGTGCTATCAACCATGAAACAAAAGAAAATGAGATAAAGTGCTGCTGAATCAGTGAAGCCTATTCCACTTCCCACAGGATTTAGCCTTAAACCATGAAGGAATTACATTTTCCACACTCCTGTTTCAACCTCTACATCCTGAGGAGCTGTCTCCTGCTGAAAATAAAAACCTCCAACAGGTCATCAACGTCTTGTCAATAAACATATCACCAGGGACACTCAATTAAAAAAGTTACTGACCTTACCTAAATTCCTAACTCCTGGTTAATCCAGACACCTGGTCCCAGGGTTATAAATAGTTATGTTACTTCATCAGCTCCCCTTTGGTTGATGTGACGGAATAATGTGCCATGAGTATAGCCAAGAGGGTACAGCCATTCCTTTGGACACTTAAAATGCACATTCAAGCTTTGTTTGACACGTCACATGCTGTGACAAAATCCATGACGAAAATCCTTGCCTTTCCATCTGTGTGACAATGAAAACTCTTGTTGTGGGCCTGGTCCTTCATTTCCTTGAGAATAATTAAAGGGGCTGGGAAAAGGTCACCTGGGTGCAAATATGCTACGGCCACTTTTCGGAAATTAGAATTTGTGTAGTGTTCACTTATGAAATTACAGCCAAGTTTTGGGAAATTAGAATTAGTAGAGGAATTCCTCTACATTTTGACGTAGAGAAATCACAGGCAAAGCCCCCCACCCCCACAGAATGGAATGCAGATACTGTGTAATGCCTATCTCAGTGTAATACTTTCAGTTAGAATGGTTAATATAGAAATTATCAGTTTGCTCAAGGAAAGGTCCTGAATTTACCTCTTTACTTGTCCAGAGAGGTGGCAGTAGCCACGTGGATTTGATTTGACAGTGGCCTCGCTCTCTAGGGTATAAATCCACGCCTCAGACCCGCACAGTGCTGTACTTAGCAGAAATACAGACCCTGGGTGTCTTGCTAAGTTACAAACCTCGGCAGCCCATTAGGCACAGGTTAATGATGCTGTTATCCCGCTGGGCTGGGCAGCCAAGCGTGCGCCCGCGGGCAGAGCGGAGACTAAACCAAACCCGAGCCTGTGCAGGCGCTGCTGGCGTGTGGGGCAAGATGGAACAGGAAAGCCTTACAAATAGGATTGCCTGGCAAAAGATTTTGGGAATATGGAAACTACAAGCGAGACTGAAATGAAAGCAAGCCTTGAGATCCCTCAGTTACTGAACAACGGGAAAACAATGGTGTGGCTGGCTGAAGGTGATCCCCTTTTGATGGAACAACACCCTCTGCTTGCAGGCAGCTCCAAGGGTCAGAGCAGACCCTACAGCTTGGCAGAAGGGCCCAAAGAGGAGTTTTTAGGGTTTAAAATGTAACACAGGATGGTAATGTAATGATTCTTACAGGCTGTATGTAAATGCTATAGGATTTGTATCTTGTACTGGATTGGTTAGTGAGAATCAGAATATTCAGCACAGAAGAAGATTTATGGTATTGGAATGGGAACCTCGCTCTCTTACCTCTTACTCTTACCTCTTGTCTCTTAGCTCTTCCTTTTCTATGCTCTTACCCCTTTTGCTCTCTTACTCTCTTTACCCTCTCATCCTCTCTCCCCCTCTCTTCTCTCAGTTCTGCTCTGAGCTGTGCCTGGCAGCTCCAGCAGGGTCCCTGCACCCAGGCCCTTTGCAATAAACCCCAAATTCCACACCCTGGCTGCAGAGATCTCCCGCCTCCGTCCATCCTGGCCGTGCTACCCCCGCCAGCCCTTCCCTGGCGGACTCACGTCGATGAGCTGCTGCTGCTCCCGCTCGGTCATGCTGGTGAGGCTGTAGTACTTGCCGGACAGGTCCCCGCGCAGGCCGGAGAGCGCGGTGACCACGACGTTCTCCACCTCGCGGCGCTCGGCGCGGGTGCACGCGGGCGGCAGGCTCAGCCCGCGGATGCTGCGCCCCGTGCGCACCCGCGACGACAGCACGTAGCGCTCGTCGAACTGCCCGTGCGTGATCTGAGGGGGACAACAACCCGGTCATGCTGGATTTCGCCTTTGTGAGCGTCATGGATCTGCGGCGCGAAACGTCCTGACAATGTTGGCTTTTGGATTTATGTGCGTGATGGATCTGCGGTGCGAAACGACCCGATAGTATTGGCTTTCACACCTAGGTGCGTGGTTAGTAGGTATGATTCCGTGCTGGCGGAATTGAAACAGTAATCAATATTGATACAGTAATTCAACTTTTGGAAATAATAAAACAGTTAAAAGGTGTAATGCCAAGAAAGAAAGGGAGAGGAGGGGTTCCACCCCCACCCCTCCCCCGCCTTTTCCTGCAGATGTTCAAGGAAAAAGAAAGAGATAGCAGTTACTAAAAATTAACAGAAAGGAAAATCTGGTTGGGTCCCCGGAAAATGTTAATTATATGACATTTATTGCTTTGATGCTTAAATATAATATTATCCTATATTATGTTAGTTTTGGCTTACATTATACTAGCTGGGTGCACATGTGGAACCCAAAGGTGAATTAAAGGACATCGAGGAAGAGCAGAGGCCTTCATCAGTGATGACCCCCAAAGAGTGGTGTGACCACCAAACCGAGTGGTGGAGCATGTGTGGTAAAGGTGGTGATGAGGGCAAAGGTGGAAGTGTGATGAATCGAAAATGGGAGGAGATGGCATTGACACATGGCATAAAAGGGGGGAATCTTCACTTGGCAAGCTCGTACGTGAGGTGGCAAGGGACCAGAGCCGTGCACTCCATGCCCTGCAGTTATCCTTTGCTTATGCGCTATTATTGGAACCAAATTATCCTTTCTTTTTAATCAAATTATATTGTCAATATTTCAAGTGTATCCAATTTTATATATTCTAAGCTATTCAATTAAAATTGCTGCTACCTTTAATACTGTTTGGTTTTTTTGATGATTGGATAATTGGGCAAATATAACATGTGTGTGATAAATCTGCAAAACGACCCTGATAGTATTGGCTTTCGCGTTTATGTGCATGATAAACCAGTGTGATTTGTACTAACTGTTGTAACTATATTGGTTATATATTTTGGAAAATATTTGTTAAAAAGTGTGGCAAATACGTTTTCTGAAAAATCCCTTCTATCGCCCTGATTTTTAAAGATTTTCTAAGCCTTCTGATGTTGACATATGACGAACTTTCTCACACACTTTATGTAAATAACTTATTGTTTTTCATTCTTTTATGGAGGAGGAGAAATTTGATGGACTGTTGGTTTGTCCAGTGTCATTGGAGAGGTGGCACTTTCACCCTCCAATCCACTGTCACTTTTAGAAATCTATAATGTTTGAGTCAGAATTTAACTTCCTTTTTTTGCCTTGAGATCAGCAGTGTGTGTGCATTGTGTTATTTTGTGTCCTACAGTGACACCCTTCACTCAGGATTTTTTTCTTGGGAAGCTGAGAAGCCTCAGAGAAAAGGAAAACAATTTTTATCTCATTTGCTTCTCCTGTGTTTTGCTTGTCTGGAATGTGTTTGGAGATTGTTTACCCACAGGTGATTGTTCCATTGGATTCTGCTGTGAGTTGTTCTCACTCTTTGGCCAATCAGGGCCAAGCTGTGCTGGGGCTCTGGAAAGAGTCAGGAATTTTCATCATTATCTTTTTAGCCTCCTGTAAGTATCCTTTCTGTATTCATTAGTATAGTATACTTCAGTATTCTTTAGTATAATATAGTATAATAAAATAATAAATTAGCCTTCAGAGAACATGGAGTCAGATTCATCATTCCTGCCTTCATAGGGGCACCTCGCAAATACAATAAAAAAGTGATAGAGGAAAAGGAGATGTAATTAGTGCCATGAAACAGATGTTTTCAGATGTTCATGGGAAAATAGGAGGCAGGATGTAGTATGAGATAAGTAACATCCCAAAATGGAATAGGCCTGGGGAAAATTAGAGAGTCAGCCTTGAAATGGACAAAATTGGGATGATTCCAGGTATCTATGAAATAATAAAGCTTGTTTTTGGAATATAATACTGGCTTCTATAACACAAGACTAGGGGCGCATGTGCAGCCTGTGGGGTTGTTCAAAGGACAGTGATGATGAGGAGAAGCCTTCATCAGAAGAGCCAAAAGATGCCTTAGCAACAACTGGAACATGTGCTGTGCAGTATGGTGACATAGATTTCAAGAATCAAAAATAGGAGGAGAATATTGATGAAGATGTATTAGCATAGAGTACATAGGTTGTGTTTGGATCCTTTTGCCTTTTGTACGTGAGGCAGGGTGAGAAAAACCCTCTCCATACCCCAATCAATTGGTTTTGCTTATGTTTTATCCAAACAACTGCCAAATTTCTTTTTGTGTCTGCTTGATCATATTTGATTGTATTGTTTTATATAAAATTGCTGCTCAATCAAAATTGCTGCTACGTTTTAATTTAGTGGTTTATTAAATTAGACATATAGGGACCTCATTCATAACATGTATTAGCCTATGCATATTGTTAGTGATTATAACTCTTTAGAGATAGTATCAATTAAAACTTTTTTTAGCTGCATGTTAGTATAAAAAAATATAATCTGTCAGCTTAAGTGTGCACTGTGTGGCTTGTGGAAATAGTAGTGTAATGAATATAATATCTGGGAAAAACAAAATTCACTTGTGTTAAAATTTTAGAAGTTTAATAGTAATGAAAGCAGTAATGAAAATAGTAATAAAAATTAGGACAATAAGAGACAATAAAAAGCAAAGAATTACGGATGTCTGGGTGCCTGGTACTCTGCCACAAAGCACACCTTGCTAACAAAGGATTACTCCTAAAAAGCTATAGCCTTTTGCATATTCATATATCTCATACGTGGTTCAAACATTCCTTTCAAACCAGGGTGTTTCTGCTTAATTTTAGCTTCCCCCCCATCTTGTAAATCAACCTTCTTGGTTCCTCAAAGTCTGAGCTTTCCCAATAAGAAGGCAACAATTCTTTTCTTGGGATCTTGGTGTCTGTTTTTGTTTTCTCTATCCAGTTAGGATAATGCAAAGAATTTCTTGGTTATCTTTTCCATTCCTTGAGTTAGTTACAAACATCACATAGTTTCTATTTTAATATTATGCTATAGTTTAAAAAAGTATATTTGCCACACTACTTAAAAGAGATTAATACAGCATAATTTTCCAACATAAACACATATAGCCTTCATTTTAATATTTGTGAAGAGCCAATCATATAATATGCATCTATAACAATATCTATGTATTGCTTATGGAAATAATAGTGTGATGAATGTACTGTGTTGTCGGAACCCTGGATGCTGAGAATTTTAAATTTTCTGTGCTGAAAGGCAGAGACCCAAAAGGGAACACTGCATTTGACCTGTGGAAAAGGTTTTCAAAATTGATTGATAGCACAGGTGTGTAGTTGGTTAGAAATGTGTGATCTCACAGGGTGAAGAAACTTAGATTTGGGGTTTTAGTATATGGGAGCCAAGGTGGAGAATTTTGGGTGTGAGTTAGGTGTCTTTTTTGCACCTTCTTCTTCCTCTTCATGAATCTGGGTGGTTTTCTCTAATAGGGTGAAAGATGTCTGCATTGTGGGATTTGGGTGATCATAATTGGGTTAGAAGCATGAATAATATAGATGTCAACTGTTTATTGGGTAGTTTTCAATAATTTATTATTATTATTATTGGGTGATTGGGACTGAAGTAGCCTTGAACAGACACCGTTTTGGGGCACTCTTTGGATTTCTTAGGGAGAGCTCACATCTCGTGAGTTTGTAATAGATAAGGATAATAAACTTGAGAGTGAGACTTCAAAAACAACCCTTTCTGAGTATTATTCACCCTGACCTTGGAGCAGGAAAGAGCCTGGCATTCCAACACTGTGTTATAGACCTTAGCAAAACATCAGATTTAAAAAAGGCTTTTGTGTAACTAAAAACAGTGTATGGCCATCCACTGACCAACCTGTCCAAGTGATATTATATATATTATATTATATATGAAACTGTGACACAAACCAGAGCACTGGAGGACAATTAGAGAATACCATGTTAAATTTAAGGAGGACACGCTAAAATCTTATCAGAGGATGTGAAACAGCAGGATGGAGACACAAGAAGAAATAAAATATTCCTGACACCCAGCATGTCATGCAGATAAGCTGGAGTGTGAAGAAGTCAGAGAAAGGAGTTCCCTGCTGAGAACAAGGGATGCAGCTGGCAGGGCCACGACTGGCATCCCAATTTCCTTAAACATGAAACTGGGTCTCCACGGCTGGATCAAGAAAAAGGAAAGTACTGCTGCACACAGCATCACCACTGGAATAAGCATCTCAGAGCCTTTCCTGTCTCGTTGCATCTCAGTCCTACCTTGGATGCATCCAGGTCCGTGTGATGCCTCATCGTCCGTGGATCGTAGCCATTGTGCCTGGCTTTAATGACAGGGTCAAAAATCTCAGCAAACACCTGAGGAGGCAAGAGAATCTAGAGAGAGTCTGCAGCATCACAGAAACATCCTCACAGCAGCTGCAGGCCGGCAGAGGTTCCTGTCTGCAGTTACCCCAGACAGGGGCCCAGCAGCCAGGCTGGGGTCTGGGGTGCATTTCCAAGCAGAACACACCCCCAGAGCCCCCCAGCCTCTTGCCCTTGGCTCTAAGCCATGCAGGAGTGCCCCGAGTCTTCCCTGCTGTGGGGACGGTCCTGGTTAGAGCCACGTGGCTCAGGTGTGCCCCAGCACAGCCCCTGCAGGTGAGCAGCAGTGGCACATCTGCACAGGCACCCCAAACCCAGGGGCTGGGAGTCTGGAGTGGCAGATGTCCAACAGAGGCCACCCTCACGGGGACACTGCAGAGGCTACAGAGGAACAGGCAGCAGGGAAGCAGACCATAGGGTCAGTAACAATGAGATCTTCCTGTTGTTTTCCACTTTTCATTGCAGAGCTAAATGACCTGTCCACCCTGATGCTGTTTGTCTTCAGTTTTCCTCATGAGCCAAAGTGATGCCTGGCACTGCCCAGAAGACATTTCTGTTTGATTCTGCCCCTGCTGCTTCGCAATGTGATTTCCACATTAGGTTCATTTGGTGTGCCTCAGAGTTGGACAGTTTTGCCATAAATTGGGTTTAGTTGCAGGAAGGAGGAGAGCTGCTGGACGCAGGTAGCAGCTGCTGCCAAGCAGGTATATTTTATTACCTTCAGCTGCAGCACAGAGGACACCTGTGGTAATACCACACGTTCCTGCTTTTCCCAATGTGGAGAAGTAGGGATAAATAGGGAAAACAAGCCTGCCCCGCGTGTGTACCCTCAGGGACACAACTTATCTTAGGAACAAGCCCCCTCCTGGGAATCTGTGTCCATCTGATGGGAGCAGCAGCACGAGCACAGACCCGGCCAGTCCCGCAGAATCCTCTCACCTCGTAGGACTCCTCGTCCCCAGCCACCATGCCCACGGTCTTGATGAAGGGGTGGCCAGGGTTGTCCACCCCGGTCTGGATGCACTGGTCCAGGGTGTACCCGTTGGGGGTCATCTTGTCCCTGAGGCGGGAGTAGATGCCCGGGGTCAGGCACTCGGCCATGCAGTTGTTGTGCTTGCGCAGGTCGGGGTAGTCGGCGCTGCAGGGAGAGAGCACGCGGTGTTGGGGTGTGATGCCATGGTTTGCCTCAGGTACCCCGGGTTTTTCCCTGAAGATTTCTTCCCCAGGTGTGTCAGCCACCTCTCCTTTCCCTCCCTCACCCCTCCCAGCACTGTCTGTCAGTCCTGGCATTCCAGAAGGGCATTGAGTGATTGGCACAATTCAAAGATGCCCTCCACCCCTGGGGGGCATTGGGCCATCCAGGTGTCCTTTGTCCCTTTGTCCCTCCCCTCCTGGACCTGGCTGGTGGCTCCCTGCCCCTTCCCTGCCCTCTCCCCGGGGTTAAAGGAGCAGCAGCCACGGGCTCAGGGAGTTCTGTTGGAGCTGGTGCTGCATTCAGAGGCTGTGGGCCAGAATAAAGCTCTGGATCCAAAGCCTCCATCAGAACCGACTCCTTTCCTTCACCATCGCCTGAAAGCTTCTCCACCAAGGGAAACCTGAGCTCCTGCAAGCCTGGGCTTGTCTCCCAGTGCCCAGCTGCAGCATCCAGCTGGCCAAAGGTGTCTCTGGGGTGAAACACCACACACCCAGCTGGCCAAAGGTGTCTCTGGGGTGAAATCACCACAGCTGCCACCTTTTGGTCAAGCAGCAAGGGCCAGACAAGCTCAGGCAAGTCCCATTTGGGCTATATTGGTACTTTTCCAATACCAAGGCATTACTGTGTGCCCTAGACAGTCACCTGTGAGTCTCTGTCCAAAGCTTCTCTCATCTGCCTCACAATCTGTGAAAGGACAGAAACTGGGACGACCGAAAAGACCCTGGTGGGAATCCTGGCTTTGCTGGAGATGGTTGCTTGCCAAGATCCTGAGGCCTGAGCAGAGCTTCTGGCCTGCCAAGCTGTTGTCTGCAACCACCGTGACAGACTGAGATGGGAGAAGCCTCTCCCTCAAGCACTGAGACATGAGACCCGATTTGGGAAAGCTCCCTCCTCCCAAGGACTGAGACCCCCAACCCAGGGCAGGTGTGTGGGGGAGGCGAGCTGACCAAAGGGAGATGTTTCCCTGCAGGTGTGGCCATTGGACCAAGGAGACAATGGCTCTTGCCTACTGCTGACTGTAAAGAACCTTGGCTTGAGCAGTGTCTTTGCGATCTCCCCTGACATGACCAGACAAACTTCATTGACTGGACTTCAAAGGACTTCGTCGTTCTACATTTGGTAGCTATATGCCTTCCTTTCTCTTCCTCCCTCTCTTTTCACTATTTTTTCCCTTTTTCCCCCATCCTCCTTAACGCATTTGCTGTGGTCATTTCAATAAAGGTGCATTTTTTGTTTGATTATTACTGCAAACCCCTGTGCCGTGTCGGCTTTTTGCACTCTGAGATCAATTAAGGAACCATCCCAAAACCCGTTTGTAAGGACAGATTGTGGCATCACCCCGGACACTTTGTGAGGCTAAAAGTGTGATTATCCTTGGATTACATGCTGCATTGGGTTTTAGGAAGGAAGGAAGGTGCTGGTGCTGAACAAACCCCGTGTTGCTCTGTGCTTTGTGCTGTGGGGCCGTCAGGGAAATGGGGCACAAAGAGATCTGAGAGGGCACAGAGCCCCACTGGGACATCTGAGCCAGGCAGGACAGAGCCCCAGCACTGACTTGTTCAGCCAGACAGAAATATAAATTTAGACAAAGATGTTCTCTGTAGTTCACAGCCCCAGGTGCTCTCACAGCTTCCTGGAGATCAGAGGGTCTGTGTGACCTGACAGCTGGACAGTGCCTCTTCTGAAATATCAGGGTTTGGTTTAATTTGGCATTATTATTTCCAGAAAGCTGCAGGGTGAATGAAGCCAGGGGAAATAAAGATGTTAGGCTTTAGCAAGGGATTTTTCAACTCTGTCAGTCCCCAGCTATCTTGTACTGGTAGTGATTTGCTTTATGTACAACTGTGGTGCTTCTCTAGGAATATATTTTAGCTAGGATTGTATAAATTACTTAAATAACAAAATGAGTCTGTCAGAGCATGATCCACATTACCTTTGGCAAAGTCAATCTACAGAGAAAAAGGCCTGTAATTAATTTCTAACCATCAGCCAGTCAGTTTGTAGCAGAATTAGGAGTATTTCCAGTACAGCAGTAATACAAGACATTATTACTGCTTGCATGGAGAAAATATTTTCACATTTCCCTGTAGCAGAGCCCATACAATGATCAGGTCCAATAGGTGGATCTGCAAAGCTGTTGGCTGGTGATGAGTTAAATATAATGATATAGCACTAAACTTAAGGCAAATATTGAATGATATAGCACTAAACTTGAGGCATATATTGGTCTTGTTGCCGTTCAGCAGTGTTGGTTTTGGTTAGTTTGGGGACATTATTTGAGAGCTGGTATTATCTCACTGATGCCTTAGGATTGTAGCTTTTATATTCTTCAAATCCTGTCATGCTTTAGGGTATAACTCTGAGCTCCATATAGAGTGTGAATTAGTGTCTTCACATTTTAGGCAAACAAAACAATTCCTCTGGGCCTGAAACTCAAGGGCACCCTACAGCCTCAGGCCTTGAAAATATAAATGAAAGTGAATTGAGGGGGAGGAAACTGGGGCTAAATTACTTCAATACCTGAAGCTGGAACTGGAGGATTAACCCCTGAAATGCAAATGGTCCAAACTTAATTGTGTGAAAAATAATTGTGTGAAAACTCGCGAGCATTGTCCATCTTGGGTGTAGCCTCTGGGAGGCCTCTGACAGCCCAAGGTGCACCTTTTGAAGGCCTTTAATAAATACCCCCTTTATTATCTTGATCTTGCCTGTGTTCTAGGCACCCACTCCAAGGCATCCTCACATCCCTGACGGGATGGAGCCGCCTGGATCTGGAGGTTGTTATAAGTAGAAAAAGCTGCCAATTTTTTTTAAAGGGTTTCAGAGTGAACAGGTTGGGCCAGTTGTTGCCAGGGTGGAGTTCTGACTGTTTGTTACTGTAATCAGCTGTCGTTTTCGTTTACTACCTGGTTAAGAATTCCACCTTTTTGTCAGTGACACTCTGCTGCTTCCTAGAAGATGACACCCAGACGGTGGAGGGGAAGGGACATCGAGTCAACACGCAAATGACATCGGATCCAGCACGCAACGGGAAAGACCCCTCACCAAACCTAGCCAAAAACCCCTAAAACAACGGGCCAGCACAAAATTGATGAATCAAAGTGACGTCTGGACGTGAGGAACAAAGCCCAGAGCCTGGAGAGACGCTGAGACCCTTTTTTACCCCTGATCTAGCCGAGGAAGGACCTCGCTAGAGGCAGGACCCTGAAGGTCAAACTGAAAGAATAATGGATTTTCCTGACGCTTTCATGAGGATGGAATCTCCATGTCTGCCCACAGACCAGGGGACAAGGCTGCACCCTTCCTCTTCCTCCTGGGAGGAAGAAGAGAGCAGCTTTGTCCACTGGTCAGGAGGAGTTCCTCCTGGGAGCAGGGGTGGCGTGAGCGCAGACCTGTCGGTTCTCCCCGCGCGAGCTGCTCGCTTTAAATAACGGCATGAAGAAGGAGAAAAACCTCCTGCCTGTGTTTATTTCAGAGGCGCCACCGCTGCTTATTATTATTATTATTATTATTATTAATAATAATAATAATATTAATATTAATATTATTATTATTATTAACGGCGCTGCGCCGTTATTCCAGCGGCGCTGGCTCTGCATCCCACACCCAAAGCTGGGGCTGTGCTGCTGTGGTGGCACCCCCTCCCTGCCCACCTGTGCTTACCTGGGGGGGAAGAGCTTCCTCTTCTCCTGCACGGCGGCGCTGACGGAGTTGTGCTGGCCCAGCAGGTAGCCCGTGGCCAGCACGCCCGTGCCTGCGGCGGCGAACAGCGCGGGCGCCGCACGCCCCGCCAGCAGACGGCAGAAGGTGCCAGCCATTCCTCTCTGCAAGGAGCACAGCCACGGTCAGCCCGGCCTGAAACCACTCCCTGCTCGTGGCAAGGGCTTCTGGGAGTTATTTTAATGTGGTATAGCTGGTGTAATAGGTGATTGTCACAGACATATGGTGAAGATTGCCATGCAAGATGTTTTCCATTACCATCTGTAGGGCAGATTACCTTTGTCAAGCGGGCAGTTTGCCTTATCTCTCTCTTTGAGTGACCACAATCACTCCTCCCTTGGGAGGGGACATTGCTGATAACAGCTATGGAATGTCCCTGCATGGCTGATAAGAACTACAGCATCCCATTGGGAGATGTGAGCCCAGAGGGAGGAGCCAAGCATTGCTACCCAGATATAATCCAGAGGTTTGGAGACACCAGCACGGCTTCTGCACTGGATTCCCCAGAGGAGCAGCAGCTGCCTCTCCTTCCCCTGGATCTGCAGAGGAAGAACACATCCTTCTCTACAGATCCCCCTGGCTCCAACAGAGCCACCCCTGGCACTGCAGGAGGGCTGAGCCACAATTCCAATGGGACTGATACCAACACCCTGACCCACAGGGTGTCAGGCTGGGTTCTGACTCTGGCACTGTTGGTTTGGTTCACTGCATTGTTCATTTTATCCTTTTTTTTTCCCTGTTAAAGAACTGATATTTCCTGCTCCCATATTTTTGCCAGAGAGCCCCTTAATTTAAAATTTATAGCAACTCAGAGGGGTGAGGAGGGTTCACATTCTCCATGTCAGGGGAGGCTCCTGCCTTCCTTAGCAGACTCCTGGCTTTCCAAACCAAGACAAGTTGGTTTATGAAAAATGTTTTTGCTGGGATCTTTTGTATTGAGAAGCTGAGAAGCTTCAGCTTCTCCATGTTTTGCTGCTTTAGAATGTGATTTGGAGAATTGTTTACTTAGCATGTGAAATTGTTCTTACTTGATGACCAGAGACAGCCACCTGTGTCGAGGCTCTGAGCAGTCAGATTTTATTATTAACAAGATTAACAAGATTTTATTATCATTCTATTATTTTCTTTTGCTAGCTCTCTGATGTCTCTTTTTTCTTCTAGTATAGTCTTAATATAATATAATATAATATAATATAATATAATATAATATAATATAATATAATATAATAATGAAATTGGTCTTCTGAAACATGGAGTTGAGATTCTCATCTCTTCCCTCATCCTGGGACCCCTGCAAACACCACCACAGGTGATGTGTATAAATTCGTGCTGAGGCTGCAGTAATCTCACCTTATGAAAACCCTGGCATACCAAAGGAGGGTTCTGGGAAATTCCCTCTGATGAGATTACAGCAATATGCACCAAAATCCTAACCTGAATATTCATCTCCAGAAATGTTGATTTCAGAGGATTATTGTCTGAGCAAACACCAGCAATATGCATCCATAAGATAAATATGTGTCTCCTAGAATGAATATTGCAGGAGATTTTCCTCTAGCAAGGTGAATTATTTACCAATTTTGGGAAACTCTCAGCAAGAGTGGCAGCAAGAAAGGAAAAACTAAATGAATATGCTGAAAGGATAGGATCAATTATAGGAAAGCAAGAAACCCTCCCTGGCAACCCTCTGAGCTTGGAAATGTATAAAAAGACTTTGTGAGAGCTGTCTCTTGGTGATGCACAGAGGAGAGGAGCCAGAGAGCCCCACCTGTCTCACCCAACGCTGTTAGCCTGGTCTGAGCTCTGCTTGTGGCCTTTTTACAACTGTATTTTAATTATGGAATAAATTATCCTCATTAATCAAATTGGCTAATTCATTTATAACAGTTTGTAATGACTTTTTATCTGCTTTTGATGTAGAGTAAATTGTTAATCCCATGTGGATTGTTATGTTTTAGCATGATTAATATATTGTGGTTTAGGCTCTCTCAAAATATCAAAATAGAGACTATGTGCTGTGTATTATAATGTTAACTGTCGTAGAAGGAGTTAATGCCTTTGTTTGTGTCACTAACTGGCAATGGTGAGAATAATTTGGATAGCTGTGTGAAATAGCTGATGTTGATTTAATGTACTGGTGGAGTGTCTTATCTGTAGGGTAAGATAACATTGAAAAGAAGCAAGTAAATAAACACTGGAAGAATGCAAAGAGAAATTTACCACTGACCCTTCAGCTGTCAAGAGCTGTCAACTCCCTTCAGCACAGAACAGGGGGCCTTGTGAGGAAATGAAATTTATAAATTTCATCTGCAGTATGACATGCACTTTAAAAAGACCAGTCAAGAGTCAGACCAAGCAAAAGGAGTCCCAGAACATGTGAACTCAAAGGAGTGCTTGAATATGTATAATCCTCATAAATATGTACTTAACCAACACAATGAAAAGGTATATAAGAAGAATTGTTGTAGTTAACTGGCAGCTGCCATGCACCCAGGGCTGCAAAAGTCTCTTTTATCCCTTATTAAACTTTAAAAAAATTTAAAGAGTGAGCCTTGTTTCTCTCAGCTCCAGCAGTGCAGCAGCACCCCCACCTCGCCCCAAAAAAGCTCAGCAAACTCATCTCCCTTAGCAGCTCCTGCTGCTCTGGGGTGCTCAGAGGAATCTGGGGATTTGCACGTGTGCTCTATAACTTATATTTGTCCTTCTTGGTCCTGCTGGGACAGTGCCTGAGCTCTGAGGCTGGCCAGGAAAGTGGCATGTGGGGCCCTGAAGGAGGCAGGGAGTGTTTTTCCTGACAGGAATCAGGTTTGGATGAGGATTGCTGCTGGCTGTGAGTTCCTTAGGAAGATACAACTCCTGTCCAAATAAAGGAAAATGTTGTGAATGTAAATTCTAAGTTGTGTGACAGACAGGAGCTTTTTCAAGCTGGGCTGTGGTAAATCACCTTTGGGAAATGAGCATGGAAGGTTTACAAGAAACCCATGACATTTCTCCCAGGATCTGCTGTTTCAGTTCTTTTACCAAAAGTTTTTTCAAGTGTGATTTTTTTATGCAACCTCTTCACCATTCTTTTGGAGGTTATACTAAACTCCTCAAAGCATTTGATTTTATTTTTAGTGAGCAAATTCCCAATAATTTTCTTATAGATTTGGGTTAGTTAGACCCAAACCCTTTACTTCTTTGTCTTTCTCTTTCTTGCCCACACAGATGCAAAGTTGCACCTTTATCTTCTCACTTGGTAAAAAGTTCTTCTTTTTGTGCTTCCATATTTTTATGTTGCAAACCACTATTTTCTTTCTATGTCAGTCACATCTGTGACATGAGGAAACAATGTGTTCCAAGTGTGGAGTAATTTGTTTCATGTCCTCTGTTGTGCTTCAGCAACTTTTTACCAGAATATTTTCATTCCGTCTCCTCCATGTCTTTCAAACACAATATCCAGTTAATATAACTGCATTTCCAGAGAAAGGTGCTGATTGTTTGACAGAAATTTCAGTATTTTTTCACTGGATTTATGAATTTGTTTAGGTGAGCTTCAGGACAGGCTCTTGTGACTGCAACAGGATTTTCCCTCCCAAAATGCGGTATGAGTGTGTTTGGCTGCAAATAAAGATCAAGTGAGAGGTTTCTGGTGGGGATCTTTCTGATGACTTCTTTCCTGTGTGTTTAGCAGATCGTTCTTGTGCCTTTTCACGGTATAGCACCCTCATCCCACACGCTGGAAATATTTCCCTGTGACTAATCTGCGCAGAACCATTGTTGTCACACCTCAGTGCCTGTGAGGCACCATGTGCATTGTCACAGCAGCTCTGTGTATTTATGGCTCTGTTTCACCACTGCAAGGGGTTGGCTGGCAGTCACAAACCTGCCCTGGAAAGTGCCAGCTGTATCAGAATCCCAGTGCTGATGATGATGCCGTGACTTGAACAAGGCCAGGCCCCCACCAGCACCTCCGCCAGCGTGGAGTTTCTGGAAGCTTCTGAACCCTGTGATGTTCAGGGGATAAATGCGGCCTGCGCATCTGGGTAAATCAGAGGAATCAGGTGCAGGGTGTGTTTAGGAAGGAGTGCGAGGCACAGCAGGGTAATTGTGACCTGGAATCCCCAGAGCAGGTCTAACTCAAATCTGGAAGGAAATTATTGGGAATTTGCTCACTGAAAATAAAATCGAATGGTGAAGAGGTTGCGGAGCTCTGTGCCCCTGAGCTCTGCTGAGCTGCACTGTGGGGCACAGGCCGCAAACACAAACCAGAACCCATGAGCAGAGAGGGAGAGGAAACACCTGGGAGGAGAGAGAGATGAGCCATGGAGGGAAGGGTCCGCCTTGGAAAGGCCCAGAGGCCTCCTTGGTGACCCAGGGGGTGCAGGCTTTGGGCCCGGCTGATGTGGGAGCTGAGGGCCCCTCCTCACTCTCATTTCTCACTGGGCTTTACTCCCCACAGCTGAGGCTGATTTATCACTCTACAATGTCCCAGAGCCCAGGTGTGTCCCCTGTGGGCAGCACTGTGGCTGCAGGCTCATCCCCGGACCACAGGGAAGGTTTTCCTGGCCCTCAGGAGGCTCTGCTTTACCTGACAGACACTTCTCTGGCAGCTCTCAGAAGCCTCCCACACTGGAGACGCCACAGACTGCGCAGGTTGTCTACCTAAAAAAACATAAAACAGAGTAAAACAGGGTTTAAAAAAAAATAAAAATACAACACGGTGGTAAACTGTCACAGACATCTTCTCTGAAATGTCCTTTGCTTAGGATTTTTCCTCCCGAGAACTGAGAGGCCTCAGGAGCAAAATGTAAACATTGATTATCTGCTGCTGTAGAATGCAACAGGTGCATCTGGGATTGGGCTCATGGTTGTTTGTAATTAATGGCCAATCACAGTCAGCTGGCTCGGGCTCTCTGTCTGAGCCACAAGCCTTTGTTATCATTCTTTCTTACTCTATTCTTAGCCAGCCTTCTGAGATGAAACCTTTTCTTCTATTCTTTTAGTACAGTTTTAATGTAATATATATCATAAAATAATAACCCAAGCCTTCTGAAGCATGGAGTCAGATCCTCGTCTCTTCCCTCACCCTGGGACCCCTGTGAACACGGTCTCAGTTATCAACACATCTCCTCTTACAGTGGAAGGCACAACCTCCTGATGGCAGCAGGGAATTGCCAGTTTGTGACTGTCTGGTGCCATGGGGGACGTGAAAGGACAAGGAAAGCATCACCTGGAGTGCTGTGGGAAAGGGAGAGTGACCCTGCTCAGCCCAGGGCTGTGGCCCCTGGCCCTCGGCTCTGGCCACACGGGTGGGCTCTAGTCCTGGGAATGTCCTGCAGCCCAGGCAGTGCCACAAAAACTGCACAGAAGCACGGTGCACAGCTCAGCAAAAACAGTTTTTACAAGATGAGGGCACAAAAAGAATAAAAAGAACTTATTTGACAAGAAAAAATGTCATTTGGGTGGTGGGGGGTGTGGCCTGTTCTTCAAAAGATGGCGTGATTTTAAAGTAATTCATTGCTTCAAAACAAACATTTTAAAACATTCATTTGAAAAGAGTCCAAACAGAATGGCCCCAAAGTAAGGAAAGATCTTCATCAAAGCTTTTTTTGTGAAGTCTGACCTCAAATCATTAATATATTCTGCTGCTCTTTCCCCACAGAAATTGTCAGCCTGCCACTGCAGCAGGTCAGCAGCCTCATTACCTCTGATTAAAGGGGTCTATTTTCTCCAGGAGCACTTTGCCAAAATTGCTGTGCTGCCATTCAGGTTTCACCACAGACCATCCCTAGGTCTCCACTGCAAGGATTTCACTTTCATCAGGGTAATTTGACCACTGCACAGCCTGAAAATTGAAACTGCAGATATTTTCCTCTTGCGGGACTTTGTGAGTGCCTTCCCTTGTGCTCATGATAGAAAATCCAAGTTCTTGTGAGTGTCTGTGGGGCTGCCGCAGTGCAGCTGGGAAGGGGAAAGAGCAATCTTTCACAACCAGAATAATTGTTGAGGGTATCAGTTTTAACCCTTGGGAAGGAATTGAGTGTTTGCCTGAGGTGTGCTGGAAGGAGAACACCTCCCTTAGGAAGGGAAGGCATCTGTTCTGTGTTCAAAACCATTCAGAGACAGTATGGTCTGGAGAAGAGAAATGAATTCCGAGGATTAATCAACCTGAGGTTACAAGAAACCCCAAAATCGTGGCCTGCATATCTGTTCAGTTTGAATCAATGGTCTGTGATGGGGTTGTCTGCAACCCTCTCAGTCCCACCAAGGGTTTTTTGCCATTACTTTCATTTCCTCTTTAGACTGGAATGCCTCCTCATAAGCAAAGGAGCTTTTCCTCTCTGCAGGAGGATTCTGAAGGCATTGACAAAAAATTCTTACAGGGCTCTTGATAATGATTTATTGATTTCTACTTAAAATCTTTTCTGTGGTAAGTGCTTCGTTAATTGCACCAACCTTCCATAATTTTCAAAATCTTTCAGTCCACCACAAGCTACATGAGAATTTGGGCTTTATTTTAGACAGGACTAGCTGCATCTAAACTTGCACAGCTTATTACTGTGTCATTTGTTCAGGAGAGATCTGATTCTTATGTGATTAGAGACAACACCTTTTTTGGGTATAAACTGTAACAATTTTTTTTTTTAGATTTAGATTTTTTAGATGTTTTAGATTTGTTACGATTTTTTAGATTGTTTAGATTTTTTAGGTTTATATTTTTTAGATTTTTTTAAAGATTTTTTTAGATCTTTTAGGATTTTTTAGACTTAGATTTTTTGAAAGATTTTTTAAGAATTTCAAAGATTTTTTAGATTTTTTGAAAGATTTTTTAAAGTTTTTTTAAGATTTTTAGATTTTTTAGATTTTTTAGATATTGTTAAGATTTTAGATTTAGATTTTTTAGATTTTTTAGATTTTTTTGAAAGATTTTTAAAGATTTTAAAAAGATTTTTAAAGATTTAAAAAAGATTTTTAAAGATTTTTTAGATTTTTTTAGATTTTTAAAAGAATTTTTAGATTTAGATTTTTTAGATTTTTTGAAAGATTTTTTTAAGAATTTTAAAGATTTTTTAGATTTCTTGAAAGATTTTTTAAAGATTTTTAAAGATTTTTTTAGATTTTTTTAGATTTTTAAAAGATTTTTTAGATTTAGATTTTTTAGATTTTTTCAGATTTTTTGAAAGATTTTTTAAGATTTTTTAAAGATTTTTTAGATTTTTTTAGATTTTTTAGATTTAGATTTTTTAGATTTTTTAGAAAGATTTTTAAAGATTTTTAAGATTTTTAAAGATTTTTTAGATTTTTTTAGATTTTTAAAAGAATTTTTAGATTTAGATTTTTTAGATTTTTTGAAAGATTTTTTTAAGAATTTTAAAGATTTTTTAGATTTCTTGAAAGATTTTTTAAAGATTTTTAAAGATTTTTTTAGATTTTTAAAAGATTTTTTAGATTTAGATTTTTTAGATTTTTTCAGATTTTTTGAAAGATTTTTTAAGATTTTTTAAAGATTTTTTAGATTTTTTTAGATTTTTTAGATTTAGATTTTTTAGATTTTTTTAGAAAGATTTTTAAAGATTTTTTAAAGATTTTTTTAGTTTTTTTTTTTTAGATTTTTAAAATATTTTTTAGATTTTTAACAAGACTCTCAGGATTCCTGGCACAAGGCCTCAATCATGCAATCACTCAGGTAATGCTCAGCAGCAATGAAACTCTTTCTCCAAGATGTGATGGGTGAGCACACTCAGAGGCAGCCCCTCCGTGGATAATTTAGTGGTGCAGACATTTTGGCACCGTGTGCCAGAGGCTCTCAGAGCCGTGACCCAAGTGGGGCCGTTGCAGGGCTGAGCTGCTCTGCTGTGCCCTGCAGCCCCTCGGTGCTGCTGTGCAGGTGGCACAGCCCTCAGCAGTTCCCCCTCTTGCTGCTGGGGATGCAGGCTCACCCTCTGTGTCCCAGCCCAGCTGCTGCACCAGGTGTGTTCCCTACGGGCACGGCTGGGGTTGGGTTCTCCTCTCATTCCTCAGGCTTTTTCTTCTGAGGTGTTTTAGGCTGGGTGAGCCTGTCACTCTGTTGTTTTAAGATTTTCTGATGTTGACACTCTTGTAGTGAACTTTCTTGCACATTTCTGTAAATAACTCATTGTTTTGCATCCCTTTACAGAAGAAGAGGAAGGTGATGGGCTGTTGGTTTGCCCAGTGTCATTGGAGAGGTGGCACTGTCACTCTTAGAAAACTATAAATGTGGGAGGTGGAGTCAGAAAATAAACTGCCCTTTTTCCCTTCACCTTGAGAGCGGCAGTGTGTGCTTGTGCTCTTTGGTGTCCTATAGCGACATGAGCCTGCCAAAATGCTTGCAGGGCTTGCCTTGTGCATTTCCCCCTTTTATCTCAGCCTGCTCTGCCCCAAACTCCTGCTGGGGATGCCCTGGTGCCCCCCAGGGCAGGGGATGGAGCTCAGCTCCCTGCCCGGGGGCTGGCACAGGGTCCTGCACAGTTTCACTCCCAAGGTCACCTGTGCTTGTGCCACCTCTCAGCGAGGCACAGGTGCTGCTGCACAGGGGAGGGCACACAGCAGCTCAGCCTCCCTGCACCAGGTTCCCTCCACAGGGAGCAGTTCTGGGGTAATTCCCTGTCGCAGACATCTTTTATGGAAAATCCTTTCCTCGGGATTTTTCCTCCCGAGAAGCTGAGAGGCCTCAGGAACAAAATGCAACCAATGGTTATCTGCTGCTGTGGAATGCAACAGGTGCATCTGGGATTGGGCTCATGTGGTTGTTATTAATTAATGGCCAATCACAGTCAGCTGACTCAGACTCTCTGTCCAAGCCACAAACCTTCTTACCATTCTTTCTGATTCTGTTCTTAGCTTAGCCAGCCTTCTGATGAAGTCCTTCTTCTATTCTTTTATTACAGTTTTAATGTAATATATATCATAAAATAATAAATCAGCCTTCTGAAACATGGAGTCAGATCCTCATCTCTTCCCTCACCCTGGGACCCCTGTGAGCACGGTCACAATTCCACAGGAATCCTCCAGGTCAGGCAGGTGCAGTGCTGACCCAGAACAGCTCCAGGGTCTGTCTGCAAACCCAGGGCTCCTCCTTCCACCCTCCTCATCCTCACGGTGCCACAGAGGGGGATTCAGAGCAGAACCGAGCCAGCCTTGCCTCTCCCATGCAGGATTCCCATGTCCAGAGAGCCAGCATGTGTCCCCAAGGTCACACTCTTGGAGTCACAGCCCCTGTCCCTGTGCTCACACCCTGTGACTGCCCTCAGGACGCTGCTCTCCTGCCTTGGGACACATTAAACTTTGGGTTTCAAACTGCATTCTCTTGTCTGTGTCACCTGCCAAGCACTGGAAATGGAGAAGGGGTTTGAAAGAAGTCACTACAGCAAAGCTGGAGCTGGATGAGGAGCAGCCCAAAGGATTGCAGGTGTCACTTCAGGTGGAGGAGTCTTTGTAACCATAGCTTGAACCCCAGGAACCTCAAAACTTCTAATATTTCTGATTCTAATAATTCTAAAATTTTAAAATAACATGAAAAAGTTCTTTTCCTGTTAATTCTTCACTTTCTTGAACCTCTCTTAAAGAGGAAGTTTCCTGCTCCACCCTCCCCCTGGGTGCTTTTTGAACTGGTATTGGTTATCCAATATTTCACACTTGCCCGGAGGGAAGGAAGGTGCCAGGGTTACAGTGACATTTCTAGAAATAGAGGTAGATTAAATATTTGAGCCGTGCCATGGGTGGCATTAATTGCCACGCCATGTGATCCTGAGTGACATTTTGGAGGAATGGCAGAGTCACAGCTCAAGTTCACTCGGGCTCTGCACCTCGGGGGATGTGTGTGCACACCCCAGCCCACAGAGCCCCTCATCCAGACCGTCCCTGTGTCCCACGTGCTGCAGGGACACACAGACCCTGGCCTTTTATATTTGAGAAGCAATCCCCCCAAGCCGTCCTTAGCTCGAGCTAAAGCCTACAGAGGGCAGTGGAAAGTTTTTCCCCGCCTGTCCATGGAAGGTTCTGGAGCCTCAGAAACATCTGACATCACGAGTCACTGCTGGCCTCAGAGGCCATTTTTAGACACCCAGAAATCAGTTTACATCTCTCTCGGTTTGCTGCATCGCCCGGCAGCTCAGAGAACGCGACACACATTAAAGCAGCCAGGCCCAAGAAGCAATATTGGTGATTGTTTTTTTGCAGTTTCTCCCCGCTCAGCCTCGGCACCACTCAAAGCCCTTTGACTCATCTGGGCTTTGGGATGCAGTCCCCGAAGTGCAGAAACAGCACCAAGAGCAGGCCTGGCTCTGACAGTGCCTTAATCACAGCAAGGAACGTCTCTACCAAAAAACATCAACCACATTTCAGTTTCTTCCTCCTCATAATTCCAGAGGGACAGCAAAAGGTCATAAAGACTTACTAATTTGGGGAAAAAAAAAAAAAAAAAAAAAAAAAAAAAAAAAAAAAAAAAGAAGGAAAAAGGGTAAAATTCCAAGCTATGCACCTGTGGCCAGATTGGTGTGGGTAGAGAAGGCAGGGTAACTCTTCACAGCTCAGACACCAACCCCTTGGTACCACCATGATTTTGGGTTCCTGTCAGCTGAAGGTCTGGCTGGTCAGACGCGACCAGGTGAGACCCAGATGCCCAAATTCTCCTGCCAAAGCCCAGCCAAGGTGCAGGCACCGCTCACCCTTCTGAGCCCATCTGGTGCCATTTTGCAGTATAAACCTCTCATCTTCGCAGTGCAGAGAGCTACAATCAAAACCACAAAAAACTCATGTAATTAGAGACATTTTCTCTGGACTTGTTACACATCTGCAAGGAGACTTATCTTTCTCTAACTAAAATTTTTACTTAGGGGTCAGCATTAATGTCTGGACTTTATGATCCCAGAGGTGTTTTCCAAACCTTAATAATTCTGCAATTAGATTATTTGAAGCAGCTGCATAGTGGGGGGCTGGCACATATTTCCCTGCACCAAAGTACTCGCCCAAATCAATAAATTACAACCAAATCCACACCACCATCCCGTGGTGCTTTGAATCACTTTTTAACACCCCCTTGCATTGGAAATGCTACAGTCTGAGGCTAGAAAAGCAATATATGTGCAGTCTCACTGACCTTGGAGCTGGAGGTAGGGACGTCCTGCTGCCTGCAGCGAGCCCAGAGTGTGAAGGGAGCCAGAGCTGGGCACACACAGGAGCCCAGGAAATCTGAGATGGGCAGGAGGAGGTGAGGAAACCAAAATAATTGCTGCAGGGGCCAGTGCTGCCCGGCTGGGTTACGTGAGTGGCATTTGCCTGGGCAAGGGTGCCCTTGAGGGCGTCAGCAGGATGTGGCAGCAACATTGTGAAAAATGTGTGCTTTGTGATTGGCTTTTCACAAATATTCAAATGAATATTATCTGTGTTTTGTTAGAAACTGATGCTGTATTAGTTTTCTTAAGTAGTGTGTTAAATATAGTTTTAGGTTATAACACAATGTTAATATAGAAACTGTGCTATGTAAGATACTTTTTTTTTAAAGAAAGGACTGGCACTGAGATAGCAGCCACAGGACACCTGAATCTTTCAGAGAAATGGAATTTATTGCTCCATTATCAGGAGAAATGAACTTCTTCCTGCCTCAAAGGCACTGTTAGCATTCAGAGGAAGCAGCTGACACTGCCCAGACAGAATCCTGTGTTTGAATGGAATTGATGCATCATGGATGAGGTGTATGAATATGCAACAGGCTGTTGTTTTTAAGGGTTAATCCTCTGTTAACGTGGGTTCTTTTTGGGCTTATTTTGTCCAGAAAAGGTACCCGGGCTGTCCATAACTCTTTGTTTTTATTGTCTCATATTCTCCTAATCCTAATTGTCAAAATTACTATTACTCTAATTGTATTACTATTTTTACAACCATTTTATTAAACTTGTAAAATTTTAAAAACAAGTGATTGGCGTTTTTCACAAACATCATCCCCCAAATGCCTCTCAGTGCACGGACAGACAGACGGACACAGGCAGGGATGGACACGGATGGACACGGGCAGGGAGGCTGGTCCTCCCCCAGGGACACACTCAGGAGCAGCTGAAAGGGAAAGGGACAGGGACAGGGAAAGGTCAGTCCTGCCCCAGATTGTCCGGAGGGACACCAGGGCAGGGCAATGCCAGAATTCCTCACTCCCACCCCAGTGGGAACAGGGCAGGGCCGGGAGCTGAGCTGAGGTCACAGCAGGGAATTTGGGGTTGTTTTTCCTCCCCTTCACTTTTTAATTCATGGCATTAATTCCTGAGTGTTTGTAAGTGTCCAGAAGTATGAAGTGGCCTCTGAAGCCTCTCATGTAGAATTACTGTTATTATATTACTATATTGCATTTAGAATTTCTGTATCTCTATAGCTTCGCAGCAGTGAATTACAGTAGGAAATAACACACAATGGTTTGGAAACCATGAAAGAATAATCAGTTTCTTTCACCTGGCTCTGCTCCCACCAGAGCTGAGCATGTGTCAAGGCTGATAGAGGAGCACAGAGGCCAGCACTGTGCAGGTAAAAAAAAATAAATTCCTTTTGTACATTTAATATTATTTCAATTTTACTTAGGATTTTCCTAAACCCACATTCCAGAATTTTGAAACTTTGCAAAACACAGACATCTCTCTCCTGAAATGTCATGCCTGGTTTGGGCTAATGGGAGCCATGCATGCCCTCAATAATTAAAACCAAAGCAGCCATTCCAGATCAATGCATCTGGAAAGAGCCTGTTAAGCACACCAGTTTCTCATCAACCCCACAGTGTGCTCCTGGTGTTGATAGAGGAAAAAACCAACTGTGGATCTCTTGAGGTAACATGAGTAAGGAAATAGTACGGAAATAGTAATAGTATGGAAATCCATGGCTCGTGATGGAGGCACACAGCCACTTTTTCATTTTTCACCTTTTTTTCATGAAGGCCTTGAACAGACCAGGACTTCCCCTGGAAGCAGGCATGGCATGAAGTGCCTGGCTGGATTATGCACAGGTTCAAGCTATTTTGCCAGCTGAGAGCCTGGGAGAACAGGAGATGCAAACAAACCCCATACTGTGAATTTACAGCACAAACACCAGGAAAAACATTGTTAGCAAGTTCCCTAATGATTTCTGAAGAATATATCATTAATACTTAAAAAATAGTTTGGCTTTACTGCTGGTCTGTGGTCTACTTTGTGAGAAACTCAGCTGCTGAAACAGTTGGGATGCCGAGGATCATCCATAAATAACCCCCTATTTTAATCTCTAATACAATTACCTACCAGCTGAAGTGCTGCTGTGGTTTCATTGCTGATGCTGGGGAGGCTGTGTTAATTCAGCTGCAGTTCACACCAATCCCTCTGCCCCTGCACAGCACCTGGAGTTTGTTGTGGGAGCAGATGGACAGGGTAGTTACCTGCAAGGCAAAGGTTTCATGGAAGGGCCTTTCTGATTGGCACAATTATTTAGGAGAGAATGTATTTGAAGTCAAGTTTCTGTGTGCAGGGCATAATTTATTAGCAGTGAAAGGAGTCAGGACAGAAGTGATGGGCTGAGCTGTTCTCACAAATCCTGCGTGTGGAATTAGGGGTTGGAGGGGGCTGTGTGTGTCCTGAGCTCTGCAAGGACACAGATCAGTGTCTCTCCTGCTGCCAAAGTCAGAGCTCTGCTAAATTAGAGGAGCAAAAAGCCCCTGGACACAATGTCCTTCTGTACTGGAGGCTGGACTGTCCCCCAGTGTAATGGCAGCTCCTGGTTTTCCAGCTCCATGGGTCCGAAATTCCTGGGATTCAGAATAAGGCAGAGGAGCAGAGCAAGCACAGCTGATACCCAGGGGTTACCCTGACCTCTCCCTGAGAATTCCTCGTGACTGTGGATGCTCAATATCCCCTTACACTGTGCAGCCACCGGGGGCTCAGGCTGGGGAAAAATCCCTTTTTTGGGGGATCCAAGCCCCGCATCCCCACCCAGGGGCTGGGGAGTAAAGCCAGCCCTGGTGTCAGCCATGGGCACACACTGGCCAAGGGGGCAGAGCAGTCATCCCTCTCTTGTGACTCCTCCAGAGAAAGGCTCCCCAAGGTGATAATGCATCTCCACTAAATAAAGAGCTCAACGCGGCCCAACCAACATTTTAAAAATAACCCCAGCTATTTTTAACTTATTAAAGCTGCTCTTTGCAGGACATCCACTAGAGGAAAGGCTGTCTATAATTAGCAGCGTGTTATCTGGCTAAAGGGAGGAGAAAAGGTTTTCCTACACATGGAAATGACCCCTTGGAAAAGCAGGAACCTCCAAAATCCAAAAAGTGATCCTTTTTCTTTCCTTTTTTTCTTTTTTTTCCCCCCAGCTGCATTGCAGGCACAAGTGAATCAGTTCTGAGATGCTGATTGTCAGGAGGTTCAAACCAGCAATGACCAGAAAACCACAGCTGACAAGGTGTCACAAGAACCACAGAGTTCAAGGTATCTTGAACTCTGGACACCTTCTCTCATTCCACCATGGTGTTCCAGCGTTTCTTTGTCATGGAAACCCAGGGAGGAATGGTTAGAAAAGGAGAAAAGTGCTCTGTTTTCAGATGGTTTTCCCAGTGGATATAGAATTTTCACAGCAAGCAAAATGGAATTAACAAAATATTGCTATTTCAAATGGAATATGAGATACTGATAAGACTTTGTGTCTTCTCTGTGTGGAAAAGTTCTGGGTTTGCTCTGCATGAAACACGTCAAGGATCTAAATGTGATTTGTACATACGTCCCCAATGCTATAAATTTCCAGGGAGGGCAGGGTGAGAGAAGGTAAGTTTTTAGCAATAATTCTGTCAATGCTTCTGGCCCATCCACCCGACCCAGAGTGTCTCATAGTGGAGGTGCCACCTCTGAGAAAACAAACTTGAAGTGATTCTGCTGCCCCCACATCTGCCAAACCCCTGTGCAGAGGTTTGGCAGCCAGGAGCTGGAACAAGCACCAGTCACTGCTTCAGTCCTCTTTGAAACTGGAAATTTCAAGCAAGAATGTGGTCTTCTCAAATTTTCCTTCTTTTAAGGCTACACAGGAGTCGGGCCAGAATACTGGGGTGTAGTTTTCAAGGCATAATTCAGTCTTCACAATTCTTAATTGTCACAGACACTTTTTATAAAAAACCCTTTCCTTAGGATTTTTCCTCCTGAGAAGCTGAGAGGCCTCAGGAACAAAATGTAAGCAATGGTTATCTGCTGCTGTGGAATGCAACAGGTGCACCTGGGATTGGTCTCATGTGGCTGTTTGTAATTAATGGCCAATCACAGCCCAGCTGTCCCAGACTGTGGTCAGTCACAAGATTTTATTATCATTCCATTCCTTTCTATTGCTTGCCAGCCTTCTGATGGAATCCTTTCTTCTATTCTTTTAGTATAGTTTTAATATAATATATATCATAAAGCAATAAATCAGCCTTCTGAAGCATGGAGTCAGATCCTCATCTCTTCCCTCACCCTGGGACCCCTGTGAACACCACCATACTCATTCATTACCTTTGCACAATCAGTCAAGACTCATTTCTTCACAGAGCTGCGGATTTTGAACAGCCTCTAACCATGAGCTTCCCCTGCTTCCTTTGTGGTCAACAACAAAGAAGGCTGAGTGCTCTCAGATTTATTTGGAGAGTCCAGGATGGTTTCCCAGTGCCAGAGGGCAGGGCTGGCTGGGGTCTTGGCAATGAGGAATTGTTCCCTGGCAGGGTGGGCAGGCCCTGGCACAGGGTGCCCAGAGCAGCTGGGGCTGCCCCTGCATCCCTGGCACTGCCCAAGGCCAGGCTGGACACTGGGACACTGCGAGGTGTCCCTGCCATGGCAGGGGTGGCACTGGGTGGGATTTAGGGTCCCTCACAACCAAACTAGTCTGTGATCCTACAATGGTGGCCTTAAAATAAATATGTAAATCAGCCAACTGCTTGGCATAAGTAAAATGTATGGTTCAAAGTGCTGGGAAAACAACTTGAAATTAAATTATCCTGCAGCACTTATAAACAAGGCTGCTTGGGAAGTATTATAATTTATTTTCTTCCATTGACAGTAGCTGACACCTTCAAGGGTAAGCTGCTCTCTGTTAATTTCAGTTTTTATGTGAAACACTAAAAATGTAAGCAGAATGGAGAAGATGTGGCCACAAGATCACAAAGTACTGAACAGAAGCTGATTTTATTATGTCACTTGCTGTATCTCCTTCTTGCATAGACCTGCCATGCCATTGCTGTTTACTTATTTAAAATGTTAATTCTTGAAACAAGTTTAAGAAGAACCTTTCTGTTTTCATGAAATTACTGAGTTCAACACAGAAGGGCTGTAACCAGTGATTAAAGCTGGAGCTCTGGTTTTGAACTCCCAACCTCTGCCAAGTATTTTCTTCAATTTGCAACTCATTTTATCTCCATGTGACTTGTTTTCCTATCACAAGGGGAGGGTGTCAGGACCTACTTATAAACCATTGTGTTTTCTGTCTTTTCTGTGTATAAAATGTGCCTTTACTGTTCTTTTAAATCCAGGGCAGGATACCAGCCCAGAGAAAGCAAGGGCTGTGTAGACACAAGTCCAAACCTAATGCCAGTTATTACCAGTGATGCCCATGGCAGCTGCAATGCATTGTGAGTGAAAAAGAAGAGTAAAATGCAGTAATTCAAACCATTCTTTCCCATTATAGATCCAAAATTTTCACTTTTTTTTCCCCCTTTAATGACTTGTTTTTCTAAGAGACTTGGTAATTCAGAAGGAGTAGATTGGATTTTTCACGAGGAGGGGTAAAATAATAAATTCCAACGAGGACTCTTGAAACTCAGGAAAGAAAAGGATGTTTATTAGTACACAGGCACAACAGCTTGCCTGGTATGCCTTACTAACAATACAAAGCAATAACCTCGGGCCAGAAGAGAAGTTGCAATACATGCAAAAAACATCTGGATTGTGCACTAAGCAACACGTTCCACATAGGTACATCTGTCAAATAAACACACATCTACTGCCCTAGGTAACAGAATTCAGAGACTACCTCAGGTACAACAGAACAACCATCACTGAGCAGCATTTTGGACATGAAGCATCCTAGACAGAGACATTTGACCTTTGGAGGCAAAAACTGTAACAGGCAAATAGCTGAGAGCCAGATCCCCAAAGACTTATGAAAAGCTCTCGGTGAAGCCAAAGGTATTATCAGAATGAGGTCTGAAGGGTTTTGCCCTTGGTGAGTGAAATTATGAGTGGGTAAAAATGTCACAATGGGTAAGAGTTTTAAATCATCAGGGTTTAGTGTTGCTGCTAAGAGTGAAAGGATGAAAGACTGAATGTCGATATGAACAAAACAATGTCTGTGTAAAACCCTTAAAATAAATAATACACATGAAGGAAAATTTGGGATAATCAACATGTTCTGAAATCAAAATCAACACGGTTTAAGTTAATAAATAATTAAAATAATTAAGTTCCTTTTTATCCTACAGAACAATAATCAGTATTAAAAACTAGGAAAGCAGAAAGAGGACGGGGACCCCCTCCTTACTCCGAACTCAGGGTGATCAGTGCCACTTGCCACCTCTCACCGCGAAGCTGCGTGTCCGTGTCACAGGACGAGCCAGAGGAAAGGGACAGAAGGAACGCACACTGCCACTGTGAACGCCACAGGTTTTCACCGACACGAGGAGCACTCGCTCACTAACAACAGCTGCTGGGTCGGGGGGCAGAGGGCGGGGGTGAAGGCTGGGGGTGAAGGCAACTCTAACCCTGTGTCAGCGTGTGACGAGCGCTCTCCGTCGCTGGCGGGGACGTGTCTGTGCTGCTGCCCGGCTCCGGGGACCGCGCTCCGGCCGGGCTGCTACGGATGAAAAATGCTTTATCCCCATCGCCGCCCGGCCCCGCCGGGCTGGGAGCAGCCCCCGGGGCCCGCTGCGGGCAGGCTGGGGGCTCTGAAGGCAAGTGGAGAGGCGCTTCGGCCTTTCTGTGCCCGGGGCATCCGCGCCCGCGGCGCTCCTCCGCCGGGCTGTGATGCTCCCGCGGGCAAAAAGCTGCGAGGGACCTGAAAGACCCTAAAAGACAGCGAGAGCCCAGAGACAGAGTCCTCAGCGGGAGCAGCGCTCCCTGGAGCGGCAGAGGCGAGGAGGGGGCGGTGGTGAGCGAGATCTGTCCCTCCGAGCGCTGCGATGGGCACTGCGACACCGCCGGGCCGAGCTGGGAGCAGGCAAAGCCTCACACGAAGCGGGTGCTGCTGCCCCCTGAGCATCGCCGGAGCCCAGACATGCAGCAGGGCTCCGGCAGAGGCACTCGGGCCACGCAGAGGTGCAGCACCGAGCCCACAGCCCAGCTGCCGGGGGCTGCAGAGCAGCTGTTTCCAGCTGTGCTCACGGGCTGCAGCCCCGGCAAGGGCTGTGGGTGACGAGGCGCATCCTCACTTTTCCCTGTGCTTTAACAAAAGCATTGTATCCCCAAGCAAAAACATCGACATGAAGCCATCAGCAAGTCAAACATTACTGTGACCACAATAATTTTTAAACAATTTTGCTGCTGCTGCTGCTGCTGCTGCTGCTGCTACGAACACAGATCAAGCATCCGACTCTCCCGATTCTGACCCAAAGCGGCCACCGGGGCAAGAGGCAACCTTTGGCATATGAGCAGGACGTGCTTGCCCAGAGGGGTTGAGCGAGCAGCTTCCAGCGGTCTCCAGCTCAGCCCCTCGGGCACAGCCCAGGTCCGGCCACAGGAGCACAGCACAGCCCTGCGAGCCAGCGCTGATGCACGGAGCAGCGTGAGAAGCGCACGGCAAGGAACTCTGACAGGAGCACGACGAGCATTTGGACCCTGTAACCCTAAGAACATCGAGATTTGGTAAAACCGGGTACAGGCAGATAAAGCAGCACTTCACAGCGTACGACAGAGATGCCCATTCACACTCACAGCTGTTACACGTTTTCTTTGTTAACAAAGAAACAACAGAAACAACGGTAAGAAATCACTTTTTGGACCATGTTTTCCCTGCTGCTCCATTACTTCGAAGTGTTTTATGAAACTACTGAATAGTAACTGCTTTTTTACAGGGAATACACAGTCAGTTGGTTCTGTGGTCCAAATAAACCATGCTCTTTTTGTTTTTTCTCCTCATATCATGCATTGGGATGCAATCAGCTTCTTGTCAATCATTAGTCAGAAGAAACAAACACATTTTTTAACAACAAAAAGCTTCTATAAGTAACATTTCTACAGCAACCATCAGCCAGAACTATTTAAAGTGTTCCTAGCATGTCCTTCTCTCCTGCTGTCTGCTTTTCTAACAGAGGAATTTTCCAGTCCCTGCAACACCTCCCCATGCAGTTATTTACAAGGAGATGGTCCTTGTGGAGAAGGACCTTAATGAAATTTGCAGTTGCTAAGGTACATTTGTAGATGCTGGCGCTCACACTCAGACAGAACAAATGGAACTCGTTGTGCAGCTCTGGGCTGGGCCAGCAATGCAATTAAAGTGCAAATAAAGACAAAAACCACAAGCCAGGCAGGTCCATTTTTCATTGCCAGCGTTAAGAAGCATCATGACTGTGTAAGAGATGTCAGATCAAATAGGCCTAAGTCACAATCTGTTTCAAACATCTGTCTCCCTGAGAGGATTTAAGGGAGGTATACGGTGATATAGCCCTATTTCTTCAACTGGCTGAGTATCATTGGAAAAGTAAGGACACTTTTCCAGCCAATTTTTGTTTTCGACAGTGCTAACACCTGTGTTTTATACTATGATGCCTTTTACAGCATTTGAGCTCACTTCCCATGCAGCTACAACAGGCCACTCTTGATGAGGAAAATACAAGAAGTACAACAACTACTGTAGAAATGACATCTGTCCACCTGGTACATCACAAAAGCAGAAGCTCTGAAAACATTTACAAATAGCACATTTTCTCAAACAAAAGCAAGTTATAGTTACCAGCTCAGATAAAAATACATACTTTGTGTGTGCTGGCATTCAATGTTTGCCACTGATACGTTCAGTTTCACAGCTAAGTCAACACCAAATGGCTGAACAAAAAAAAACCCAAAGAAACCAAAAACTACTGATTCCACGTACAACAAAACTGCCACTGCAGCCCCAAGTGCTCACTGCTGATCACCACCTGCTGCCAGACAGACACGTATTTCTCCCCACAGTGTGTCCAGAATGTGCCCTGTAGCCTGACTTGTCAGAGAAGCTGCAGGAGGTGCAGGAAAATAAAGTGCCTCTTCCAGAGCTGTGTGCACCACAACTCTCCATCCCCTGCACCACTCCTCTGGGTCCCTCACTCAATAGCTGGCAACTATTTACAACGATTCCACCAGTCCATTTGCTTCCCATGCTGCAAATACGCTCACTGATGAAAAACATAGCTACAAATACTTTTTATACAGATACAATCAGTCACCTTAGAAAAGGCTGATGAGACATTTAAAGAAGAGAATGCTTTGTAACAAGTAGCATGAAATGTACAGCAGGTGTTTCAAACAACTGCAGATCTGAAGTTACTAGATACTGTCTTACTATCACTCCAAGTAGTAGATGAGTGCTAAAATCCTGCTTTTTCAATGAAATTAACACAATGAGAACACCATAGCCATTACTGCCTCAGTGAACACATAGTTAGCCATCAACCCAGCCATCTCACTTTGCTTATTTATCCTAACACACCCAAGTCTATTACCACCATTTAAATCTGTACCCTTGATTTGGCACGTGAGATGGCTGCAGTGAGTGCCTGTTCACAGGAAAGTCTCCTGTTTCCCAGGAAATCATGGTCCCTAGCGCCAAACATGATCTTTGCAAAGCAGAAATAGCTTAAGCTGGGTAGGAAGGGTCTCTGCCTTTCACCTCCAACACAGGTTTGTGTTGCCTGAGAGGGAAAGGCAGTGAGACTCTGTATCTCTTATAGGAAAAGAGAGCTGGCACTCTGGTCAGAGCGTGTCTGGCTGTGTTTGGGTGGCGGCAGGCGTGGTTCCCATCCCAGAGCTGTGAGCAGGGCTGTGCAGGGCTCAGGCGGGCAGCCGGGGCTCGATCTTCAGGGACAGCTCATACAGGGTGTCCTCGTCGATGATGAGGCTCTTGTCCAGCAGGTAGTGAGTGACCTGTGGGGAAACACAGAGGGACAGGCTGCATGGAACTGCCACAGAAATCTCCCAGCTTTCCTTCCCTTTCAGCACATTTTGGGTCCTGGCGTCGCCTTGTGTTGCTTTCTTGAGAAACCCAGCAGCTGCTTGGGATGCTGCTGGCATGAGGATGCACCTGCAGCACTCTGAGAATTAATTAGGATTAATTCATCTTAGGAATGGGCAAATCCTTTGCTAGGTTACCTCAGCCCAAACAGCTCTTTTGGAGTCTGAGATGAGCCTTCTCTGAAGGCACTGACCAGCTTTGGCCACAGCAGCATCACCCCTGAGAAAGGAAAAGGCACAAGGAATTGCAAGATGCCCCAGCAGGTGCTTGGGGCACCTCCTGACCCTCATCCCAGGATCTCAGGGCGGAGGGAACACACCTCCCTCTGAACCCCTCACACCCTCCAAGGCTGCAATTCCCAGAGAACACCCAAAGAGCAAAAATCTTCTTTGGAAGGCATCAAACAAAGAGGTCCTGCGGGGTGAGGGTCTCACCACCCCAAGGACCCGTCCATGTGTCTGTCTGTCCTCTCCTCCATGCGTGGGAGCAGAAGACACCAGCCTCAGCTCTCAGTGTCAGCTGTGGCTCCCAAGTCACTGCTGCCACAGCCTGATCCCAGGAGCAGCAGGAGCCTCACCTTCTGCTGGTGCTCGATGCGGTAGGAGGTCTGCTGGAACTGGCGGATTTCCCTGATGATGTGCGAGATCTTTCAAAAGAACACACGCATGTCAGCTCAAGCACAGCTCTGCTTCAGCCAAGCCACACAAAGCAAGAATTCTGCACCAAATTGCTCCATTCAACATATACATATATATAAAAATATATCACTTCAACTTACATATATAAAATAAATAACTTCATTATAGGAAGCTTATATATTTATTTACTTGTAGACCTGGTTGGGACCACTGTCTGTCACAATTACAGCCACACTTCATTCCTGACAAGAGTTTACTGTGTCTCTGCTAGCCTCTGTTAACTCCTCCACTGTCAGGAGGAGGGAAGGGAAGGGTAGAGATCATCCCCCAAGAGCTCCCCAGGACTTCACTTTCCCAAAGCAAACATTGATTCCTCAGCCAGCCTCGAGTGAGCAAACACTCTGCCCATAATGAAACCTCCCCATTCTTTGCCTCGAGTGACTGCTGCAGAGTGTAGCCCTAAGATGGGCATTAAGCTGAGATCAGAGGAGAAATTTCCATGCCTCCCTCCGAGGAGCTGTTACAAAACAGCATTACATGGCACTGGGAGAGACATCAACTTTAAAGTGCTTTTCAGATAGACCAGAGCACACTCTGAAAAGAACATTGTGATTACTGCTTCCTGGTGAATCACTGGATTCCTGTAATTCTGGTTATTTTAAAAAGCTTTTTCTTGCTCCTCCACGAGCTCCAGGCAGCTGCTTTTTGCTGTCCTTTCTGAGAAAGTGAACAGGGGACAAATTCAGCCTGTGAAAACACCCAGCCTGCCAGAAGGTGGGGATAGAAGACTGGGTCGAGTAATCGCTCTCCCAACGCTGCCTCTAGCGCACAGCACCAAAGCAGCTTCTCCAAAGGTAAATTTAGAGGAGTTACAATGAAATCAATAATTAACTCATGCAATTAAACACCTGTTGGGGAAGCATGTAGGAAACTGAAAATTACCATTCTCATTTTGGAGAAATTGACAAGGCCTTCCTCAGTGAAGTTGGGTGTTCCTTCCTCAATAAATGCCAGGTCAGTCAGGTACATCCCAAGGTAGGGAACAGCAGGTGGGTTACAGCTGTAAACCAAGAAATCAGCTTATTTGCCTGCAGCTACATTTGCAAATGCATTTTTCTCTAACTTGCACAAACTCTTTATTACTTTGCCCAGTTCTGATCCATGGGTTGCTTTCTTTTCCAGGACAAACAGCTCCTCTGGCTCTGCTTGAGTTGTGTTTGATCCGCCTGTGATAAATTGAATGCATTCTGCCCAATATCTAATATAAATGGTATCTTTAAAATAGACCATTAATTATTCTGGCTGTTCAGTTCTCAGCTCCTCTCAAGATCACTTGAGGTAGTTATGCTCCTCAATTCTGAAAAGCCTGCTACCAATTACAAAGCTCACAAAAACCCAGGTTTTTGTACGGCTGACATCGGCTCTACATAAATTGTAGAACACTTGACATGCAGTATTCTGGATACCAAAATTACAGAATGTCAAGCACCATCCGGCAAATCAATTAAAGAAAACAATGTTTATGGACTGCTGCACAAAAGCAGCAGGCTGTTTTGCAGCAGGCTGAGAGGCCACAGGAGAAGAAATATCCCTGTGCCTTTGTCCTGTCCCTATGTTCCTCTCATAATGTTTTGTCAGAATCATAATGTATTGTCATATGAATGGGTCTGTGACCTGACACAGGCTTAGGCCCAAACCCTAAAATTGTTAACTAGAACAATCCTGTTTTTCATAAAAACTTCACTTTGTAAAGCTGGCTTTACACTTATTGAAAAAGTTTATCAGTGTAAGTGAAAGCCCAACAGGGAATGTTCACACAGAAAAATAGTTTAATTTGTTTCAGTAATTCTCTGGAGCCACTATGTTTACCCATCAGGGGTATTAAATCATAGCATATGCAGCAAAGCCATATTGCCAAATAGAACCAACCTAGAATTTAAAAGGTTATTAGGCAAAAAAAAAAAAAAAAAAAAAAAAAAAAAAAAAAAAAAAAAAAAAAAAAATTAAAGCCTAATCACAGCCAATTAATCTTTAACATGAACTATCCACTGTTTATAACAAAACACAGTTGAATACTGTAGGGAAGCTTACTTTTTGAGCATTTCTCTCAGGTTTTTAAATCTTCCCTCAGATGACACAGTCTTCTGAAGCTTGTCCATGAGTGCTTTTGTCTGGGAAGAAAATGCATTTCAGATGTCATTGCTGGTGCATGTAAATGACTGGAATTAGATTCTATCCAAGGTGTAATTCACTTATCATTCCCACCCCATTTCCTAGAGTAGTACAACAGGCATTACTGAATTAGGAACTCAGCTTTACTGCAGTTCCTCCTGTCTTTCTGCAAATGGAGATTAGGCAGCATTATGAGTGATATACAGAACCTGTACTTATGCTGATGCTACCCTGCAAGCGGAGGAAAACCCACAGATTTCTTACATTGATGGTCTGGAATTCAGTTTGTTGTGCCCACAAGAACATTACAGATCCTATATGTGGCTGAGGATCCTCAGCTGCATTTACTGACAGCAAGGGGTGGTCACTGCCTTGGAGCTTGCACTGAGCTGATTTTGCCTCCACGTTCCAGACAAAAGCTGAGTATGTAAATGAGAATATATTCATGTCTTACACAAATCACTGTCAGTGGGCATCACCAGACATTGGTTCCTTCCTAAGTGAAATAAATTTGATTTTCAGCCTGTTTAGGCTACTGACTTGAGACTTGAGTGTAGAGAATGATGAGAAATTCATCCTATTTGAAACTGAATTTCCAATTAAGAGAGAGCTGTAGGCAGACAGAGTCACTTTCTTCTACGTGGCAGGCTGATGAAAAACCCAGATTGCATTCCCAATAGATATCAGAGGACTGTGCCACAACATCAGTCTGCTGTGGGTTTGGTTTCTTATTTTTTAATAGAAAAGTTTAAAAACCAAACAAATTCTATCCATAAAAATTTTGGGAGGTAAACCCACTTACAAAAGTTTGTACTGAAAGAATTTTAAACAGATTTTTAAATAGAAGAATGTAGCACCAGCTGTGAAGAAGCTGAGAAAAAGCTGACTGGAAAAGGTGCTACAGTCAGAATTTATTTTAATTGTATTTCTCTGAACCATTTAGAACACAAACCATAAAAGAGTGGATTATCTTCATCCTGACAGGCCTTTTTTAAATGTGTCTGTCTTGTTTTTGTGGCTGGCAGTTTTTGCTGACATTCTCAGCAGCCAGTAAGGGTTTAAAGGAGGCGTTCACTGCACCTAAACTTGAGCTCCTAAATGAGAAAGAAGATTTTTTATCAGCAGTCTCTTACTGGGTAGAAAAGCTCAGGAATTTGAGAGGTCCTGCCCCTCCTAAAGGTTTTTTGCACAGGCAGTTCCTATTTTAGGCACATGACCAGACTTTAACCATAGCTTGTAATCACCCAGATGTGTCTATCAGAAAATATCTAAATTTAGTTTACTTGAACATTTCAGCCATTGAGGCCCAACTGGCCCCTGCCAATAACCTTGAAAACATTTGTTCAACCCCCAAGAAAAAAAAAAAAATTACAATTTTCCTGGACAGAAAATGCCAGTCCCACAATTATCAACACCTTAATGAAGGGATGAGACTACTGTTGGGCTAAAAACAATTTACAATTTACTCATATAAACATCAGCCTCAGCCCCAAAGGTTGTGAGACTTTAGAGGAGTAAGAAGTCAGCCATAGCTCAAGGTAGTCACAATTTCTTCATTACAATGCAATATATAACATTCCAATCCATTGGAAAGTTGTCACAAAGTTTATTTTGTTTTTCCAACCTATCACCTCTACTTAATTCTGCTGCACTGCAGACGCTTTTATCCAATGGGATAAAATTCTATTAAAATTCTATGTAATTATACATATATAATGATAATAATTATTTATTATAAGAAATATATATTATAAATATATTATATATATCACTATATAGTATATATTACATATATTATATGTATACTTATTATATGTATATTTATTATAATAAAATTATATATAAAATTACACATACACACATATGCTTCTATTATAAGATCTAAACTCTTAGCTTACTCTATACAATTACATTACCACACTATAAAACCCTTCATCATCTTACCCAATAAAGTTTCTCACTTACTGAAGGCATATTCTTACTTACAACTATAGAAACACAGGTTTATAATTATTGTGCTTAATTTCTGTGTACTTTTATTTTTACATCAATCCAAGCTTCTTCCAAGGCTGCAGCTCAAACCCTTCAGTATCTGTGGAAGTCTCCATCTTTCCATTTCCTACATCCCAGGTGGTGGAAAAGCAGAAATATTCGCAGGAGGGGCCCTGTCTCAGCCCCTGGGCACGGTGGGCAATGGAATCAGAACCACCACTGTCACTGTCATATTGTCTGAAAATCCCTTTGCATAGAATTTTTCTCCTGGGAAGCTGAGAAGCCTCAGAGGAAAAATGAAAACAATAATGATCTGATTTACTTCTCCTGTGTTTTGCTGCTTTGGAATTTGTTTGGAGATTGTTTACCAACAGGTGGTTGATTGGTTGGTTTCATGTGAATTATTTCCACTTATTGGCCAATTATGGTCAAGCTGTGACGGGACTCTGGAAGGAGTCACAAGTTTTCTTTATTGTCTTTTTAGCCTTTTGTAAGTATCCTTTCTGTATTCTTTAGTACAGTTTAGTATACAGTATTCTTTAATATAATATAGTATCATAAAATAATAAATTAGCCTTCTGAGAACTTGGCCTCAGCCTCATCACTCCTTCCAACGACGGCGGTCCCAGCAAATTCAAGAGCCCGCCGTGGCCGTGTGCCTCTCACCTGTTTGGACACCTTGGCCCAGGTTTTCTTGAGCCTGTAGATGGCACTCCTGTTGAGGGCCGAGGTGATCTCCAGCACGCCGTTGTAGTTGTGCATGCAGCGGCAGATGTCGGCCACCGCCACCCACTTCTCGATGGCGCTGGCCCGTGAGGGCACGTCCGCGTAGCTCATGATCTGAGAGGCCACCAGGTTGCTCATCTGGCCACGGAGAGAGAGAGAGAGGCAGGGGTCAGGGAGATGGAGCACCATCCCTTCCAACGTGTCAGGAATTAACAGGCAAGGCAGGAGAACCCCCAGATGAGCATGACAGAAATGAGGGCTCTTGGAATACAAACAGCCAGGGGAGCTGGGGGTGCTCAGCCTGGAGAAAAGGAGACTCAGGGCTGCCCCCATCACTCTGCACAGCTCCTGAAAGGTGCCTGTGCTCAGCTGGGGCTGGGCTCTTTCTGCAGGAACGGACAGAACCAGAGCACACAGCCTCGAGCTGCACCAAGGGAAACGTAGGTTGGATATTAGGAAAAGGTTTTTTACAGAATGAGTGGTAAAGTTCGGGAACGGCTGCCCAGGGATGTTGTCTTATATAGCAAGAGTTCTGTTATCATTATGGTGCAAGGATTCCACATCCTCAGAGTTTCATACCTCCTCAATGTTTCTCACAGGCAGCCACTCTGAGCACTGACTGATCCTTGCAGCAGGATCTAACTCCTCTCACTCCAATTCCCACCAACCCACTCTTTTATGCCACTTGTTCTTATTGACTACAGGTGTTGCCTGTTGTCACCTGGCCTGCTCTAATCTTTAGTAATTGGTCCAGCTGCAACTCCTTGGGGGATAAGATTACATTCTACAGCACCTTCATTTACGCATACTGTGTCCCCCTGCACAGGGAGGTGGTGGAGTCCCCATCCCTGGGTGTGTTTAACAAAGCCTGGATGTGGCACTGGGTGCCAGGGTTGAGTTGAGGTGTGGGGCTGGGTGGGACTCGATGAGCTTGAAGGTCTCTTCCAACCCAGAATTCTGTGATTCATAAACACAGGGAAAGGACATTGGAAATAGAGCTCGGGGCAGGTGGAGGGGATGGGGACAGGAAAGAAGGGTTGGGGATGCAATGGGAAGGTCTCCAAGCCATCAGCAATAAACCTGATAGGGAAGTCTCCCAGTAAAGTTCAAGGAAAATTATAAAGGAGAAAGACATGTGTAGGAATACAGAGGCATTAAACAGGATTGGTGTTATATTTCTCTGGAGAAATTGAAGTTTCTTCAGTAGGCTGAAAGGCACTGTGCTACAGTTTAAAATGTTCTACCCTTTAAAATTGCCACTAAAATGCTGAGTACCAATTATTGAAAATTAGAATCTTCATCTGCTTTGATTTAAATTGTTAATTACAAAGAGGCTGCAGCATTCGGTCACTAATAGATAAGAAATCACATCACATTGCAACACAACCCAGTATTTCTGTACCAGAGGTCAGAGGCAGTCCATGGGGTTCCTAGAAAGCAAGTCTGTATTTGAGAGTACTTACATCATTAAAATGTTGACTAGTTTTCATAATATAGGGAGTTCTCTCATTTTTATCCACTTTCATCCAGCCCTGCCCAAGGAACTCTCTAGACATTGACGGGAGAAAAAAAAGCAAAAAAATCTTCATAAACACAGTACAGAGTCTGTCTGTAACAGCCTAAGCAGATTTCAAGGATACCTCAATTTGCTGGAAGCTAATAACACAGCTTTACACTAATTCCAGCATCTCACTATACCATTTGTAATGTTGACTGAAATGGTAAATAGTGTAAAGAAGATTTACTTTTCTCTTAATCCCCTCTCCCCCATCACCTCATCCCAATTTCCAGCACTGTGACAGCATTTACACCACGTTATCCTTGTATGTGTGCAAACCCTTTTGTCAGGGGCTGAGCTGGGGGGTAGTGGCCACCCACCCCAGCCTGGTGGCCACTGGCCTGCCAAGGGACACTCTGTGCCAGGACTGTCCTCCCCTCCCTGCCACAGACAGTGGGTGCAGATATGAAGAGATAACCCGGGCTGCAAGGCCCAAAGGGATCATCTCCAGCACCAAAAGGCCTCAGGCCCCAGCTAAGAATCAGCATCTCAGCCTGGAGAGCAGATGTGGGAAGAGATAAAAGAAATATTCCTGACTGCTTTACAAACTGTAAAAGACACACAAGTTACCACAGAGGCAGAAGCCTCCTAGACCCTGAAAGTGTTTGTGACTTTTCCCTGGAGTTTGGACACAGATTCCATGGATGCTTCCCTGGGGATTGAGGGAAAGGATCTCAATGTGTGCCCCACCAACAACTGGATGGGAAGAGCCATTGAATCCCAAGTTGTATTATTTTTTCACTAGCTGTAACATTAACAGGTACTTTTAACCTCATGCTGTATATATCTATATATATATATTTACTAATAGATATGTATATATCTATTAGTAGTTTTCTTTCTGTCCTTATTCCTCTGTGGTATTAGTTTGTTTTAAGTCCTATGTCTGTTAATTTTTTGTCTATGTCTCAGGTTTAGCTGGGTATGTGTATTCAATTTCCATCTGTCACAGCTGGGGCAGTTCTCTGCTGTTCTTTGGGCAGTTTTCTTTATCTCTACCACAGCCAATCCTCCCTCCAGGAGATCTCTGCTGTCCATGGCCACTGAGTGTCCCTGCAGGGCTGATCCAGTTCCATCATCCCATGGGGAGATGCTGCATTGCCCAGGGCAGGAGCCAAGCATTCCTACCTGGGTACAATCTGAGCTTTGGGACAGCCCAGCAGCCTTTGCCCAGTGCATTGCCAGAGGAGCAGCTTCTGCTGCCCTGCATGGCCAGAGGGAGCCCAGGCCCATCTGCAGCAGCCCTGGAGCTGCAGAGGAAAACTCCCCCCTTGTGCAGGATCCCTGCTCCAGCAGAGCCACAGCTGGCACTGCAGGAGGGCTGAGCCCCCATGGGATGGGGCTGTGCCACCCCCTGACACACAGGGGACAGGGCCTGCTCTCACTCTGGCACTGGTTTGTTTTTGTACTATTGCATTTGTATTTTTAATTTTCCTAGTACAGAACTGTTATCTCTACTCCCATATCTTTGCCTGAGAGCCCCTTAATTTCAAAACTATAATAATTTACAGAGAGAGAGGGTTTATGCTTTCCATTTCACAGGAGGCTCCTGCCTTCCTTAGCACACACCTGGCTTTTCCCACCAAGACAGTCTATTAAATTAATAATTCATTCTCTAACAGACCGAATCAGCCACTATGAAAGCACTTGTGCACAAGAGTGGGTTTTGGAGTGCTGGCCGCCTCCATAAAACTGCTGGCTGCTGCCAGAGGCCTGGGCAAAGGGCAGGGAGTTATGCCAAGCTCCCCCCCAGGTGCAGAGGCTCACTCGTAGGGGATGCTGCGGAACACGACGTGGTCCAGCAGGGTCATCTGCTCCGCCAGCTCCATGGCCGACAGCGTCTCGAAGCACTCGGGCTTGGGGCAGTCTGCCTGCAAAGCAAGGACAACTCTGAGGGGTCTCTCCACAGGGCACAGGGCACGAGCAGCTGCCTGGGAGCCCTCAGCGGGGCTGTAATTAACTTCGGGATCCGGAGAAATGAGGATTCACAACAATCGCAGACAACATGAACACCCGGCTGGAAATTCATAAAGCAGGCACACACCAGCTCAGAAGTATGAATGTGAGTTAATAAACTCTGCACATTCTCCATTGTATTTGCACATATATTAATATCTTCCCCTTTTTTTAAACCTTGAGTTTTTATCCAAATACTAAAGTTTTGACATGTTCATTTTTGCTAGGAGCTCCAAAATCTTACAATCTCCAAACTGAAATTGACATTCCTAGTATAAAAACAGTATATCTATCCAGAAGTACTTTACAAGTTGCAGTTGTGTTAAATTTTGTTGACTCAAACTCACAACATTTCTGTAGGAGTATTTATGTTTAACTGTCAAGATGAACTTACCATCTGAATGATATCCTCTATTTTCAAATGGTTATCATCTTGATCATCCTGAGAAAGAGTCCTGAAAAATAAAGTGGCAGAACGTCCTATATAAATATAATTGTGCATGGTTATGACAAAACCTTACCCTAGATCAGCAAAATCGTTTATTTAAAATAAATCCTAAGCCTGCAATTGAGGAGGTAAAGGAAAAAAAAATCTGTAGCCTAAGAAGTTATGCCTTGCTTTAATTAAAATGTGTAAACTGTTACAGCATCAGAGACATGCAAGATGAAATATTTCCATGGAGGTTTAAGATCTCTCAGCTAATGAATCCTGGAAATTGTCTTGTTCAGTGTCCCACATTGAGCTCAGTGTGTGGAAATGGACAGCAAACTGCAGCTTGTACTTTTAGCAAGGACATGATTTCCTTTCAGTAATAACAGTGCTAATGAATGTTTCCAATTCTGCTACAGAAAACCTGTTATTAATATGGTTATTTCAGAGTAATGGGTCAAAAATGACCTAGGCAAAAGTAAGTATTGATCAGACATCAACCCTGATGTAACATACTGGCACATAATTACAGGATCTTACCCCTTCATGTGGACATTACAGACAGAAAGAAACCTTGACAACGCTGGATTTATCTAATATAGGAGTGAGAGGATTCAGGGAGAAGGAACAGGAGAGGAATGCAAAAGGCTGTCAGAAAGCACACTTTTTTCCTTTTTCTATTTTCTTTTCCCCATAAGGGCTGGCAACACCTTGTGCCTGCAGGGCAAGGCGTGTTTACCTCTCCAGGAGGGCCCTAAGCTCCTTGCCCGGATAATAAGGAGTGCAGCCTCAGTCCCTGTAAATAGCCTGCCAATCTGTCCCGCAGAGCAGCTTATTTTGTGCTGCTCCTCATGCCTGGGGGCCTGCAGGAAGGTGCTGCTCATCCTGTGACAACAGCCTCTGGCAATGGAAACCACACAGGCCCCGTGCCTCCGCCCCAGTTCTCATCAGTCTTGCAAAATCTGAGTTGCTTAAATATAACTTCATGTTATATTATGTTTATGTAGGATCAGGTTCTCGCCTTTGATACTGAAATTGTTGTATTTGGTTAATATGAAATAAGGTATGAATTCTGAAAGGACTGAAAACAGTTAACTTTAATCTTTGCCTCCTGGTACTCTCTACCATCACATCTCATGTTTTATGTAGGCTTTCAGTCTGTCGTTCTAAACAGATGCTTTTTTCCTAGCACAGTGGTCTCATGAAAAAACCAAAACCAACTCTCCTTTTATCCATAAATGTTCTGCAGTGAAATCTGCAGAGGACAACAGATCTGAAGACTGGATAATGGTAATTTTTTGACAGCATCAACAGCAGCTTCCCCTTCAGTCTGGGCTGTTGCCAGCCTTGGGACCCCCAGTTTCAGCAGAGGGCTGGGGACACTCACTGGGCTGCCCAGCCCTGCTTGGACAGCTCCCACTGCCCTCCCTGCAGAGCTCCTGGGAGCTGGGAAGCAGCAGATCCTTGTGGGAAGAGACACAGGAGAAGGCAAAGGCACAGAGGAGCTCTCCTGAGCAGTGTCACCCTTAGGGAGGACTGAACAGGGTCACTCCTCCAGTATCTTCAGAAATGAAGGAAGGAAATTTAAAAGAAACACCTTTCTAATTCTTAGAATCACCAATTAAGATTCTCTCTCACTAGTCTTCATGCCTGACCAGGCCAAATATTAAAATAATTTTCTACTTGAAAGTATGTGTCTCGTCCTTTCTTTGTGGTACATAAAACATATTAAAAATATTTAAAAGCTAGGGCAAGTTAGAGAGCTGAAGTGTGTTGTTTGGTGAGATCATACAAGGCAGAAAAATTGTTCATCCATCACATTTTGACATCTGCATATCCCTCAATTTCATTTATGTTTAGTCTGAAGAAGAAGAAGGAGGAGGAGCTGTTTCTGGAAGCAACCTGTTTTTATCCAGATAGGATTATCTATCAATGTTGTTCACTGCTGTTCAGCCTGAACTTACACCTTCCTGCTTCTTTATCAGTTAAATTTTATCTAGATTTCCAGGGTTAGAAAATCAGGATGATAAAATCTCAAGCAAAATGTACATTGGGAGGTTTGCCTAGCTTTCAGAACAGATACTGAATTTAAAAAAGCATTTTTACCCTGAAGAGAAACCCTGTCAGTCCACACAGCAGAAATCCCATCAAGCAAGAAATACCAGCTGCTTTGTTTGATGACTCAAGGCATGAAGCAGCTCAGCATCTCCCATCAACATTTTCCTTGTCATTCATATTCCAAACAGAGCCTTTCCCAGAGCTGACCTGATGGATCTTTGGAACACAAACCAACCTTTCCTGCTCCTCTGATCTCTGCTAACAAGGGGATGGATTTTCCAAGGATGTGCATGCATGCAAAGGCTGGGGAAGTTTGTAAAAAGATGTATTTTTACCCAATATCCTTCAGGGTGACATAGAAAATACAAGTGTTAAGCCTCAGAAAGCATGAATGTTTTTTCATGAATGTTTGAAGTGGAATTTTTTACAAGAAATGCTTGTCCTAAGCCCATTCTGCATTTGTCAACCTTTCAGGCACAAGAGTAGACTACAACAACTGAGATGTGGGGAAGCCAGGGCCTACAGTGACAGCTGACAGGCAACCCAGAATTCTGAGAGAATACATGTTTTAGACAAAATGCCTGCAGCAAGCACCTCTGCAGAACAACAACATTTTACAGCACTCACTCAGCAAGGGGGTGAGTGACGATTTTTATGAAAGACACATCAACTGGATTACTCCTTCTTCCCATTTTCAACCCATTCCAGAGAAACCTTTTGAATGAAAGTTTCACTGAATCCTCCAGTTACGACAGATCTGTGCTTGCTCATGAAAAGCATGCTGTCAGAAAGCCTCAAACAAATTGGTTTCTAAATATTTGTAACAACAGTAAAAAAAAAGCCCTTCAGTTCCAGGTAATTTGTGTTTCCCCTCTAAGCAGACTTAGATGACAGGTCTCAGTTGAGAAGGATGACATCTCTCCAAGGAGCAGAGCACAGGCTGAGCAGCTGTTCTCCAAGCCAGACCCTGAACAGGAGCCAGGAGGGAAACACAAACCCTGGGACCAGCTCTGCATATTCTGCAAGGGAACAGAGCAAGAAGATTCACAACAAGTCCCTGCCTGGGTTCTGTTATTGTCCATGCAGAAAGAGCCAGGATGCCTAAATTCAGAGAATTTTGGTGGAGAGGATTGTGGCATTCACATTCTCTGAAAAATCCCTTCGCCCAGGATTTTTCTCCTGGGAAGCTGAGAAGCCTCAGAGAAAAGGAAAACAATTCTGATCTCATTTGCTTCTCCTGTGTTGTGCTCACATGTGGAATGTGTTTGGAGATTGGTTACCCACAGGTGATTGTTCCATTGGATTCTGCTGGGAGTTGTTTTCACTCTTTGGCCAATCAGGGCCAAGCTGTGTTGGGACTCTGGAAAGACTCAGTTTTCATTATTATCTTTTTAGCCTCCTGTAAGTATCCCTTCTGTATTCTTTAGTATAGCATAGTATTCTTTAATATAATGTAGTATAATAAAGTAATAAATTAGCCTTCTGAGAACATGGAGTCAGACTCATCATTCCTGCCTTCACCTGGGGGGAGCACAAATACAATAGAGGATCTCCTCTGTGACAGGAAGAGACTGTGGCACAAGTGCTGCATTTCCTGACCTTAGTTTTGTGCTTTGGTGCTTCAGGTAACCACAGGGTCCCACCACAGCGCTCCTTGGTAATGCTAACCCTTCATGAAGGAACTCAGGAAACATTTTTCCACTGCAGGGCCTCTCGCCAAGCTCAGAACAGTGACTGTAACCCAACAGAGGATCCCCAGTGTGCTGCAGAGGAGGGAGACACACTGTGGGATGGACCCTGCAGGATGTGGAGCCCGTCCAGAGTGGCTCAGGGAAGCCTTGGCCCAAAGCTGAGCAGTTCTGGGTCTGCAGGAGTGAGTTCTGCAGCAAACAGAGATCCCTGCAGACAACAAGCAGCCAGAGCTCTCCAGTCTAGGGCAGAGCAGGCTCAGTCCTACTGAACCAGCCAGGGCACCAGGGGCACAGAACAGACCCCACATCATCACAGCCTCCTCCTGCACCACAGCAGCACCTCTGCTTTCAGAGGAAATGTAGAAGAAGCCGTGCTCCTCTGTCCCTGGAAGCCCGTCTGCACTCTGGGCTCGTGCAGTTGTGCTCTCAGAGAGGACACCGGCAGGTCAATGCCGCCTCTCCTGACTCTCTTCATTTCTGACCCTTCAGAAATCAGCTCCAGAACTGTACAAGGATGTTTGCAACCTGCCAGGAGAGCTAAGCCCCCTGACAGAAGCTATTCCCCCATTTCATGTCCTGATTATTGCAAAGTCAAGTTGACAAAGAGCAGCTGGCTCTGCCTCTGAGTCCACCACCAGGCTGAGGAGCAGAGGGAGCCCTGGATGCCCCAGGACTGAGTGCTCAGTCTCCACAGGGACAGCAGGTCCCTGCTCCCACCAGCAGTAAAGATTATTTTTAAAGCTTATAAATATCTCTATTTGAAGAATGTGCAATAAAAATTAAGGACTGTGGAAAAGCAAAGGAACATGCACTCCTGTGTCAGTATCACAGATAAAGTTACACACAAACAGCTGCCGATTATTCCCTATATCCTATAAGGATTATTATATCCTCATAGCCTGTAAAATTATTCTTTATATCCTATAATGATTGCTCAATCAGGTGTATAGCCTTGCTGAGAGCCTGTGTCTCCAGCAGCAATTACAGCGTTTTGTTAAACTCTGGAAATCACTCTTAATTACCAGACATTTCCCAGGGGTGATCTAAACACCTCCCCCTTCCAGTGAAAGGGTGAGAAATTGTATTGAAATTTAATTCACATAGAAGCAGGATTGAAATAGTTCACATCAAGTTGCCCAGCATCTATGTTCAGCAGTACTGCCAGCCTTTAAAAGCAATAAAGGAGTTTTTAGCCAAGGCTGAGAGGAAAAACTCTTTTTCCATTTGTTTTTGCTTTGAAAAAAACCCTATAATTTATAGAATGGTCAATAATTCAGTCTGAATTTTTGAAAAATTTGTAAAAATGGAAATATCTGATGAGCTGTATTCACTGGTGTATCAGACACTGTGCTCAATTGCTCAGTAATCAGTTCTAGGAAGAGGGAAAGGACAAACAATAACAACCATTTCCTAGAACAGCACTAAAAGGATGGAGACAATTCATTGTTTACACATAAATACAAAGGTCCATTTTTTGATGCAACTGCTGGTGGAAATTGGCTCATTTGAAACTGGGTACAAGAAATTGCTGTATGGTAAAGGCCTATATAAATCCATTACTCTCTCAGGAGCAGACCAGGCTTGCTTTAAAACATTTCCTTGAGAAGCTGAAAGTTGTGGGGTAATTTTACCTACTGGCTGTCACACACATTATCAAAACCCACATCATCCTCATCCTTCTTGCTCTTTTGACTTGCTGTCTCTTCCACAGAAACATAAAACGATGTTTTTACTTGGAATAACAGCACACACAGCATAATTAAAAGGAGGGTTATTTTTGTTTATGTAAGAAGAAACATGGTTTAAATAAGAATTTATCTGGTTTTTATCTTCTGTTTGATATTTGTCCTCACAAGTGATTTTTTTCAGACCTTTTTCTTTTCATATATCTGTTGGAAACCTGTCAAGTTGTCTTAGAAAACTTAGGCATACTCTATTTATTGCACACTTATTGGCTTACCTGCAGAATACTGACATAAATGTTAATAAAGCATACTGTAGATTTATCTGTGTTTTTCATGATGTTTTATTTTAATCACTCCTTAGTCTGCAGATGTTTCAACTAATTTATTTATTTAATTATTGCTCAGTGTTTAAATGTTTACTGCTCCACAGGATTGCAGAACAAAGGACTTGAAGCCAGTGGCTGTAAAATATTCACACTTTGCAGACAGAGCTGTTTTCACTCATACTTGAGGGCTGAACTCAAGGCTGCCAGCTGTTCTGCAGCAAAGCTTTCCAATACAGGTATTTTTATGAATGAAACTTAAAACAGGCTCTGCTTTATGGCTCATAAAACACTTAGCAATCCTTCAAAATTAAATACTCTGGAGGGAAACCCAGCCCTGTGAATTCTATGATACACAGTCTGTCTCCCTCTGTGCTACAGTTAACGTGTGAAATAATTAGAAATGCATTTACCTCAGTATGTTCGCAGTGGCTTTCCTTTCTTGTGGCAGAAGGTCAGGGTCTCTCAAAACTTCCTCCAGCAAATTTAACACATTCATTTTCAGCTCGTTGTTCAGCTCAAAATCCTGAAAAGGAAAAAAGTTTTACAACTTTTAGTCTTAACAGCATTGAACAAACAACTGAAAAATTGTATTTTAATGGGTTTGCCTTTTCTTTTTCAATTAGGTTTGAATTTTTTTGTTTGTTTTTGTTTTTGTTTTACTACTACATTTGAAAATATTTAGAGAAAGCTGTGGTACATAAGTAAACTGGCCACAAATAGGATCTCCCAAAGGCTGGGATTTCTCTCCTTTTTGACCTTTGCCTTCTGTGTGAGACAGGATGATCAGGGAACCTTCATTTTCTGAATTATCACCTGCACCTGGCGATAACAGTCTCTCTGTACTTAATTGCAGTTCTGGCACCACTGCCCAGCAGGGCAGGACCCTTCCTCTCACTGCTGCCTTGAGGTTCTCTGTTCATCTGCCTCCCCTCTGCTGTTTCTTATCTCATACCCACCCTGTTGGAAAGTCTGCTTTTTGTGGAGTACTCAAACCAATAAATTCACTAAATAATCTGTCCCTGCGCTGAAGAGCTTCAGCATTTTAATGACCTCTGGGGCAGACTGATGCCTGACCCAGGACTGAGATTCAGGGACATGCAGCAACCTCATCTCAGTCTGATCAGATCTTACCTGATCTCTTATCTCATCTGATAAGATCCCTAATCTGAATTTGGAGAAATCAGACAGTATTAGACAATCTACAGACACAGAATGTTCAAGCTTTGAGGTGGGAAGTTACAGACAACTCTAGGGGTAGACTCCAAAAACTCTTGTATTCAGGTGTTTTATAGCATTTTGATAGGCAAGCAAATCCCAACCCTCCAGCTGCCTGGTGCACCACAGATCCTCCTTGATAACCCACAGCTGCCTGCAAGCAGGACCACGTGTGTGCAGAGCTCCCTCTCGTTTCCATGGCAACCGGAGGCACAAAGTTACTGAAAATGGGGAAGATTTGGCACCTTGGCACAAGAGCGTGGTGTTTCACTCCCAAAAAATCCCCACAGCCCCTCCTGTGGTGAGGGGCTCTGGAGGTGTGTGCCTCTGGGAGCAGCAGAGCCAGCCCAGGTGAGCACAGCTCAGGTGAACCCAGCTCAGGTGAGCACCAGAGCACTCCCACAGCCACCAAGAGAGGTGTGATGCCTTGAGAGGGCTGAGCTGGAGCAGAGGCTGGACAGAGTTCCAGAATAAAGCAGGGATTTATTCAAAGCATCTCCTCCATGGATGCACCTTGGGCAGCACCAGAGCCCAGCCAGGGCTGCACCCAAGATGAACCAAAATGGCCCCAAAATGCACGGCCGGGCACAGGGTCTGTCCCTGGGATCAGTTCTGCTCCATTTGCACCTTGCAGTTCATTGTCCCATTCCAGCTTTAGCCCCTGCAGTCCCATCCTTGTTTTTCTCTCTCCAGCCCATGGTGTTTGTGCTCTTGGGGCTGAGATTTGGCTCATTTGTCCTTGGTGCCCAGCTGGAGCAGGAATTGTTTTGTCTCCCTGCTCTGTGCACAGAGCTCAGCATCCCCTGATGTGAAGCTCAGAATTACACACTAAAGCAGCACAGAATCTGAAAAATAGAAAAGCTGAAACCTGAGGTGGAGCCTCATATGGAAATGGGAGGGAATGGTTCAGAGCAGGAGGGGAATGAGTGCTCATCACAAGATGTGCCACAGCCACACTCACAGCATTTCTGAGAAAGGTTATTGCTCCAGTGTCAGCCCTGTGAGAGGAACAGTGGATTTGTTTTTCCAGACAAGCTGTGGGTCTGCTGGTGGATGAATCCAGCACTGGGAGAGGAAAGAAACAATGGGAAGGATTCCACTGATTGGTGAATGGAAAAAGAGATTTGCCTTTACTAATAAACTTAAGGTTTGCTGAGAAATGAAATTAGACATTGAAAGGTGAAAGAAACAGTGGGGAAGAAAAACCCCTGAATTCCATAAGAATTAAAAATGAAAAGGGAGGGTTGTACATTAGAGGGAAATCTTTGGGATCAGGTGTTCTGGGAAGTCTGAACCTCTCAAGTGCCTCAGAAATGGGGAAAGAGAGAAGGGAAATGTGGCTGGGAAATTGGGATAAAAAGGAGGCTGCCTCCTCCAAAAATGGGAGGGACCCCAGGGGAATGGCCCATGGCCTCTGCCTTTATTGGAATAAAGTCAAAGGACTCCTCTGCCTCCTTTCTGGACATAAACCTCTGCTGTTTGTGGGTTAATTTTCCTCACAGCACTCAGACATCTCCTGCTCTGGGCATTTCCCTCCTATTACAGCACCGCCTCCTCATTCCACCAGAGTCTCCTCACCTGGGCCTCAGCTAATTAATACTCTGGAACTGATTAATATCTGTGTCTTATTTTTTCTGGAGATGTTTACCCTATTTGAGGGTGTTGGAGAACAGGAAGCTGGGGTATCAAACACTCAGCTCAAAGCCAAGAGAGAATTATTGCAGGGCACTGCACTCTGTTTTCTAAAGCACATTTTGTATAGCCACACTCTGAAACGCCTCCCTTAGGAGCTGTTTTAGCTGTTTGCAAGGAAAGAAAAGAGAGCCTTTTCATATATTTGGGGTATGGAAATGGGACTAATTAGAGAAAACACGAGGAATGTAACTAAACTACATGACAGTACTGTGCACTCCGGTGGTTTAGAAAAGAAAATAATTTGAACTATAAAACTATCAAAACTTAGTCAAAGGAGAAACCTGGAGTCTGCACAAGCCTAAGCAACCAGTGTAATTAACGAGTTTTTCCTGTACCTCAGTGGCAGACACTGTGTCAAAGAGGATGGTATCTCTGCAGCCTGTGCCACAAAAATACAGTGGGGTTTCTCTTCCCCACTGTTTCTTTCATCTTTCAATGTCTAATTTCATTTCTCAGGAAACCTAAAGTTTATTTGTAAAGGCAAATGGGCAGAATGGTGCCCAGGAGGCGACACATCCCCCATCCTCATTCAGCCCTGCTGGGTAAAACCCTTGGGCAGATCACATCACCCTGGCCAGGATTTTATCTCCAGGCACAGCTTTCAAACCACAACTGGTTCATTCATTACAAGATATCTTCTCTCAGGATGACTTGTTTCATTGAAAACAGACCTCTGACGAAATAAGTCTAGAATTGTAAAATACTTTCATTTGCAAATAGGATCAGAGAACCTTGTTCATAATTATCAGATTCAGCCAAACCAAAGCATCTCCAGGTTTTGCATGGTTACATGCTAATTCTTATAATAATGAGAATTAATAATTTGGTCATTATCATTAAAACTTGTTTTACTGAGTAATCTCCGTAAGAGAGTTGTTCTGGAATTGCTGGGGAAACTCAAATTTATGGTTTTCTTTTGTAAAGTAATGTAATCTGTTTCTCATAGTGTGATGAGGAGAAAAAAGCCCCTATGAATAAAGGTGGGAATCAGAAGAAAAATGAAGAACTAATCTCATTTTCTAGTGAAGGCTGTTACCTAAGTGGTACTGAGATTCCAGTGTGATGAGCCATATATATTAAAAAAATAACAGGGAAAATGTTGCATTTAAACATGTACATGCACTTAACTTTTGTGGAGAAAGGTTGACAGGTTTGTATCATAAGAATGATACAAACACCACAATACTTAGCAACCAATTTTAAGTATAATTTAAAAATAACGAAATAAATATATGCAGATTATCTCTGGCTGTATTATGGGTGTCACACATGAATATTTATCTGTTTATACGATAGGACACTTAGATCCACAGGCAGGTAGCTATTTATGGCCTTAGATACATGTGTATCACAGCTCCCTACATAATTTTACACCACTTTTTTGACTTCTAGTTCTAATTTATGTATCAGAGAAGGAATACAGTTGGTCAGACAGGAATCCTTCAATCTCCCAGCAGCAGATTTCAATCTGACAGTGGTTCAGTTCTTCAGGAGAGGGTCACACACCTCTAATACATTTTAGAGTCTATAGTAGCCTAAAGATTTGTGGGTATTACTCAGATTTCAAATCATTGGACAGAAGAAAAGAGAGGGCAGCAGAGGCAGAAGAAAGCAAGGGGGGAAAAGAACCCCATGCTAAAATGCACTTTAAAACTAAAACCAGTAGATTTACTGTAGGTGGTTTATACAGAGAATATATTTTCAAGATTTGACATGAGCTCAGTAAAACCCCAGAAGCTTTCCCTTTCCCTTTTCTTTGAGTGTTCCTCAGTGAGAGGAAACATTCTGCATCTAAACAATGTGGGGAACACTGAATAATCCAGACAGGTAAAATCGAGCTAAAGCAGGAAACATGATTTATATTTGAGTAGGCCAGTGAGAAGAACTACAGAAGAACAGGATGGAGGAGGGAAGAAAGAGGCAGGAGGGGATAGAGATCAACTGGATGACTTTTTGCAAGGAAATTGGAATGTTTTTAAGTAGATGTGGATTGCCTTACAATTTTCCTGTAACTGTCCTCATGCCAAAAAGAAAGCAGGTAATTACTCCAATGGCAGCAGATGAGTGAGTCTTAATCTTGTGCACAGGAGATCAAAGACCATCCGAGCTCAGTGAAGTTACTCACTGCTGCAGTCCTCCACTACATTATTTCATTTTGAAGCACAAAACCACACTTCACCTACCACACACAATTGTGTTGAGCAAAATCTGTGTAAATTCGCATGCAACAAAACGTTGGCGCAGGTGGAAGGCAGAGATAAATGGAGTTATAACTGGCTTTCAGGAAAATCATCCCTGAGCTTGAAATAAGTCTGGCTTACTTCAAGAAACAAGCTGTTTCAAGGCAGCCTGGGGTCAATTTGCAATGTTGTCAAAATACAGTGTATCTTGCTAAGTGTGGCTGAAATGGAGTTTGTTCATATTTCTACAATTAACTTAGTATTAACTCACCAAATATCTTATCCATTACTTTATACCATTTAATATGAGGTAAGTGGGGCTCATATAATGGATTTTCTATCTATTTTTTTATTCCAATGAAATGGAAAGAAATGGAATTGGCCAATTCATGTGAGCTAACACAATTTTTAACTAACTGAAATAATCTTCTCTTTGGCAGCCCTCTGTGTCCAGGAGTTGTGCCCATTCCCCAGGTGCTGTCAGTAGCTCCCAGTGGCAGTGCTCCTGCTGGAAGCCACCACAGCTCCGTGGGGATGCCCAAGAGCACGAGCTGCAGTGGGGCTGGGCAGGCATCAGGCACACATCATGATCTGTATTCCCAAATATGAGCCATGGTCCTCTCCCCAGGCCTTGTGGTCACTCCACAACTGTGCTGGGCTGTAAGATATGTGTGTGCTCTATTCCCATCTGTCAGAGCTGGGGCAGTTCTCTGCTGTTCATGGGGCAGTTTTTTCTTTATCTCTCCCACAGCCAACCCTCCCTCCAGGAGATCTCTGCTGTTCATGGGCCATTCATTATTAATTACCTTCTGTCCATGGCCACTGAGTGCCCCTGCAGGGCTGATCCAATCCCATCATCCCATGGGGAGATGCTGCATTGCCCAGGGGAGGAGCCAAGCATTCCTACCTGGATCCAATCTGAGCTTTGGGACAGCCCAGCAGCCTTTGCCCAGTGCATTGCCAGAGGAGCAGCTTCTGCTGCCCTGCATGGCCAGAGGGAGCCCAGGCCCATCTGCAGCAGCCCTGGAGCTGCAGAGGAAAACTCCCCCCTTGTGCAGGATCCCTGCTCCAGCAGAGCCACAGCTGGCACTGCAGGAGGGCTGAGCCCCCATGGGATGGGGCTGTGCCACCCCCTGACACACAGGGGACAGGGCATGGTCTGACTCCGGCAGTGGTTTGTTTTTGTGTATTTTTAATTTTCCTAGTACAGACCTGTTATTCCTACTCCCATATCTTTGCCTGAGAGCCCCTTAATTTCAAAACTATAATAATTCATAGGGAGGGGGTTTGCATTTTCCATTTCAGGGGAGGCTCCTGCCTTCCTCAGCAGACACCTGGCTGTTCACACCAAGGCAGTGGCTCACGGACACTGTCGGGCAGCCGGGAGGCTGTGACAGAGCTGCTCCAGCTGAGGGCACTGGGAACAAGCCCTCGGCTGCCGCTCAGAGCTGGGGAGACTGGAGGGGCCAGATGTGAAACCTTCCTCCTTGGACAAGCCCCACTTGAGTCTGCTTGCCACTGGAGCAGAAGGAGCTTCACTTTGCACCATTGCTAAATAAAACAAGGCTGCAAGACCTCACTTGGAAAATGAAACTTGTACTGAGACTTCCTGCCCCTGGCCCCCTCTTGCCTTCCTATTTTTGCACCTCTGCAGGAGCCAGTGGAAGTTTTACCCTCGTGAGCCCTTTCTGTCCCCAGCAAGGCTCCTGCTCCCTGTGCTCCTCTGCCTCATCACTTGTATGTTCATTGTTTGCAACAGGAGAATCCTGCTCTGGTCCTCTCAGTCACATTTCAAAACCAAAATGTAAACATGAGCATTCTGCTGTTATTTAGGGCGAAAAGAAAGATTTGCTGGCGTGCAGGTGTCCGAATGAAAAAAAAAAAAAAAAAAAAAAAAGAAAAAAGAGGAGGGGTATGGAATAAAAAAACCAGAATAACAGAAATGTAAACAAAAAAATCTGGAATACCTAAAGCTACCTTTCATATTGTGCTGGTTTTGGATGATGAGCAGCACAGGTTTGGCTGCTCTTGCTCAGGGTGCTACAAACAGGGAAGCATGTGTCACCTCACCTGGGGATAGCCTGTTCCCAAAATTTTATCTGTGCCTTGACAGCTCCTCAGGACATTCATTAGCTCCTTGTGCCCTCCACAAAGGGCTGCAGATCTGGCACTACCATGTGTACATTCACTTGAAATATAAGTGAGGCTTTTATAGTGTATAACCCATATTTTAAGAGCAATTAATTCTTTTTAAAGAATTGTTTAGAATGGTTTCAAGATAACAAAACCACTTTATGAAAGCACATCCTCACTGAATAGGCTGATTCATTAATTTTAATGATTCTGTTTTCTGCTCACAGACAATTCTACATTAAATGCTGTCCATGCTTAGATGAATTAAAAAAAAATGAAATAGAGCAACACTAAACCATCCCCAAGTGTGGTTTTGACACAGCTGCACGGCAGTGGAAGCACAGCCCAGCACAGACCTTCCAAACCCCAGCCAAGGATTTTCTAGAGCAAAGAGAGCAAACACAAGGCCCTGAACCATTTGTTTGGCTAACTCCTGCACCCCTGGTTCATGCACTAAGCCTGACCCATGTTCCTACATGCAGCAGAGCAGCGGGCTGAGCCAGCCCAAGGGCTCCAGAGGGAGGCAGGGAGGGTAGGGAATAGGGAAGTGGGATGATGCATGCCAGAGCCCTGGAGCAGATGGCTGTGAGTGAGTCCTGCACCAGTGCACAAGGCATCAGGGCCGCAGTTTAGGCCCTGGTGAGGCAGAGAGCACCAGGACAGAGCACCAGGTCAGGAGCTGCAGCACTAAAGCAGGTCTGCAGCACCATCTCGCAGCGGACAGGGAAATAAGGACACACTTCACACATCCATTGACTCCGATTCTCTGCAGCCAGTGATGAGGAAATGGCATTTTGCCAAAAAGGAGGGTGTGTGGTTGGTCTCCTTTAGTAGTGGTGTGGGCTGCTAATGACCACAAAGATCTTGGGGCACTGCAAGAACAGTCTCTGTACAGAGAGAAATTGCCCATTTGGTGCTGGGAGTTTTTGTAGCAAAACCAAATTCAAAGCCAGGTAGAGGGAAAACTATAAAAATTGCACATTTGTCTTTGCAAACGTCCACTTATTTTCTCTTATTTTCAAGTATTTTCACTTACTTTCACTTATTTTCAATTATTTTCACTTATTTTCACTTATTCTGGAAGCTGTTTTTTTGTTGTTGTTTTGGTTTTGGGGTTTTTTGGGGGTTTTTTTAGGTTTTTTTTTCTTTGGTTTTGTTGTTGTTGTTGTTGTTGTTTGGAGTTGTTTTAGAGTAAAATCTGCCCTTTCTTTTGAGAATCAAACCTGCTCTTGGCTGCTCATGAAGACCAAGGACATCTCAGCCAAGGTTGCTGAGTATCCAGAGAGCAATGCAAATACCTTAAAAGGTATAAAAGTTTTTGGCAGGTCTGTTGTTCTTAAAGAATTTCAATGCTTACATTGTTTTGTCATTTTGGAAATTGAATCAGGATTCCCTCACCAGACACTGGTGGCTCAGGATCTGCAGTTTGTGTTGTTACAGTAAAATAAGCTTGGAGCTACTGCTCTCCCAGGACTCTGCATCTTTACTGCCAACACTTCACGTTGTTTGGCCAGACAGTAATTCTGCACTAGCCCTCCTTAAAGTAGTCCTGTCCCATATTTTTTGGCAGCAACTAGTCAGTCTTTTCTGGTTTGCTCAGGCCTGTCCTTTCTCTCTCCCTAGTCTCACAAGTAAACAACACAAAAATCTGATTATATGCTCTGCTGCTGTAGCATTTCTTACTTTCCACGCCAAAGCCCTTGCATTTTGGGTTATTTGCTATATTGGAAGAACAACAGACTAGAAGAGCTAAAGAATTAAAATCTGACACCTTTGCCATGGAAAAAATAAATGGCAGTGAGAGACCAGGGAGTGCAGGTAATAGCTTCCACTTTGAAAATTCACAATGAACTATTACTCATTATTTTTGACCTCTTCATATTTTTACTGGTATTTTTACGATACCAATCATAAACATCATGCAAAAGCAACTGCAAAAGAATTCAGTGAAACTACTTGTAGTCATGCCTAACATAGATAAAAATTTCCACATTTTCACAATCACATAAATTTTAATTAGCATAGAGGATCAGCTCAAGTCATAGAAGACATTTAATATGAACTGGAACACAATAAGCACCTAGAGTACCACAAAACTGTAATAAAAGCCTGCTGCCACTTCAGTAACAGCTCAATATTTGCTTGATTTTGACTTTAATTTAACAGGGAGTCAAAACTTGGTGTACATAGGCTGCTCCCAGTAACTTGAAATGATTAATCACTCCCGCGATACCAAGACAGATTTTAGTAATCTCTTCTGGGCTGTTCAGCTTTTCAAACAAACCAATTTTCCCACTTACACCTCTTACTGAGTTAATTCTCTAGCAAACTTAGCCTCCTCGAAAATTAAACCCTTTATATGGGAAGAAGGGAATTGATTTCACATGAGAGGGTTTGACATTGCTGCAGTTAGGTTTTGAGATTAAGTATCCTTTATTAGCAGCCTGAAGTGACAAAGCAGTCTGTAAGTGCCATGAAGCACCATCTGCACAAGGTCCACAAAAATCTTCCTTCCTTCCTTCCTTCCTTCCTTCCTTCCTTCCTTCCTTCCTTCCTTCCTTCCTTCCTTCCTTCCTTCCTTCCTTCCTTCCTTCCTTCCTTCCTTCCTTCCTTCCTTCCTTCCTTCCTTCCTTCCTTCCTTCCTTCCTTCCTTCCTTCCTTCCTTCCTTCCTTCCTTCCTTCCTTCCTTCCTTCCTTCCTTCTCTTTTTCCCTTCCCTTCCCTTCCCTTCCCTTCCCTTCCCTTCCCTTCCCTTCCCTTCCCTTCCCTTCCCTTCCCTTCCCTTCCCTTCCCTTCCCTTCCCTTCCCTTCCCTTCCCTTCCCTTCCCTTCCCTTTTTCAACACTCCTCTGCATCCATGTCAAATTCTCTCAGCACATTTCCCACCTGGCAGCCTCAAGGATATTTTATCTATAATATTGCACAAACCACTCATGTTTCTTGCCCTCCCTCCCCTGCCAACACCATTTTGCCATCACAAACCAAACCCTCGGGCGCGACTTCCCGTGCACAATGCACCGCCAATAAATAAACGGATAAACTTCTGCATGAGCACAGGAGTTGCTCACCACGGGCAGAGCAGCTGGGCAGGGCTGCCCGTGGCAGGAGCAGTGTGAGGGGCTGGCCCCTGTGAGTTGGAGGGGGTACCTGTGAGTGTTTGGAGACCCAGTGGCGCAGGACGTTGAGGACGCGGTTGGTGGCGGCCCTGCGGATGATGAACTCCTTGTCGCACGTGCGCTCCGAGTTGTTGAACCCTGCACACAAACAAACCCACGCTGCAGTCAAAGGGATGGGGAAAACTAAAAATAAAATTAAATTTAAAATACAATAGAGGCGACCCGGGCAAACTGAAGGCTTACAGGATATTTCTGTGCAATAAAAGGAAAGGGTCCCGACAGACAGTGAAATGTGAATGTCTAGAGCAAAGAAATTCTGCAGCATCAGTGCAACACAGCCTTGCCCATCACAACACAGACACCTCCTGGGGTCAGCACTCAGCTTTAGAAAGGTGAAGAATAATTGCCTGTGCAATTAAATTTCAAGGCCTCCCTTCAGCATGGAAGAAATAAACTCTATCAAGAAATAAAGCGAATGAAAAACCCCTGAAAACAAAGAAGGATTTTTTTTTTTTCAGTATGGAAGACATTTACAGCAAGGAAAAATACCAGACCAAAGCTAGGCCTGTAATCAAACAGATTTGAAAAGTCAGTATGACTTAGGAAACAGGTAAATTTCAGAACTAGTAAAGAAGAAGGGGAAGAGAACAGTTTAAACACAGAGGAGAAAAAGGTCAGCATGAGAAATGTTCCTTTTCAAGAGCAGTATTGTACAGGCTGTAGTAATCAACACTTCAAATAAGTTACTTGGGGTTTTTTACCACTGGGATGACAAGAAAATGCAAAGATATATGGAAAACACATTTATAGACCCAACTGCCTGAAAACTAAGATTTTCCAGATGCAGCGTTTATCTGGAATGCTGAGACTCATAATACATACTCATGTATTATGGGCAATTTCTTTTTTTTTTTCTTTTCTTTTTTTTTGTCAGTAATATTTACTTATAAAGAAATAGTTTTAATAATAACCAAGAAACTTTTTCCCTAAATTCATATTACTGCTTCTCTTTTCATTCTGCTGTAGCTTTATTTAAAAAAATCCATATGCTAAAATGGTGATTATATTATTATTTTAATAATAATGAAATTGCTACACTAAGCCCCTGAATGTCTTTTTTGACAATGATAACTCTGAAAATAGACTTGAGAAGCTTACATTTTTCCTAAGTTTCTGTCAGATTTGCTCTTGCACTGTGCTGCTCTCCATTCCATTCAGTGCACAGTCCAGGAACAGCTGGGAACACCCTCCCATATGACCTGTACTTTACTATTTTTTTGGCATAAAAGCTGCTCGAAAGCCCATGTTGCATTATAAATAGCACAGGCAGATTAAACTTCTATTTCTTCTGTGATAAACCCATTGGAGGGTTTTCTGGAGGCTTGTATTAGTTTTGCTCTATTCTTACAACAGACAATCCAGAAAGTCCAAATTGTTGCTCTGCTCTGTATTTTTGGCAAGATAAGCAAGACAGGAAGTATTTAACTGCAGTCTCATGTATTTTACTGCAGGTTAGACCTCAATCTCAAATGTATTTTCTATCTGCACTTACATTTCATGGGCATTTTTAAACTATAGCATATTACACTGTAGATGGCATCTAAGATTCAATATCAAAGATGGTTTAATACTGAAGCATTTTAAGCAGGTTTTTTTGCCCATAAAGAAAAAAATAAAGAAAATCTCTGAGGCTTTTTTCAGCAAAAGGTAACACAGGCAACATTTTGTATTTTAATTTTCTATGCCTTTCACAGTTAACCTATTGCAGAAGCAATTAGGAACAGACATTATAAACTGTTCAATTAGCCACTTAATTGCAGCAATGAAAGTCACAATGAAAATTATATATTAAAGCGGCAAAGTCTTTACCAAGGTAACATTAAGGAAAAGAACTTCAGTAAGCTGGGAGGAAAAGAGAGAGAAGCCTACAGAGACAGTTTTCAGTGAGCTACAAAAAAAAAAAAAAATAAAAAGAGGGAAGAAAAAAATTAAAGCCTCCAGAGATCACTTCAGCAAACCCGTATGGCCCTCAGAATTTCATCAATTTTTAAGCAGTAATTATCTTGCTGCAAAGAATGAGCCACACGTTCACCCAGATCCACATTCTCTGCACTTCATGTTGATGTGCTGAACCAGTAAATGGAGATCTCCATTTGTGTGAGAGAGGAACTGAGCTGAGCACAGCTGGCCCCTCCTGTCAGGGACCTGTCCAGAGCCAGGTCCCCCCGAACCTCCAGGCTGAGCTCCCCAGCTCCCTCCACACCTCTACAAATCTTGATGCGCACACTGACAATGAAAAATAGTTTAATTGGGATCCTGGGTGGACCTACCCACATCCAGACCCAATGGGGAAACGACCTGAAACACTCTCTGGTAAATATCTGTTCCTCTCCTGAAGGAAGCAATCTTTCCACATTAGAAATGCCAGCAGTATTTCCAATTATTAATCATCTAAGTGGGCAGCTGCCTCAGTGAGTGCTACTTTAAAGAAATGTTTTTCACCATTATCTGTTGAAATTAATATGCACTGGTGCCACAAATAGTATCTTCACATAATGGTGATACAGAACTTTTACCACAGGCTGTCAAACACAAAGTTAACCTGACAGCATTGCTAGTTTCACTGAATTACTTCTTTCAATATTATTTAATCACTCTGTTCATGTACTTGTCTCTAGATTGTGTTATGCAAAAAATCCAGTCTCACATTCACATGTTTTCTTTAGTGCACTTCAATAAAAACCTGGTATTTTTATAGCTTCCTCTATTACCAAAGATTAAAAATATAGGTGCTGAATAGACATAAATCCCCACATTAAACACCTTATCAAAAAGCTAATACTTTTATAGCTACCATTATTGCCAAAGATTTAAAAAAGTATGTGCTGGATAGAGAGATAAATTACAGTATTGCACCTTTAAAAATCACCTCATCCCAGAGGAAACGTTTTATCATGGTAAATTCTGCACCATATACTTTAAAGAAATTAAAGATGAACATTTTCTTTTCTATTTCAGTTAAGATGTCAAAACCTCTCACTCCAGCTACAGCATTTCTGTATCCAATAGGTGTCCCTGCCCATGGCAGGGGGCTGGAACAAGATGTCATTGGGGTTCCTTCCAAACCAAACCGTTCTAAGATTAGCCTGAGATTAATAAAACAGCACATGATTCCTGACCATAGTAATTAACTTGTCCAAAATTTTGATGGTATAATAATAATATCCACTTTTAAGGTTTTATCTACACAAAGAGAAATCTGTTCACAAGAACTGGTGCAAGTTGTTCAGAGTCATGAAGCTTCTGGTGCCTTTCCCAGCAAAAAAATTCATTTCAGAGGCTGATCTGATGTGCCAGTCTCAATGAACCACCCTGGAGTCTCACACTGAAGGTGTGTTAGGACCCAGCAATTAGAGAAATTCACACTCCAGGCTCTGGGGAGACCCCAGCAAGCCCCAGAGAGTCCCAGGGATGTGGAAGGAGAACATTCAGGGCCCACCAGGCACATGACAAATAATCAATAATATCCATCAGATAAAAATATCCACCAGATATTATAAAAAAAAAAATATATATAATTTGATATCCATCTGGTAATATCCATCAGATACACCCCAGAGTTGTAGGCCAGCTTCACCACTCAGCCTGGCTTGAATCCTGACACCTCAGCAAACACCAGTGCTGCATTCTGACCTGCATAAAGACCAAATACCAAAAACCCCAGGCTTGGGGCACAGCACTTTTTATCCACAGATTAAAACTGAAAAAGCCTCTCCAATATATGCAGCACAAAAGAAAAGGCTTCCCAATGCACAAGAAGCCCCCAAAAAGGGATTATATCTTTCTTACTTCCACATACCTAAAAAAGTTTGGATGAGTGTTTGTAGATTCCCATCCTTGTTGGTCATGCATTCTCAAGCAGGTAAATGGGTTTCACATATTTGCACAGGAACACGTCAGAAAGTGAGTATTTTAGTGTTGGTAAGAAATCTAAACTGCCAATGATCCTGCCCTCCTCCATTTTAAAATTTATGATATTGGGCTGTCATACATTAGAATGGCAGAGCTGGAAAAAGAAACCATATGAACTGTGGTGAAAAGAAGGATGAAGGTGATGAGATCCCATTATATGTGTAAAATACAGCATATTTACTCAATACACTCCTTTTTTTTTTTTTTTTTCAATTATTATTGAATGATCTTAGACTTTTTCCAAAACCTTAACCATTCTGTGGGGTTTTATATACGCAATCTGAGGCTTGAGAGCACAAACTGTAACATTTAGCAGCAGCCTTCTGTTCATAGGAGAGGAATATTTAATCATTCCCTATGCCAGGCTTTGAGTTTGCTCCACAAAGGGTTACAAACTAATTCAGCATCAGAACTGACTGCTAGGAACCAGGAGCAATCCAGAGTCCAACGCATTTCAGGCATTTAATTTCACTTTCACTGGTCCTTGGAACATATGAAATCATTTTGTTCTAAGAAATATGCCACTGAAAATCCCTGTTGCAACCACCCACGTCAGAAATAATTCCAAGTATGTATTTGATTCTTCTGCCTAAAGCCTCTGCCACACATACAATCTAACTATCAAATCAAGTCAAGGGATTATGGTCTTAGTAAGGTAAATCCCAGGGATTCACATGGACCAGCTGATGTACAAGAGTGTAACACAGATAGAGACCTAGTGACTGCATTTAATTTCTGCAAAATATTTAAGGGAAAGGTTGGTTAACTATTTTTAAATGACCCTTGATTTAGAAAGGCTCTCTCAAATCAGAGAAATTTAAAGAACACAGCATTGAGATAAAGCAGTCGTGTCAAGATTATGCAGTAAACTTGGATTAAATCCAAAAGTCTAAAAATACATCAGTCTGGCAAAATAATTTCAGTTTTGTGTTTGGGAGAGAAAGGTAAGTGGCTAAAGAATACCTTCAAGATCAAGAATGTATTTTATCTCCTCATTATAACACTATGGTTGCTCTGAGAATTATTATAATCTTTGAGATTATATGCTTAAAGCATAACTACCACAAAGAATGAAAATATTCCTTTAAGCTCACAGAAATATTCAAATTTGAAGATTTGTCCTTCAAAAGTCCTTAAAAACAGGATTGCTGCTATAGCTATAATTAGCACACACTCTTGAGATTTCTGTGTTTTTTTAATAGAAATATTCTCTCAGGAGAGCACATCAACCTCACTCTTGAGAAAAATATATTTAAAAATTGCTAAACACTGAAAACATGCTTGCTGTTCTGAATGACACAATTATTATTAAAAATCAGTAGCTCATCTTAAAGTAAAATACAAAAATGCACTGTATTTGCTTAAGCTAAAACTCAGCAGCAATACAAGAAATTCTGTCCTTTTCTTCTTTCAGCACCAGCAAAGAGAGACAACAAAGGGTTAATGTCATAACCAAAACCACTTGTATAGACCTTCAAAATCACTTTTTTTGCACACAAGAAGTGTTTTTGTGTGCATCCGTAGGTAAACTCACAAGCTCAACTTTCCTGGTGGCGCCTTAGACAAAACCACCCAAAACTTGTGCCTTTGTTCATAGATGTATCTGTAGGAAGGAGCAGATCCTGAATTTCAAAGGCTGTTGCTGCTACTTGTGCTCTCAGGTTTCTGAATACCATGGAAAATGTGCAATGTGACAGCACTTTTAAAGAAGTGACTTTCTGAGCAACCCTTAACAATTACATTGTATATAACCCTATGCAATTATATAAAATCTTTAGTACACCTTAGACGACTTCTTTTTTTCACTGCAATAATGTTTGAATTGTCTGCTAGGAACAGAAAAATGGCAACACTGCAGCTGATGTTTCTTACACATTTATACATTTGTCTGTTCTCCTTCTGCATCTCTTATCTTTCTGGGAGGAGATAAGCAATTTTTACCTATTGATGTTTCTCTGCATCTCAAATGATCCCTAGCTCTTTATTTCCTTAATGACACTTCATCTACACTTTTAACTTGCTCTATCATCAATATGAAGAGGAGTACAGCAGATATTTATTGCATAATGTTCACAGTCTTTTCAAGAACAATTCAAAGGAAGCTTTCAGATGCTTAAAGTGCTCAGTACCACAAAGAAAAAGTTAAAATACAGGTCGTGACATTGTACAGATAAAAAGAGAAAATCACATAAAATGGCTTTTGGAATTTTTACCTTTAATTCATTAAAGTTGAAGGAAGTAGTTTGTGAGATTATTCATATTTTTATAATGTCAATGGGAATAAAGGTTAAATGGAAAGGAGGCGATAATTGCAAGGAGCCAAATGTATCATTTTTCAGACCATCTGTGAACAGAAAGTTGACTGTCATGAAAAACAAAAGCTGGCAGGATGCACACCAGTCACCAAAAAAAAAATCTCTGAACAACATGTCTGTCTCACAAGCAGCTTTCAGACCATTTAGGACTGGGTCATATTGGAAGCTTAAACCAATATTAATTATGCATGCAACACTTGGGTGCAGGGGGAATGAAATTAAATGAAAGAAAAAAGGCATAAAAAAACCTCCCCAAACTTCTGTCCCCACACAACTGCAGCTGCTCAGGACTTACTCCAATAGGTCAGGAAACAAATGTTTCTCAGCTCTGTAACTCAGGAAATGTCCAGTGAAAATACTTATTTCCTGAGTAGCCAGCTCCTCCAAAAGAGTAAGCTATTAAATCAAAATAAGGAATACATAAGTAAAAGCAAGAGATCCTAAATTTCTGCTAAACTGGAGGGGAAAAAAAAAAAAAAATCACCATTTTCTCCTATTTCCTAATTCCCAGAACAGGGATCAGTTTTGAAGCAAAACTTTAATTTTCAAGCCATTGTCTAAGCAAAATGCAAATAAGAATCAACTGTTTAGCCAATGATCCAAAACTGCAAATCAGAAATTTATGTTAAAATTTGTGAATGAGCAGCCTGGAACCGGGATCCCATTTGCCCCCTGCCAGGGCAAGGACAGCCCCTGATGACCCCAGCCCCTCACAGACCCCACATCAGGCACACCCCTGGCCAGTCTGCTTTGGTGACAGCCCCTGGGCAGCTCGTGACAACCCTGCAGCCTCAGAAAGGGACATTGCTTGGGGCTAAACTGACATTTTTTTGTCACACAACCATTTTCAGTGGAGAACAGTGTCAGCTGTGGAGTAACTCAGTGAACATTTCCCACACGGAGTTTTTTTTTAAATGAGATAGGAACTTCAAGGAAGTTCAGTGTGCAGGCCTCAGTGCCTCTCAAACCTCTGTGAATCTGCAGAAGTGGGTCTGGGAAACTCATTAAAATGTGCTCCCAAGAGGGAACAAGTGCTCACTTCCCCAGTTCCTGCCTAGAGACATTAGTTACACAAAAATGACAAGGAAAAGGACTTGGCTATCCTGTGTCAAGGACCAGGGAAGGTTAACAGATCCTGTTAATTTCTGGGAATTAAACATGTTAAATCCCTGACAGAAGAGTGGCACTGGGAGAGTCAGAACACAAGCAGGATTGATAAGCAGGACATGATTTGATGGCATCCAGTCTCTCTGACAGCAGATGAGGTGCCCCTAGACTCAAACCTGGAGTTTCACCATGATCTGAGGAAGAACGGATAAAATTACAGCCTTCTACCAATTGCTTAGAAAGCCTTATCTTAATTTCTACTTGGGATATGACCACCAAAATTGTTTTCTTTCATGTCTGGAGTCAGAAGAAGGAAGTTTCACAAAGCTTTCCCAGTAGAGGATTGAAATGTTATAGCCCAGATTATTACTGGAGTGCAGAATTACTATTATAACCAGCAATGTTTGTGGCATCACACTGAGAATGACACACATTTTCCAGTTTTGCTTCAGACACGGATACTTTCAGACACATTCAGGAAGAAATATATACCTTTCCAAAGGTCAGCATGTAGTCACTGATGCAATTTGAAGCATTTAGCACAGCACAGGACTGGATTACCCAGCCAGCCACACAATGTAGAAGCCAGCTCGAAATCACATCAGATATTGTTTGCTTGCCTTCCACGTATCACAGCAAGGAAATCTCTCTCAGCCTGTCCTCTCACAGTGGAAAAAAGAAAGCAAATATTTCCCTTAAAAGCCTCACTTAATTCTAATCTTTGCCAAATCCCACAGTAACTCAGCTGCGTGCACCAGAATCTCCATCTCAGGAAACGTGATGGTGTAATGCCACTTTATTATTCCTGTGCTCAGAAACAGGAAAATTCTCCCCGAACAGGACAGCTGATACCCTTGAAAGGAACTGCATGTATGTCTGTGTGTGCAAGACAGTGGCAGCCAAGGGAATGCTGCGTCTGTTTAAAGCATCAAGTGTGTTTGCACACAGTTTTCCATCTCGGGGACCAGCAGGATCCCCCTGGGAGTGTCTGCCCACGTTGTGCTGCCCCTCCAAGTCACATCACCGAGCTGAAGGCTGAGTGCACCTGGCAGCAGCAGGAGCAGCCACCGCGTCCCCTCCCAGCACACGCGAGGCCTGAGCTCCCTGCCATCACTTGGCACGAGCCCTGTCGTTCCATTACTCCAATTAGTGCCTCTGCCAGAACAAACAAAACAAAAATATTGTCGCACTGGGAGCTGGCAAGTTGTTCAAATGACTGCAGAACAGCTCCGCTGGTCACAACCCAAAATAAGCCAAGCAGCTCTCCCTGAAAACTTTCGTGAAACTTTCTCATGATAATTTTGGTGTTTTAAAATAAACAGCCTTAATCAAGCTGTGCCTGAATGGAAGTTCAGAATGGAAAGACCCACACAAGACCCACTCTGAATCTTTATGAAACGTGAATTACTACTTCCAGCTAATTTTCATCCCCCCCTTAATATTGTGAGAGTAATCAAGCAGGGCTAAAGTGTGTCAGCCTGAGAGCTCGCAGGACTCATCTGGCTCAACCTCAGTGCTTATATGGCTTTCTAGAGATTTGTCATTCTGAAAACCACAGCTGTAATTTACAAAGGTCCATTTCTATTTGCTATTGCTGTTACAGTTGGGTTATGTTACAGCTGACAAACTCCTACAGCACCTCTGAGGGAGGAGAACTTTCCACACTCATTCCAGTGGCTACTGAATTTGACACTTTCACAAAAGTATTTCCACACTGCTTATCTTCAACCACACTCAGCGGCTCCAAAATTGAGGTTTGGCAGCTCTACATCCCAGAAACTATTGAAAAAGCCTACAATGTTTCACCCCAGGCAGTGATCAAGAATAGAGTAATAGCCAGCTCAAAATAAATCAGACATTTACAGTGCAAAAGGATTACACACTTCCCTTTGTGTGTAATCTCTTCTTTCACTGATGCACCAGTCATGCACGTAGCTAATGCACTAAAAATCAGTAGAATGTAGCCCGTAACTACCTTTTTCTGCAAAGTTTTAGATTAGGAAAGAAACTCTATCCCTCCGTAGGCAGTGACACGCAGGCCCATCAGTCCAGAAGCCACAGGCTCTAACAAAGGCCTTGTCCAAAGGGCAGAACAGGCAGTGGGAGCAGAGGGCAGCAGCACCAGGAGGCACTTTGGAGTGCCCAGGTGTACTGCATTGCTCTGAAGGATGATACCACTGGCATTTAGCACCTGCAGCAAATGAACAGAGCAGGTTTTGCACTGGCTTCAGTGAGAATCTGCCACAGCTGGAAAGGCCTGGTTGCTTCTGCAGGCAGACTGTGAGAGCTATGCAAAACCAGAGGATGCCAAGAAATAGTCTAGTCAACAGTCAGATCAGTTTTTCTGGCCTAAAACTGAGGGCAATTTAGATTAAGGTTTCTTCTTTGTGAAAAGAAAAGGAAGTAAGTAACTCAAGCCAAAGGTAATTTAGCACCCAAGATGTGGGCAGTCAGTTAACTGAAAGGGGGCATATATATGCAATTCATTTTTGTGTAGCAGCTTCAAGCTGTCATTTTAATCACTCCTTTAAATCACTGAAATTAGAGAGATTAAACCTATCTGTCCTTCTTGCTAGCCCAGGGCAGGTTTTCCAATGTGAAGATCACTATTTGTCAGAGATACTCCCCCAAAGACTCTTTTTTCCCCTGCATCTTTTTCACCCTCTGCCTCTCACACGTGCCTTAAAAAACAAATGCTTGCACTGAGGAAGGCAGGCCCTCCTGCCAGCCACAGCTCCCATCCCACTGCCAGCCTGTCCCACAATGTCACCTTGTTCTGGTGAGAAATGGGACCTTCTCGCAGCGTGGCCGGTGGGCCGGAGGAGGAGGAGGAGGAAGGCAGCTTTGAGGCATGCTGGAAATACAAATGTACCAGCTAAAATCGTGTGGCAGAGCTGTTGAAACAAAGCTGCTTTGTTCATTAGGGAACAGCTCGTTTGTTTGGGTGGAAGTATTTGCTCCTTGTCTAATATTAACTGTCCGTGTGGGGAGATCTTCATCCTCCAGCTTGAGCTGAGGAAGACATGAGCTTCTCAGAGTTCTCTTAACCTATCTGGTACAAATGTCAAATTAAAAACACCCTAGATTAGTTTACATCTTGAATTTAAGTTTTTGTCAGAACAGTCTCCTTGAAGCTCATGTTTGATAATACCATTTCAAAGTAAAATGACTGGTTTTGGAATCAACAGCCTTTCATCAAGTTGTATTACATTCTCAGGAGAGAAGAAATCTCTATGTTTCCTATGTTTATGCAAATACTTCTTACTCTATTAAGTGCTAACAAAAATGGAATTATTTTGCTAAGCTGGCTTCATCCATAGAGCTGTTCAGATATTTTAAAATCAAATTTCCTCCATTTACAGAGAGCACCTTCATACCTTGTGAGTGTTAACAAGTATGAGGGCCTGCAGGGAGAGCAGTTTTGTAAATAAACACCAAAAGGTGTTTTTTCTTTAAGAATCAGTGCATGATCTTACTAATGCTGGCACTGTGCACTGATTCTGCGCAGAACAGATGTAAATAAAAAGATAAGGAATGAAAAAAAAAGCAACAACATGTCTCAAAGAATTGTACAAAAATAAACCAGGGAAATTCACAAGTTCCAGAAGCCACAGGTGGAAGAAATAATTCTCCATGTAAATTGTTTTTATCTAGTGCCAGGGTTTGTGTGGGTGCTGTGTAGATTACACTGCTGCTGCTTAGCTGCTGTAACATCTGTAGGATTTCTGCAGCAAGACTACAGATGATTGGTGAGTATTTTGGCAGGAGGTTCCTCTCCCACGTTTCCAGTCTCTCTGCTTGTTTTGACACTGTCTGTGTGACAGACTTGGAAGAGGGGAGGAATTCACTCCTAAGGAGATGGGGCTCCCTGCAGCTGCAGCTCTGCTCCAGGACTATTCATGGCAAAGCTAAAACAAGGGATTAGCAGCATACCTGGTAGGATGAGACCACTCACAGTCACAGTTCTGCAGGGACTTTTCCATATTATAAGGCAGACGTGGGAGCAGATCTAAAGAACTTCTGTCTGTATTTGTCACTGATTAAAGCAGAAATCAGAACCAGTTTTATAGAGGTGTATAAACAGAGGGAGAAGAAACTGCTGAAGTCCATTCCTATGTTAGAATCTGCTAGTATTGCTGTACTGTTTTTATAAATTGGGAAAAGAATAAGGTGTGCATCAGCCAATTAATGGTGACAGAGCATTCAGCTCCAGCAAGCCATGAGCCATCCCTCACATCCCTCAGATGAGAAATGACATGTAAAAGACAGAACCTACTCTATTTATCCCTACTGTGAATATTATCATCCATACAGGCCCCAAGCTGTGCACATGGGGTGCCTTATTTAACTCTCTGTACTTTCACTTCATGTTTCTTTTTATCTTTATCATGCTGTTGAAATAAACAACTACAATGCAAGTTTTCTTGAAGAGATCAGAAAGAATATTTTAAGATAGGTAGAGATTAATATTTAACCAAGCAGATAAATGAAACAATAGGGAAAGCAGCACAGCTTGGTTGACATCATCAAAGCAGTTAACTGTAAAATAAGTGGAAATAATAGCAATAAAATCGGTAAGTTAAAAAGCGCCTGCTGAAAGGCATGAGAAACTGAACCATCCTAATTTAGAGAAAGGTTTCAGTCACAATTCAGGACCACCACAGGCACTGCTCCCCTAGGTGCTTGTGAAAGGAGAGTTAAAGCCAATGTATATCTTGTGAGGGCTGTCCAGGGCTTTGCATACTTCTCACTTTATAAAGATATCATTGCATGGGGACAGCAGTGCTGAAGTGCTGTGGCCAGAACTCTCCATAGAAGATAACTACATGTCCTCCATGGCTGGTTCTGAGGGAGTGTGTGAGCACAGGGCCTTGCTGTGAGTCTGTTACCCAGTTTGTCCCAGTGCATCCCAGCCAGAACTGGGAGATGGGGAATGGAGAAGAGCTAAGGTCTCATACCCTGGGTAAACAAAATAAAACAGTCAGCAGTAAACCCCAAAGATCCCCAAAATAAAATCAATAACTAAATAAACTAACACATACAATTTCAAAAACAACACCAAAACACAAAATGGCCAGAAGGCTTCAGGGAGCAGTAAGGACAGAAGACACACAGGTGACTTGTACCTCCTAATATTCCCCCACAAGGGCCAGCTGATTTCAGCTGCTGTCCTATTATACTTTGCTAGTCTGGTAACCTCCAACAACCCCTGCTTGCAGGTAACTCTACTCTGGATCCCAGGTGAGTCTATTCCCTTTGGGGTGTTCCTCAGCAGAACCTCACTGAGCTTCTACTGATGGCACAAAGAGCCACAAACTCCTGCTCATTCTGAAACCTGGCTCCATGAAAACCGTCTGACGTCCTACATCCTGCATCAGAAAAGACAGAAAATCTTGGAATTGTAGAATTGATAGGGTTGGAAAGGACCTCTTAGAGCACTGAGTCCAACCCCTTACCCACACCACTGTTTTCACTACTGCTGCTCTCCTTCCCTTTTACCCATCCAGCCTTTTACAGAATGTTTTCATCAACTCTGCAGCCCTCTCTTCTCTAAACTTCACATGCACAGAAGTTATTCCATGTCTCACCCCATCCCTGATTTCAAGCTCCCAAACTTTTCCAGCTCTCACTCTCTCACCTCAATCACGACAGTACCTATCCTTCAATATTTGTACAAATTCTGCATTTGTACTGTGGTACCATAGTAGTCTCTCCTGTTCCTTTCCATACAATTCCTGATGTTTTCTTCACCTTTCTGGCTCCTGCTGAGCACCCAGATCACTTCATGAAAGGACCTGTTCTCATCCTCAGTCCTGAGCCAGTCCTCTCAGGCGCAGAGCTCAGACTGTTTTGCCTCGTGTGCATTACTTGGTATTAACCAACACTGCATTTCATCTGCCACTCTGCTCATGCTCCACGTAGGAGTATTGTAAATTACACACGTCACAGTGTCTGCAGCAGGGGAGCCAAGGAATGACTGAGCAGAAAACAAAAAAACCCCACCAATGTCATTCACTCCCAGAACTGATTCACTGACTGGTCATGTCCAGCCTACAAAACAAACAACTCCAGGAACCAGTGAGAAAAAAAAGGCACTCTTCAAAAAAATCTCACAATCATGATAAAACACACAGGGCAAAAAAATGAAATTTGGTTTAGCCAAATTTGAACTTCATGACTCTGCAAGTTTAGTATTGTCTCTACCATGAATAATTGCACCAAGTTACACAATGGGTGATTCCATGGTGTAAGGTCTGGTTTGCAACCTTCAGTTTTCTACTCATTTCAGGTGGACACTGGATAACTCTAACTTAATCTTCTGAGGCTCAAACCCACACATTTTCTTGTCAAACTTGCTGCACAGCCTTCTATTTTTTACATCACTTGGGAGAGTGACCTGTAATGAAGAGTTTCGTTAAACAGCAACATGAAAAAGAACTTACAAATCTTAGGAATGTTGTTTTTCCATTTCAACATTCCCAAGCTTGCATGTTCCTTCTAATGACTGCATAATTGAAGATTGTATTTTCTCTCATACTTCAGTATTATGAATATTGGAAAGCAGTGATTTCAACAACACAAAAGCAGTATTTTTCAATTGAATTAATTCCTAGTGGGAAAACCCCTGTATTTTCCATCCTTACTTTGCTTTCTAAACAATCTGTAAATGTACTGGGTTAAATCATAAAGCAAATTGTGTCAGTGTTTTCATGCAGAGTCTGATTCCAAAGGCAGAGAATATTCATCATTCAAATAAAAATTGCTAAACCGAAGTTTGTAACAGGTTCACCAGACAGTGTGATCACACATACAGGACAAGCACAGAGCCAGACCCAGATGTTGAAATCTGAAATGCAGGGAGCTCTCAGAACTTTGGGTCTGTAAGCCAAAGCTTAGAATTAAACCCAGGATTTGATCGGAGACCTTGGGAAAGGCTCCCAAACTCAGGTGCTAGAAGTGAGAATGTGGATTTGTAGTTTAAAGCAGAGACACATTGAGCTAAGTAAAGGAAAGTTCAGAGCTTTGAAGTTTAAGACAAAGAAAAAATAAAACTAGTTACATGGTAAACAAGGAGTTTAGAATGCAGTGCTGTAGGTTTGTAGGTCATAACATGATTGGCTAAGAAAGCTTACACTGTAGCATGGGTCTGTAAGACAAAATATTTAAGGATTGGGTCAAAAACATAAATATCCTTGTTGGCAGTGTTTTATTGGTCAACAAATCCTTAAAATGTCCTGTAACTAGAGGTCTCGTGACCTTCTGAGCCATGTGGTGAGGATGTGAGCAGAATTCACCTTTCCTGTCTATGTAAAAGGTAAGCAAAATAAACCACATCATCTAAAAAACTCAGAGGTCTCGTCTCTAACTCATTCAAAACACCTTCACAAATCCCCACACCCAGCCAGCAGGGGTGTAGGAAAGGCAGCTCCAACCTGCTCTCCTCCTGTGACCAGGTGATCCACCTGGCAGGTGAGGGGAAGGTGTGGATGTGTCACCTGGACTCCCACTGCATCTCCTGGAAAAGCTGCATCCTAGGGCTGCATCCAGAGGGAAATCTCCCCTGGCATAAGGACTGGCTGGTAGCCTGGCCTAGGGACAATGGGGACAGTGCTGGGACAGTGGGGACAGTGCTGCCTCAGTGGAGACAGTGGGGACAGTGCTGGGACAGTGCTGACCCAGCTGGTCACCAGCAGTGTCCCCAGGGAGCAGTGCTGGGTGATCCTGTTCAAAACCTGGGCCAGGGGACCGAGTGCTCTGCCCCCTGGGTTCATGGGTGACACCAGGGTGGGTGGCAGTGTGGATCTGCTGGAGGGCAGGAGGGCTCTGGAGCACTGAGGGCTCCGGACAGGCTGGACCGTGGGCCACGGCCATGGCTGTGAGGGTCCACAAGGGAAGTGCCAGGCCCTGCCCTTGGGTCACAACAACCCCTGGCAATCCAGGCTGGGCAGAGGGGCTGGGAAGCTGGGACAGGCCCTGGGGTGCTGTGACAGCAGCTGGACACCAGCCAGGGGGGCCAGGTGGCCAGGAGGGCCCAGGGCTGTGACAGCAGCACAGGGCAGTGACTGTCCCTGTGCTGGCCCTGCCCAGGCTCCATCTCCAGGGCTGGGTCCAGCTCTGGCCCCTCAGCTCAGGCAGGGCCCTGAGGGGCTGGAGAGTGTCCAGGGAATGGAGCTGGGAAGGGAATGGAGCCCCAGGAGGGGCTGAGGGAGCTGGGAAGGGAATGGAGCCCCAGGAGGAGCTGAGGGAGCTGGGAAGGGAATGGAGCCCCAGGAGAGGCTGAGGGAGCTGGGAAGGGAATGGAGCCCCAGGGGGGGCTGAGGGAGCTGGGAAGGGAATGGAGCCCCAGGAGAGGCTGAGGGAGCTGGGCAGGGGCTCAGCCTGGAGCAAAGGAGGCTCAGGGGGCCCTTGTGGCTCTGCACAGCTCCTGACAGGAGGGCACAGCCGGGGGGGTCGGGCTGTGCTCCAGGGACCAGGGACAGGAGCAGAGGGAACGGCCTCAGGCTGGGCCAGGGCAGGCTCAGGGTGGGCACAGCAGGAATTTCCCCATGGAAAGGGGGCTCAGGAACTGCCTTGGCACTGCCCAGGGGGGTTTGGAGTGCCCAGCCCTGCAGGTGTCCCCTGGAGGTGGCACTCAGAGCCCTGGGCTGGGGACAGGGTGGGGATCAGGCACAGGCTGGACCTGATGATCTGGGAGGGATTTTCCAGCCTAAATGATTCTCTGATAAAGTTTCTAACACTGAACATCACTGTCTTGTAATCTAAAGATCATGGGAAGTACACAAGGCTAAGAGGAGCAGTGATGCATACTCATGCAAAAATTATTTTCTCCTGGTGTCATCTCACCCATCAATTAATGACCAGAGCTCTAGACATAGTGGATACAAAATCCACTGAGATCCATAGGGACCATTTACAGTCTTACACAGATTTTCATGGGTGATTTTGAGACTGGGGTCTTCAAAGCAATTTTTTGACATTCCAGTGGGAAAGAGGCAAGCATGACTTTACAGCTGGGACTTTACAGCTGGATTGTGCTTTGTCACACATACTCAAAATGAACTGTGGATTTGTCAAGTCAAAGGGAAATTGATTTTGTAGACTTTAAAAAAATTGTTCTTTATGTGCAACATGACCTATGAAAGGACCCTGTTAGTGGAAGATATTAATATGTCAAAGGGAGCACAGCAAGATAAGCAGCACATTCAAAACTTAAATCAAGTATTTTATGTTGCACTAAATACCCTCAGTCAGTAGTTGCTTTCCAAGTAAACTACAGTGTACACTCACAATAAGTAAAACTGAATACCACCTTTGGACATAGAAAACCTCATTTTAAAAAATAAAATCTTAAATTTTAAGTGAATACAAAAAAACAAAGAAAAAAATCGTATTTGGATGTTTAGCACATCATGTACATGTGAAATATTAATCTTCCATTAACAGGAGGGATTAAAAATATTAAGAAATCGACCAATAGGGTTGGAAATGGCCTTAAAAACACCCAGTTCCAGCCCTGCCGTGAGCAGGGATGCCTTCCACTAGACCAGGCTGAGATGAGAACATCACTCATGAGAACACCGAGGTCTGTTCTTGAGGAACATTCACCTCTTGAGCACCTGTGTGTCACCTGCGTGCACAGCACGCCCCCTCACCTGGCGGGCTCCCGTGCCCGGCTGCTGCTGTGGCAATGGCAAAAGCAGAAGCAGGAGACACCGAGCAGTGGCTGTTGTCAGCAGTCTGCACTGTAAAGGGGAAGGACAGGAAAAAGTTAACTTCTACAAACTTTTCATCAACCAGCAACAAGACTTAGAATCTTCAGTACTGTTCGTAACTTTGTGGACATCGTGTTTATTTAAACTGTCAGATGATTTTCTGTGAAAGGCAGTAGAAATATCGTGATCATATTTATGGTTTATATTTCCACATTGGTATAATTAATGTTGCTATAGAAAAAACATCTAAGACACTGCTGAGGTGGAACAAGATATTAACCAAATAGGAGGGGGAAAAAAAATATAAAGAAAAAACAATGGCATAGAAAATTAACCTAAACCAAAAAGTTATGTCAGAGAATTAAGGATATTCACCATCTTCTGATAACTGGATTCACTTATTTTCCCTGGTCACTGCTCAGAATGAGCAGAGTTTTGCAGAATTTATCAAACTTTCTCTACAGGGAGTGCTGTGAACACTGTCTTTAACCAGAATTCTGATAATATGATGCTGCCCACAGTTTCCAGCTCCCAGATCTTGCCTTCTTGCCACAAATGTGCCCAACCACATAAAATTACCACTGGTTTGAATCTAAAGTGTCCTGGTAACAGGTGAGAAGGCTCTGCTCTGCTTTTGTTTTAGTCCCAGGTATGAAACACTTGCCCAGAAACCTGTCCTGCAGGAGCTGGCAGCATTTTAAGTCTTCACGGACTCAGCTCACAGCCCTGCTAATGATTTCAAAGGGCCACGTGAGAGTTATTTGAGGAGATCCAGCCCCTCTTTTTCCTCTTCAATTGAGCAGCCTTTTCAAATTTTGGAATGAATAATGTGAGACCATCTGTAAATGTTCAGCATTACACAAAGAAACAGACGCAGTCCCTTCCCATTGACAACAATGGGTGTTGTGTGTTTCATGATTACAGATGGTGCCCAAAATATGTCCCCTCATCAGCTGAAAAAAATATGTCAGAGTCTTGAGAGTTCTGTGAGAACAGGACTGATTCAATATTAGTCTTGAACTTGGGCACATCCTGCTTGAGCTATTTCAGAACACTGAATCATACTGAAGTCTCAACATGCTTCCATGCCTCATTATTGCTGCTCAAATTTAACAGGCGCATTTCACATTTTAATGGCTCTTTTATTTTTAACACCTGAGAAACAAGAAAAATACAAGCAAGCCAGATGATTGGGACATTATTAGTGCTTTCTGCTGCCCTGCACAGATCACAAGCACAGCGATCAAGCCCTGTTGGAAGTGACTGGCAGTGCCAGCACAGCTCTCACCTCCTGGCTGCCGGTAGCGGAGGTGACGCGGCGTCGAAGGGGACCTGCACGGGGACAGCTCTGCAGTGTCCACCACGGAGGTGCTCTCGGGAATGGTCCTGTCCACTGACACAGTTTCCAGAACTGCTGCTTTAAAAGAGAATACATGTCAGTACTGATGATCAGACATAATTTGGTTTACAGTTGTTTCAAACAGTACCGCGCCTGTAACTTGCCATGGAATTTTGCCATTAACTCAGCAGTAATTATCCTCTGGATGGAGTTAAAAGAGTGGGAAAGTCTTGTACCACTGACACCATAGCTCATAACAAACAAATAAATAAATGAAAAACACCTTGGTGAAAACAGCAAAAACAAATAAATAAACAACTTGGTGAAAACCAGCAAGTTGTCAGTTTTAAAGTGTGTTGGATAAAACTGCACTTTCAATCAGGAGAATATGCAGTGACATGCACACATAACAAGGGTACTTGAACTCATAGATATTCTATGACCTAGGGAAAATAATCCTTGTTGAATAACAAAGGGTAATCAAAATCTGACCAATAGAATTGCTAAACAGCACTGGAGAGCAGACTAGTCTACAGTGGAGTTCTTTTATCAGAAGAATAAAAACAGGAATGGGATAAACACTACTTCCAAACTGAGGGAAAACAAGCTGATAAAATACATCCTATATTTGATGTGAATGACAGCTCTGCCTGCAGCACAAGCATTGTGTATATAAGACTAAACATAAACAAAAACTTTGGAAAACAGAAACTCTGAAAGGAAACAATTTTGAAGGTAGGGAAAAAAGTTGAAAATCCCAGCTTATAAATGGACAACAGTCATAGAGAACAGCAGCCACCATAATAATATGTCCTCAAAAACAGAATTTGTGCAATTGTGCTGGACTTAAAGTAAGCCAGAGATGGTTTTTTTGGAACTCTGGCAGTATCAGAGCAACAGGACTACCCATTTTCATCCCCCTTATGAGATCTCTTTTTAAACCTCCTCATTTTCATCAACATTCTGCATGCAGCTGGACAGAGCTACTGCAGGACAGAGCTCTCTACCTGCAAATTCCTCCAGACTGAGCACAAGCTGTTCATCAGGAGATGCCCAAAGGGGTGGGAGACTGCACTGACAGCAATTTAGCATTTATATGGGCCTCTGGCCATTTCCAAGTGCTCCTCATGCTGCCCAGGTAACGCTTCCAGCTTTGACAGACCACAATGAGAAATGTGAATAACTCCCCAACAGTGCCCACTGCCTACACTTGGGCAGAACAACCTGCTCTTTACCAGTCCACTTTACAACGTCTAGAAAAAATGTTACAGCTTAGACAGCAGTTACCTGTCTATGATTAATTTCAATACATGGCCTTTATTTTGGGATATGCTGTGCTATCATCACATGGGTTTTCAGCCACACTGGTGGCTAAAGTAGTGCGCAAGAAGAATTTGCTCAACTTTGCATAGAAAAAACTCTCTCTCTCTCTCTCTGTCTATATATATATATAAATATATATAAATATTCTGTTGTGCTATTAATGTAAAAACACCCAGCATACTGCATGTATAATATCCATGATTATGCACAACAGCTAACCAGTATGTTTTGAAAGCATAAAGCATGAGCAAGTATCATAGAACCACAGAATCCCCTGAGCTGGAAGGGACCCACAGGATCCCCCAGTGCCACCCGTGCCCTGCCCAGAGCCCCAGCAATCCCATCCTGGGCATGCCTGGGGTGCTGTCCAAGCTCTGCTGGAGCTCTGGCAGCTTTGGGGCCGTGCCCATTCCCTGGGCAGCCTGGGCAGAGCCCAGCACCCTCTGGGGAAGCAGAACCTTCCCTGAGCTCCAGCCTGATCCTGCCCCATCCCAGCTCTTGGCTCCTGTCCCTGTCACAGGGAGAAGACATGGGAGCTGTCCCTTGGAAGGAGCTGCAGCCCCTGCTGAGCTCTCCCCTACCTTCTCTGCTCCAGCTGAACACACCAAGCACCCTCAGCTGATCCTTGTGTGGCCCCTCCAGACCCTTTACCATCTCCATGTCTCTCTTTTGGACACTCTCTAACAGCTTTAGCTCGTTCTGACATGCCCAAAACTGTCCCCAAGACTCGAGGTGAGACTGCCCCAGCGAGTGATGCTGGGCCTGGTACCCCCCAGGACAGGGATGTCCCTCCTGGCTCCAGACTCAGATTGAACTGGACATGGACCAGGACCCCCAGGTCCTGTCCCACAGGTGCTCTCCAGCCCCTTGTTCCCCAGTGCATCCACACAGCCAGGGGTGCCCATCCCAGGTGCAGAATCCCTTGTTAAACCCGACACACTTGGTGAATTCCCACCCCTCATTTGCTGAGCTCCGTCTGCAGGGCCTCTCTGCCCTCGAGGGAGTTGACAGCTCCTCCCAATTTAGTGTCATCAGCAAACTTACTCAGTACTCCTTAGAGTCCTGTGTCCAGGTTGCTAATGAAGATGCTGAAGAGCACAGGGCAGAGCACAGAACCCTGGAACCCCAGCAGTGCCAGCCTGGTGTCACCTCAGTCACTGCCAGGCTCTGTGCCCGCCTCATGAGCCCTTGCCCACGATGTTTTTATCCACCTGTGGGCTGGACAGTTTGTCCAGATGGATCCTGGGAGAGACTGTATCCAAAGCTTTGATGCAATCCAGAAAGATCACATTACTGCCTCTCCTGGGTCACCCAGGTGTGTCACCCTGTCATAGAAGGAACTCAGGTGTGACCAGCAGGACCTCCCCCTTGTGAGGCTGTGCTGACCTGTTGTTGCCAGATGAATACCTGTTTGCTCAGCTGCTAGGGAAAAGACAATGATTATTTTGTGAAATCACTGGCCTGTGGAACTGCATAATGGGGATCACGTTAAACATCAACCAAGAAGAGGAGCAGGAGAATACACTTTCATCTCCAAAATAACAAATTACATTGTTTGGGCTAACTTGGCTCCAGATTTTGGGATAACACCGAACTCATGGGGTGGTCAAGTGTCACTTCAGGGCCTACAACCACTAGAGACCATTGTCCAGACCACTGAGACAGACAAACTCATGTGAAAAGGGAAGGAACATATGCTGATGACTTTGGGGGAATAATTATCATACGTACGTTTGCTCTGGGAGAACCTGTGAGCACTCCTGTACAACACAGCCTGGAACAGGAGCCTTTTCTGTGCTCAGCATGCACACACAATATCTGAAAGAAGACAGCCCCTCGTGCCTCCAGCTGAGTGAGGAGTGGCTGCTGCTCAGTGCTGCACTGCTGCTAGGGAGGTTTTGTCTATTTTTCTGTAATGTGATGCCTCAGGGTGTTTTCCAATACCTCCCAGGGTAATTTTCTCCATTACCTTACCAGGTGCTGAAGTGAGACTGCTGGGCCTGTAGTTTCCAGGGTCACCCTTCCTGTGCTTTTTGAAAATTGGGACAATCTTAACCAGCATCCATTCAACTGGGACCTCTCCAGACATCCAAGACTGTTCAGATATTGAGAGAAGCCTCACATCAGCCGGCTCTTTGAGTAGTCTCAGATGAATCCCACCAGGCTCCATAGATTTATAGGAATGCAGCTGCTGCAGCAGATCCTTACAACTTCAGGATCAACTGTGAGTTTATCATTCTCAAACCATGGTCATTCAGCTCAGGGCACTGGGATTCCCTTAGCCCATGCTGAAGAGAGGTAAGAAAAACAATACATATCCCTGTCTTGTCAAATTCTCTATTTGTGAGTTGACCACCCTCATTCTGGAATAGGCCAATGTGACTTCTGCGCTGTTTTCTGCCAATGTATTTTAAAATCCTCTCTTTATCATCGCCCACAGTTCTGGCAAGTTTTGACTCCAGTTACACTTCAGCTGCAAAAATTTTCTTCCTGCAGAACACCATCTCTGTGGTCCTGCCATGTCACCCAACCTTCTCCTGCTGGACATACACCTTCCTTCTCTGCTTTACCTCCAAAAGAAGATCCCTGTTCAGCCAAGCCAGCCTTCTGTCGCATCTGTTTGACTTTCAACATTTTGGAATTGCCGCTTCCTGTGCCCATAGGTGACACCTAAAATGTGACCCACACTAATGGACCCCAGCACCTTCAGAAGAATTTTCCCAGGGATCTTGATCACTATTTCCCTGAGCAGCCTAAAGTCTGCTCTACTCATGTCCAAGGGTGAAAATTTTCTGACACTTTTCCTCCTAGCAACAGAGATTTTAAACTAAATCACTTTGTGGCTGCTGTAGCAAGATAGCCACCAATCATGTCATTCATACAACCCTCTCCATTAACAAGCAACAAATCAAGAAGGGCACCTTTCCTAGTCAGCTCTCCTAGTACTTGTACATGAAGTTGGCATCCAGGTGTTTTAGTAATCTTAGACTCTAGAGAAGGGACTTTACCTGGAAGAGAATTACATCACCATTTTTCCTCCTAACTGGTGCTTTTTATCAATTTTACAAATTTCCTAACACCTATAAAAGATACTGCTGTGGGGGTGGGTTTTTGTGGATAACTATCTCTGAAGGCCTTCAAATAAAGATCTACTCTTATATTACCTTCTTTCTAAAATTATTTTGACTTTCATTTCCAGGATGGGAAAAAGGCAACAGTCCAGGCCAGAAGATCTGCAGTAGACTCCCACAGAGACATCTGCATCCTTTCACTGCCCCTTGATTCCTACCCAGAGGCTCTCAACTGTGACCTCCCTAAATTCTACCCCTTCTGTTACATACAGTGCCTCCCTCTGCCTCATCTGCCCTGCCTATTCTTCCTAAAGAGTCTGTAAATGTTCAGTAGGGCACTTCAATCACAGGACTCATCCTGGTAAAGTTTCACTTATGCTAGTGATGTCAAATCACTGGGACTGGGCCAAGGATCCATGCTCCTCTCATTTGGTCTTCATGCTGTGTGTGTTGGAACAGAAACACTTCAGCTCTGGTCTGTTGTAGCCAACACCTCCCACCAGCACTCAGTTCCTCAAGTGCATCACCCCACTGCCTCTCACTATCTGGTTTTATCCCTTCCCCCTTCAAACTAGTTTAAAGCTCTATTGATGAATCCTCTGAGTTCCTATGCTAGAAACTCTTTTCCCCTCTGAGAGGTGCATCTCATCAGGTGTTGTGTAGACAACCCCATGGTCCAAAACCCAACATTATTCTGATGACACTGGCCCCTGCACTTGATAGGCAGACTCCTAGAATGCTACAGTGGATAACTTCCCTGTTAAAATGTGATTTTTTTGTTAAAAAATAGGCAGCATTCTGTAAAAACAATCCCCTGGCACAAATAAACACCTAATTTATTAGCAGGGCACTACTAATTCATTCAGTAGGGAGCAGACATAACTTTTCAAACACATTTGTCTAACTTTGTATTTGGTAATCCTTTTCTTCTTTCCTCTCTTTAATTTTTTATGATTATAGTACTACTGACTAAAATTGAACTACGTCTTGCTCAGATTAATAGATCAAATTCTCAGACTGTAAGCCAGGCCATGTACAACCATGTTAAAATATTAATTTTAGGAATAATAAAAGCATTTTTAAATTGCATCAATTTCTATTTAGTGTAACAACAATAAAAAGAAGATTACTGCAAACTTCTATTCCAATTAGGAAGATCGTTCTTCCATCCCCAGAGGAGAAATAATGTCCACTTCTGTTTCCTATGAGACTGGAGCCACTTCCTTGCTTTGCCATCTATAACTACAATGCTCCCAACCCTAGACACCCACACTGAGGCTTTTATCAACCAGCTTCAGCCCTCTGGAAGTAAAACCTATTCCAAGGTGCCTTACAGAATCCCTAGAGGAAACAGGCATTTGCTCAGGAGCAATTAATCTATTTTAGACTTGTACCTTCTGGAGGGATAACCAGGTGACATTCACACCACCTGGAACAAATGTCACCAATGTACCGAGCACATCACAAGCATTATTTATTTTGATTACTGATGGAATCTCCCTGGAAAACCAGCCCTCTATGCAAACATGTTAAAGCTGTTAGGTATTTCTTTTTAACTTAATATTTCACTTTCTGCAGTACACACTACAACTCAAAAATCTCTCACCTCAGTAAACAAAGTGGTATCAAATATTCTCTTCTGCCTTTCTCCTTACACTGCACTGAAGTGAAAACAGACATGGTGCAGTGGGTTGGAACAAGATGGGCCTTAAGGTCCCTTCCCACCCAGACCATTCTGTGATCCTATGGCTTTGCTGTGCTGCTGGTCCTGGGAAGGAGCAGCAAAGGGCTGGGAACAGAGAGCACAGCAGAGCCTCGACCAGAGGAGCAGCAGCAAGCAAGGAGTTTCCTCCCCTCCCTGCCACAGACAGTGGGTGCAGATATGAAGAGATAACCTGGGCTGCAAGGCCCAAAGGCATCATCTCCAGCACCAAAAGGCCTCGGGCCCCAGCTAAGAATCAGCATCTCAGTCTGGAGAGCAGATGTGGGAAGAGATAAAAGAAATATTCCTGACTGCTTTACAAACTGTAAAAGACACACAAGTTACCACAGAGGCAGAAGCCTCCTACACCCTAAAAAGTGTTTGTGACTTTTCCCTGGAGTTTGGACACAGATTCCATGGATGCTTCCCTGGGGATCGAGGGAAAGGATCTCAATGTGTGCCCCACCAACAACTGGATGGGAAGAGCCATTGAATCCCAAGTTGTATTATTTCTTCACTAGCTGTAACATTAACAGGTACTTTTAACCTCATGCTATATCTATTTATCAGTAGTTTTCTTTTTGTCCTTATTCTTGTGTAGTATTAGTTTGTTTTAAGTCCTATGTCTGTTAGTTTTCTGTCTATCAAATAAATCATTCATTCTCTAACAGACTGAATCAGCCATTATTAAAGCACTTGTGAACAAGAGTGGCTTTTGGGGTGCTGGCCACCTCCATAAAGCTGCTGGCTGCTGCCAGAGGCCTGGGCAAAGGGCAGGGAGTTATCCAAAGCCCCACATCCACTGGTACCAAGCAGCCAGCAGCACGCTGGATTGCAGTGGGTAAGGCGTACCTCTGCGGATGCTCCTCCTCAGCTTGTTGCAGAGGTCCAGGCGCGGGTTCTCCAGGCTGTCCTCGGCCGAGCCCGGGCTCTGCTCGGGGGACGACAGCCCCCGGCTCAGGTCCAGCGGCGCCTTGCTGCCCGTGGGCGGTGGGGACGTGGCCGGGCTGTAGTTTGAGGTAGGACTGCTGGCCGCAGACGAGGCTGAGAGGTCCAGGGCGCCGATCCTGGAGTTCAGCGGCGAGGTCAGGGAGAGTTTGCGGGTCCTGGCGGGTGAGGAGGTCCTGGAGAGGGACAGGGGAGGAGGAGAGGAAAACTTGCGGCAGAGGTGTGGCGACTTCCCGTCAGCCAGGTACTCCCCTCTGTTGTTCTGACTGGTGGCAAAGAACAGCTCCAAGGACCTGAGAGGCAGAGACATAAAAAGAGCAGCATGGTTATTGTATTTGTGGGGTGCCTTGATGAAGGAAGGAATGATGAATCTGACTCCATGTTCTCAGAAGGCTGATTTATTATTATTGTTTTATCATACTAAAGAATACTATACTATATAAGTATACCAAAGAACACAGAAAGGATACTTACAGAATGCTAAAAAGATAATAATGAAAACTCGTGACTCTTGCCAGAGTCCTGACACAGCTTGGCACTGATTGGCCAAAGAGTGAAAACAACTCACAGCAGAATCCAATGGAACAATCACCTGTGGGTAAACAATCTCCAAACACATTCCAGACAAGCAAAACACAGGAGAAGCAAATTAGATATTTGTTTTCATTTTTCTCTGAGGCTTCTCAGCTTCCCAGGGGAAAAATCCTGGGCAAAGGAATTTTTCCAGAGAATGTGAATGTGACACATGGTAGCAAACACTGAACAGATTTAAGTGAAAATGCTTCAATTTTAAGCAAATCTGCATGGCATTGCAAAATCTGTGTGACACTTTGTCCTCAGAGACAGACCCTCCATAAAACTGGCGTCCTGTTTACACACTAAGAACCTTTCTCTTAGATTATTTACAAGCAGAAAATAGTGAGAAAAATGCCCACAAAACAAACAATGACCAAGGCTGTGACATCTCTCCCAGAAATCTGTGAGAGAGAGGTCCCAGGAAGGTGCCAACCCCAGGCTCACCTGACAGGAATGGAGGTGAAGGGGCGCCTGTAGATGTCAGAGAGCTTCTCCAGGACCACGGAGGCGGTGGTGAAGATGCGGTAGGTGTGCAGGAAGGTGTTGAGGAAGTCGATGCTCAGGAACCGCAGATCCGTCAGCCGCTCCAAGAGGCGCTCCACGCTCGCGTAGCGGATCTGGGGCACTTTGCAGGAATTCAGTGTTTTGCTGAAGCAAATATCGATGTCATCTCTGTGAAGACGGGCGTCAGATCTACACAAAAGTCAAATTTAAAACACTTTACCAACGAGTGATTGTAGCTAAGGTGTTGCCTTCAGTTTGAGCTTTCATATTTTCCAGATTCTGTACTGCATTAATAACTCTGCATAAATAACTCTCAACTCCATATAAAGTGTCAGCTGCTCTCCTCACAGCTCAGGCACACAGAACAATCCTTCTCCAGCCCCAGAACCAAGGACACCACTGCAGCTTCAGCCCAAAGAGTGCAAACAGCAGGGAATGGAGGAGAGCAACTTGGGAGGGTGGGACTGCAGAACCTGGAGGTGGAATTGGACAGTGAACCCCAGTATGGAAATGGGCCAGAACTTATCAAAGTGTGAAAACTTGTGACTCTGAGTCCATCTTGGGGGTAGCCACAGCTGGGCTCTTGTACTGCCCAAGGTGTGTCCTTTGAAGGCCTTTTAATAAATCCCTACTTTATTCCTTTAACTCTGCCTAGCTCTGCTCTAGGCAGCTTCTCAAGGCATCAAAGGAGTGGTACCCCTTTAGCTGTTTCTGTCAACACAAAAGCAACAAAAATTTATGCACTTTTGTGTTTCATCAGTGCAGGAAAACTTTTAATTTGTGGTGATAAATGCTTCCATAACTAAGGGAACTTAAATTTTATTTTTGGCAAATGCTTTACACCTCAAAGCCTAAGAAACTATTTATCATGCTTACATTTCTGAAATGGAACAGGTGGCAGAATTGTCCCCTCTTGTCTCTTTTAGGCTATTGTGGCCCATAGGTCAATGTTACTAAAATCTCAGTATGGAATAATTCATTGCAATGTTTTCTGGTGGGATCAAGCTTTATCTAAAATAAAGTAATGGATCCTAAAAATTAATCCCTTAGCTAGGTTTAAGGCTTACTTGCAAATTAGCACCTGCCTTCAGCTCCAAGACTTACTTTTTGTTTTAAGAGAAGAAAGAGGGAACAGCACAAAACATCTCAAATTTTAAATCAGAAACCAAGAAAAAAATTTATTTTAGTGAAAAAATCAAAAGCAAAGACCAATATATTTCTGCTTGGAAATTAAAAAAAAAAAGAATAATTTACATAACCATACCCCTAATGGAGGGGTTTTGCCCTCAAATTCTGTTTTGCCTAGTTTGTAAATAAACAGGATGAATGCTAAGTGAAGCATCTTTCAATACACCCCATCTTTTTGTTATAAGTTATTGGAGTTTCTCAGAAGAAAGATCGGGATATTCCACACAATTCTACACTGTATTACATAAAAGAAGCAACAACAACAACAAAATATTGTTTTTTAAACTAGGGCCTCCAAAAAGTGGCAGTTTTTTGTTTCTATCGTGCAATGACATCTGACTCTGAAAGTCAAACTGTGCTGCAAATCAGGCAAGTCAAATTTAAGAAGGAGAACACCAAATTTGTGTTTGTTGTCAAGGTCCTGTATGTTCTTCAGAATTAATATTCCTTTCTGTTGGCATGGGGACTGAGGTCCTGCTGTACTTTAAAGGGGACAAATGTACTTTTAAACCTCAGCAGGTGACAGAAGTTTTTACGCACTGGAGAGTTCCTGGAATAAAGCTGAGGACAATAAAATGCCTTATTTCCAGGGATCAAAGGTGTGTGCCCTAACAGTGCATTCCCAGATGCTTTCTCTCTCCCATTTCTAAGCACAGAGGAGAAGAAACAGCTACAGAAGAGGCATTTGAGACACCAAGAGATGTGACAGATAATAGTGAAAAAGGAAATAGTTTTATGTCTATCCCTATGTTCCATTCACTTATATATTCATTGTATTCTAAAAAGTAAAACTCATGTAAATTGAGGTATGCAGAATATCCAAGCTGTGTTAAAAATCTGGAATCATGTACTGAAAATATCTCACTAGAAACAAAAAACACTTATTACAATAAATAACTGAGAGAATCCAAAGGTAAAGGAAGCAGCCTTATAAACAATGATGCTACTTTGATGTGATCAGTTAAAATCATGAGAGAAAGTAATTTTTTAACAGAAATAACAGAAATACAGAGAACAAAAACTTTGGCTATTATAACAAAGTACCTTTGAAAATGGTACTTGTCTGCAGTCACATAAATTCTGAAGACATTGTAAAAATGTCCAATAAAATTTTGAGATGACAAGGAAAAGCTGAGAACAAAATCATTCATCTGAGGCGTAACTGAAGCTAACTACTGAAAACCCAGAAAAACCTGAGTTGTGATCCAAAACTGTGAATTGAGAGTTTACCACTCTGAGTGATCCCTACAACTCCAAGAAAGGGATTTGAAAATATATGTTTTGGAATATAGAATCAGTTCCATTCAACCAAAATGCTAGAAAAAAAAATTAAAGGTTTGCATTGTCTAAACACATGCTTTCTATTGTTGAATTTTTTACTGAAGAAACACAACAATCTATTTTGTTCTCTGTTGCACTTACTTGATCATATGTGGCACTGTGACTTTGGAGTTTTCTTCAAACACTATTGTCATTAATCCATTGCACCTTATATTATCAATGCACTGTGGAAATAAACATTGAAAACTGTTAAAGTCAAAACACTTTTCATATCCCTATAAGCTTGAAGCACAGCTTTTGCAGGGTATGGGCTGATTAAGACAAGGTATTTTCTCAAATGAAAATCAGTGATGCAAGAATTTAAGAGTCGACATGCTTCTCTAGCCTTTGCCTCTCAGGGTATTCAGTTCAGAAACCTTTTCTTTTCCACATGATTAAGTACTTTGAGTTGGAAGTGATATTTCCTTTGAAGCTCCTTTGAAAGGGAACAAAACTCATTATTTCTAGTGTTTCCTGAAAGAGTGTAAGCTTGAGAAATCAAGACCACAAGAAAGTCAGAATGCTTTATACTCCAAGGGGTACAGTAATACCTTAACCTCTGCCTCTGTGCAAAAGACTAAAAGGGAATATAAAAGCTTCCAGAAACACATTTGTAAAAACAAATTCAAGTGGTGCTCCTTGTGAAATGCAGCTGTGAGGAAGCTGTCCAAGCTGCTCCCTGCAAACTCCTGTATAAATGTTTGAGGCTGGGATTAGGAGGGACTTTTAAGTGTACCTTTATGTAGTTCAGATGAGCCCAAAGAAGGGAACAGAGCTGGGGAAGGGGTTGGAGCTCTACCAAACCCTACAGGGCTCTTGTCTTCATTATACTTTCTACTTTTATTCATACGTACATATATACATATATATGTTTACATATAAATATACTTTTTTTTTTTTTTTTTTTTTAATATATGGACAATCTCCTTACATCAGTAAAAAGGAGTTCCAGAAATTATCACACACATTTATCCTGATTTCAAGAACACACATTGCCTTCAGGCTGTGGAACATTTAATTTCAAACCAATGACTGATATTGGATTGCTCAAACCTGATAATCACAGGCCTCTTCAGGTTTAGATTACATCTATAGTTTTAAATTTAAAATATCATCTATGCACTTTTATGCGGGTTTCAATTCAGGATTTTAAGATTATTTGGAAAGTGCAGCTGCAGTAATTCACAGTATGATTTTCTCAAATCATTACCTAAAAGCAGTGAGAAACACATTTAATAGAAGTACTTATATTTCCCCTATTTGACCTCGAAATATTTCAAAGAAGCCCTTAGCACCCTAGCACAGACAATTTTTTAAATTATTATAATTTAGGCTAAGAATGGACTTAGTAGCATTCTTAAATGGTCTATCTGTGCCAGGAAATTACTCCAGTAATTTTACATATCAATGGAACAACAATAATTCCCTGAAAATCTGTTTTGTAAAATTCTCCAACCAGGTCTGTCTGTAAGACAGCAAGTTGCAGCCCATACTGTATTTTGAGATTTTTATTTGCCTATTTTTGTTCTTTCAAAAATGTTAATCTGGCACAAAATAAGTCAGAATTCTTATTTTTAAGCAATTTCTCCTCATTATGATGATGATTCATCTGGAGATGTTGCCAGCAATGATAGCAACTTTGGAAATGCATGACATTCCATGCTGATAATCCTCTAATCAGCTATTTCTCTCTAAATTAATAGAGGATGGGACCTGAATTCAGAACTATGAGAGATGTATGTTCTTGTTTGTGTGCATAAACAAAACATAAATAGCCTTCATTTAGCTCTGGTTAGCTGGAAGTTCAGGGGTTTTGGGTTTTTTTGTGGTTTTTTTTTTTTTTTTTTGCATTCAACTTCTTTCCACAAATAGATTATGACGAAGTTTGTCTATTATGTTTAAAGTAAAAAGCAATTTTAAAAAGCCCCAACAACTTATCCCTGGCATTTAAAAAAATTTAAATACCCTTTTTGTTCATTCACAACATTGACAGTTCCTGCACACCGTCAGAATGCTCAGCAATTATTTATAATGGTTTGTTAGCATTCATTTTTGGTAGAAAAAAGAATTTATCCCATTTTCTTACTTCATTATTGATGTGATATGGTATCACTTTCACGCTAGGACTCAGGTGGGTTTGATCTGTATGAAAATCATGAATAAACCAGTACATGAATAAACCTTCTTCTTAAATCAAAATATGTGTCTAGATGGGCTCTCCTTAGACATAAAAATGCTTACCACTATGTTTGTCTATGGACAATTCTGAAAGTTATATCCCATCTCTGTTTTTGAGAAACAGACTTCCCTGGTGACCCAAATGCAATGACAGAATTTTGAGGAGAACAGGCAGCACTAATGTTTTTTCACAGCAAATCAAAGGTGTTCATCACCCCTGTGTTAGGCTGGTTTTCAGAAGCTCAGAGTGAAGGAAGACCTCACCAAAACCAGGTGAGAAAATGTCTTCGGTTGGAAATGGGAGTGTGTTTCCATTCCCATGTGTCAGAGCTGGGGCAGTTCTCTGCTGTTCATGGGGCAGTTTTTTCTTTATCTCTCCCACAGCCAATCCTCCCTCCAGGAGATCTCTGCTCTTCATGGGCCATTCATTATTAATTACCTTCTGTCCATGGCCACTGAGTGTCCCTGCAGGGCTGATCCAATTCCAGCATCCCATGGGGAGATGCTGCATTGCCCAGGGCAGGAGCCAAGCATTCCTACCTGGATCCAATCTGAGCTTTGGGACAGCCCAGCAGCCTTTGCCCAGTGCATTGCCAGAGGAGCAGCTTCTGCTGCCCTGCATGGCCAGAGGGAGCCCAGGCCCATCTGCAGCAGCCCTGGAGCTGCAGAGGAAAACTCCCCCCTTGTGCAGGATCCCTGCTCCAGCAGAGCCACAGCTGGCACTGCAGGAGGGCTGAGCCCCCATGGGATGGGGCTGTGCCACCCCCTGACACACAGGGGACAGCGCCTGCTCTCACTCTGGCAGTGGTGGTTTTTGTTTGTACTACTGCATTTATATTTTTAATTTTTCTAGTAAGGAACTGTTATTCCCATATCTTTGCCTGAGAGCCCCTTAATTGCTGTAATAATTCAGAGGGAGGGGGTTTGCATTTTCCATTTCAGGGGAGGCTCCTGCCTTCCTCAGCAGACACCTGGCTGTTCAAACCAAGGCAGAAAAGCACTGAGGTACCTGGCTGATGTCACTTGTCCACGCAGCTTTCTCCTGCCGTGATGGGGCCAAAAGGACAACAGTAAAAGGAGGAGCATCTGTGGGCTCCACTATCAGCTTGAAATCCAGGTGTCCAAACACTTGCCCAGAGCCTTTTGCTTTACAGCCAGAGGGGGAGAAAAAAAAGTCACACCATGAAATGTCACAGCGTAAGACAAAGAAAACAGTTATTTCATTTACAATGGAAAAGCTATAAAACATCTTGCTGATAAAGAGCAAATCCAATTAGGTATCCAACAACTCATTCTGTTGTTCACATATTGGGATTTGCTCTTCAAGATAAAGTTTCTTATAACACCTGTATGCTAATACATCCTCACCATACTACAAGTATCACTCAATAAAACTACTTTCACAATTCAAGTGCAAAACTTGACAAACTGCAGGATGGAAGACAAAAGGAGTAACAATAAAATCAGCCTGAGACTGTATTTTGTAATGCCATTTGAATAAGCGTGCACTCCTGATTTGTGGGGATCCCAAGGCAAAAAAGTTCCCATTAATTCTTCCAAATCAGTCAACTCCCATGTACTCCAGAAAGCAAATTATTATGCAGCTTATTTAAGGCTTTTTTTCTTTTTTTTTTAATTTTCAATTTTTTTTTTTTTTTTTTTTTTTTCTGAGATGCTCTGGATGAACTTGAATACAAAAGCCACATTTCTCCAGCCAGCCCTCTTGAAAATCCAGTAAGGGGTGTTAACAGCAGGAACAAATACAACAAAACAATGCCCCATCCAAGACAGCATGTCCATTATAAGAACAGCAATTTTAATGGATCAGTTTTACACTGTATTCTACTGGTTTCACAACAACGTATCTATTTGCTCTTATGAAAAAATAAAAAAGGGTACTAATTTTAGGAAACTAGAAACTGTACTTACTACTGACAGCTGAATTTAACTTACAATCATCATCACTCGCTTCTGTCTCCTCGACTAGAGTGCATTCTATCAGAGACAGAACACCTCCTGTCTGTGGAAACAAAGCACATTTCACACAAATGTTATTTATTCCCATTTGTCACAGGTTTTTTTAAATGTTGACAGGCCTGACTCTAACATTTTACATTACTCAGAGCTCTAAGGAAGATACATGAATTTCATGATGCACATTTTTTCCTTAAATAACTAAACTCAAACTGATTAAATATAATGTTTTTCTGAATCCAGCAGATTAATAGTACAATGCACAAAATTTCTTTCACTTTTACCATGCTTTAATTTATGGCACACACAGACTTGCTCACAAGTTCCAAAAAAGTTAACTAGAATTTCATCTTCTGAATTTAAGTGAAATACATACAATTTTTCTTAAAGGTTCCATTAGACTTTATTTATTTTGCATAAGTACTTGAACTATGTAAGAGGTGCAAAGTGGGAAAGTACATGACCCATAATAACCTCTTGGTATGCCAAATTAAAATTCCATTCAACATAACCCACTCCATGAACAACCAACATCTCTTTACCCACAAGCCAGCACTATGAAAGACAGATTCTCAACAAATATAACTAGATTGTTCTTAGATGACATTTTATTTTAAGAGAACATGCTGTTCAGGAAAACTGAATTGACTTTGAAAATTAATTTTATTAGAGCTCTGGAAAATGTTCTTTGGCAATTCTGCAGGGTTGTACTGACTGATTTATGCACTGAAAGCTGACTTAAATTCAGTGCTACATACACTGAATTTATTCACCACTTCAAACAAATAGATACATCAATGCCTTGTTTCTAATGCCCAGTTTACTAGAATTAACTGGGTCTAATAAAAGGAAATTGTCTGAATTCTATTATTTGCAATGAAAAGACAAAGCAGTTAAACATTGTGCACTACCCCGCTTTTGTTTTTAACCACTAATGCAACACTCACATGAAACACATAAAACAGCAAAATGTTGGCAGTTCACCAAAGATGTGTTTTCATTTTGAAAATTAAATCATAATATGAAGTCCATACCTTAAGAAGATGCAGTTTTCCTCCTGAACTTCTTGTACAAATTAAGAAGTGTTTTGTAAACAAGAAGCATTGTCTTTCTCCTTCTTTCTTCAAAGACAATGAGCCCAGGCGAACTTTACTCAGCTTTCCCCTCTCAACTGAGGGGACCTGGATAAGGGAACCTGGTAATGAAGGTGCAAAATCCACTGTATTACAGTAATATTTAGTAGGTAATGCTCAAACTGTTAATTCATTGAACACTCTTACATTAATTAACACAACTTTTCATTCCAATATCAATGTGTATCAGCATCTCTTTCAAGAACAAGTCAATCCCTTTTTTACTGCAGATTCCCTTTTTTTTAGTATCATAAATAGACTCAAGTACAGTCTAGACTAACACTTGTGTACATGGCAGGATTAGATCCAGGGCTGATTAGGCAATTAAACACACTAAGAGGCCATTGATCAGAAAATGTGGCTGAGCAGCAAACACCACTCTGACAGCCACTACACTTGCAAAAGACACTTCCAAACCAAAGAGACGGAGAATGGAAAGAACATGGAAAAGTTCTTTTTGATGGAAAAGAGTTTGTGTGTGTGCCCGTGTGCAAGAGAGATGGAAATGAAGCACATTTCTCCTTCTCATCTTGTACTGCATAATTGTCAGTGCTCCACAGCTCATCTGAAATGTGTTGCCAGTAAAACACTCCCGAACTAAATTGAACCTGCTTACATAAGCCTGAATTCTGCTTTGCAGAGTTCCAGGCTGGGGACAGCTCTGCTTCTCTTGCTGTTTCACATCTCAGTCTGTGACCAACTTTTCCAGATTGATCCCACCATGGGTATCACCTCCAAATTTGGAGCAGGAGTTAAATTTGGTGGTGAAGTGCAACTCCTCTGTAGATTAAACAGAAATATTTCTACCATACAACTTGCTGTTAGCAGACAGGGCAGCCAAGAGACCTCCTAGTCTCCTTCCCACACATCTCTCCTCACTATTACCTTTACACTGGCTCGTGCCTTGTTCCAGCATCAGGTACTCACACAGCTAAACCAGCATGAAAATAATGCTGGGAAGAGGCAGCTGACTTAGCTCCCTGATAGGAGCAAGGTCACAAAAGCGCCAAGAAATTGATGAGGCAAAGGGAGCTGCACAGCAGAACAAGCAGCAGGAGGAGGCTTTGACCTGCCCCTTCCAGATACGAAGTGGCACAACTGCATCAAAGCTCAAAGTAGTGGTGGCACCCTGACACAATGCCAGCCTGACAGAATTATCCATGAAATATTAGATTAGCAATTCTTACTCTGTGTTGTCAAAAGGATTATCTTTCTCAAAGTTCACATATGCAAGCTTAAATTAACAAACAGAAAAATTGCAGTAACTGAGAAAGGTGCTATTTAGCTACATTTTTTTCCTACACTTAGCTCTCTCTATATATATTTAAGTAGCCTTAAATTATTAATATATAAACTTCTACTGACATGGGAAATTACACAGCAGTAAATTTGCCAGATAACAGTGTTCTCTGACAGACATTTCACATTTAGACTAAATGTATAACACAACTTGTGTCACTGAAACACAACAGTGAAGTTATGCTCTAGAATTTTGCAGAGGAGTTTGGAACATTTCAGATTCACTTACATTCTGACCCAAACCCATAAATATTTACTGGCTGTTGTGCATTTCCCCTGGACAAGCAGCCAACCTGCCTCAGCTGTAGGAGAGAGGGAGGAGATCATTTCCATGTGTTGGAACCATGACTTTTCCATGTTACACTGACTGTCCCTCAAGGCACGCTGCAAGGCCAACATGTTCAAAACAACTCCCAGACAAAACTCCCTGGGTACTTTTAGTCCTAAAATTCCATCTACACATTTAGGGAAGCAATATTCAATCTGTACTTTTTGTTTCTGCTTTGCTTAGTAGAGTAATAGTACCTATAAATATTAGATGCTTACAGAAGTAAGGTCGCTGGTAATTTTTGTTTATTTATTTATCTTTATTTTCACTGGAATGCTTTCAGGACTAACATGCTCTGTTCTGTCATAATGGGCTGAGGTTAAACAATATTCTTGCACAGAGCTGAAATACTGTTTAATAAGGTAAAACAGAGCAAACCTCTCTCTAAAAGCAGAAAAGAGAGACTACATTTTCTCTCTTTCAAACCTGCAGAGAGGGACACATCTCCTACACATACTGCATGGCTGACCCCAAGCAAGGACCTTGGGCATTCTCATCAGGTTTTAGTGGTTAACAAAACTAGGCATTGGCTCTACCACAGATTTCCTCTTAAGCGAAAAAAATGGTCACAATTGGCCAATGTACAGATGCAATGAGCAAGTGAAGCTAATTTTAGAACATTCATTAACAGTATAGTTTGGACAATAGTGTAATCCCATGAATTTTTATCCAGCCTCAGGCCTTAAGCACTTTCAGCACTTCAATGCTTCAACAGTCACCCTCTCAGTCTTTGCTCAATCCAAAGAATATAAAAGGCTGGATTTATAAACAAACCCAAGCATTCAGAAGTCTACATTGAACTGTCTGATTTACCAGCTCAGCCTGGCTTTCTCCATGCTGGAGGTTTTCAGGCTTTTTTGCTCTTTTTTGTTTTTACTGCTCAGAGGGTTAAACACTGGAAGAGGTTGCTCATTCAGGGAGGCTGCGGAGTCTCTGTCCTTGGAAAGAACAAAATACTGAGGGGGCATGGCAGAAACCAACCTCCTCCAGCTGGTGCTGCCTTGAGACTGGAATGGGTAATTTCCAAAGTCCCTTCCAGCTCCAGCTACTGCCTGATTTTGTGGTTACGATATCTTTATCAGCAGAGGTAAATTCACAGCAGCTGATGGCAGAAGCATCAGAGTGTTTGAAAGCACCAGAGGGGCTCAGGGTGCTCAGTTGTTTGGATGTCAACAGATTTGAGACTCCCTGAGTGTACTTCAGCCTCACAAAGGAAACATTCCTCACTTGTTTGTGTGCCTGACTATAAAATCTGTACCTAAGTAAAAGGCAGGGAAAATCAGACCCCAAGAAACTCGAATGAGAGTTCACAATCTGCATTGCAAAACATTGCCAGGGACAGTTCCTGTGGTCTCAACATGCACAACTCAACAGAATCAATCTCTTCTTTAAAATAAAAAGTCTGTAACACATAAAAAAGTTGTCGTTAACATCCACAAAAAAAGCCTGAACAAAGGTAGTGGCTCCTCTCTCCTGTTTTAAGCTGGAAATGAGGTTCATGTGCCCATCTACACTAATCAGCACAACAAATGGAAGCCTAACTGAAACCAGAGGAGATGGACACCACTGCCAAAGTGACCCCACTGTCAGATGTAAAAGGAAAATGGGCTCCATTACTTCATTTGCTTTATTCAGATTTCTGCCCTTGCACAGAATCACAGGCAGTGGATGTTCCACCAGATAAGCTGATACAACCTTCTGTAACACAGCCTCCTGTCCACTGCCCTCTGACTGTGTGCCTAGAAATAAATCTGAATTTAATTTACTTACAGGGTTTGGCCTGGGACTTACAAGCCAACAGTAATTTGTACAGATTGATTCCCACAGAAAGAAAAATTCTAAATTTTACTGATGAAGCAGTGGGTACACAGACAACACATTGTCAGTCAGTTTTGATGGGAAAACCTCAACAAATAAAAATACATATTTGTATTACATATTGTAAGAATATTAAGAAAACTCTAAACTTTAATTAGATTTCATAGTACAAGTCAACCTAGGATAATCACAGCATTATAATTTTTTGGCTGTGGGTGCAAAACAACTTTTTTTTTTTTCTGAATGCCATATTCAAAACTCTTAAAACACCTCAGAGATAAAAATGTATACATGTAATAACAATCAAGTCATTTAATAGGGTTTGTAAAAACAATATTGTTAGTGTATTGTAAAAATAATATTGGAAGTTATTACAGAAAAGTCATAGTTTGGCCACATAACTACAGAAACAGCATAATATGTGTTACAAAATGTACAGAAAGCCTATTAATTACCAGTACAGTATGGCCCCCATCAAATATCAGATGTTCTGCTGAGGTTATCTGGAAAAGGTTTCAGGAAGGGATGTACCTACATTATATTCCTAACCTTTCCTGAATAATTTTAATGCTTTTCAGCACAAAGGAGGAAAACCTGTCAAAATCCTGCACCACAGATCAGTAGTTATTTTGTATAAACCCGGTAACCGGCTTCAAGAGATCCAAAAGTAAAATATTATATAAATGGGAGAAAAACAAGCAGCTAAAGTAAACACCAGCAAGTAAGAATTGTAACCAATTTGCAGTTCCTGGCAAAAAAAAACCTGTCCCTTATTTAAAATGGAAATGTTATTCTAGCAGAGTTTTTGGGAACTTAACAACAAATTCCACCTCTGCTGTAACTGATTTTCAACAGAAAGAGTTTCCAAAGCTGCCATCAATAGACTGAGAGAAGAGTGCTGCTCTTCCCCTGCTCCATCCCCTTGGGACCACAGTCCAGGCAGGATGTGAATCACAGTCCCATGGGGGCTTTGCCACTCACGTGCTGCTGATTTTCCTGCAGAAGACAGCACAGAACTGAGGTCCAACCACAGCCCAAAATCACCTGTTTTCAGGGCACTTTGTGACTCACCCTGCAGGGACAGGGGGCAGGCTCAGGATGCTGACAAGTGCCCAGTGCAGTGCCCAGCCTGACGATGGCAGTGTGAGCCCTGCTGCCTTCAGTGCAGTTTTTTTTCATGATTTTTGGGCAGCTTTGCAGAGGAATGTCTTACCTTGGCGTATAAAGGTTTGGCTGGTATCTAGCAATATGTCACAGCCCTCCACTATGGTCCTCTCTATGGCCAGGTTCTTCCGGATGTTCTCTGTGTCACTCACCTCGTCGTGCATCACTCTGTTGGGGACAAAAATGCACTTTATCTCCCCAAAATGTGCCTCACACCTGCTGTGTCTCTGAAGACACAGTGCATGCCCTTCACCACCTGCTACAGATCTACCCACCCAGTGCCCCATCACTCCAGAGCAGGTCTCCTGCCTTTTTTCCTCTCCTTTTCAAACCATTGTTGTGATCATTTTGATTTTTTAGCGGTGGAGCCAACTTGGCAGATTAGTGACTGTTCCTGAGCACATCTGACAGATGCCACCGAGCTACAAACACTTCACAGCTGATAGAAGAGAACTCGATCCTTAGTGCACAAACAGGAAAGTGTTACCTAGAATTGTGTAGGGCACATTTAAGATTTCCTTTCCATGGCTTTAGTGTCCACCGCTGTCCCTGTTTCATCTTCAAAATTCAATGTATCCTTTCCTTTCTCCTTTCCTTTCCCTTTCTCCTCTCCTTTCCCTTTCTCCTTTCACCTCTCCTTTTCCTTTCTCCTTTCCCCTTTCTCTTTCTCCTTTCCCCTTTCTTTCTCCTTTCTTTCTCCTTTCCCCTTTCTTTCTCCTTTCCCCTTTCTTTCCCCTTTCTTTCTCCTTTCCCCTTTCTTTCTCCTTTCCCCTTTCTTTCTCCTTTCCCCTTTCTTTCTCCTTTCCCCTTTCTTACTCCTTTCCCCTTTCTTTCTCCTTTCCCCTTTCTTTCTCCTTTCCCCTTTCTTTCTCCTTTCCCCTTTCTTTCTCCTTTCCCCTTTCTTTCTCCTTTCCCCTTTCTTTCTCCTTTCCCCTTTCTTACTCCTTTCCCCTTTCTTTCTCCTTTCCCCTTTCTTTCTCCTTTCCCCTTTCTTTCTCCTTTCCCCTTTCTTTCTCCTTTCCCCTTTCTTACTCCTTTCCCCTTTCTCCTTTCTTTCCCCTTTCCCCTTTCTTTCTCCTTTCTTTCTCCTTTCTCCTTTCTTTCCCCTTTCTTTCCCCTTTCCCCTTTCTTTCCCCTTGCCCCTTTCCCCTTTCTTTCCCCTTGCCCCTTTCTTTCTCCTTTCCCCTTTCTCCTTTCTTTCTTCTTTCCCCTTTCCCCTTTCCCCTTTCTTTCTCCTTTCCCCTTTCTTTCTCCTTTCTTTCTCCTTTCTCCTTTCTTTCTCCTTTCCCCTTTCTTTCTTCTTTCCCCTTTCCCCTTTCTTTCTCCTTTCCCCTTTCTTTCTCCTTTCCCCTTTCCCCTTTCTTTCTCCTTTCCCCTTTCCCCTTTCTTTCTCCTTTCCCCTTTCTTTCTCCTTTCCCCTTTCCCCTTTCTTTCTCCTTTCCCCTTTCTTTCTCCTTTCTTTCTCCTTTCCCCTTTCTTTCTCCTTTCTTTCTCCTTTCCCCTTTCCCCTTTCTTTCTTCTTTCCCCTTTCCCCTTTCTTTCTCCTTTCCCCTTTCTTTCTCCTTTCCCCTTTCTTTCTCCTTTCTTTCTCCTTTCTTTCTCCTTTCCCCTTTCTTTCTTCTTTCCCCTTTCTTTCTCCTTTCTTTCTCCTTTCTCCTTTCTCCTTTCTTTCTCCTTTCCCCTTTCTTTCTTCTTTCCCCTTTCCCCTTTCTTTCTCCTTTCCCCTTTCCCCTTTCTTTCTTCTTTCCCCTTTCCCCTTTCTTTCTCCTTTCCCCTTTCTTTCTCCTTTCTCCTTTCTTTCTCCTTTCCCCTTTCCCCTTTCTTTCTTCTTTCCCCTTTCCCCTTTCTTTCTCCTTTCCCCTTTCTTTCTCCTTTCCCCTTTCCCCTTTCTTTCTCCTTTCCCCTTTCTTTCTCCTTTCCCCTTTCCCCTTTCTTTCCCCTTTCCCCTTTCTTTCTCCTTTCCCCTTTCTTTCTCCTTTCCCCTTTCCCCTTTCTTTCTCCTTTCCCCTTTCCCCTTTCTTTCTCCTTTCCCCTTTCCCCTTTCTTTCTCCTTTCCCCTTTCCTTCTCCTTTCCCCTTTCCCCTTTCTTTCTCCTTTCCCCTTTCCCCTTTCTTTCTCCTTTCCCCTTTCCCCTTTCTTTCTCCTTTCCCCTTTCCCCTTTCTTTCTCCTTTCCCCTTTCCCCTTTCTTTCTCCTTTCCCCTTTCCCCTTTCTTTCTCCTTTCCCCTTTCCCCTTTCTTTCTCCTTTCCCCTTTCCCCTTTCTTTCTCCTTTCCCCTTTCTTTCTCCTTTCTTTCTCCTTTCCCCTTTCTTTCTCCTTTCTTTCTCCTTTCCCCTTTCTTTCTCCTTTCCCCTTTCTTTCTCCTTTCCCCTTTCCCCTTTCTTTCTCCTTTCCCCTTTCCCCTTTCTTTCTCCTTTCCCCTTTCTTTCTCCTTTCCCCTTTCTTTCTTCTTTCCCCTTTCCCCTTTCTTTCTCCTTTCCCCTTTCCCCTTTCTTTCTCCTTTCCCCTTTCCCCTTTCTTTCTCCTTTCCCCTTTCTTTCTCCTTTCTTTCTCCTTTCCCCTTTCTTTCTCCTTTCTTTCTTCTTTCCCCTTTCCCCTTTCTTTCTCCTTTCCCCTTTCTCCTCTCCTTTCCCTTGCTCCTTTCCCCTTTCTCCTCTCCCTTTCTCCTTTCCTTTTCTTTCCTTTAAATTTCCTTTCCTTGACATTTCCTTGACATTTCCTTGACATTGCCTTTCCTTGACATTTCCTTTCCCTCAACAACCACAGCTTTGATATTTCAACATTTCCTTTTTCCTTTTTGTTCTTTCTATAGGCATTCTCCCCTTACAGAGAAAAGTACATATTTTTTTAGTGCTGAAACCAACCCAGGAGCTTATATGCTCTTGCAATTATATTTTCCTAAAGTGGACTTCAGTTCCTGGAATCTCCTACTCCCTCAGAACTACCTTAAAGGGATGGAAATGAGTCAGTTCATTTTACATTTATGGTCTCTACTGACTTTATGAGCAGAGAGGATCAGTCAGTCTCAGACTCCAGTTCTGAGTGTTCAGTGGTGAATCAGTTGGATCAGCAGTGAACTCTGACTTATGTGATGAAGCCAGTCCAAAGCTGATTTATCTGCTTGTGCAGATCTTTCACAACTAAATATTCTCCAAGCACATCTTTAGTGAATACTCCAGACACTGAATATTTATATCCTGGAGTTCACTCATGGTCTCTTTGTTCACAGCAGAAAACTGCATTTCCCAGAGAGGAGAAACACATTTCCCACTGGGCTGATGAGAGAAATATCTGAGAAAAGTCTGGGGGTTCAGGGAAGAGCTTCATTGTGCAGGTTTCCACCGGGAGCAAAAGTTCTCAGAATATATCTGGAGTTCCTGCTTATCTGGCATTATTTGAAGCAAATATGAAATTCACTTTTCACACTAGTACACTAAAATTATAACACAGATAGAGAACTAGGTACTTTCCAGGACCATAATTATTTAAAATGCCCTTCTCTCTTTAAATTAAGAAAAATAAAATTTCTTTTTGTAAAGAAAACTGCTCTGTTCATAACCCAGGAATAGGTGGTTTCTATAGTGATTTCAATTCTCCCTAACCAAAATACAAGGAGACACTTGGAGATTTAAATTTCCCAAAAAGAAAAAAAATTAGAACAGACAAAATATTACACTGAGATATTTTTGTTATTTTTCATTATCTTCTGGTTTGGGTTTGATACTTTTCTTTAAAATGCATATCTTTTTAAAAGAGCAAAAACAAACAAAAATAAAGAAAAACTGGTTTTTCTTTTCAAAACCTTTAATTCTAAATTATCAAAGATAAGGTAGAAAAATCTTACCTTGAAAGTTCCTCCAGTTTAGATTTAGCAAATTCAAGGCTTTTTCTCTCAACGTGTTCGTGTGGTGTGTGAGCCAAAAGTTCGTGAAGTGTTATAATATATCTGGGAATCTTGGAACCAATAAGATATAATATCAGTAAGTCCATATATACCTTCCCTCAATTTTAATAGATGATGAGCATGTAAATTTCTTTTGACATTGAAATTACCAGGTGACCTGTCTGCATTCAGCTAACATTCACATTGCACAAAAGGAGATGGAAGAATGTCCAGTATTTGACTATTAAAGGCTACAGGGTAACAAGGACCCTTCAGAGCTTTTAACCACAGAAAGAAGGACCCTTCAGAGCTTTTAACCAAGTGATGGTGCAGCATAACTGCTCTGACACAACAAGATTTATGTAGGAGGAGAGGCAAAATTATGCTCATGTGGAAAGTCACCAGCAATGACATAATAACATTCCTCATCACACAGGAACAGGACCATCTCCTTCCCTCCCTTGACCTGGCTTCAACTCAACCCAAAGAAACCCCATACCCACGAAAACTTTAAAATATACCACTTCAAAAATTAAAAAAGCATTGTTGCAGGTACTAATGGCTCCTTCAGCTAATATGAACAACTACTCCTAATATAAGTGACACTTATGCCCCTTTTTAATTTTTTTTCTCTATCTGGCTTTCCAATAACTGCAGAAACTGAGGGGTTTCACTATTCCTCGGATGAGCAAAATGTCAGGTTAAATGAAAAAGACATAAAATTCTCATGCCAGTGCTTCACAGACATCTTAAAACAGCAGAAAATGCCTACTCCAGGGAGATCACAGTAAAAATCAGGAGGGTAAGCACAGTTTTCAAAACTTCTGCAGCTTATTTTTCATTTTCTAAAGACCAAGTCACTTGAGAGCAAAGCAGGGAGAAAGATACCAAATGAATTCCCAGTAAGGTGCTTATGGCTGTTCTAAGTTCCTGAATATCATCTCTCTCTGGGCTTTATAACCAGGGGTCCCAAGTCAAGGACCTGCTCCTTGCCAATTTTCTTTGGTGCCATCCTCATCCCACAGTCCCCCTCAACATTCCTGATACTGAACAAAGATGAGCCAGCATAGCTGGGGAGGAGATCTCCACAAGCAGAGTCTTGGGGTAACAACAAAATAAATTACACCAAACTAATTTTCAGGAGAGTATTTCTAGTTAAGCAAGATGAGCCCTCAATCAATTGCAATGTCAGTAACATAAAATGAATCTACCAAACAGTAAAATTAAATATACACAAAAAATACACAGGGAGTACCTGAAACATGGGGTAGGTAAGGAAAGTTTCCAGCATTCTGCCCTCACATGCTGGGTTGGCTTCATATTGCTTCAAGAGTTTGTCAAAATCTCTGTTTTGCTTACAGTTTGCCAGCACTTGTAGGCTATATTGATGATTCCGAACAAATTCTTGATATATGTTCAGCATTGGCAGCAGAATGTCAAATAGGTCAGCTAAAAAAAAGCAGAAAAATGCCTTTTTTTTCCCCCCCAGCTACTCACATATTGAAATACATTTTTAAAGAAAATGTGTTTTCCAGTGTTTTCTCTGGAAGTGAATTACTATAATCAGTTCTGTTTCCAATACACTGACAATTTAGGAACATTAAACATAGGTTTTTCACCTGCCCAGTGGTGGTTGTTCTGATTACCTAATGGTCAGATAGCATTACAAAAATTACAAATCTAATCAATGCTTAGGGCAGAGGAATTCTCATATACAGACCATTTCTGCCCGCATGGGATTCCCACTATACCTGATCTTGTGGTTTTAACCTTGCATATGCATATTCCTTTTAAAAGGGACTTATAAGAAGTCAAGTCTTTAGAAACAAAAAAATCCCTACTGATTATTCAAAAATAAATATGAAAGTTATACCCCTGTAGAAAATAAAGTAACTTACCTAGAATTAAGGTAGGCCAGTTAGCTATTCTTGCTTTTAAGCCCTGGTGAAATATCTCATGAAGAAACATGATTGTTTCACTGAAAAACAAGTATTTAAACAAACAAAAAGACAATTCTGGTTTTATTTTCTGATTAATTATTCACAGAGAAACATCTCTTCCTCTTTTGCACTTTGCTAGAAAAAAAACAGAAGACAGTTATTGTTATGGAAATAAGTGCTTCCTTTTATTGCATTGTTTAAAAATACTAGCTCAGTGCTTCTAAAAAACTCATAGTATTCAATATAAATATTCCAACATCGTATTCATATTCTAGCAAGGGAAAGGAAACCTGCCTCATGACTAAAGGAACATATTCTATTTCTCAGAAGTTTGGGGCAGGCTTGGATGCAACCCCAGTCCTGTATCTAATGTTAGATGCCTCCTGGGCTACTTGAACATGCTCATTACAGCAGTACTTGGATGCCTAATGAAAGAATTCCTTTTTTGCAGGATATGAAAAGACAAGTGAGAGAGAAGGAGATTCCTTAGGCAGGACAACAGAAAATAGAAGCTTTGACATTCTCATCCTCAGGGTCTTATTGGGATCATATGAGGCCACTAAGTCCAGTTTTGCTCTCTTAAGAGAAAAAAAGAAACAGGAAAGGTGACAGAAAATTATGGGAACTGCCCTAAGAGGCACCATCTGTCCTTTTTTGCCTTTAGCAGAAGAAGACACAGAATGCAGGGAGGTAAAGAGGTCATGCTGGTTTCCAACAGCATCACCTGCAGCACCTTTGCCTTTCAGCCCTGGAAGAGTGTCTGGCTCAGTGACACCACCTGCACCAGAGCAAAACAGGAGCCAGGACTTTGTCTTCAGCTGAACCAGAATGGGAACAAGCACTCAGGGACACCCACCAAAAAAACCCCAAATAAAAAGCCACAGAAACCTCCCAAACCAACAAAAAAAATCCCAAAAAAGTCCCCTATACCTGTTGAGGAAAATGCTGCTGACGTCGTCGTGGCTGATGGGCGGCTTCTTGGAGCTCGCTGCCATCCTCAGGGGCCGCAGGAAGCAGTTCACCAGGACATAAAGCTGGTGCACGTACTCAGACTCAGCCTCCACCATGTTGAAAACTATCTGGTTCCTCTTCCTCATGCTCTCTGCATGAGGGGAACAGATATAGTCTTGGACAATGGTTTTCCATTTTCTTCTGCACAGCCAGCCCCGCATAAAGCTCTGAACCTAAAAAGGGATCACGCAGGAAAAGAAAGTTAAAAAAATATATTACATGACTTATCATAAGCTCTTCACTGTAGAAACAATTCTCAAAAGTCTTTGTGCAAAAATAAAAATGTTCCTTTATTGATATATAATTGCTCTGTAATTAAATATATTTTACATTTCTGTTTGTTAAGGGTCATAATTGTTGCCAGGAAACAGACTGTAAAACATGGGGTATGCAGAAGGGAATCTTTCACTGCAAGCTGGAGTGTTGTCCCCCTCCCATCAGCACGAGTGCAGTTCCTTCTTCCTCCCCCTAGAACATTTCTCTTATACCCCAAAAGTATCCTGCAATACCTTCAGGTAACACAGTCCAGCACAGACTCAATATCATTATTGGCAGAATTCTTAAATTTTTTTTAAGCTCACTTTGCTTTCCATTTTGAACAGATAACACTTGACATGGGTATTTAAAGTTAGGTATCAATACATTGCTTGGTATCAGACACCAAAGCAACAAACATGGTATTCAAAACCACAGATTTTTGGCATTCTTAAAAAGCACCTCTATGTCATGGAAAAATCTAACTAAGCACAATATCGGAAGTTGCAAATGGACTAAAGATTACACAAGAGGTCTACATCTGGTCACAGGAAATTTCATTATGTCTGTGCCCTGATCTTGATGTGGAGATCATTCATCTTGAATGAGAAGTGCAAAATTTCACTGGTATCAGTTTACTCTGAAAAAATAACTTTAATAAAAGGGGCCCAGCTGTCGAAATGACCAAGACACAGAATACAGTGAATTACATACAGATTCAAAGCTCTCTTGCTACTGAAATGGGCATTCCCAGCTTGTGCAACAATGGTTAATCTACACAAAAAGGGAAACTCACACCAAGTTACCAGCCCAGGGCTGACCCTGACTCAGTCTACACACCCCAGAAAAAGACAGAAACCAGACACATCCCATGAAGGATTTCATGCAAATACATCACAAGATTAAGCGTGGCACAAAAATACATGTAATTGAAGAGATTTAAGTAGGGGCAGGATAAAGAAAAACTTGCTATTCTACTGTACTTAAAAAAAAAAAAAACAAACCAAAAAACTAGGCCAAAAAACAGAGGCACACCCCTCATCCCACCCTCCTCCCTTTAAGCACAAAAGACTTCATGTTTACCTTCTTAATTTTTTTAATATCTGGATCTTCATCTTCCTGGTTGCCTTGATAAGGTCGCATTTTTTCCTTTGTTTTATTCAGTGCTACAATCTGACAAAACCAAACACTCATTAAATGCTTCCTCGAGTTAAGGAAACCCTTGGTTGGAGATCTACCAGAACAGCAAATTCCTGTTCCCACAGGCTGTGGAAGGGGCACAGAATGACCAGCACATATCTGGGGACAAGGACTGGGGCACTTCAGGCCAGTACAGGTCCCTGTGCAGCTGGAAGGGGGACCCAGAACCAGCAGGTTCTGCCCCCAAAACTAACTGTGCCTTCTGGGCTTTATCAGCCTGGGACTGCAACAAGGTTTCTAACAACATCCAGGGAATCAGAGCAGTCTGGGACAGTCCTTAACACCATCACAGCCAAACTCAAACGTGAAGGCAGGGAGGAAACAGTGAAATCAGTGGCACCCACTCTGCAAAGCAGTGCGTCATCTTAGGGGGATGAAAGGATGACAGGATGTCAGGAAAAGTAACCTAATCAGCCCAACAGACCTCAATATTTCTAAGAAAATTATTATTCTGAGTCACTGGGGACTGTTATATATTAACCTCACTGGGTTCTGTGATTTTCACAGAAATACTGAATATCACTGATGCCTTCAGTTTGAGCTTTCATAATCTCCAGACTCTGTAATGCATTGTAAATAACCCTGAACTCCATATAAAGCGTCAGCTGCTCTCCTCACAGCTCAGGCACACAGAACAATCCTTCTCCAGCCCCAGAACTAAGGACACCACTGCAGCTTCAGCCCAAAAAGTGCAAACAGCAGGGAATGGAGGAGAGCAACTTGGGAGGGTGGGACTGCAGAACCTGGAGGTGAAATTGGACAATGAACCCCAGTATGGAAATGGACCAGAACTCATAGAAGTGTGAAAATTCATGACTTGGGGTCCATCTTGGGTCTATCTTGGGTGCAGCTCTGTAGCCACAGCTCTCTTCATGGAGAGCAGGCAGGCACAACTTCCCAAGGATATTTCCTGGGAATTGCAACAAGGAACCTCAGAGAAAGAGAAAACAATTCTTATCTCTATTCTCTGCTCCTGATGTTTTTGCACATGTGGAATATGTTAGGAAGATTGAAGGGAGCTCTTAATTGCATTCTGGTGATGGTTTCTTATAGTAATTGGCCTGTTGGGTCAAAGATGTGTCCTGGCTGTCTCAGACAGTCACGGGTTTTTCTTTAGTATTTTTTTAGCATTCTTTTAGTATTCTTTAGAGTAATATGTCTTTAATATAGTATAGTATAGTATGATTAATATAATATAATATAATTTTAATAAAGCAATTGTTCAGCATTCTGAATCAATGGAGTGAGATGCCAATCATTCCCTGCATCAAGGGCTCCTGATTCTGCTCCACCCAAGGTGGAGCCATGGCCAGGTTCTTGTACTGCCCAAGGTGAATCCTTTGAAGGACTTTCAATAAATCCCCACTTTATTCCTTTAGCCCTGTCTAGCTCTGCTCTAGGAGCCTCCCAAGGCATCCCCATCCAGCAGAAGGCTCCAGCCAGTGAGTGCCTGGTGGCTCTGGCACTCACCTCTGACTTGAGCCTCTCGATCTCCGTGTCCTGGTCCTCCAGCTGGTGCCGGAGCTGGTTGGCCGCCACCTTCTCGGTCTCCACGATCTGCACCAGGTGGATGTACTTCTGCATCAGCACCTCCCGCTCAATCAGGATGTCCGAGTAGCTGCCAGGGAAAGGACAGGTCACTAAAAGCAGCCACATGCTGGGCTTTAGTGGGTTTAGTTTAAGAAGGCTTCTGCTCCTCAAAAAACTGTAAAAACAGAGACTGGTTTCTGGTGAAAAAATGTTTTAAATGATTCCTCTTCTGTGCCTAAAGAACTGTTTGTAATTATTGTATTTGCAGGGTGTCCCGACGAAGGAAGGAATGATGAATCTGGCTCCATGTTCTCAGAAAGCTAATTTATTATTTTATGATACTATATAAAGAATACTATACTAAACTACACTAAAGAATACAGAAAGGATACTTACACAATGCTAAAAAGATAATAATGAAAACTCCTGACTCTCTCCAGAGTCCTGACACAGCTTGGCCCTGATTGGCCAAAGAGTGAAAACAACTCCCAGCAGAATCCAATGGAACAATCACCTGTGGGTAAACAATCTCCAAACATATTCTACATGTGAGCACAACACAGGAGAAGCAAATGAGATCAGAATTGTTTTCCTTTTCTCTGAGGCTTCTCAGCTTCCCAGGAGAAAAATCCTGGGCAAAGAGATTTTTCAGAGAATGTGAATGCCACACATAATATTCATTAGTCTTCTTGGCATGATAACCAACTGTGCAAAACATTACTATTGTTAGATATTTATTATTGTTATATGTTTACTGTTGTTAGATATTTATTACTGCTAGATATCCAACTACTGTTAGATATTTACCATTGTTAGATATTTATCATAGTTACGTATTTACTATTGTTAGACATTTACTGTTGGTAGATATTTATCTATTATTACATACCTATTATTAGTAGATATTTAGAATAGAAACTAGACAAGGTAGAGACTTTGTCAAGCCTCTAAGGGGGGGGAAATGATACCTTAAGATTTAGCTTTCCTATTTTCCAGATTCTGTACTGCATCAGTACAAAACTCTGAACTTCATATAAAGTGTTATATCTCCTCACAGTTTACTTAGACAAAACAATCCTTTTCCAGCCTAATATATTTTTCATAAACACCTAATTTATTTCTTTATTCTGCTTAGCTTCTGTTCTAGGTGTCTTCAGGCATCACAACCCCCTCATGGGACATGGAGAGATAACGTAGCCCCAGTGGCAATAAGCCTGCAGAACCATGCTTGTTTGGCTTAAGTTATAATATGCAGCTTGATCGTAAACCACCCAAATCATAATCACCAAATCATCCAAACTGAGACAGTTTAACATCCTTTTTTAGACACTGCTGCAACAGTAGCCAGTTTCACAATATTCAGCTACTGAGAGCAAGATAACAGCACTTTTTATGAGCTTCTAATTCTCATGCCTGGCCAAAGAACTCAGTAAATTCAATTTGTTTTATGTATTTTAAGGTCTTGATTTTTTCCCATCTTTTGGGAGGACTTGGGGGAGCATGTAGCACTTCATCAGAACTATTTCTCTCCATCTGCCAGATCAATTTATGGAAGAATTCCCATCAAAACTGTCATTATGGTGCGCTAACACATGTTTTATTTTTTAGGCCTCTTTAAAATTACTGAAATAAATGCCTTTAATCCAATCAGTATCAGGAACCACAGTATCAGTCTTTCCTTTAGCTCTTGGGCAGCTTTTCCCTGCAAAGGGACAATATCCCTAGTGCAATCAGATGCCACAATCAGAGCACCATGTCAGAAATGCTTCCCAGCCTCAGGCAGAGGAGAAATCAATTCCTCCCTATGCAGCATCTTCACCAGACTGATCTTGGAGCAGCAAAATCAAGACACTTTGCTGCCTCTTACCCCGAGTTTTAGGAAGGTTGTTCCTCTGAGAATTATGGAAATTTACAAGATAAAGACCAAACAAAACACAGCAGAATGGAGGCCCTAAATCACTGACAAGGGATCCCTCACTGTTTGATATCACATCTTCTTTGATTGCTGAGTTTGAGCACAGCATTTAACAGAAGGAACTTTGTGATTGCAAATCCCTTCCCTTTAAATATCTGCCTGCTTATTATAGCACTCATAAAACAATGAATATTTGCTATTAAATACCGTGAGGTTCCTAAAATTGCAGTAATGTGCATCATCTACAATGCGGTTTTTCTGTAAATATTTACTTGTATTTCAATCAGTGCTTGTACACCTCCACACTGGAGGGGGCCAATATTACCCACAGCTCTTGAATTCAACACCTAACCTGGAAAACAAGCTTGGATTTAAAATAATTAGAATAAGTTTCCACAGCTATCATAAACTAATATTTTTCCTTCCTTGTACAGATTATAAAAAGAATAAGAAGGGAATTTAGTTCTATTACATTTGCTGTTATATTTTGACTACTGCAGAAGTAAACAATACACTGGAAAAAGGAAGGTCAGGGCACCTCTTCCAACAAGTAAAAACCACACATAAATAAATCTATCATGAAGCAGTCCACTTATCATTCAGCTGTGCAAGAAACAGCAGTAAAGTATGAGACTAGTTCTTCAGAATTTTTTTTTGTTTTGTTTTGTTTTGCAAGAATTCTGGGGTTTTTCTTCAGAAACCAGAGTACTTCACCTCTTTGCACCCTAGAAAGGCATTTGTACATTCTAAAAATTAGCTGAATCAAAAGCACTAATCACATCTGAGTTAGCACTAATTGTTCTACAATATTATTAAGATAAAAATATATGTAACATATGTAATGAAGTGCTTTGATTTAAATTTAATATAAATAGTCTTTCCCACCTAAACCAAATCCAGACAGGTGAAACACTCTCTTTTTCTATTTATCCTTTTCATAATATTCTAGAGGCTTTGCTACCAATCGTTTTCAATGGAGAATTTGAAGGGTTTCACTTTGGTTTTATTTAAACTGAGGAAAATAGTAGGACATAGACTCACAAGGATAAACTGCTGATGTAGGATCCAATATATTGTTATATACAGTGCTTCTCTTCCACTTTTTTGTTTTTACCTTTAGGGGAAGAAATTTATGTGTGTTTTTTGGATTCTTTAAATGCATTAAGCTGGACAGCTTTGCTTTACTGGGGAACAAGAAACTTTGCTCTGGAAGACAGAAGATTTTGTTCTTTTGAGATGCTCTTAGAGCAATTCAGTGGGGGGGGGGGGGGGGGATTTTTGCTGTCTAAAATGTCAGACTCAGCCTGGAAACCAAACAACATCTCCTTCACTTCCATAATTAGCAGTACAAAGAAGAGTTAATTAGAAAAGACTGTGTACACCTACACTAACTTATAATAGGCTAAATCCATTTTCCTTCTCAAAACTACTGCGGGGAAAGGAAAAATCACAGGTTTTTGGCATAAACTTCACATTCTTCCAACAGCCTCTTCCATCCATCTCTCTGCATGCCTGAGTAGAGATCACCATGTCCAAATGTGTTAATCTGAATATCCAGAGTAATCCCAGGAGCCTTACAAGAGGACAGAATATCAATACTGACATGAACACACATGTATAAAAAATCCTTGTAAGAAAAAATTGTACCAAAACGTTCAGATGTCAAAGCAACACAGGAAAATATATAAAGCAACTTGTAAGCAGCCAGTCTAAGTCTGGTTTTTTTGTCTAGGGTATCGTTTAATAGAAAGAAACAACTGCTGCAAACCACAGCTTATATGACTTTTTATTAATATTTTTCTGAGGGAAGCAATTCTTTAATGTCTAAAACATCCTGAAAGCCGAGGCTGAACCTGTCTACTACCACCATCAGTAGGAACAGGGCTCAAACCAGGTATTTCAAGAACCTCTGTTTGACCACCACCTACCACATGGAGAGAGGAAGAAATTAATAAAACCCTGATAAAAAGTGTTGCACCATTCAGTCTGACATGCTCAGAAAACCTAGGAAAACTGGAGAAATTTTAGGCTCTGGCAGCAAGCCAGGATACAAGTTCCAGTAGTGCTACCAGCAAAAACTTTTGAGTTTTGTCCCAGAATGAGACCAGAGTTATGGTTCATTGGAGCAGTCCATGCTAATTGCACTAAAGCTGCTCAGGCTGCTGGGAGAAGCAGGCATTTGGTCTGGCCACATCAAACCACCCTCTTGAAAAGCAAAATGCACAGCCTAACTCACTCCTTATGAAAACCAGGCTCTAGCTGTCTGCAAGGCAGAAGAAATTACCTGCATTGTCCCCACACCTGCCTTGAGCTGCTGCAGGACTCCTTAACAGAGGAGAAAGAGCCTCCAGACAGGGTTTAAAGCCTGATGGCACAGCCACAGCCACAGCAGGGATGGGAACAGTAAAAGCTGCACTAGAACATAACCAATCCACCCCTGTGGCTCCAAGCAAGGTGCCTTGGGGTGTGATCCAGGGTTCTGAGGGATCCCTGTGCCACACAGAGCCACAGGGCACCTTGACAACTCCACACCCCAAATGGTTTTTACTACATGATCCTTTTAACTGAGAGGGGGAAATGCCAGCTGGGAGACAGAGCCTTTGGAAAAGCGGGCCCAACAACCAAAGCACCCAAACCATGTCGGTGGGGAATGGCTCACTCAGGAGCAGGGTGTGAGGGGAGGGAAGGCCACCCTGTCGTGTGGGATGGAGACTGTGCTGGAAACACCCCTCACCAGCCAGTGTGTCACCCACCAGACTCACACCTCACACCAAAACCAGCTGCTTCCATTGTCATGGCACTCCAGCCAGGAAAATCTGACCATTTAGATATGGAACAATAATCCCAATATTTAGGAATGGTCAGATATGAACCCTTTAGGAATTCATCCACAAACAAGATGGAGGAGAATGGCACCCTACCCCACTCTGCAAAACTGAGACAGGACTCAAAGCGTGAGCAGCCATGAATCACAGAATCGTGGCATGGGTTGGGTTGAAGGGACATTAAAGATCAGCCAGTGCCACCCCTGCCATGGCAGGGACACCTTCCACTCTCCCAGGCTGCTCCAGCCTGGCCTTGGGCAGTGCCAGGGATGCAGGGGCAGCCCCAGCTGCTCTGGGCACCCTGTGCCAGGGCCTGCCCACCCTGCCAGGGAACAATTCCTTCTCAATATCAATTTTAAGTTCCTCTTTTAGTTTAAAACCTTTCCCCCTCATCCTCTTGCTATCTGCCCATGTAAAACATCATTCTCACTCTTTTTCAGGAGCCCCTGTTTCAGAGGGAATCTCATGAAAAGCCGCCACAAGGTGTGCCCACAGGCTGTGGAAAGCTTCTGCTCATCTCCTCTCAGGCTGAGAGCAGCCACCAACCACAGGGGTGTGAAACTTCTTATGGGCTAGAGGGAAGAATATTTTGGAGTTGTACAAGGCTTGTTATGGAAGTGCAGGAACAAAAGGCAGGGAAAGGGAGGCATAGAATAGGTTTGAGGAGCAGCAAGCTTTGGAAAACACAGAGATAAGGGGATAAAAGGGGATAAAGGATCTCAGGTAAGCACAGTGATCAATACACTTGTCTGGCCATGATCTGCACATCACCACCATAACCCATCCTGCCTTCTCACCAAACCCACCTCTCGCTCCTCTCCATGTGTGCATCCTTGTGGCTCTCAGTGTCACTTTCTGGAGCTGGCACCACGAGCCCACAGGTCCCTACAGTGCCAGGAGCACACAGAAGAGGAGGAGATGAGAACCTGGCCCAGGTGTGTGACACCAGCCATGCCCGAGCTGGGCCAGCCGAGCGGTTGGGACACGCCAAGGCCGGCCTGCACCAACAGGGATTGGTGATTCGGCTGCTGGAAAGGGTTTAAACTAAACTAAACTAAACCCAACTTTACTAAACCCAACGGTTTAGTGACTAATTAGAAACTCCAGGGTGCTCTGCTTGACACAATGCAAAGCAAACAAAAGCAGCTTTTGGGAACACCACGGGCCTGGGTGGCTGGCTGAGGGATGGCTCTGCAGGCCCCTGTGTGCCCAGCTGGAGCCAAGGGCAGCACAGGCAGGGTTTTATATTTTTCAAATACTGTGCTGCTTTAGGGTATAACTCCAAACTACATATATATATATAGCGTTAGCTACTGTCTTCACATTTTGGTCAGACAACACAATCCCTCTGGGCCTGAAAATCAAGGGCACCCTACAGCCTCAGGCCCTGAAAAGTATAAACAAAAGTGAATTAGGGGAGGAGCAAACTGGGGGTAAATGACTTCATTACCTGAAGCTGGAATTGGAGGATTAACCCCTGAAATGCAAATGGACCAAACTTATAATTGCCTGAAAAACTTGTGACCATTTTCCATCTTGGGTGTAGCCTCTGGGAGGCTTCTGACTGTCCAAGATGTACCTATTGAAGGCCTTTAATAAATACCCACTTTATTCTCTTAATCTTATCCAGCCTCTGTTCTAGGCAGCCACTCCAAGGCATCATCACGGGGTTGCAGGTCCAGTAGCAGCCCCTGGACGGCCTGCACAGCTCAGTGATTTTTGAGGGGCTCACAGTGGGTGTCTGTACTGGATGCACCTCTCTGCCTCACTCCCAGCCCACGAGAAACCACAAAATCCTGGTTATTAAAGCACCAGGCCTCAGCTAACACAGTTTTACTGACAGCAAGGCATCAGCACAGCGCAACTCTGAGATGCCACAGTGAGCTTACAACCACCTGCAAAATACTGTGTAAAATACACAGCAGAAGCGTGCCTGAAAATCTGAGAGAAAGCCTTTTCTGCTCCTGTTTGTTTTTAATTTTAAATTGCCAGTTAGAGGGCAGTAGTTCCTCGTACACCTTAAACAGTGACCCAGGTGAAAGAATTATTCCCATTTTCCTCCCTAATCTTCTCCCACATCACCTGTGCAGTGAGTAGACATGGAGGAATGAGATTGATTACAACTAAGCTGGCAATAAATTAAAAAAGCATATTTCATTTTCAAATCAGTTTCGCAATTAAGTTCACACTTGTGCCTGCATGAAAGGAGGGTTTTTCATTTCCACACGTGGGAATTTAAGACTTTGGAATAAGCTAAAGCAGAGAAGTCCAATAAATTTTATTAATCCTGCATTCATATGAAAAAAAATAAAAGCATAAGAGTTTTTGAGCTAAATGCAAAAAAGTCTTAAAATATAGAAGATTTTGTAAGAGAGAGTGATAAGTACACCTCAGTGTATTGAGGGTGAAAGAGATTTTTTCATAAGGGAACAAGTTCTGGAAGACAGCCAAAAACAGGACTTCCCAATGCAGTCACTGACAGAGGAACTAGGACTTGCCAGGAATAAATCCTTGCCCAAAACTGTAGCTCAGAAGGAGCAAACCATGCTCTGCCACCCTGGATATTAAAGAGAAACCAAAATAGTGAACATTCAAATAAAATGGAAGGGGGAAAAAAGTAAGTACAGATATGGAACTGATAATGGGGTTCCAGTAAAATATACTGGATTAAATATCCCAATTCCTGCTCAAAAGCCAAACAATCCCCCATGTGAGGAGAGGGCTCTATGGACAGGAACAATGGACAACATCATAGCAGAAAAGATCCTTTCATTAGGTACTGGCACCCAAATAAAATTCTTATTTACCCAGAGTGGACCATGGGGTGCAGTGAGATTGCAGCATCCTTCTTTCAACACTGTTTATAACTGACAAAGTAAAGTAAATGTGGAAGAAATTTTGATGGCTACAAATATGTGTTGGGGGGAAAAAAAAAATGAAAAGCAGTACAAAATTAGATTTTCTATATGTCAATTTAAGAAAACAAAAAGCCTCAACTACCTCAATTGCATTGTCTCAGCTCATACAGGGATTATCACAGCTCCTCATGAGGATATGACCCTCTGGAAAGCAATTATATACTTCCCTTTCTCAAATGCCAGCATATTCACACAGAACAAGATGTTCCCAGGTCTCTTTTTGATATAAGAGTAGTGGCAGTCTTCTCAATGCCTCCAACAATTTGTAACTAAGACACCTAGACAGTACAAAAAAGCATCTTTAAAGTGCTACATAAAATGCCATTCATCAATTCCTAAAAAAACCTTAGGTTAGTTCAAATCAACAATGGCACTTCAGAAGTTGCCAAAACTTCTCCCATTTGTCAAAAATACAGATAAACTTAAGGGAAAAAATCTAGATCATGATGAAGGCAAAATTCAATCCCTAAAGACAATCTCTGCTCTTTTGTTCAATGAAGTTGGCAAGAAAAGTCTTATACAATACTCAAAAACTATTATTTTAGCCTCTTTTTATCTATCTTCAGCAAAAGACCCAACGGTTTAGTAACTAATTAAAAACTCCAGGCTGTTCTACTCGACACAATGCAAAGCAAACAAAAGCAGCTTCCAGTGAAGGAGAAAATCATCAAAGCAAGGAGGTAACCCACAATAGGGAATGACACTCCATGCTTACCAACTAAATTTTACCTTTATTTTTGGTCGCTTGATGTAATTTTGTGCAAGAAAACACAAGAAAGTCGTGTCTGGGAAACTTCCCCAAGAAAATTTAGATTTTCTCAATCACCTGTGCAGGAAAGGTGATTGAGAAAATTCCCCAAATGGCAAAGGACCTTGAGACTATCCCTTACAGAGATGCCCATAGTTCAATATCATCAGGAGGTAGGCCCAAATAAGGTGGAAACAGGCAAATAGCAAAAGGGGTGGAGATAAAAATACTGATCTTAGTTACCTCAGAGACCCAGCTGTCCTGTAAAGCCTGAAACTACAACTCCATGGTGGAGTCAAAAGTTAGCCACCCTGACCCTGAATGTCACAACCAACTTCTCTGCAAGTTCTCACTATTTTCAGCTGTGCATTGTTTCCCATTGCTTTCATTTCATGTCAGTTTCTACCTTGAAAATTCCTGTGTGACACACTTAGAAACTGAACTACAAGGACAAAAATTTTACCTCATGTTATGAAGCTCTTCTTGCTTACGTGCCTTTTACACCAGGCAATGGACAAGAATCCCAGGATCACTGAGGGTGGAGAATCCCTCCCAGCCCATGGAGTCCCAGCTGTGCCCCATCCCCACCCTGTCCCCAGCCCAGAGCTCTGAGTGCCACCTCCAGGGGACACCTGCAGGGCTGGGCACTCCAAACGCCCCTGGGCAGTGCCAAGGCAGTTCCTGAGCCCCCTTTCCATGGGGAAATTCCTGCTGTGCCCACCCTGAGCCTGCCCTGGCCCAGCCTGAGGCCGTTCCCTCTGCTCCTGTCCCTGGTCCCTGGAGCACAGCCCAAATCTCCCCTGTGTGTGCCCCCCAGCCAGGTAAAGGTTGTGGCAAAACCAAACTGATGCTGCAGAGAGGGAAGCCCAGGATGCTGCTGTCCCTGAATGTCCACGAGCATGAGGCAAAAAGCCCTGCTCCCCTCCTCACTCACTGTCAGCAGGATGCCTTGATTTAGCTTTTATATTTTTCAAATCCTGTGCTGCTTTAGGGTATAACTCTAAGCTCCATATACAGTGTTAGCTACTATCTTCACATTTTGGTCAGACAACACAATCCCTCTGGGCCTGAAAATCAAGGGCACCCTACAGCCTCAGGCCCTGAAAGTATAAGCAAAAGTGAATTGTTGGGGAGCAAACTGGGGGTAAATGACTTCATTACCTGAAGCTGGAATTGGAGGATTAACCCCTGAAATGCAAATGGACCAAATTTATAATTGCCTGAAAAAACTCGTGACCATTTTCCATCTTGGGTGTAGCCTCTGGGAGGCTTCTGACTGCACAAGCTGTACCTTTTCAAGGCCTTTAATAAATACCCACGTTATTCTCTTAATCTTATCCAGCCGCTGTTCTAGGCAGCCACTCCGGGGCACTGCACAGCAAAAGCTGTCCCAGACCAGAACAAGCCCTGCAGCAGCACGGGGCTGTGGTGTCACACAGGGGACACCGGCCCAGCCCTGAGCCCCAGGGACCCCCAGGGACCCCCAGGGCACAGGATGATGTGGTCACCCAGAGCTGCTCTGCACTGCCCACCCACAGGGCTGGCCTGGGAGAGGACAGGGCCCCATTCAGTGGCACCAGCGATACCTTGAGTTTTAGCCCTCTTATTTTCCAGATTCTGTACTGCATTAATAACTCTCAACTCCATATAAAGCATCAGCTGCTCTCCTCACAGCTCAGGCACACAGAACAATCCTTCTCCAGCCCCAGAACCAAGGACACCGCTGCAGCTTCAGCCCAAAAAGTGCAAACAACAGGGAATGGAGGAGAGCAACTTGGGAGGGTGGGACTGCAGAACCTGGAGGTGAAATTGGACAATAAACCCCAGTATGGAAATGGACCAGAACTTACCAAAGTGTGAAAACTTGTGTCTCAGGGTCCATCTTCGGTCTATCTTGGGTCCATCTTGGGTCTACCTTAGGTCTATCTTGGGTGGAGCCTTGGCCACATTTTTGTGGTGCCCAAGGTGCATCCTTTGAGGCCTTTTAATAAATCCCTACTTTATTCCTTTAGCTCTGTCTAGCCTCTGCTCTAGGCATCACCAGAGTAGGACAGAGCTCCCAAAACAGGCTGCCCAGGCAGCACAAGACCTCCAGCCCCAGGGCCTCACTTCAGAAGCTCTAAATTAAAAACTACGAGCTGCTCATGTTCAATTTTAGTTCTGAAGCAGAATCACTGGTGTTTACATGGCTCATGTCCTAAGCAATTCAGGATCTGCCTGGCTCCTTGTGCGTTACCATGGCACTGCAGAATAGCTGAGGTGAGTGTGGATGGGAGGAGGCTGCAGAAAGTGCATTTCAGCAGCAGCTTTGCCTCCTGTTATAAATAACAAATGCAGTTATTGCCTTTCACATTTATGCATTAGCTATTGTTTTGCAAGTTATTTTTGATCACAAAGATCCTGATATAGTGAAATTTGTGATTCCTTTTAGCTGCTTTTTGGTATAGTATAATGTGTCCATTTAGGTATGCATCATATAGCTTCTAGAAATACTTGATAGATATTGAAATAAAAATTGAAAATATAAATATAAAATATAAATATAAATATTGAAATATTTGATAAATATATTATATCTTAGGCCACAGCATAATATTAAAATAGAGACTATCTGATGTTACCATGCTTTTATGTAACTAACTCAGAGAATGGTGTAAGATAATTATGTGGTTCCTTGCATTTGTGGACTGAGTGGTAAAATAAGAGTGACAAAAACCAGAACCCAATTTACTGGCTCCTCGTTACCAGGGAGTGTAAAAACAACAGGATGGAACCACAAGAAGAAATAAAATATATTGGTTTAATTTACAAGATGGCATGAAGACAAGCCAAAGGTTAAAACCAAGCAAAAGAACATCTAAACCCAAAGGAATGTTTCAATATATATATATCCAACTCAAACTCTTATGAATATGCATGTACCCCCTGCAATGTAACAGTACACAGAGAACATGGTTTAGGTTAATGGTGTGCTTTTAGCGAATAGCCAAGCACCCCAGCACTGGACTTTATCCCTTTTATCCCTTATTAAACTTTTTAAAACTTTGAAGATTGAGCATAGTTTCTCACACCATCTGCATTCCTCAGGCCTTCACTGAGATGACTTTAATTTAGATTACACCTAAACCATGACCACTTGCCACCCAGGCCTCTCCTCAAGCACAGACTATTTCATGGCTCAAGGTCCTACCACATCCCTTTTCACAAAACTGTGGTTCAGGTCATTCAGAATTTCAGTTTCAAAGTCGAAATTTTATTTGTCACACTTCATCGTCTTAATGGCTTGACGTCCTCTTTCTTACACTTATTTCTCTGTAAGAGTTTTTAAAGAAAAACTCATTTATTCATCTGTCATATCATTAATTTCCTCATTCACATGTCATGCTTGTCTCTAGCAGAAGACTATTCCTAGGGCTTCTTTCTAATAAAATAATATTCTTCCTGAACTAATTTCAACTGCAGCACAATTGCTTATGAAAGATAAAAGACAGTGAAATAAGCATTGAATGTTAAAGGTGTTTTTTTCCTGTAAGGTACTCATGAATTGCAAACAACACCCAGCTAATATATGCAATCATTTCTTTCTATTTGGAAGATGGGTTTAGGTTCTCAAAGTATTATCCATTTATCTATAATAAAATGGATCAGAGGGTCACAAATCGAGTTCCATACCTTGCTTGGTGAATAGCTTCTACCCACTCATCTCCATCAACCTCATCCTCACAACGCAGCTCCAGTGGCTTCTGCCCCTCGTGGCCAAAGAGAACAGTAAAGTAATGCTGCAAATTAGAACAAAGGAAAAAAGGGTTCAGAAACTCTTAAAGTAAAAAGATATGTAAAATTTAAAAAATAAACAAAAAACTGACCGAACAAAAAAAATTAGAAAACACAAAAAAAATCCCACCCAGCAAATAAAAACCACCAGAAGACTTTCTATACTCAGCCCAGTGTGTTGCCAGCCCAAAGATGTGTTTTTAGTCTTGAAACATGGATTGAAGTTAAAACTACTCTGAAAATATTCCCCTGTGTATCAGGTAATAGCTTTCATGTACTTATTGCTAAGTTATTGTTCTTAAACTTCCACATCCAAGACAACAAAATACAATTCCCTAAAGAGCTCCTACAGCCAAGTACAATAACAGAACTACAGTGGGGTGTCTGCAGTTCTCCCTCACATTTTTTAATCTCAAACTTCCCTCAGCCAGCATGGGGATCCAAGCCTGGAGCCACCACCACCTCCTCCCAAAAATACAGATTGTGCACTGGCTCCAGCCTATTCCCCACCTTCCCAGAAGAATGGGGACCCTTCTCATCCATCACACTCCCAAAACATGCTTTCCCCTCTCTCAAGAAGTCTCACCCATAACTATATGGCAACTACCTTTTTTTTTTTTTTTTTTCACAAGAACATGCTATTCACCCAAAATCTGGCATTTCTTGCATGAAGGGCATTGCCCTGGTGTGTTCCACAGAACTTTCAGGGAGGTTTCTGCCACTGTCAGAACACAGCATGAACAGATTTGGCTGGTGGGGAGGGGGAGAGCCACCTTAGCCCCTACATCCATCCAGGGATTGATATTTACAACCTTATTTTGCACAGCTTATGTACCAACTTACAGCCAGGCAGCAAACAGGCCTCTTCCAGCTCAGATGAAAACAGGTCAGAAAATATTCTACCTAAACACACCTTCAATTTCCACAAGTGCCCCAAGCACACCCTTTAGCAATCCAGGTGTTTCACAGGCAGGAGGATGAGTGAGGGTCATGAAAACATCTGGGTTTGGGTCTGAGGTCATTCAGGAGCAATTCTGACTGAACTGAGGTCTGGATCCCTCCACTGTCCTCACTGCCCAGAACTCCCCCAGCCCTCGTCCTCCTCCACACCTGTGCACAGGGAACAGAAATTCCTGTCTGGGCTCCGGCAGCCAAACTCAAGCACTCCTACATTTGGCTTCCTTTTGGGTAACATGAGCACAAAAAAAGGCATTCCAGGAGGAGAAATTATTCACTTGTGCATTGTATCAGTTTGTTAAACATCACTATGCATATAAAAAGCACTCCTCAGGCAGAAGAGCAGCAGGATTACGGACAATCACAACAGAAATGAGGCCAAATCAGAAACAGCATTCACATTTAACAGGCTTTAACTAAATGAAGTTCAGGCTCAGACCTGTTAAGTCTCAGAAATTAAACAGCTCCAGAGCCCAAATGGGGAATAATAAATGAGTACAAGGACAATCTTCTAACCTGTGGGGTTTCAACAGAGCATATCACTTAAACCTGAATACCATGAATAGGAAGGAAAAACCCATTTAATCAGGTCCATAGGATTCTCCACAGCACTGAAAGATAAAAACTTTTACAACAATACAGTGCAATTGAAAATAACCTACAGCACAGTGAAAAGTGCAGCAAGATTACACACAAATGTACTCTGTTTATAGAGTGGAATAGTCTATTTTAAAAAGCATATTTAAAGATAAATCACACTGTTCAGCACTGCATATTATGTAACAAGTTATTTGCGTTTCATAAAGCTGTTACATATAAAATTAGAATAAAGACACAAGTGCAGACAAGCACTGGATTTAATCCCATTGTGTGGGGACTCAAGTTAAAGGGAGAGACAATATCAGAGTCCTCCCTACTTTCAAAGTGCAGCAACTCAGACCTCTTTAAAGCAAGACTTGAAGTGATCTCATGTCACAGAATTTAAACTCAGAGGTGTGCAGTTACCATGGTGACAGGCACGCCAGAAACACACAGTTAGACCAAGAAAATGCATACATCTAAACTAACTTAGAGGGCAACCACAGCAGTTCTGGACTCAATGGCAACTAAAGCTAAATTACAGAAGGCATTTGTTTTGAAATCACCTACATCTGTCAGCCCCCCAAACAGGCATGTTGCATTCAAGCATCAGGATCAGGTCTCACTTCATTTATCCAGAAATAGTCAATTCAAGAGCAAGAAAAGTGCAAGAAAAATACCATAACATGCCTCTAAAAAGAATCTCAAAGTCATCTTTTAATTCTCTTTTCAAAATAAATGTTGCTCATTTAAAAAACTAATTTACTACAAGAAAATAAGATGGTGTCTGTGATGCACTATTACATTCTCCAGTAATGATGTATGTGAGTGGGCCTGTATATATAATTACACAGAGACAATATAATTTTAGCACTGCCATTCAATGCCAAACAGTTCAGCTTGCACATCACTGCAGCACAGTACAGGTAAAAAACACCCTTCTCCATACACACCATCCTTCTCCTGAAGGGAAAACAGTAAATATTTAAGCACTGTAGCACATATTTACATCAACTACCCTCATCACCATCATTATCCCGTCTGTTGGATATCAGGAACACTTATGTTTCAAGTTGTGAACTTGTGTTTCAAGTTCAGCTAGACAATTTTGCTGTTTATGTTTATTCTGAAAACCACTGGAATCATAGAGGGTAATACGAACAATCTGTGTTTTGACATAAAACAAATTAAGTCATTTCATTTCAAGGTGTCTCTTCAGTATTCAGTGACACAGCAAGGCTTCATTTGCACAAAAACACCTTTGGCAGAGTTCTTGAAGGTAAAGCTGGAGAAAAAAAGAGGCGGGGAAGCTTCAGGTACCTGGCACAGGTATGAAGGCACGACTGACAGCCAAGGAAGGAGCACTGCTGTGTGTCACTCCTTGGCTCCTACCTGGGCTTGACCAGAGTTTCTCCCTCAGTGAAAGGAGCAGTGAGGGCGGAGCTGATGGGTGCCTGCTGCAGAGACGAGGCTGGAGCCAGGCTCAGACTCTGGGTGCAGAAACCCTGCGCCAGGGCTGGGCTGCCCAGCAGCTCACAGCACAGCTCTGCTCTTGCAAAACTGCCCAAGGGATGGCAGCACTCAAAACAAGGCAGCAAAACCTCTGCAGTCCAAACATTTCCCCTTCAGAAGGGAAAAAAAAAGTTGTTCTTATTACAAAAAAATCAAAGAAACTCTCACCAAAAAAAAAAAAAGGTGCAACAACACAGCAAACAAACAAACAAGCAAACAAAAAATACACACACAAAACAACCCCACAAAAAACAAAAATCCAAAAGCCAACCCAAAAAACCCCATAGAAAAAAAAAGCTTAACCCAAATGATACATGCCCTGTAACAGAAATACTGCTTTTCAGACCACTCAGGTCAATGAGTGGCAATGCCCAAGACAACTGCCCTTTCCAAAGATTTCCACGCTAAACATAAAACTAATTTATAATAATGCACTGTGAAATTGTAATTTTAAAACTTAGTTGTGCCATGATCTGGCCAGGTGCTATTTCCCGATTTTTCACTGATTTATTGCAGTCCTGGCTTAAGTATTCAAGCCAGGATGTTGAGAGTAAGTTAAAAAGAAAATTACAGGCATCAATATTGATAAGAATGGGAAACAGAGATGAAAAACAATGGTGGAAAATTTGTCTGTTTACCAAGATTGCTACCAAAACACTAGGAGCCATAACAAAAGCCTGTCTTCAATGTGAGGCATGAGGAAGCTTAATCATTTGCCATGTATTTAAGGCTTACATTCATTGCCTGATGTTTGCAAGGGCGTGTTGCAAACCTTTGATGCTGGAAAAGGTGGCAGAGGTGATTAATTAAAATTTAACATGACAAGCTAAAAATATTTATTGTTCTTAACTTCTAAAGACTTTCATTTCAGAACTTGGAAGCCTGTGTGCACCCTGAAATGCAAGTAAATTACTGAGCAAAAGAGAACAATCACTGCAGCAACTGAAAACTCCTCAGTAATCCCAGAAGGAAAAGCAGCAAATTGCAGTGTAAATCAAAGCAGCTTATGCTATCCAAGGACACATTAACTCATGGAGTTTTCAGATGTGTTCTACTGACAGTATTTTGCCCAGCCTCTGAAACACAGAGCAAAATGTCTATTATGTATTACTCACATCCTGGGGAAAGGGAAGGGAAAGAAGCGGAAATGTTGGGAAGTAAGGCAGCACCTCCAGGAGGGAATAAGTGGGCAAGGGTGAATATGTGGAGGTGAGGGAAGTGTTTGGGGGAGAAGACAGCAATCCCTCACACAGAGAGCTCATTTACAACAATGTGTGGTGTCAGGACAAGGGGAATGGTTTCAACCACAGGAGAGTGAGATGGGATGCTGGGAAGGAAGTGGTCTCTGGGAGGGTGAGGGGCCCTGGGATGGAGCCCCCAGAGCAGCTGTGGCTGCCCCTGGATCCCTGGAAGTGCCCAAAGCCAGGCTGGAGCAGCCTGGGACAGGTGTCCTTGCAAGGGAGGGGTGGGATGGATGGGCTTTGAGGTCCCTTCCAACCCAAACCATCCTGTAATTCCATGGCTGTGCCCACAGCATGGTGGGCAGCAGAGCTCCTCTCTGCCAGGGAAGATTCCCCCATGCTGGGACTTGCTCCTGGCAGGAAACCCACATCCCATTGCTGCTAAATTAGCATGAGAACGGAATGATGACAGGACTGAGAATTCATTTTGAAGTTTCCAGGGAGATCTACTGAGCCAACGCATTTCATGCTTGTATCACACCAATTAGTAGAAGCTATAATGAGAACAGGATTAGTGGACATCAGAATTAACATGATGTACTTGGGAAGAGTCAGATGGTTTTTGTACAAGGATGGCATCTCCTGTAAACCCAGAGGAGGTCTCACAGGGGTCAACAGGTGTTTGGATTGCAACAAAAACGGTTTTCACAGCGATTTTGACAGATATTTAGGGAAATGCTTAAGCATCTAGGACTTAAAAGAAAAAGGTCACTCCACAGATAAAAAAAAAAAAGAAAAATAAAAAAAAGAAAAACAAACAAAAAAATCTGCTCAAAAGCTAGGAATCAGTTGGAATATTGAGCCATCTGTCAGTTCTTAGAATGAAACAGTCATCAAAGGACTTCCTCAGGGAATTCTGTTGAGGACTGGGACAGCCATTACAAAGGATGACAAAGTTTGTAAATTATTAGAGATAGTAACGATGAGAATCTATTATTAAAAACTTCAACAGGCCTAGACAGTTACTGGACAGCAAGAGGGGAGACAGAATTAATTGTCACAAATGCAAAGTGACATACGTGAGGAAAACCATTTCAAACTTCACATGTGGGAAGATGGACTTTGTGCTTGGTAGCACCACTCAGGAGCAAGGTCTCAGGAAAGGTTCCATGGAAACACCATCCCAATGCCCAGCCATGCCTGAAGAAGCAGATCAGACTACAGGGATGGCTGGGAGAGAAACAGAACAAAGTGAACAAGGCAGTTACACCATGAAACATCCTGAGTACCGTGGGCACTTTTGGACTTTTCACATGGACATAAATTGGGAAAGGTTCAGAAAAAAAACAGGAGTGGTGTGGAAAGGGTTGGGTATGTCCCAGCTGGATAACTAAATTTAATCTGGGACTCCTCAGCACAGAGAAAGGACATGAGATGATGGTTTTGAGATGAAGGAGGCCAATTCAGACTGGATATGAGGAAGGAGTATTTTACCATGAGGGTGGTGAGGCCCTGGCACAGGCTGCCCAGGAGGAGGGGGTGCCCCATCCCTGGAGACATTCAAGGTCAGGCTGGACAGGCTCTGACCCACCTGATCAAGGTGAGGAAGCCACAGCTCGTTTCAGGGAGGGTTGGACTAGGAAACCCTTAAAAAGCCCCTTCCAACCAGAATGTTCTGTAATTCTATGGAAGGAACAACGTCAGGGATACAAAAGGAGCCTGCAAAACCAGGAGGCGTACAAAGTGGATGAACAGAGTGTCACAGGTCTACTTCTTTTCCACTTAAAAGTAAAAAAATCTATTAAACAAAGGTCAGAGAAAACAGCTTCCAAACAAACAGAAGAAAGTGGTTATTCACAGAGCTGGTGACAGTCTGGTGGTGCTCTGTGACAAAGGAAGTAGTAAATGCAGTGGCAGTGATGTGCAGGGAGAGCAGAGAATTCACTGGGCAGGATTTCTGGGCTAGCAAACACACAGAATTCACATATTAGTAATGCAAACAGTCCTGAAGCTGAAAATAACTGAAAAGTAATTTCAGAGCAGAGGGAAGTAAAAGTAAAATAAGTATTAAATAGATGCCTTCCCCAGCATGTCCTCACAGCCACCGTGTGGCACAGGTAATTAGAGCAGTTGGACCTTTGGTTGGAGCCCTTCTCATAGTCCTAGAGGGGCTAATTAAAACTTCCCTTGGTGGCACGAGAATCTTCTACAGCCTTCAGATTGCTCTGCACCTGGTTATAAACGAGATGCGCTGGTGCCTTCATAAAGTGCTGGCTCTAACAAGTTTCCTGGGGTTTTTCTTGCTGGTTTTGGGTTCAATTTCAATTCTTTAAAAAAATAAAGTAATTTGCAAACCTGGTAGAGACACACTGGAGTATTTCGGGTTCTGTGTTTCTTTCTGGTGACACCTGGGGATTAAGGAGGGTTTTTTTTTTACCATTTTAATGTTACTTCATCATCCCTGATAGGTAGACATCAGATACTGAACAGAACTAGGGAGAAAAATATTCCAGAGGGAAATTAGAATAGGGCTTTTATCTGCCTAGAGCACATTAGAAGATACTGATTTGGATCTCCCACACTGAGAATATTCAGAGATGGGCTGTGATATCTGCTCCAAGTTTAGCTTCAAACTGGACAAATACAAAATATCTTGTTCTTGGTGAGGGATGGGATGGCTTGATGTCTCCTTTCTTATTGAATTAATCGAGTGCCAACCTGCTCCATAAAATCTACTCTGACATCTGACAGTGAATTGCCTTCCTGAGCCATCCTGCAAATATTGTCAGGCCAAGAACAACTGAGGTAATTATATGTAATTATGCTATCAACAGTTTTCCAGTTAGGGAGATTACACATAAATGCACCCTGTGTTATAAACTCTTACTCTGTCAATTAGAAAACACCAACTTGCACACCAAACAGAAGTCAAGGAATACACAAAGGTCACTGAGGACCTAAATTCTCCTGCAACTCTGTTGACTTGCATTGAAATTACACCAAATTACAATGGTTACAGCACTTGTTTTCATGGATGAGAGAACCAGGCTAATATGGCCCCATCTGCTCTATTTCCAATGCAGACCGTTTGTACTTCAGCAGCAGTTTATCAACAGGGGAAAATTCTGCCACATAAAAGGAAAATTTTAACAAGTAAAACCTACAGGAATGGGTACAACAAGTAAGTGCAGCTAAATTATTCACTCATAATAAACTGAACACGGGTACCTCCATCTCAAAGTGCATTTGACACAGCCCAGTGGGAATTTGCTGCCAGAAACCACAAGCCACTTGCTTCCCAGGGACCTGAGAGCTGCCTTGCAGTGACAGCACAGTCTCTAGTAAACACTCACAGCCCTGCCAGGGCTGCTGCCTCCCTCCCACGTGCACCAGGGCTCCTGGGGCTGCCACTGACACATCTCTGCATCTCATTTCCCCAGGTGACTGATGCTGAGATGTGCCCTGAGGACACTTCTGCAGGCTGCATTCCTGAGAAGCGGAGAGCGACTCCTACAAAGCATGGCCAAATCCAGCCTGCCCAAGCCCAGAGACAGACAGAACTGCTCCAAAGGCCTGGTGGTGGACACAGCCAGCCCTGTGCTCACCCTCCACCCCATTCCCAGCATTCTGATCCTCCCAAGCACCGGGGAAAGGACACAGCGCTCAGAGCTGCAGCTCTCTCACACTGAGACACAAAAATATTCCAGCCACCACTTGTTGCCTCTGCTCCCTCCCAGGCTTTGGTTTCTCTCTAAAACATTCCTTATGCTGGCAAAGGAACAACCACTCCCCAAAAGTGCTGGTTTAATGGTAATTTGGGAGGCTTTTCAGGACACACACACTCATGTGGAGAGCTCACCAAACGGGCAGGCACCTGCGGGGACCACGGCAGTGAAATGTTTGCAGTGCAAGTGATGGAGAGGGAGCACAGAAATCCCATTTTCCCTGCTGCAGGTGGGCTGGGAGCACAGCCCCTCACTCCTTGTGCCTGTCCCATTTCAGGGTTTCAGCAGCTTCCATTTGGCCCAAGCTGGAGGGAATGAACACTCAATTCACTCCAAGTTTTGGTCCCCCCTCAAGCATGGCACAGGTGACCTGAAACAGGACTACAGCCCTACCACAATAGAAATACATTAGTAGAAATCCAACTAAAGTAGTAGAAATAGAGCTGTATCTGTAGGAATGTGGCTGCATCAATAGAAAACGTGATGTTCAAGCTGACACAGAAAGGACAGATGGGGAAAACAGACAGAAACAGACCAAAGGGAGTACTGTAATCATTTGCAGTGTTAAACATTTTTCAGGACTCAAAGCTTTCTGTGTTTTGCTCTTTTTTTTTTTTTTTCCACCAGTTGTCACTACCTTAACCTTTCTCCTTGTACTGACAGTCTTCCCCTCCTTGTCCAGCCAGAGCTCTCCAGCCCTTTCCTCTGAAACCTGGCAGTGCTGAGAGCATCTCCACACCAATTCTGACACCAACCTCAGCATCTGGTTTGCCCTGCAGAAGACATCCCTGTATTTTAATTAAAAGATCAGACTTTAAAGGCCAGAACGAACATTTATAACCTTCCATTTTGATTACTTATGTAATATGGACCAGAAAAATCTCTCCAGAGAGCTCCTGCATCAAACATACAGGATCAAGATGAGACACACACCCTCCTTCATCCATCCTAACACAGAAAATAAACACAGAAAATAATGAAAAACCCTCCTGAGCCTAAGTTAAAATTTTCCAGGTAATAAATTACCCTCACTGCTGAAAACATGCAGCTTCATTTTAAAGAATGAGCAAGCAGGTAAATAATGAAATTATCTGAGCAGCCTGGATTTTGAAGATTGCATTCCTATACTGTGCACTGCAAAAGTGAAGCCTGGCTTCCTCAGCAAACACCATCACATATGTACCAAAAATAAAAAGGAACAAAGATAAATCCACCCCTAAGCATTCACACAAACAATTTCTACAGAGCAAACAATTTTAATGTATTAATTTACAGGAAGAAGATTAATTGACTGTCTTCTAATTATATTCTCAAAATATGCAAACACAGCATTTGACATTTTCAAAGCTCTTTACAGACAGTAACTAATCTCCAAACTCCTCTACAAGGTAAGAATTATGGTGCCCATTTTAGACGCCAGGATATGTGCAAAGATGCCCAAATATAGATCTGCTGTAAAAGAGTTCAACTCAAGACTGCTATAAACAGCGCTTCTCTCCCTGAAGTGAGCCAACACACGATAGGGAGGCAAGAATAAGAAGTCAGCACATCTCAGACCTTGTTACACCCCTGTTATATATAATATTTTCTATCTATAAACATTTTCAAGGGAAAAAAAAACCAAACACTTGAAATTTCAAGCAACTGCAGTTTTGTGTGAGATGAGGGACAAGGCTGGTACAGACACACACCAACACCAGGGACTGACAGGGCTCTGATGGAAAATCAAAGAACCCTGCAAAGAGCCAAATTCAAGGTTTTCATGACACCTGAATGATTTTATTGCACAGGAAAACACCCTTTTGTTGGCACCATGCTCCCTGACAGCCACACTCTGTGGTTAAGCAGCCCTGAAGGGTCAGAGCCTCATCACAACCTTGTAAAAAAATTGGCAAGAAAAGTGACAGACTCTGGTTCTGAGCACGAAAAGGTAATTGCAACACCAGAGCCTCAAGCTCCACCTTCCCTGCACTCACAGCCCACCACTGGCTGCTCTGGCCACCTGGGTCCAAGCCAGGAGAGCAGGGAAGGACATTCCAGAGGCCACAGAGCAGAGCACAGAGCTGCTCCAACCACAGGGTCCTCATTAAAATTACATTTCCCAGCCTCACCCCCAGGACTGCGAGGAGAAAAGTTCCCGTTTAGGGAACCTGTAACTGCCTCTCTCAGCACATCTGGATGTCCCAGCACATCTGGACATTCCAGCCCCCCCAGGGGATGGTCTGGACTGCACCATCCCCCTGAGCAGATGGGGTTCACTCAGATGCACAGGGAGATAAAACTCAGCACATCAAAGATCCAGTGACTGAGTCCTGTCCTGTCTCACCCACTAACAAATGTAGATGAAATTCCCATTACCTTTCTACACACATTCCTCAATCTACTGACCTTGGAATTCTCCAAATTTACAATGAAAGGAACCCCAAACTAACAAAACTAACAAAGCAACAACAACAACAAAACCAAACAACAACCACAAAAAAAACCCAAACAAAAACAAAAACAAACAAAAAAAAAAACACATGCAAAAAACCCACACCCCCAACAAAAGCAAAAAACCAAACAAACATAAACCAGTGATGGACCCCACCTTGGCCAAGCAACAATTAAGATGATTCCATCACATGACAGTCCTTCCCCAATCCCCAGGACTTCTGACTGTCCATTTTCAATTTCTGGTTTTGCACAAAGATTGTCTGACATTTCCTTAACTGTTGACATTATTTGGCCATGCTGCAACAGTAAATACTCCAATACTCCAACTTGCAAATATAGGAAAAAAATCTCACACTGACAAGGGTCACAGCCACCAATATTTTATAAGGGTAAGAACTGAGTTGCACTAGGCCAATTGTGAGCTGAAAATTAAGTTTTCAGAATTTGGCTGGAGATTGCTGAAATGTGTTCAGGCTTCATGTCAAATGAAATTATGCTAGGGCTGTAAAACCAGTGCCATTACAGATAGAATCCACATTTTATAATATTGACTGTCAAAGACCCACTTAAGCACACATTCAATTTTTTAACAATTTAACAATTTACTCAACTGACACACATGTTTTCTCTTCAGGTTTTTACTAATATGTCCCCAATCATATTAACTGTGCTACACTCAATAGCTTAGTAACAGAGATTTTGGAGTTGATTCAGGTTGAATTTTTTTCAGTGTGGAGTACTTTAAGCACTGAGACAATATACCTAATACTCACCCAAATTAGTGTCATGATATATCAAAGGGCATGTTGAAGTTTGCTTTTTAAGTAATTCAACAATTACTCATATTCTGTGATAACAGGATAAAAACTCCTCACATCTCACAGAGAATGCCTAGATTTCTGTTCCTCCACAAAAACTCTGGTTTCAGCCCCACCTGCCATTCCAGCACTATTATTTGAGCAGCAAAGGTGTAAATTACTCACGGGAGGAAGTTTAATCCCTTCCTCACTCATTGCCCTCATTTTGCACTGCTCTCACCCCGTGGCAGAGCCTCCCACCCACCCAAACACTGAGAGAGAGGGGAAGGGGCTGAAACTAAACAGACCACAGGAGCTACAGAATCGCAGAGATCACAGAATCACGGAATTGTTTAGGTCAGAAAAGCCCTCGAAGATCAGAGCCCAGCACTGCCACAGCCACCACCAACCCCTGTCCCCAAGTGCCACATCCACAGGGCTCTGAAATGCCCCCGGGGATGGGGAGCCCACAGCTGTGCCAGGTTGCACAGCCCTCTTTAGGAAGGAATATTCCCAATGCCCACCCTGAGCCTGCCCTGGCCCAGCCTGAGGCCGTTCCCTCTGCTCCTGTCCCTGGTCCCTGGAGCACAGCTCGACCCCCCTGTTGTGGTGTTGTGAGGGTCCCCAGGACGAGGTGAGAGATGAGAATTGACTCCATGTTCTCAGAAGGCTGATTATTATATTACGATACTATGTTGTGTTATGTTGTGTTATGTTGTGTTATGTTATATTATATTATATTGAAATTATATACTAAAGAAAGAGAAAGCAGACATCAGAAAGCTAGAAAAGAATGAATAATAAAAACCCGTGACAGACTCAGGGAGTCCGACACGTCTGGCTGTGATTGGCCATTGATTAAAAACAATTCACATGCTGGGTAAGCAATCCTCCAAATCACATTCCAGAGGAGCAAAACATGGAAAAGCTTCCCAACTTCTCAGGAGATAAAATCCTGCTGAGGGGATTTTTCAGCAAATGTCACGGTGACACCCCCTGGCTGTGCCCTCCTGGCAGGAGCCGTGCAGAGCCACAAGGGCCCCCTGAGCCTCCTTTGCTCCAGGCTGAGCCCCTGCCCAGCTCCCTCAGCCCCTCCTGGGGCTCCATTCCCTTCCCAGCTCCTGCTGAGCTCCTTTCCAACACCCAGTAGCTGAGGATACCCTTCCATAAACTCCTTCCCCCAGAGCTGTTCCAATTCTGGGTGTCCAGCAAAGAGGTGCTCTTTTTTTGCACAGAATTTACAGAGGGGTTTGTGATAGAAAAGTTGAGGCACCTCCTTGTTGATGCATTATTAGCCTGATTTCCATCCGAGAGGCATTTTCTGGCACTGCTGGTGGGTCCTGATCTCTGGAAGCACCTGTGTGGTAGCAGAGGTTTCCAGATGTGAGCCTGGGTGTCCTCTAGGCTCAGAGACCGGGCCCCTGTTCCCTCACAACGCTCTCACAAACCATGAGTTCTTCAGTACTTCACTCTAACAAATTAAAAGTAGAGTCGTATTTCTCTTTCTGTAAGGTTTTTTTAAAAATAAACTGCTTAATTAAGAAATAACACATTTTTTTTTAACTAAACTATTTGTGGCTCATAATGTGGACTTTTTTATCTAATTACACAATATTACTCAAACTCATGAAGAAGAGGGTGAAGAAGAAGCACTAGCCTTTGTTTTAGAACTTCAATTTTGTTTTATAGATAAAATAAATAATAGATTTTATAAATAATATAGATAACACATAAAATCAATATTGATAATATATATAATATATATCTCTATATTATAATGTATATAATATCTATATATAATATAATATAATATAATATAATATAATATAATATAATATAATATAATGGTATATATTATAATATATATTATAAATAATTATTATATTATATTATATTATATTATATTATATTATATTATATTATATTATATATGAATAATATATAAATAATATATATTTTTGTTATATATTATTATATCCTGAAACTTTGAACTCTAAGTTTTCTACTATGTGATATTATACATTTTTATTAAATTATATACTCATAATCTCAGTTTTATCATTTAATTTTAGAGGCCTTTTTTATGGCCTCAGGTCAAATATAGTGATTTTTTGGGGGGGGGGGGGTCAGTGTCTGTCAGCACACAAAGTTTAAAACTCTCAGCAGTCAGGGTTCTAACATCCTGGCCAGAGCAGAGCCTGACCCTGCTGTGCACACACAGGGGATTGGAGAATCTCAAATCTCACGGATCTGAGAACTGGAGAATTGATCTGGGAATGTCACCTCCATGCAAGGCACAGGTGGCAGTGGCTACCAAGGGCAATCGCAAGCAGGCAGCACCTCTCCAGTTCTGGAGAGGACAGAGTTACAGAAGGGTTGAAAAGGGGGCAGAGAGGCATGGGCATCACTTTCTCTCTCCCAGAAGAGAGTAAATGGTATGCAGAACAATGGGATTTTCTGTTCATTTTCCACAAAGAGAATATTTCATGTTCCTCCTTCTTATGCAACCTCAAATTTTGCTTTCTGTGTCAATACACATCCCCAGGAGCAAGAGCTTTCTCAAGCTAACCAGAATAAACACAGAGATTTTGGGCTCCCAGGGGACATCATCTCTGAGCAGGAAAGCCTTCCCATTGTTGCTCTTCCACAATAAATCCCACAAAGCCCTGGCTTGAGAGGTGCAGAATAGCATCCTCATCTCTCCTCTGTGGCAGGAAAAAGGCCAAATTTACTATTTCTTGCCAGTTTGACAGTTGTGTTTGATAGCTGCAGTTCATTAAGTCTTGAACTTGCCATACAATCAAAGAAACTTTTAAGTAGAGCTCTTCTTTCCATTATGTTTGTTTCACAGTGCTTTTCATTAAAAATTGCTGAAAAATCTGGGAAAGCGAATGAAGCAGAGTGGCAAAACCAGCTTCAGCTTAGATACAAACAGAATTATTGTGGGGGATGTTATTGCACTTTCTTTTAGTGGTGCAAATACCAAGTTTTAGAAGTTGGGATTTCTTCCCTTCTACTGGAGTTTCAATAAACTCTACTAAAGAGCCACATATCTTATATCATGTAATAGTACAGCCTGAAGGATCAAAGAAGTATCCACATAGCAAACGCTGAAATTCAATTTGCTTCTCATTTCTTTTTTCCATTTGCACATAAAAGTCTTGGTTTTAACTGAAATCCCTCTCCCTGTCAAGCAAAGTACATTGCCTCTTTTTTCTTTTAATTGTAACCAAAACTGATCTTTTTTTTTTCCTTAAATACAGAAAAACAGCCCATCTTTAAGCCATCAGTTTCCATCAAAATGTCTGGGAAGCAGTTTATCACTCAGAGCTGCATCTAAATACAAACAGTTTCTGTTGTTTTTTGTTCTTAACTCACTGGAATGTATTGTGGGAAGACTATGTCAGAAATTCAATTTCTCCTCTCAAAATCCTCTCATTTTTCAGAGCTTTGTAGCCCACATGAATATTACCCTTTCCAAAGGCAGAGAAACACAAAGCAGTGTGTAAGGATGGAAAAGCCATCCAGTTTTGCTGCTGATAACAAGAAAGGGAAACCATAAAAAACCTCATTTTCTGCATTAGCAGGCATACAGGGCATAATGTAAAAAATACAGTAGGAATTCAGCTACAGCCTTCAGGTCAATTAAATGCCTCAATCACTTTCTTGCTGACACTGTGGGGTTTTTTTCTGCAGCAACAGATAAAATGTTCCTTAAGTCATCTTTTCATGAAAACTATTTTAACAAGAGGAAAAATACTACTGAAATCTTCTGCTCTGATTTACACCAGAGTTGGGCAAGGGATGGGTAGGGGGTGGCAACAGGTTAAAAACCCCACACCTTTCTATCCTAAAGGAAATTTAAATGCCTCATTGTATCAATAGTTGTTTAGAAACATAAAATCAAAGCAAAAAAAAAAAAAGCACTTTGTGTTGATTGTACCAATCACTTTTTTTTTCCAGGTCTTTTGAAACTCTTATTTCCATGCAAAATAATTCTAACAAAAAGGTGAAGAGCAGCAAGCAGGGACACCCCCCCTTGGACTCCCCCACTTCTTCCCTTCATTCTTAGAATTCTATTTCTGACACCTCCTCTCTAACTTTTGTAATGTAAAACATTAATAAACGTCTTTGTTCTAGCACTTGCATAAAATGGGATACCACTGCTACTACTGAAGGAGTTGTAGTAATTATGGAGATTGCCATCCTACTGCCTGACATGGTGTCAGAAAGATAACCAGGTTAATTCAGGTTTCTTAGGAAAAAGAAACCCACAAAGCAATCTCTATCAAGCGTTCAAAATTGTCTTTTCCAAAGACAAAACAATGCAGAAGTGCTTTTGATAACTAAAGAAAGAAGATTCAAAGCTCACATTTTTAACACAGCTGGGGAAACATACTGTCTTGTGACATACCAGTTTTATATCCCCATGTAAAAAATTTTTTTAAAAAAGGCATAAAAAGCACATGAATTTACTTGCTTGCTGTAAAAACACAACTGATGTAGCCAGATGCAATAAGAGAGAGAAATGAGAAGAGGAAGAATATTGTTCAACCAAGTTCCAGCTGCCAAGTGACATTCCCATCACTGTCATCACATGCAGGCACATTCCCACCAGGAAGTTTTGGGGGAGCTCTGTGGCATCCAGCCACGGAGAACCAACCCAGAGCAAATGTTCTGCCCTGATCTTGGCCATTTGGGAGTGAAACCTTCAGTGATGCATCAGTTCCTGGCTGCTGTGGAGGAAGCAGGGGGGGTGCACAGAGAACCACAGAACCAACAGGGCTGGAAATGGATCACCAAGCCCAACCTTCAACCCAGACTCTGGCTCCAGACCCAGTGTCCCAAGCCTTGTGTGACTCCCAGCAAACAGCTCCTGTGTCACTGTGACGTGTGACGGCTTCTTTCTCATCCTCCTCCTCCTCCTCAGAGGAACTCCAAGTGCAATCAGAAAGCACAAAAACCACTTTAAACTCCGTTGACAAGACCCACGGGATCGTTTTCATTCTCCTCCCACACCTTCTCCTTACAACAGAACATTGTTGGCTCTATGAACACAAGTTGTCTCAAGAGCTGCTGAGTTAAACCACATATATAACAGAGTTATAAAACAATTTGTGTACAAACAGAATACAGCACAGAGGTGGGACAGGTAGGCACAAGCTGTGGTTGCAGGTCTTGCTGTCCTGGCTCAGATTAACCACCTGCTACCCTCTCAGTGGCCACAGCCACTTGCTCGTGCCTAAATGATCCAGAGAATGGGGAAAGAGCAGAGTGCTCCCAAAAATGGGCCACAAAATCACGAAAACACAACTTTTAGGGCTGCTTTCAGTGGCTACTCAGTGATTGAGATGCCAGAGTTATTTTCTAATAATTTTTAAATGAAGGTATGTGCTATTACAAAATGTAGCAGGCAAATGCTTTACTTGCTATCAGCGTTGCATAGCTCTCATTCTTTTCATAAGGATATGAACCTAATTTTGTCTTGCAGTACAACTAAATAAGTTTGCTTTTCCAAAAAAAATGATGGTTTTCTAGTACCACAGCTTGAATAGTTGAACAAATCTTAACACTAAGAGGCGCGTCACAGCTCCCTACATTTTTACAGGTTTGCCTTTTAGATATTTCAAGTTACCAGGGAAACCCATATCTTGTAAATATTTATATCAGATAAATCTTTAAATTTCCACAAGTGCTGGTCTATGCCATTGCTCCAGCTAAATGCCTACCCTTTAAAGGTGACACTCTGAACAGCAACTTGCTGACAATTCCTCAGAAGCACAGAGCAGGGCAGTGATAATGTCATTCAGCTGAAGGGGTTATGCAGCAGAGTCCTAATAAAACCAGCTGCAGGCAATTCTGCAGCCTAACAAAGTGACAGATGTCCCAGTGTAATGTGGGGCCTGTGTACAGGAACACCACCATGTCCTGCTAAGAAGGTCAGTCATCCAAATACAGCTATTTACACTGCTGGGTGGAGAGCTGGGATGAAGATTTACAATGTGCTTCTGCCAACCACTCACCCAACAGCACCAGAATAATTAAGGATAGTGGGTGTGCAACTGCCAGCAATGTGTCCTCTGATTTAGCTGGCTGAATTAGGACCACCACGCTGAAACCTTATAATCAGCAAAATAAATGCAAAGCTCCACCTGAATGCAGAGGACTCTGGGGCCTTCACGTCTGACTCTGATGTCACTGAGGTTAAAAACTGCAATTCCAGCCCACATCACCCATCATTCCCAGCACTTCTCCCTCCTGCACTAACTCCCAAACAAGTTCCCAGGCACTGAAAATACACCACATGCTGGAGGTCCTTACAGAAATTAATGGTTCTTTTTGCTCAGCTTTTTGTTCCACCCCCACTGCTCAGTGGGTTTTCCCTGTCCTGTGTGCAGGTGTGAGGAGCAGCAGGTCACATCACCTGTTGAAAAAACTCAACAGACAACCAAAACCTACCAGCCATTCAGTACAAAGAAGAGAAAACACATTATTACAAAGTCCTGAAATTTTTATCTATTACCTCTGAAAGAAAAGAAACCACAAGACATAAACCACAGACACAAGCACAGGTCAATAAACATGTTATCATTATGATGCAGGTACCTTAGGAATAGAAAATTTGCATTTTCTGTCTGCTATCCTAATTCTTTTCCATCCTTGAATATTAAAGAAAATAAATACTACATGCTACATAAAACAAATCAAAGAGCTGGAAAAATAATAATTAATATCACTTTTTGAGGATTTTCATAGGCACAAAAAGCAGTAGGAATTTATATTTAATGTAATGTGGGAACGTACCACAAGTCCAGAAAACAAAAACTGTTTCTGGGCAACAGGCACAGATTGTAATGCTGACGGGGCAAAACCTTTTCTCTCCACCTTTACACCAAAGCCAGGGTGGAAAAGAGCTCGTTTCAGGTGAGCAGAGCATAAAACTCTTACAGCAAATGATTGAAGCAACAACAAAAACAATCTGGTCCTGAGGAAGCCACTAAAGTATCTTACACTTCCAGCCACCACAGCTGCACTTTGCCCAGGTTCCTTGCTGCCCCTGTGCCGAGGTGCACAAGTGGCCTTGACACAGCTCAGTGTGGGGCTCAGAGCTGCAGTGACACAGGAAAAGGTTTTATAGTGATTTCTGCAGTTCAGACACACTTCCAAAAAGCTGTTCATAGCCATTTTCCTCCTCAGACCTTGTCAAATGCTTTTTCTTGCCTCCCAGCCTACCAACCTGAGCAGTCCCCAGTGGCTGCTGCCAGCAGTTTCAGGGATCACTCCATGCTCTTGATGCCTCTTTGGGCTACCTGAAAACAGGGGTCAGACAAAGCTAAGGGAATAAAAAGCAGCTCTGTTCATTCAAGGGCCTTCAGGTACATTTAGGGCAGGCAAACCCTCCCTCAGGGGCTACATCCAAAAATGAACCACAGGTCATGGGTTTTCACAGTTTTATAACTTTGGTCCATTTGCATATTGGGGGGTTAATCTGTTCCAATTCCAGCTTCAGCTAATGAAGTCATTTACCCCAGGTTTGCCCACCCAACTCCCTTTTGTTTGCATTTCTGGCCCTGGGGCAGTGAGGTGTCCTTGGTTGCCAGGCCTGGAGAGGAATTGTTGTGTCTGCCCAAAATGGGGCAGCAGCAGCTCACACTGAATGTGGAGTTTGGAGTTACACACTAAAGAACTGCAGGATCTCAAATACATGGAAATTATAAAAGCTAAAATTCCAAGGCATCACTATCACAAAGAAACAGCTTCTGGTTTTTGATCAGCACCTCAGTGTTGTGCTGCTCAGGGCTGATCATGTCCTGCACCTCAGAGCTCAGGGCAAGGACAGGACCCACTGTGGTGATCACACACCTGGGCAGGCCAGACTGGTCTCTTTAATTGGCTGATTCCATTATTTTCCACGTGTACTCGTCCTTTCCCTGCCTTAGGCTCCTCCTGCTGTCATCCCATAGCAAATCCTGTGCAGTCCCAAAAGCTCTTCCCTGCTTCCCATAACCAGTGCCCTATTCCCACAGGTACCATGCTCAGCCTCCAGCTGACCTCAACCCTTTTCCTGACTTCTGCTAATTCTAGTTCAGCTGGCAATCCAGTCAAAGAAATCCCTGGATTTTGTGTGACTAAAACTGCCTGGGAAGTCATTCATTGACAATTTATACTTGCTTACTTTCATTATAGGTGGCCATTCCAAATATTTCAAGTATTTAAGGCATATAACAAAACTTGGCAGAAGTCCAATGTGAAAATTTCCTGAACCACAAAAGAAAGCTCTCACTGCTAAATAGGAAGGCTGCTACCATGTAGTTTCCCAACAGTTTTTTAAGTAAAAGAAAGACTAAATGTATTGTACACATACCCAGAGAAACAGATTTTCCCTGAAAATTATTCTCCTCTTTTGTTGTGAAATTATTGTGTATGTTTAAGGCATAGTGTGGGACAATAACTGCTTATAAAACCAGAATATTTCCATCACATGCAATGTCTCAAATTCATGCAATTCCCTGGAAAACTCTCCCCAGCCATCAGCTGCTGAGCCCAGGAGAGATTGGAGATCAAACTCTTGGTGTGTGGTGGTGAAGCTGCTTTGACATAATCCACACTCAGTCTGCTGCAGGAGCCAGGCTGGAACCGTCCCACATTAATTACATAACAATTACGAACGGCAGGTAATTAATGCCTTGCAGCTCAGGGCTGACACTCCAAGTGCTGGTGCCACCCCTGCAGAGGTTGTCTCGTGCTCTCTGTCCCTAAATCTCCTCCCAGGGGGTGCTCTGTGCCCCACCACAGCAACCCACAGCCCGCATGCCTGGGGCTCTGCAAACATAACTGAGCTTTCCTGGCCTCAAAACCTGAGGTATTTTTGGCCTCACTCATCTCTCAGGGCAGGCCATCAGGAGGCAAACATCGTCTGCTGACAATGCATGGCATCACTACAGGAGCACTGCAATCCCTTTTTCTTTTATTCCACCAGGAAGCGCCCCAGGTGAAAGGTCTGCAGCCACACACGAGTGTTCAGAGGCTCTCAAACAAATTGCAGGCTCAACCCTCAGTGTCCTGGACATCAGCAGTGCCCCAAGGGCTCACACTCAGCTGAGAGAAGGCAGCAGAGCTCCTCTGCACAAAGGCAGGGGTGCAGCACTGGAACACAGAAATTCAGAGAAAATAAACTGGGGGTTTGGTGTTCATGGTGAAAAGCTGAGCGAGGCAACAGTGCCATAATTGTCAGTGATGTCCTGTTCTGCAGCCATTGGAGCAGCTCAGACCACACACCAGGCATCAGCCTCCAGATCTGAGTGTGGGTGTCTGACTAGGAGACCAATTGTACTGCTGGTTTTCAACAGCTTTTTTTTTTTTCTTTTTAAAATAGATTATTTGACACTATGTATTTAAAACAAAGA